>NW_024066953.1:1200000-1800000 GCF_015039405.1 Cantharellus anzutake
TGCCGGTCAACCTTGGAGTCTAGAATCTCAGAGATCTCATACTCAGGTTCTCCATCAACCTCGATCGGCAGCGGTGAAGTTTGTACATGGTTGGGGATGGTGTTTGGGGCAGATGGTTCAAGCTGAGAGACATGGAAGATGGGGTGGACAGATTTCTGGGTATCAGGGAGTCAGAGGGTGCGGGAGTGTGTACCAGGTTGCGTGATGATCTCGAAGGGCCCAAGGTTCTTTTCCAAAAGCTTTTTCGAAGGTCGAGTAGAGTGGAAGTACTTAGCTTTGACATAAACTGAACTACCAACTTCAAATAGCAGGGTGGTCATTTGGTGAGCATCGGCAGGACCTTGGTAACGTTCTTGAGCCTGACGCATTTCCTCACAAAGAAACTGGTGCAGGGAATCAAGATCCATGGAGTACTCCTGGGCATGGGCAGAGGAGAGGTCTCGTTCGGGATGGACAGAGATGGTTGGGTGATAACCCTTGTTGGCAAAGAACGGCAATACACCAGTAGTAGCACTTGGCACATAAGTACTGCTCCAATGTCTGATTCATGCATTCCATCTGACCATCGCCTTCAGGGTGATAGCCGGAGGTGAAGTGGAGTTGCATGTCAAAGGCCTTACCCAAAGAACGAAAGAAGTGAGAGATGAACTCGGACCCTCTATTGGAAGTGACATGTGCCAGAACCCCATGTTTAGAGAAAACGTGAAGAAGGAACAACTTGTCAGGGGATGTGTGTGCTCATGCAGATTGCTCCAATAACCTAGTTGTGATTGTAAAGCTGGGGGAAAGGGATGTCCCCATCTTAGGGTCAGCTATATACATGTAGAGTCCGGCAATAAGGAAACCAAATGGATTGCTGATAGAATCATGTGATCATAGAATGTTCCAGAACAATGCCGGAGATGATCCGGGCCACCGGGGCTTAGGTAAGCAGAGTAGACAGGAATTACCAGCATACTTCCCATGTGCATATGCGCAGCCGGCATAGGGTCCAGGGTCATTGCTGATCCCTGACACAACTTAGCTAGTTTGGGTGCTGTGATAGTATCATGGGTCAGGATAAGGATGCATTGCTTGGAGAGGCGATCCATGACTACTACTATGGCGGTGAAACCAGCGGAAGATGGAAGTTGTTCAATGAAGTCCATGGAGATGGAGTTCCAAGGGTGTTCAGGGATGGGGAGTTGTTTTAACAGACTGTAGGGCTTGTGGTGTGGAACCTTGGCATGGGTACAGGCGGTACAGGAAGAGACGTAATCTTTGACAAACGTGCGGATGTGTTAGAATGGGGCGGGAACAGACGACTCCGGAGTGGAATCGGAGACTTAGCGTGGAGGGACCTTGGCCTCAGTGACTCAAGCGGAGCGCTGTGTCATTGCTGTTTGTCCATTTGGTCCTTAATTTCACAGTAGGTGAGCAGGAAGTCTCTTGGGGGCATTTCAGGTCGATTTCGGACTAAACCAAAACGAGTATGTACAAGCGCCGATATATATAATGGAAGGGGCAAAGGCACAAAGAGAACAAAGGGTGACCGAATCGGAACGAAGACGTCCGAACGGGAACAAAGGGTAGAGGGAGCGGAGCGGTACCGAAGGTCATAGGGCAAGACCTGTGATACGTCCGAAAGGAGGTAGAGAGGGCGAGGCCCAGAGGGGCAGGAGGATGAGGGGAAGTGGGGATGATGACTAACTGGCTAGAATAGAAAGAAGCAGTAGTCCAAATAGGGATGAAGGGAAAACGCGAGAAATACATTACAGGCGGTGAGAGTGCCGAAGGCGGTCTGCAAAGCTCGGGGGTTGCGGAGCTTACAGAGGTTACGGAGGCGGGGTTGGAAGTCTGAGGAATATTGGCAATGGTGTTTACGTAGTATGAGGTCACCAATGCAATGGACTAAGGCCGAGGTGGAGTCAAAGTCCGAGGTAGGGACTATGACGGAGGCTCGGAGTAAGGTACGAGCGGTGTCCGAGTGCGGAGTACGGAACAGCGGTGGAAGGTCGTAACTTGGCGGAAGGGTGGCGGAGGAGTAACGGAGGGAGGAGAGAGGGGACAGGTAAGGGGAGAAGGAGTGGCGGAAAGGAGAGTAGTCAGGTCCGAAGGTGAGTATCGGAGCGGACGGGGGAAGCGTAGGAGGATAACGGGAGGGTGGAGGTGTTGTGAAGGGGGAGCGGAGTAGTAGGAGGGTGGTGAGAGGTAAGGAGGAGGTGTGTTGCCAGGACCGAAGGTGAGTATCAGAACGGCAGCGGTAGGTTATGACTCCGGAGGTGAAGAGGGTGGAGGTCCGGAAGTCGGGTCGGGGTCGGGTATGCACGGATATGACAGGATGCCTGGCCAAGTGTACTCTTGACGGATTAGGTTGAGGGTGTGGCTTTGCCCAAAGTGTCCAGACAGGGGGTGATCGTGCTTATACCTCAGAATCCGCAGATGGAGATTGTTAGTGTCCAGCACATAGATGTGGTTGTCTAACCTAAGCAAACCATTATTATCTAGTGACCAGCATGAATCTGCAGGAATCGGGCAAGTGAGGTGTTGGGCAATGGCGGGATCAGTGGGAAGGGCAGCGATGATGCCCTGATGGATGGCCTCGATGTTGACCAGTGTGCCTGCATGGAGAACAGGGGTGGCAAGGCAAGTGGCTCGAAGGGACAACATGAGCTGTTCCTGGGTGAAGACCAGGTGGAAGTTTTGCAGATTGACATGGGTGTAGTCCCTATCCCCCTCTTTGGGATAGACGTCCCAGCATCTAGTCAACACATCAGGCTGGGCACTGAGTCTACCAGGATGAAAACGGACAATCATGTTGAATTGGGAAAGGAACTCAGACCAGTGGGCTTGCCGGTGAGTGAGGAGTTTCATGGTGAAGTATTCCAGATTCTTGTGATCCGTGACAACGTCAATGGGGTTGGCAGAACCTTCAAGATAGTGACGCCAGGAACAGAAGGCTTTGTAAATGGCTAGGAGCTCCTTGTCATGTGTGTCATAGTTGAGTTCCAGCGCCATCAACGTCCACGAGCGGAAAGTGACAGGATGTATCTCTTCATCAGTACAACAAATAGAAATAATACATACCTGATATTGCATAGTCCGAAGCGTCAGTTTCAATGATTAGCGGCGCATCGCACTGAACAGAACAGAAGTGCTCATGGCAAACGCTACCAAGCCTTCAAGTCGACAGATGTCAGGGGACGTCTCACGGGTCCCCGTGACCCCCCCCATGGCCCACAACCTAAAGGGACACAGCCCCGTCCAGGGCACACTGCTGTGGGTAAGAAGGTGAGAAGGAAGCTAACTTCTCACCTTCCCACAGTGGCCCAATATAATCGAAAACTTCCGGAGATATCCGGAAGTCACATGAGACCCAAGACCCGGGGCCCTGTTAGAACCGGGCGGATTCGGACGACTCTGGAGTGGAATCGGAGACTTAGCATGGAAGGACCTAGGCCTCAGCGACTCAGGCGGAGTGCTGTGCCATTGCTGGTTGTCCTGGGGGTCCCTAATTTCAGATCTAGCAGAGGGAAAGTCTCTTGGGGGCATTCAAGTCGATTTCGGACTGAGGTTACAAGTTACTAGGTACATTGTATATAAGGAGGGGTCTGGAATCAAAAGGAACAAGGGTAAGACGAAAGGAGACAAAGGGAGATGGAAAGAGGAACAACACCGAGGGTCAAGTGTTTGACTCAATGGTGTTTCCCAAAGGAGGAATGAAGGGCCAAGGCCCAAGGAGGAAGGAAGGAGGATGGGAGTCGGGAATGGCTAGCTGACTGAATAGAAGGAAGCAGCAGCCCAAATAGGAATGAGGGAGAATAGCGGAATTGAAATGGACAATGCAATAGTTGCAAGGTCCGGAGTAAGTCCGGAAAGTCCGAACTCGGAGGTTAAACTCCGGAATATTGGCAAACGTAATTAAATGGAATGAGCTAACCAATACAATGGGTATAAGCGGAGGTGGGGTCAAAGTCCAACGTTGGAGCTAAGACCGGAGGTTCCGGAGATGGAGACGCAAACAGGATTCCGGAGCGGAGGTCCGGAGTCGGGAACATAGGTGTTGCATGCTCGTCTGGGAGGTGTCGAGGTTGAGGTCAGACCCGGAATGTTCCGGAGTCGGACCGAAGGTGGTGTTGGAGCCGGAGGTGGGATAACCTCTTGGGAGTCGGCAAGGAGAAGGTGACGGAAGGGAAGTAGGGCTCCGGAATCAGTTTCGGAGTTCCGGGAGCCCGGAGTGGAGGTCGGGATTGTATGGATATGACAGGCCCAGGGCATCTGGCCACATGGAGCGTCTGGCACAGGGCATGTGCAGGAGGTGCAACGGCCGGGTGTGCATGCGGATGCGGGGGCGAGTGCGGGTGCGAGTGCGGGTGTGGGCTAGGTCAGGGTGTATGCCCTGACAACAGGCCTTGGTGAAAACCTCAGCGCTGACAAGCTCGATAGGTGGTGCATGGCTAACGGATGGTCGTGGTGTGTCGACAGATGGAATGCTTACTGACAGATCAGGATCCAGAGGTTCAGTGGAAGTGCTTATAGGTTCTAGGTGGGATTGTGTTGGTGCTTGGAAGGTTATACTACTCGATACCCAGTCAATCGACAGATTGTTGCAGGTGAGCCAGTTATGCCTGAGTACCAGAACACACATGCCATCTAGCGGAGTGACATAGAAAGTCGACAGAATGACGACACCAGATGGAAAGCGGAGCAGAAGGTTGATGGCCTGCATAATAAGGTTATTAGTAGTGCCATCAACCAAGTGGAGTTGAAGTGGGTCAACAGAATAAGTTTCGAGATGGTTCTGATTGACAAAATGTCAGGGCAATAGCCCCAAACCCCAAGCCACATGTAATTAGATACATATAGTCACGTGGGTAAGTGGGAACCTCCGGGTAACTGCTTACACACTACCGTAAAATACACACATTTGTATCACTTACGGCTCTGTGTGCTGAGCTACCCCAGAGACCTCACACTTTTTTAAGTGTATGAGGTGTGTTTTACAACACAACCCACAAAAAACTATCCATTCTTAACATCTGACTTGGTAGCGCCTATGGTGCCTAAACACGCCCACAAGGGCAAGGTCGCATCTGCAGCGACGCTAAAAAGAAACGAGCGGTTTATTAAGAAACCGCAATCTCCCATCATGGGAGATTCAAACCAAAAGCTGTCATCAGATGACGACGAGGATCAACACGATCCGGCAGTAGCAACCACCTCAGGGCTGGCCCCTGAAGGTTTTAGAAACTTACGTGGAGTAAGTGCGGGGCCTAATACCCCTAGAACTCCATGACATACCGATCTAACCCAAGCTGGGGAAGACCCCTCACCTCCTCATGAGGTGATTGACTTGCACGATAAACGTGTAAGTGCCAAACGATCAGCCCAAAAAGCTGATCAGATAGAATCGCAGGAAACTCCAGGGCCCAACTATCCCCTGGAGTCCCCCCTCATGTCCCCAAGTCAAGCCCCAAAGGCAGACAAAGGGAAACAAAGGGAAGAGCCCCCGCGTTGGCTATCCGAAAAACTACTGGACTTGTTCCAGGTTCCGTCCGAATGGAGGACAGAAAGCGAAGACCAACTTCTTCTCAGGCTGAAAGCCCGAGAAGGCACAAAGATAGGCCCTGAGAGCAGGATCTCCCAGAGTGCAGAAGCTCCAAAAGAACTTCCGCTGTTTACACTCCCACACACCATGCCAGACAAGGCAAGGCCGCCAACCTCGGAGGAGGTCTCCAAGATAATGAAGAGGAGGCGAACTGAAATGAGGGAGTTCGCTGAGGAAGCCTTATGGAAAAGTAAGGAAAAACCAGCGAACAGACCCCTCTATGAAAGGGAAGCACCCTCCGCAACGGCCTCGCCTAAACAAAGTGAGCATGGAGCGTTCACTCCAAGAACCCCTTCCGGAACCCCCAGAAGCGGTAATGTCAACTGGGGAGAGTCACTGCTCGCCCAACCAAACTTCCTCCTGGAAAACCAGGAATCGTGCATAATAAACGCAATAAACTCAATCCAAAAAAAGATCGAGGAAACGAACCACAATAGTACGGCTTGTCTAGAGATAACTCTAGAAAGAATGGCCAACGCAATCGACACGTTGACTGAAAAAATCAGCAAACAGACAGACTTGCTAAAGGAAATAAACTTCTCACAAAAAAGTGAGGAAACAAATAAACACCCCTGGACCACGGTCCAGGACATAAATAGAACTCGTGAAAAATTCACAAAAAGAACCACCAGTGAAAGCACACTGGAGTATCATCAGCGACTCGACAGAGATGCTAAGGAGATCCTTCTCCCAAGGATAGGAGAAGACGATGCCGAAAGAAGGCATCGTTCAGAGATTAGGAGGAGAATTGGCACGTACCAAAGGTTTGGCCAAACGTCCACTTACGACGGACCTCTCGAACAGAGAGGTAACTCAAACACACTCTCTCAAAACAATGAGAGAATCCAAATACAACTTCAGGCGAATTCGCCTGAAACCAAAGAAATGCTGTGAGGAAGATTTCCCCCAGCAAAAACCCCCCCAAAGGAGAGATCTCCATTGGATAGCAACCCTGCGAAGGCAGGGGAGCAAGAGGAGTACCTAGAGAAATGGTATGAAAAGGCCATAAGAATGGCCGAAGTGAGAATACTCACTCCTTACCCAGAAGGAGTGAAGCCTGAAGCCCTAAAAAATGGGCCGGCATTCCCTGACAAGAAATGGTCAGGGGAGAACGACATGGAATCGTTCTGGCAGTGGTTCACAGAACTACTAGGATTTCTCGCTTCGCGAGGATGCAAAGGTCCCCAATTCGACGAAGTCCATCTGGACTGCTTGATTTGTGGATTAGGGGGGCCCGCGTTCGACCTCGGAATAAGACTCCAAGACGAAACTCTCCTCAGAGGAGATGAGGGCATGTTCCTCGAAGTTCTCAACATATTGATGAGAACTTTCATTAAAGCCTCTGCTGCATTGAATGCGACAAAGAAGTACCGCAACGTCAAATACGAAGCGGAAAAAGGCCTAAAACAGTTCTACCTAGAACTGTCCAAAGCAGCGTCCCAGATGGTGACGCTGCCAGACCAGGCATCCTTTAATGCCAGGTTCCTAAACTACATTCCCCTCGAATGGAAGAGGGAAATGATTGCTCATGATAGAATCAGAGCAGACTTCTCCTCAAACGAGGAGATGTTAAAAGCAATATCTTGTGTAGACGAGATAATCGATGGGCTGAAAATGTCTTCAGCCTACAAATCAGGATACTATACCCGAACAACTACCACGGAAACCATGAGCCGTGGTAGAGCCCTCCCATCAGGAAAGAAGGCTGAAGAGCTGAAACCCAGATGGGAAGAGGATACATCCTCGAAAAACTCGAGGAAAACTGACCAAAAGTCAGTTCCAATTTGTGGCAAATGCGGCAAAATAGGGCAAACGAAAGATTGCCCAAGACACAATGTAACGAGCGATGAAAAACCAAGGCACATAGCCGCCATGGAGATTGCGATCACAACGGAAGAAGAGTCGAAAGACTCATCAGATGAGAAACCAGAGAACAACTCTGGTAACTCCGAAGCATCAAGCTTCGAAGTAGAGGACCCATACGAAGGACCTCAATACTCACCCGACTCAGAGGGTGAGGAACTCAACGTTGGGACCATAAGGATGGGCCCAATGTCAGTCATCGATCACGACAACATAAATTACAAAATCAAACTGGCTGTAGCATGCCAGTTAGAAAACACAGCAGATGAAAAAGTCGCCGAAGCCTTGGTGGAAGCACCAAGAAAAGATGCCTTGGGGAAATACACCAAAGTACCCAAGGAAAACAAGGACAAAGGGAAGAAGGACCAAAAGTCCATCGAAACCCAGTCCCCCTTGTTTGATGCGAAATTCCGCATCTCAAAAGATGCGGGAAAATACCCTGCAAACAGACCGCTCTCAACAAAGAGAACGCTGATGGCTCACATAAAAATAGCAGGCATAAAAGCCTATGCGCTATTCGATAGTGGAGCCGAAACGGACGCTTTATCGCCGGACTTTGTCCGTGCGGTCCACATCCCAATTCTCCAATTGGAGAACCCAGTCATCCTTCAAATGGGGACGAAAGGAACAAGATCACAGATCCTGTTTGGAACAAACCTGGACGTTGAGATTAACGGCCATGTAGAAAAACACTACTTTGATGTAATTAACATCGATAGATATGACACCATATTCGGCGCCCCCTGGTTGAACAAAAACCAGGTAAGCTTAGACTTCCGGTCCCACAAAGTGAGAACGGTGAACAAGGGCAACATAGACACCCTTGGAGTAAGCGAAGATCGTGTGACAAGATCACACGGATGGAAAACTCGAGCAAGAGCTCGAGAACAACCAAAAAAGAAGCCCCCCTGACAGGGAGGTGGGATTGAAACACACCTCAGGGTAATCGAAAGAAAGTACCCTGAAGGTTGGCCCAATCCTAGTCCGGAAGGACTAGAACTTCCAGACGTACCACATCTGGAAGGTCTCTCCATGAACAACCCCAAGTTCGAAATACTCAGGGAATGGTGGAGAGAGAAATTTGAAACCGTAATGGCACCAGCGCCATTAGAAATGCCCCCCTTGAGGGAGGTGAACCATCGAATCCCATTGAAGGATCCGAACAAGAAATTTCGGGAAAACACCCCGAGATGTCCTGCAGCACTGCAGGAAGCACTAGCGACCAAAATAGATCGCTATGTAAAAGCAGGATGGTGGTATCCCACGAACAGCGAGCGAGCATGCCTGCTACTGTGTATCCGCAAAGCAGATGGATCTTTGCACATGGTAATAGACACGAGGAATCATAACTCAAACACGATCCTCGATGTCACACCAATGCCAGACATGCGACTCATCCAAGAATCAGTTGCCAGAGCAACATACCGATCCAAGATCGATATGTCGGACGCGTATGAACAAATACGTGTGGATCCAGACAACATCCATAGAACGACATTCTCTACACCCCACGGGACGTACAACTCGAACACGATGCAGCAAGGAGACTGCAACGCTCCCTGCACCTTCCAGCATGCACTGACCTGGGAACTACGAGGAGAAGTAGGCAGATGCCTACATGTCTGGTTTGATGATATATTCACCAGCACAAGCTCGGTGGAGAACCACAATAAAGCATTATTGTGGTTGTTCACTCGCCTAAAGGGGGCAAAATTCCAGCCATTTGTGTCAGGGCACACCCGCCTGACCCGGGTCCACCCGGACCCACCCGGCCACACCACACCCGCTCCCCGCTGTCCAACCCTCTCCCTCCTCCTTCCTCTGTCTCTCCTCCCCTTTCCTTTCTCTCTTTCTTCCCCTTTCTTTATCCCATTCCTCTCATCTTCCTTTTCTTGTTTATTTCCTTCTATCTACACGGACCACCTTCCTTTGTATCAATGTACTATTGACCCGTCCGGCCCACACACCCCGGACGGCTCCCTGCTGTGCCCAGCACGCGCGCATGCAGCGGACGCTCTCGGGATCCCCCGCGGGGATACCCGGATGCCTGCGGCTGCCTCCAAGGGTGACGTGGCACTCGTCATGTGACTCAAGCCGCATGTACATAAATGTACCTGAAGTGGGAACCGAAGAAGTAACCTTCTTCTCACATTCTCCACTTCAGGTAAGTAGTATAGTTTTCCCTTTTAATAACAATAACACATTCTCCACTTCAGTCTAAGTGGCCAGGGACTGCTGTCCCTCCCCGGACCCGCCAGCACGCATGCCCGGTTTGCACCCCGTGAGGGCCCTTCTGCCGGGCGATACATCTGGACCCCCTCTACCCCGGACGCGTCCCTGACAATTTGCCCCAATCCTAGATGTTCTAGGAAGCCACATGGATGAACAGGGCATCCACGCTCAAGCAGATAAAATGGAAAAAATCCGCAACTGGCAAGAGCCAGTAGACCACACAGGTGTCCTAAGATTCCTGGGAATGGTAGAATATCTATCGATATTCATGCCAAACATCAGTGGCTACACAGGACCACTGCAAACAATCTGCTCAAACAAGCAGACATTCAGGTGGACACTGTTAGAATGGGCAGATTCGGACGACTCTGGAGTGGAATCGGAGACTTAGCATGGAAGGACCTCGGCCTCAGCGACTCAGGTGGAGCGCTGTGTCATTGCTGGTTGTCCTGGGGGTCCCTAATTTCGGATCTAGCAGAGGGAAAGTCTCTTGGGGGAATTCAAGTCGATTTCGGACTGAGGTTACAAGTTACTAGGTACATTGTATATAAGGAGGGGTCCGGAATCAAAAGGAACAAGGGTAGGACAAAAGGAGACAAAGGGAGATGGAAAGAGGAGCAACACCGAGGGTCAAGTGTTTGACTCAATGGTGTTTCCCAAAGGAGGAATGAAGGGCCAAGGCCCAAGAAGGAAGGAAGGAGGATGGGAGTCGGGAATGGCTAGCTGACTGAATAGAAGGAAGCAGCAGCCCAAATAGGAATGAGGGAGAATAGCGGAATTGAAATGGACAATGCAATAGTTGCAAGGTCCGGAGTAAGTCCGGAAAGTCCGAACTCGGAGGTTAAACTCCGGAATATTGGCAAACGTAATTAAATGGAATGAGCTAACCAATACAATGGGTATAAGCGGAGGTGGGGTCAAAGTCCGATGTCGGAGCTAAGACCGGGGGTTCCGGAGATGGAGACGCAAACAGGATTCCGGAGCGGAGGTCCGGAGTCGGGAGCATAGGTGTTGCATACTCGTCTGGAAGGTGTCGAGGTTGGGGTCGGACCCGGAATGTTCCGGAGTCGGACCGAAGGTGGTGTTGGAGCCGGAGGTGGGATAACCTCTTGGGAGTCGGCAAGGAGAAGGTGATGGAAGGGAAGTAGGGCTCCGGAGTTCGTTTCGGGGTTCCGGGAGCCCGGAGCGGAGGTCGGGATTGTATGGATATGACAGACACCACTCCACCAGAAATGCTTCGATGAGATTAAACGTCTAGCATGCAGGGCTCCGATCCTGAAGCCCGTCCAGTGGAATCCACCGGAAAGCCTCTCAGAAGAAGAGAGGACCAAACTCCACGTCTGGGTCATAACAGATGCATGCCCAGTGGGCATGGGCGCATTAATTGGACAAGGCGAAAAGTGGCAGACTTGCTGCCTGGCCGCATTCATGTCCAAAAAGTTCACCAACACACAACGTAGGTACTTCGCCTACGAGCTCGAGGCACTAGGTGTCCTCGAAGCACTCATGAGATGGCAAGACGATCTCATGGGAGGCCGTGAATTCACAGTAATCATGGACCACAAAGCTTTGGAATATTTCAAAGCGAAAAACCACAACTCAGGTAGACACCTGAGATGGCAAGCCTTCTTCGCAAGCTTCAATTGTGAAATAAAATACGTGGAAGGCCACAAGAACAAAGTGGCAGATGCACTCTCACGGTACTACAACTCGTCAATGGACGAGGATCTGCATTTCGACGACTACGTGTCAGCAGACATCCATCTGGACAAAAATGCAGAAGATACTATCCCTGACAGAATCGAGGAATACGAAGAACTGCTACTAAGCAGTACCCTGAGTAAAAACTCAGAGAGAAAGAGACTCGCAGTGATACGCGCGAGAAATACCCTAGAGGAAGCTCTAGGGGGGAGTGCCCAAAATCTGGAAGAAATCATAATTCCAGAAGAGAACCTTCGAAAACAATTCGAAAAGAAAGACCTCATTGAGGCAATAAAATCTGGATACTCGCAAAGCCAGATCCACCAGGAAATCCTAGAGAACCCGGGGAACTTCAAAAACTTCTCCGTAAAAGATGGGCTGATAACCCGACTTGGAGAAGGAGGAACGACCCAAATAGTAGTCCCGAAAGGGAACTACGAAAGGAAGTCCATTCGATGAATAATCCTCGAAAACATCCACGAAACACTTGGACACCTAGGATCCAAGAAAACAGTGGAAACCCTCTGTCGACACTTCTGGTGGAAGTCGATGAGGAAGGATACCCACAAGTTCTGCAGGTCTTGCGGAACTTGTCAAACGACAAAGAAAAGCACCAGGAGAAATCCCGGACTGCTTCACCCACTCCTGACCCCGGAAACACCATGGTCGTCAATAGCTATGGACTTCACAGGTCCATTCCCAACAAGCTTGGGATATGATTACCTCTGGGTAATCATTTGTAGGTTGACGTCCAATGTCCACCTAATTCCAATAAAGACAACAACGAACGCACTAGAACTAGCATTCGTATTTCTTTGTGAAGTTGTAAGACTCCATGGTCTACCACACTCGATCATATCAGATCGAGACTCGAAATTCATGTCAAAATTTTGGCGCGAACTACACCGAATACTCGGTGTGCAGTTGAAACTCACAACTGCATTCCACCCGCAAGGCGACAGCCAAGCGGAAAGAATGATACAAAAAGTAGTACAAATACTACGCACAATGGTTAGACCAGATCAACACGACTGGGCAGCGAAACTGTTGATGGCGGAATTCACGATCAATGCGAGCTCGAACACATCGACAGGATTTGCCCTGTTCAAATTAATCTATGGCCATATGCCAAAGATGTGCCTAACAGCACCACTCTCGGACTACCCAGGAGTAAACGACTTTGCCCAAAAAGTGAAGGAAAACCTCATGACAGCACACGACGCGATAATACACAATCGCGCTGCTCAAACAATCCAGGCGAATAAGAAAAGACGCCCGGACCCGCCTTTGAGAAAAGGCGAGCTTGCATACTTATCCACGGATAAGCTGAACCTACCCAAAGGAAGGGCAGGAAAACTAAAGCCCTTATACATAGGGCCTTACAAAATTTTGGAAACATTTCCAGAGATGTCAAACTACATCCTCAAGTTGCCACCACAACTTGAACAACGTGGAATCCACCCAAGATTTCACGTATCCTGGCTCATACCTCACGAGCCGAATGACCAAGAGATCTTCCCAAACAGGGAAGTAAACACATTCTACGATTTTGGGGAAGACCCCAATCGTGAAGCAGTAGTTCGTGAAATCTTAAACCATGCATGGGTTCACAACGAACTCTGGTTTAAGGTCAAATGGGAGCTAGGGGACACCACATGGGAACCCCTAGGAAATTGCAACGACCTCGTCCACCTGGATGAGTACCTCACTTTACAAAATGTAGGGGAACCAGAAAAACTCCCTATCAAAGAAGACAGGGAACTCTCGGCATCACTATGCCCCCAAAAACGGAGGCAGAGGAAGTAAAGCCGAGGGATGATGGCCCACAGCCAAGAGCGTGGGAAAGTTCTGGGCAAGTAACTCACCCAGACAGCCACACCATGTACTAGAGATCACATGGGCCAGGCGAGTAACTCGCCTAGACCATGTGAACCACAGGCTCATGTGTAAAAGAACACACAACTGTGGCGAATCCCACACATGCAAGAACGAAAACCCCTCCCACCACCATGAGAAACATAACGACGAAATGTCGTTCTCTGGGGGAGGCAACCCTCAGTTCGGTCTAAACAAGCCACCAGACATCGAAATACGACAACCTGGGGAGCAAGGCTCCCTGGAACAACAACAACACCAGGCGCAGATAAGTGCCATGGACTACACAACGCACACAGCACAAATGAGTGCCGTGAACCAACAACCATCCACGTTGCTAACAGGCACCGCATACCCCCAGCCTCCTCAGAGGGGCTTCCAACCATACGCGGTGCAAACTGCACTGATGGCGCAACAAGCGCCATTCCAGGGGCAGCATTTGCTGCTGCAGCCCCAGGCATACTCCCCAGGGAACTTCCCTGGCCAGATCAACCCCTGGATTGGCCAATTCGGCCCAGGTCCAACAACACCCCAGCCAAATGCAGGCTGGGAATCAGCCATCACATCAGCGGTAGCTGCTCAGACAGGTCAGCTCCGCGAGGAGCTGAAAGAGATGAAGTCCCTCGTAGGAGGGAGACGAGGGAGCGACAGCGGCTCCTCGTCCAGACCGTCCAAACGGGCATGGTCTGATAACTCGAGGGCATCAGAAGACACCTGTGACCATTGCGCCCACTGGAGGCGTGAATACAACAGAGCACGAAGAGATGCCAAGGGCATCTTCGACTCTCTGAAAGACACAGAGAGAGAGGTCGATCTCCAAAAAAGGGAGATCAAATTACTGAAATGCGAGCTCAGAGAGGCACACGCACTGGCAGACCTCACTGCCAAACCCATTAGATGGGGGCCTCCCAGGTCAGGGGGAGGGGATACGGTGCCAGGGCACCGACTATCCCACCACCCTGTGGGCAGGTGACCCTGTCCGGGTTGCATAAGGGCCCGCCCTCAGAAGGGCAAACCCATGTTGAGGGGAAGAGTGTTATGGAAATGGGAAATTCCCATTTTTAGCCTCTTATGGCCTCTGTACAGTATATTATCACGTGACATGTATATAATAACAACCTAACCAACTATTATCACCCAAAACACCCGATGTCCATGTTATTGTAAACCCCACTGTTACAACATCTGTTACATTAATTGTAACATCTTCTCAATGTCACGGCCCCCTCCTGCACCCGGACACTATAGAAATGGGCCAATTAGGCCCCATTTTTATAACAAAGAGGGAGAGTGGTAGGCAACCGATGGCAGACCCTAAAACGGGGACCACTGCCAGAGGCGGCAGGCCGCTGAGTACCTCAGCACCCTATGGGCAAGCTACCCTGCAGGGAAGTGTCCACATGCTATACAAGACCACCAAACTCAACGAGTTTGGCAAAGTCGAAGCTCCAGTCAACATAACAATCGACCCCAACTTCCCCATGAGGAGAATAGCGGGGTCAGAAGCGGTGCACGACGCTGCATATGCTTGGTGGACAAGTGTGAGTGGGAAAGAATTCGTACATTGGTACGAACAGGCCAAAGCCGCCTTCAAAAGCGGCAAGGTACACAGAACCGTTCGCGAAAAAGTGAAGGAAACTGAGAAATACTTCTTGGGACTCCCGAGTATTGCAAGACTCGCAGAGGAGTATAATTCCCCGGAGAACAAGGGAAAAATCTCCTGGGAAAGTCTAGGCAAAGCCGCCTATCTAAAGTCCCAGTTCAAACCACTCAGGACTCCTGAGGAACGTGCCGCAAAAACTGCGGAGTGGGAAGCGAAAGCTTCCAAATACCGGGAAAGAAACGCAAGTCTCCGCGCTGGACAACCAGCCCAACGACCACCCTTCCCCACGGGAAGAACGGTAGACCTACCGTACTCCACACCTGAGCCAAGTAGCTCAGGAACACAACAACCTGCTCCCACCCAGGGAGCGCCTACTTCGTCGAGCCCACAGCCCGACAATGTAGCCCAGGCTACGTCATCGCATCCGATGCAGCAATCGGATGTCCAGATGAACAACCCGGAGGAAAACCCTCCTCCAGGGCAATGACTCCACCCTTGAGAAAAGGGAAAGTGACACAGTAATACGCCATCGAGGTGCCCGTGAAAACACCTTCCCCCAACTCGAGGCCCCGCACACAATACTGTATGTGAGGAACCGCAAGTAACAATTGCGGAAATCTCTACTCCATCAAAAGACCCACATCCACCACCACTCGTGTGTAAACACCACTTACACACAAACCCTCATGGAACAAGTGAGGAACACCAAAGACATACAACCTTTAGGTCGAAATTCATTTCCGACAAACTCCACTACTTTTCTCCCTGCGATACCCATGTATCGCTGTTCACTTCAAAGTAATGGCCCACACTCACTTATTCCCTAAACCCTTTTTCCCTCCTTCACCGACATGTACAAAGATCGCCCACTTTAAAGTGGCGACAACAAAACACTCATTGATAATTTCAAACTCAATGTAAATCAATTATTAAAAACTTTGTTTTCTTCACCATCAACCTTGTATGCATCGCAAATGCAACGCAAGGGGGGAGAATGTCAGGGCAATAGCCCTGAACCCCGAGCCACATGTAATTAGATACATATAGTCACGTGGGTAAGTGGGAACCTCCGGGTAACTGCTTACACACTACCGTAAAATACACACATTTGTATCACTTATGGCTCTGTGTGCTGAGCTACCCCAGAGACCTCACACAAAACTACTATCTATGAAACAATCAGATGAGCCGGAGTCTACTAAGGCAGGATAAGTCCCTCCAGGTAGAGTGGCGGCGACATAGGTGGATTCTGATGATGAAGAAACAGAAGAGGAAAGAGGAACAGGGGAAGGAGGAAATATTTTTGAGCCAGGGACATTCCCCCTTGAATCAGGAAACAATTGAGAACCAGGGGTATACCCCTTTGAAGATGGAAATTGACCATAATCAGACACAAAAGAAATAGGAACAGAAAGAGAGTTAGAAGCCAGAGCGGATGTGTTAAGGCGAACCACTTGAAGCACACTTTCATGATTGTTACGACCATTCGAGAGTGCTGGACTCGAAAGATCAACGACTAGTTTTTTGTCTTGTCAGAGACATCAAGTTCAGCGTCAGGCACCTTGGTGATCGCCTGATGGGCCTTAGTCATGTTGGAAGATGATTTTCGGCAGTCCCTTGCCATGTGGCCAGGCTTACCACAGAAGAGGCAGAGTTTGTTGTCGACTCAGTGTTGACACTCCTCAGGAGTGAGCTTACCATCTTTGCCGAGTTTTGTCAAAAGGTCAGAGTAGACTTAATGCCGGACGGCTTGTCCTTAGGTGCTTTACTACCAGAGGTGACGGCGGAGGAAGGAAGCAATGAAGAAGTTGAAGAGTTCTTATTGCCATCAGACTTGGCGGGCTTAGATGGGTGTCAAGCTCTTGCGCCAGATCACGAAGATCCCACAACCTACCAGATCAATAGATCTCATCCTTAAGATGATCAGGCAACCCATCCTAAAATAGAGACTGAAGCGTGCCTTCACTGTATCCGCGTAACTGTGAAGTGTGGCGGTTGAACTCAACGATATACTTGCTAATCCTTTGGTTGTCCTTCATAACTAAGGTTTTGAGTTGATGCTCCGTGTCGCAGGCAGGGTTGTGTGAACCAAAGTTCTTGCAGAGTTCCTCAATGAAACGTTCCCAGTCATCCTCCCAGGGAGGTGCTCGACCACCAGGCATGTGTAAGAGATCGGGTTCAAACCAATTGAGCACGGAGCCCATTAGGAATGACTGAGTGTAGATAACCTTCTTACGGTCGGAGCTAAATGCCTGGGGACAATCCTGGAAATGACACTGAACTAGGAATGTACAGAGTTTCTTTTGGTCCAATCCATCAAACTGGTCAGGCTTGCACACCTTCATGTGATAATTGTCGATCGGGGCAGGTGGCAGAGGTGGTGGCTGATGAGGGACATTGGACTAGGCAAGAGCCACAATGGCTCGAGTTAACTGAATCAGGATGCTTGCCTTGTCTTGCATGTTAGCAGGATCATCAGGATCAGGGTCGTTACCAATAGGACCATCAGGAGGCGGAACAACTGGGTCGACTGGTGGTGGTGGCCTTGACGAAGATGGCAAAGGACAAGGTGCGGAAGGTTCAGGGACTGCGGTGGCATTGACATCACCTTCCACTTCAGCCTCGGATCGGGACCTTGGTACAACAGGCGTTGTAGGTGGGCAATGTCAAAAACCCGGATCGTAGGGGTAAATGCGTGAGTCCGAATGCAGGCGGGGCTCAACTAGAGGGGGAATCCGAGAGCTCTGGTGGTGGACCGAAGCTTCTCCAGGAAGCCGGTTCTGCTGGATGGTACAAGAGGCTCTAAGAGGGACGTGGCCTCAGCGACTCGGAGGGAGCGCTGTGCCTCTGTTACGTCTCAGTTAGTCCTTGTATTTCTTATGTCTGAGGTATCTTGTAGAATGGAACAGGATTCACTCAGAGGGACTTTGGGTAGCATATTAGTCGAGATTAGAACTGAGGAACTACAGGTTCTAATCTATGGGTATTTATAAAGGGAAATGGAATGGACTTAGTCAAAGTCCGAATGACAATGGGACAACACCGAAAGGTGCTGAATGATACCGAGAGGTACCAAAAGGTCCCAAACGATATCTTTAATGGGGAACCGAGGTGTCGGGCCATGGAGGGTGGAGTAAGAGGCCGGAAAATGAATGGGAACGAGAAATGGGTAAGGGGGGGTTAGCTGACTGAATGGTAAGAAGAAGATAGTCGTGCTAAGAGTGGAGGGTGACTAATAAGTGATGATGTGAGTGAGATCACCGAAGGATGCGGGTAACTCCGAAAGCGGAGTTGCATATCCGAAGGATGTTGGGTGACTCAAATAAATGAAATGGGTGGAGAAATGGTTTAAGGGTGTGTCACGGGATGTCGGAGGTCTGTCGGGATATCGGAGCAAATCCAGAGTCTCCGAATGTTCCGACTCAGGACCGAGCTTCCGGGATGGGAGTGGCCAAGGTTTGGTGCGCTGCAACCAGACCGGAGCTGAGACAGTCAGGAGGGGAGGTGACTTGGGGAGTGGGGAGGCGTGGTGTAGGGGATGGTGAAGTTGTTAGGAAGGTGTGATGTGGTGGGAGTGCACAGGGTCGGGATTCTGGGATATGACAGGCAAAGCCAGTACTGCACAAACAAACCGAATATCGCGATTTCCCATCCCAGCACATCCCCACTTCACAAAACACATCACACATGTCCTCATATACCATTCCTAACCTTCCATGATTTTCCCCTATTTTTCCAGACACATTCCCAGTCCCCACAGACCAAATTCCCACACCCACCCAGCAGCGCAGCCACACTCAGACTGGATTTCACTTATCTCAGCAACCACTGCACTGATTTGGACGATATTGGTACTGTTGGAAATGCGCAATTTAGGAGTATTAGGATCCGTGATTAGCGGGAGTTCATTGGCAATGGATAGAGTTGGATATTTTTTGGCTGGAAATCATTTATTGCTTTATTGTTTTCTTGATTATTGTTTTCCCTCTCATTTTCCGATATTGATTGTTGCCCATATGGTCCACCTAAGCACATGGGACTCATCGGATATTTTTTATCATTTTGATTTGATCATTTCTCATATATACCTGCACATGAGGATGTATCTACCTTTTCCTTTGGATTAGAAACCACCGAGTTTGCCCCTCCCAAGCTAGTAGGGAGTAGTACGACGACCAAGAAGCATCTAGATTAGTCCTTGCCTTAGTGTCACCCAGAGAGGTGGGGTAAGAGATTGATTAGAGTACACCACGCACTGTAACACACCGGACCATTACCATTTCCATCCCTCTTTTCCCTGACCTGTTGGATACCAATCCAGTCCCCGTCCTTTCCTGTTTGCCTGCTGGGCTAGATCCCTAGCCCGCTTACAGCATCGACAATTGTTGGCCTCCACGGTCAGCTGTGAAGCTAGCAAAGGGTGTGTCGATGTCGAGGTTGTAGTTGTCAGGAATCTGTCAGGGCAACCACACCTGACCATACAACCCCAGAACCACCTTCCCTAACCTCCCCCCACTTCCCTCATCCTCCCATCTTTCACAACTACAGCCCGCATGCGAACCCGTGGGAAAAATCACGTGGGTCAAGGCGAGCAACTTGCCTTAATGTCAGAACCCTGCGAAGGTTCGCCGAGGGTAGCCGTAGGCGACCGAGCGTTGCCCGCTAGTGATAAAGGCGTCCTACACCCGACCGAGCTTTAGCGAGGGATAAACCCCACCGATCTCGAGGCCGAGGCTACTTAGGCGAGTGAGCCGGGATTTCGGCTTCAACAACTCTAGGAGGAGCGTTGCGCCTCGTTCTCGACGCGGTCCCGATACTTAGAAGGTCAGAGGTCTCACGGGGACAGAGGTAAGCTCTAGGGGGTAATTCTAGTTGATTTCGAACTACAGTACAGGCATTAGTTACAAGCCGTATATAAGCGCTAGGGAACTGAATAAGGAATAAGTCACCAGATCTCGCGGAGATTGCAGGTGGAGAAAAGAAACAGGAAAAGAAACAAGAGCACGTGCTCAAGACAGCGAAGGTCAAGCGTGACCTTCGCCGTGAGATAACAAGGTACAGCGAAACATGGAACAACGGGTCGCAGCGCTCTGCGCCGCTAGGTCGTTCAACGACAAGGAGGAAAGGTGTTGTGGAGAGGTGGCGGGAAGTGGTTAGACGGCGACGGGCGGCGAGCGGAGTGTGCGGGGAGTGTTCGGGCGTGGGAGAAGGTCAGGGAGGAGGTCGTCTGGCCCCGGGGAACGCCGGGTCGTGACACTTAACCCATGTGACACCTTTTCCGCATCGCGGGAACATGCTCGGCTTTTACCCATAGTCACGTTACGAACTGTACAGTACTGTCAGGGGACGACTCCCGGGTCCCCATGACCCTCCCCTATGGTCCACAGTCCCAGGTGTAACCAGCCCTGTCCAGGGCACAACCTACTGTGGGTCAGAGATGGTATATAAAAGAGAGGCAAGTATATACAACTTGCCTACTGTGGGTCAGAGATGAGAAGGAAGTTAACTTCTCATCTTCCCACAGTGGCCACAATACATCGAAAACTTCCGGAGATATCCGGAAGTCACATGAGACCCGAGACCCGAGGTCCGGGCCATCCGGCCGCACTGAGCATCCGGCACAGGGCGCACGCGGGGAGTGCAACAGCCAGGTGCAGTCACGGGTGCGGGTGCGAGTGCAGGTGTGGATGCGGTATGGGCTAGATCAGGGTGTATGCCCTGACAAGTACATTTCCTTTTATAGCAGCCAAGCGGGGAATAGGGAAACTTACCCTTCTTCTCAACTCAATCCCCGCTTAGGCAAGTTGTAGCTACCTTCCATAATACATGACAACTCAATCCCCGCTTAGTGAGTTTGAGGAGCTTGGGATAGGATCCAGCACCTGGCTACCTGGAACACCGCAAGTGTCCAGCTCTGAGGTAGGGCCGCCCCCAGACGGAGGCCGGGCCCTGACAGAATCCTGAGACCAGATTGGTGTTGCTGTGTGGAGGTGGATGGTTTTCAGGTCTGCGAACGAGTTACATAGTGTCTAGAAGCCATTTGGAATGCACAGTGAGTTCAAATATACTGTCAGAAACGGTATTTGAGGTGATTGCGGGAAGTGCAGCAGAGTGCAGCGGCATGAGTGGTCACTTAGCTAATGTGCAGCTCTGTTGCAAGGTGTCTTGGGAGATGGGACTTCAGCTTCAATGACTCAGCTGGAGCATTGTGCCACGTGTTCTAGGCTGTCCCGTATTTCAGGGTAGCAGGAGGACCTTGCAGCAATGTTACTCAGGTGGAGATGAAACTTAGAGTTGAACTTGGAGGCGAGAAGACTTGGGGGGATTTCTAGTTGATATTCGAACTGAGGTACATTGACAGTGAACTACAAGTATAAGTACGAAAGGAGAACAGAGAAGGGGCCGGTCAGTCCGGTGTGGGACAGGAGCGGAATGGTAAGTGCGACAAAACTAAAAGAGTGATGAGGACCGGGGAAATGGAACAGAAGGAATGAATGGGAGTGAAGAGTGAATGGACAAAGGATGGTGAAGTTGGGAGGCAGACTGAATAGGGCTGACAATCTAGATGCCAATATAGTGGCAGATCAAATGTCAATATAGGAATAAACCAAATGTCAATAGGGGGTTTCACAGTTGACTGAAGTGCATCTAAACTGGATTCTAAATTACATCTAAAGTGACCCGAAATTTACATCACGTGGGGCCTCAGTTTGGAGCGACTTTAGGTCGAGTTTGGAACTTTGCACTAGGGCGTTCACGGTTCACGGTTCTAAAGTACATCCAAAGTAGTCGGAGCCGATCCAACCTAAGTCCGTTATCATGCTGTATTATGTAAGAACTGTACAGCTCACTCTGCCACTCCTTGCATCACACATACACATGTCCCGCGGTCCTTGCATCAATCCGACTTCCAGTCCACAGCGCTTTT
Source organism: Cantharellus anzutake (assembly GCF_015039405.1). Classification (NCBI taxonomy): domain Eukaryota; kingdom Fungi; phylum Basidiomycota; class Agaricomycetes; order Cantharellales; family Hydnaceae; genus Cantharellus; species Cantharellus anzutake. The sequence goes on from NW_024066953.1 coordinate 1,221,790, forward strand.
CCTCCATTCATCCCCACTCACCTTGTACATACATCAATGTGCTTGTATCCCTGCCTGCAGCGACAACTCTGGAAATTATTAGTAGCCCATCTTGAATCCCATATGACCAATCTGCCTGTTTATTAAAGCACCCTAGCTTGCGGCTCAGTCCCATGTTGGAGAATCAATAACATTCAACTACAATTGTGCAGCTACATATATGAACACAACATGTGATGGTTACGGAAATGGGAAAATGAGTGGAGTTCGGTCTCATGTTGGAGAACCGAAGGAGAGTGAGCATAAATGCGGTATGAATGTGGCATGAATGCAGCATGGATGTGGTGTGGATGTGGTGTGGATGTGGTATGAACGCAAAATCTGTACACCACCCTGAGGTCAAAGCGTCAGCAACATGGGAGTTGGATAAAAAGAAGAGATATTAAACTATGGGCACATACCCTAAGCCCCTAGTGGCCTACACTATGATAGTTTTCATGGGAGTTCAACAGCATGTTGGTGACACAGCAGAGACGGCAGTGGAGACAACAATGTGAAAAGACAGGTCACCCTCAGGGCTCATGGACTTACCAGTGGTAAGTCCGAGTTTAGATCCAGTTAAGAAAGTTGACTTCAGACGACTTGGGGCTCTTGAGCCCCAAGTCAAAGTGGCCAGTTTAGATCCAGTTAAGGTCCAGTTTTGTCACCCACGTGCCACTTTAGAAATTTCACTTTAGATCCAGTTTAGCTCACTTCTGTCAGAGACCAGATTCGAGATGAGGGAGTGTCTCCATAGTGGAGGGCTTTGGCCTCAGCGACTTCTGCCAAGAGCGCTGTGCCTAGTGACACGTCCGTGCCCTAACTTACTGACTGGCAATCAGAACCGAAGGGGGGTAACTCTAGTTGATTTTATTACTGGGGTGTAACCTATGTACAAGTGGGATATATATATGGTTACAGCGAAGACGGGTCCGCAATTGGCGGAGCCGAACGGAGCGGAGCTAACGGGGTTTAAACATTAGCCGACTGAATATTACCGACGAGTCAGGTCGCGGGGTTAGCGGAAAGGCAGGCGATAACCCAGAAACGGAAAGGAGGGATAGGCCCGAAGGTGGGCTCTGCAGGGCAGGCGAGTGTATTGCCCAGCGGAGGCAGGGGTGCGCTAGCGGACGTCGGAGCTGTCCGGAAGTCTTCGGGGCTCCGTACTTAGGGAGGCGTAGGTAATAAATTGAAATGAGGGGGTGGTGACCATCGAGGGGTACCGAGAGGATTGCGGAATACGGGGGCTCCGAGGTTAGTGAGGGAGGAGCGGAGTTAGACCGGAGGGATCGGAGGAACCGGAAGTCGATGGCTGGGGATGGATATGACAACTTCAGTCAACCATGAAACCCCCTAATGTAGGAGTGGATCAGTGGCGACAATATCGACTGCTAGTAAGTTAAGCAAATGAAATAAGAATAGAACAGTATACTCAGCCATAAGTGAATTGGGTGTGGCCAAATGGCTGAGGAACTAAAGTGGTGGCGGGAAAGGAGGAGGTGCTGCTACGGGGCTGTAGATGGGAACCACTATCGGCACCAGTGCATGATGGACAATGGCGCAAATAACAGGTGCAAGAATGGTGGTGGGGTGCAGGTGATAGAAGTGGTAAAGGCGGGGACTTTGCAGGGCTGTGACAGAGATAGGGGAAATTGTAAGGACTGGCAATGTGTATCCATACATTGTCTGTCCTTCTCTTAGTTTGCCCCAAGCATGACTATAGTTGTGCTGCAGTATATTACCACCCTTGTATTATATTACATCATGTAACTACACATATATAAGATGTGTGGGTAGGAGGAAAGGCAACTTAGCCTTTACTCCCCCGTTAACAATACAGCATATTAAACAAGGGGTCATCAACACAGAAATTCTATACCCAATGTACCATTTCAGGTTTTAGAGGGTATGAGTGGAGACATACATACTAAGTAATTCAATCAGCGATTGCCATACCTTGGCAATTGCTGCATTCCAGATTCCCACCCTCCCAAGCCCCCACCTGGCCTCAGCTTTTCCAACCACCTATTCCAGTGGCTGTCCAATGTGTTGTACCATGAAAGTTACCACAAGTAAATTGATGATGGCACTAATGTTGTTAGGTGTAATGGAATGGGCTGTGAGATGGTTTGAGTATATGCCTTTTACCATACCTTAATACCGTTGCTGTTTTCTGACAGACAAATTAATTCCATCAGGGTTTAGGGTCTTACATTCCACCAAACTGGACATGTGGTACCCATCAAGAATCTTGCAACAGCAAATGAGCAAGGGAACAAGGCTAACTATTGGCATGGTGGGGGTTTTCAATTTATTTTCAATGATAATATACATTTTCAAATACATTTGAATTAAATTTTTTGACATGTGCAAAATAGGTTTAGTCCCTCTGACCCAGAGACTATCATACTAACATGGGGTTCAGCATTTCCTGAATGACCCCCCCCCCTTGATATTAAAGCATACTTGTGAGATGGACTGGGAGTGTGAGGTGTTCTTAACCACATGCTTACTGTCATATCCATCCACGGCCATCGACTTCCACTACCTCCGAACTCTCCAGACTACCTCTGCTCCTTCTTCACTAACCTCGGAGCTCCCGTATTCCGCAATCACCTCCGCTTCCCTTGATGGTCACACCCCCTCTTTTCAATATATTACCTACGCCTCCCTAAGTACGGAGCCCCGAAGGTTTCCGGACAGCTCTGACGTCCGCTAGCGCACTCCTGCCTCTGCTGGGCAATTCACTCACTTGCCCTGCAAGTCCACCTTCAGGCCTATCCCTCCGTTCCATTTCTGGGTTATCGCCTACCATTCCGCTAACCCCGTAACCTGACTTGTCAGTAATATTCAATTGGCTAATGTTTAACTCCATTAGCCCCACTCTGCTCGGCCCTGCCATTTACAGGCCTGCCCTCGTTGTAACTATATATACTAAACTTGTACATAGGTTACACCCCAGTAATAAAATCGACTAGAGTTGACCCCCTTTAGTTCTCGTTGCCAGTAAGTTAAATTAGGGCACGGATGTGTAACTTGGCACAGCGCTCCTGGCATAAGTTGCTGAGGCTGAAGCCCTCCGCCATGGAGACATTCCTTCATCTCAATCTGGTCTCTGACACTTACACTGTTTTACACTTGGTAAGTGTCAGGGCACACCCCACCTGACCCTGTGCCACACCGCCCTACTCCACTCCCCCCGCTATCACTCCCCATTTCTTCTTTCTTTCTATTTCCGTTCCACAGTCGACTTCCCCTTCTCTATGTATCACTACACACCTAACCCCACTCCCCCAATCGCCGCACCCACCATGTGCATTCCCACTCACAGAGTGGCACACCTCCAGGATCTCCTGCAGAGATACCCAGGGAAGTGCAGCTGTGTGTGGAGATGACGTGGCTCCCCCCACGTGACCCCAACCGCATGTATATAATAGTGCCTGGGGTGGGAACAGAAGAAGCAGCCTTCTTCCCAACTTCCCACTTCAGGTAAGTACTGTAGCTTCTCCCCTTTTGATGATAACCCAACTTCCCACTTCAGACTAAGTGGTCGGGGATGCTCACCCTGTGATGGGACCGCCACTACACATAGCCAACACCTGTCCCATCGAGTCCCTCGTGCCGAGACCTCACCACTTTCGGAGCTGTCCCTGACAGTAAGTTAATCCAGTTAACCCTGCACTTGTTTCCAATTTGATTGATGCTGCAAAGCACGTTGATCTAATCTACACCCAGACAGCCATCAGCAAAAAATTGTTATGCTCCTGAGTGCTCTGGAGTATGGAGAGCACTGGGAGAATCAGGAGGAGATTGGCTGGTCCAGGAACAGCTCATTTCCTCTGGAGTTGGCCAGGTACTCCAGGGCACTCCCAGGAGGGCATGGAGCATTGCTTTGTGCACAAACATATCCAGTAAATACAATTTAAATGCTTCAAAGTGTATAGGGGTGAGAAGCTTCTGGGAGCTCCTGGAGCATTTGGAAATGGGAAGGAAAAAAGAGGGAAGATACCCCATGAATACCTCATACCACAAGACTAACACAACAAGACACTGCTTAACATTTAGATCAAACACTATACTATATATCAAGGACACTGAGACTCACTAATACACAACCAAAATTTATGGCCTGATATATGATTAATCTGGCAACTTAATCACTTTCAGGCTTGCAGAATATGGAGGAGGGGAGAATGAGGGGGGAATATAGAGGGAAATGAGGAAAATTTGAAAAATAGGGACTTCTAAAAAGTTGAAAAAAATAATTAGGGAAAAAATCAAAAAAAATTCAGGAACTGTAGTGCCTTTGAAGTGCTTTCAGGATATATAATTATTTGAAAAATTGAGGAAGAAGTGATGGAGAAAAATGGAAAATACTTTTGGAGACCTGAGAAATAATGAGAACTGAATTGATGGGAAAGTCTGAAAATTGAATTGGAAAGTGAGGGGAAGCCTTGTAGCATTGTTATTTTCTGCTGTTCTAATTTTTCCTGATTCTTCTTGGTCTCACTCCCAGCTGCTCCTGGATACTCCTGGATACTCCTGGAAGCTCCTAGGGTCCAGGAGCAGCTAATGGAAAATACTTTCGGAGACCCAAGAAATAATGAGAACTGAATTGATGGGAAAGTCTGAAAATTGAATAGGAAAGTGAGGGGAACCCTTGTAGCATTGTTATTTTCTGCTGTTCTGATTTTTCCTGATTCTTCTTGGTGTTAGAACAGGCGGATTCGGACAACTCCGGAGTGGAATCGGAGACTTAGCATGGAAGGACCTTGGCCTCAGCAACTCATGCGGAGCACTGTGCCATTGCTGGTTGTCCTAGGGGTCCCTAATTTCGGATCTAGCAGAGGGGAAGTCTCTTGGGGGAATTCAAGTCGATTTCAGACTGAGGTTACAAGTTACTCTGAAAGCAGACAAAGGGAGCTGGAAGGAGGAACAACAACGAGGGTCAGGTGTTTGACTCAATGGTGTTTCCCAAAGGAGGAGTGAAGGGCCAAGGCCCAAGGAGGAAGGAAGGAGGATGGGAGTGGGGAATGGCCAGCTGACTGAATAGAAAGGAAGCAGCAGCCCAAATAGGAATGAGGGAGAATAGCGGAATTGAATGGAGCAATGCAATGGTTGCAAGGTCCAACGTAAGTCCGGAAAGTCCGAACTCGGAAGTTAAACTCCGGAATATTGGCAAACATAATTAAATGGAATGAGCTAACCAATACAATGGGTATAAGCAGAGGTGGGGTCAAAGTCCAAGGTTGGAGTTAAGACCAGAGGTTCTGGAGATGGAGACGCAACCGGGATTCCGGAGTCGGGAGCATAGGTGTTGCGTGCTCGTCTGGAAGGTGTCGAGGATGAGGTCGGACCCAGAATGTTCTGGAGTCAGACCGAAGGTGGTGTTGGAGCCGGAGGTGGGATAACCTCTTGGAAGTCAGCAAGGAGGAGGTGGCAGAAGGGAAGTAGGACTCTGGAAGTCAGGTTCGGAGTTCCAGGAGCCCAGAGCAGAGGTCGGGATTGCACAGATATGACACTTGGTCTCATTCCTGTCAGGGCACACCTTCAGGTCGCTAGCGTAAGTAGCGCATTGCCACATGACCCGTATCTCCATCAACTTCTACTTCTTTTCTTCCTCTTCATCTCCGATCTGATCCGATCTGCGGCTGTCGGTTATGACGCCACATGATCTTCTATCATTCTTGATCCGATACTACCGGTTATTAGCTAGTTGACTAGTTACCGCCTCTACCGTGTATATATGACCGTGTGCTGGGATGGGCATGTCCCCCAGCTTTGATATCAATTAGGTTTCTGGGGCATCCTTCATTGCGAGCACGCATGACCCTGACAATTCCCAGCTGCTCCTCAATACTCCTGAAAGCTCCTGGGAGGGTCCAGGAGCAGCTGGGAGTGAGACCAAGAACAATCAGGAAAAATCAGAACAGCAGAAAATAACAATGCTACAAGGCTTCCCCTCACTTTCCTACTCAATTTTCAGACTTTCCCATCAATTCAGTTCTCATTATTTCTCGGGTCTCTGAAAGTATTTTCCATTTTTCTCCATCATTTCTTCCTCAATTTCACAAATAATTATATGTCCTGAAAGCACTTTAAAGGCACTATAGTTCCTGATTTTCCTTTTGATTTTTTTCCCTAAATTTTTTTTTTTCAACTTTTTAGAGACCAAAATTTTCCTCCCACTGCTCCTGGCACATTGCATACTCCTCACCACTCCCAGCTGCTCCTGAACCCCCTCCCAGGAGAACACGATTGGCTCCAGGAGTGCCCAATCTGCTGTTTTGTCTCCCACATGCTCCAGCCACTCCTGACACTCTGGAGCATAACGGACTTTTGCTGATGCAGCGCTCCTGGTCTAAGTCACTGAGGCCAAAGCCTTCCACCATGGGGACATCTCCCTCATCCCGCATCCAGTCTCTGACACTGAGGACTTAGAGCAAGGAGAGAGGGGAGGGTGCCAAGTCCGACCTTAAAGATGGGCACCAGACTGGACTTGCATGCCCAACACAAAACTTGAATGCCACACACCAGCCTTAACAGTGGGCGCCGGGTTGGGCTTTCATGCCCAAACAAACTTGAATAATTGCCACACACCGGCCTTAATAGTGGGCGCTGTAGGTGTTAGAGATGGGCAGATTCAGACGACTCCGGAGTGGAATCGGAGACTTAGTGTGGAGGGACCTTGGCCTCAGCGACTCAAGCAGAGCGCTGTGCCATTGCTGTTTGTCCATTTGGTCCTTAATTTCACAGTAGGCGAGCGGGAAGTCTCTAGGGGGCATTTCAGGTCGATTTCGGACTGAGCCTCCTACGAGTATGTACAAGCGCCGATATATATAATGGAGGGGGCGAAAGCACAAGGAAACGAAGGGGAACCGAATCGGAACGAAGGCATCTGAACGGGAACAAAGGGATGACAGAAGCGGAGCGGTACCGAAGGTCATAAGGCAGAACCTGTGATACGTCCAAAAGGAGGTAAGGAGGGCAAGGCCCAGAGGGGCAGGAGGATGAGGGGAAGTGGGGATGATGACTAATTGGCTAGAATGGGAAGAAGCAGCAGTCCAAATAGGGATGAGGGGGAAACGCGAGAAATACATTACAAGCGGCGAAAGTGCCGAAGATGATCTGCGAAGCTCGGAGGTTGCGGAGCTTACGGAGGCAGGGTTGAAAGTCCGAGGAATATTGGCAATGGTGTTTACGTAGTATGAGGTCACCAATGCAATGGACTAAGACTGAGGTGGAGTCAAAGTCCGAGGTAGGAACTATGACGGAGGCTCGGAGCAAAGGTACGAGCGGTGCCCGAGTACGAAGTACGGGTCAGCAGCGGAAGGTCATAACTTGGCGGGAGGTCGGCGGAAGAGGACCAGAGGGAAGAGAGGGGAAGGAAGAGAGGAGAGGTGTCAGGTCCGAAGGTGGGTATCGGAGCGGACGGGAGAAGAGTAGGAGGATGACGGAAGGGTGGAGGTGTTGTGAGGAGGGAGCAGAGGAGTAGGAGGAGGTGTGGTGTTCGGTCCGAGGTGTTTATCGGAGTGGACGGAGATAGGACAGGAGAGTGACGGAGGAGTGGAGGTGGCATGGGAGGTGAAGGGTGGTGTGGTGCCAGGACCGAAGGTGAATATCGGAACAGACAGCAGTAGGGTAGGATTCCGGAGGTGGGGAAGGAGGAGGTCCGGAAGTCGGGTTGGGATCGGGTATGCATGGATATGACAGTAGGCAGGATAACCTACTATACTCTACACTGCCAGTATTTTCGTGGTTTACGTTCCTTAAGGGTTCCTTGCATGCAAAGATCACCTACCAATGCCCATGGTGCATAAAAACATTTTATTTCATTTTATAACAGAGTACAATTGTGCATAATGCACTGGTACTGAATTGATCCAGCCCAAAAACTACGCTTGGCACTACTGGCCACCAAGAGACGATCAAGGGCTCAGAAAATAGAGAAAGATCATAAACATGGATTCCCCAAATTTCATCCAGATCGACTCAGCTGTTGTGGAACAACGGTGGTGACAATTTCTCATCTTACCGCAAGGTTCTGCACAATGTCGAAAGGCATGTGAGGGTGGCAGTGTCGAAAGTCCCATGTAGTGGAGCCAAGATCCATACTTCAGGAGATTGTGAAACTGGTTTTTGGCCCAAAATGGAAATCACAAGCCATACCAAAGTAAACAAACAACCAAAATGCACTCCGGAGTGCTCAGAAAAATTCAGAAAAATCACAAAGGATGCGTATGAAGATTCAATTGACATGGGGACCCTTGTGGACACTTTCCAGGACATCTAACCCTGCACACAGGCCAATTTCATGATTCTCACGCCCACCACTCAGTCAAATCTCAACCATTTGGGACAAATTTGGTATTGGGAGAAAGCTACAAACCCGGTGAATTGAATGGAGAGGTCGGGAAGGGATGCTACAGGTAGGAAGAGATGGATGAGTGTGGTGTGATGGTGGAAATTGGTGGAGGACAGCAATTATTAGTGGATATGGCCCACTTATCACTCCTGTTTTTCTTTTATTGAACTTCCACATCAGCTGTTGGACTTATCGGCCATACTTAATGGTCCACATGGTGCCCGTAACAACAATCTTTCGTTTTATATTTTCTTTTCATTTGTTTTTCCACATTATTGCTGTTCCATGTGTTTAAAAGCCCTGTACACATAGGAATGGAAAAGAGACTGTAGCGCTGAGAGATCCTAGTAGAAAAAGAAACCCTAAGCTTGACTCCTTGAGTATTATAAGGAATCCCTGATGATTGTCCAAGATGGACCAGGGTGTCAGGGCACACCCGCCTGACCCGGGTCCACCCGGACCCACCCGGCCACACCACACCTGCTCCCCGCTGTCCATCCCTCTCCTTCCCCCCTCCTCCCTCTCTCCCTCTTTCTTCCTTCCCTTTCTTCTCCTTTCTTTATTTCATCCTTCCCATCTTTCTCTCTCTGTTTATTCTTTCTATCTACACAGACCACTTTCCTCTGTATCAATGTACCATTGACCCATCTGGCCCACACACCCAGACGGCTTCCCGCTGTGCCCAGCACGCACACACACAGCGGACGCTCTCAGGATCCCCCACAGGGACACCTGGATGGCTGTGGCTGTCTCTGAGGATGACGTGGCACTCGTCATGTGACTCAAGCCGCATGTACATAAATGTACCTGACGTGGGAACCGAAGAAGTAACTTTCTTCTCACATTCTCCACTTCAGTCTGAGTGGCCAGGGACTGCTGTCCCTTCCCAGGCCTGCCAGTATGCACGCCCGGTTCACACCCCACGAGGGCCCCTCTGCCAGGCGATACATCCGGACCCCCTCTACCCCAGACGCGTCCCTGACACAGGGGTACATAAAGAGTTTTTGTGATTGTTTTTGTTTTGTTAGCACCTGGACCGAACCTAGGATGAGCTGAGGACATCCTAGACTCCCTCCCCACAAATTTGCTTGCATTTAGGGGGTTAGATCTCTAGCCCGCTTGCAGCACCAGGCTGTGTCAGAGACCAGATGCAGGACAAGGGAGACATCCCCATGGCAGAGGGCTTCAGCCTCAGCGACTTAGACCAGGAGTGCTGTGCCCAGTTACATGTCCATGCCCTAACTTACTAACTGGCAACGAGAACTAAAAGAGGGAAACTCTAGTCAATTTTATCACTAGGGTGTAACCTATCTACAAGTTATGTATATATAGTTACATAGAGGGTGGGCCCGTGAATTGCAGGGCCGAGCGGAGCAGAGTGTCATATCCATCCATGGCCATCGACTTCCACTACCTCCAATCTTTCCGGACTACCTCTGCTCCTTCTTTACTAACCTCGGAGCTCCTGTATTCTGCAATCACCTCCGCTTCCCTCGATGGTCACCACCCCCTCTTTTCAATATATTACCTACACCTCCCTAAGTACGGAGCCCCGAAGGCTTCCAGACAGCTCCGACATCCGCTAGCGCACTCCTGCCTCTGCTGGGCAATTCACTCGCTTGCCCTGCAAGCCCACCTTCAGGCCTATCTGTCAGGGCACACCTGCCTGACCCGGGTCCACCCAGACCCACCCAGCCACACCACACCCGCTCCCCGCTGTCCATCCCTCTCCCTCCTCCTTCCTCCCTCTCCCTCCTCCTTCCTCCCTCTCCCTCCTCCTTCCTCCCTCTCCCTCCTCCTTCCTCCCTCTCCCTCCTCCTTCCTCCCTCTCCCTCCTCCTTCCTCCCTCTCCCCCCTTCCTTTTCCCTCTTCCTTCTCCTTTCTTTATTTCATTCTTCTCATCTTCCTCTTCCTGTTTATTTCCTTCTATCTACATGGACCATCTTCCTTTGTATCGATGTACTATTGACCCATCCGGCCCACACACCCTGGACGGCTTCCCACTGTGCCCAGCATGCACGCATGCAGTGGATGCTCTCGGGATCCCCCATGGGGACACCCAGATGCCTGCAGCTGTCTCTGAGGATGACGTGGCACTCGTCATGTGACTCAAGCCGCATGTACATAAATGCACCTGAAGTGGGAACCAAAGAAGTAACCTTCTTCTCACATTCTCCACTTCAGGTAAGTAGTATAGTTTTCCCCTTTAATAATAATAACACATTCTCCACTTCAGTCTGAGTGGCCAGGGACCATTGTCCCGGATCGGGCCTGCCAGTACGCATGCCCACTCCACACCCCGCAACGGCCTCAGTGCCGGGCATTACCCCCGGGCCCTCTCGACCCCGGACACATCCCTGACAGCAGAAGAAGGTTTTAACCTTATCTCCCCCGCCTCCCCCATCTCCCCAGCCATGGTGTCAGAAGAACAGTATGATGACCTGCTGGCCCGCTTCCAGGAGCTCCAAGCCATTGTGGAGAGCCAAACCCGCAACCACCCCCCACCCGCACCTGCACCCGCACCCGCCCCTGCACCCGCACCCGTACCCACACTCACGCCTAGACCCAAACCACCGAAGGTCGCCGCCCCCACTCCCTTCTCGGGAGCCAGTGAAGACCTCGATCGTTTCAAAGCCGAGTGTGGGATCTACTTCCATGTCCGCGCAGCCGAGTTCCCTACCGAACTATCCCAGATCCTCTTCGTCCTCTCCTACATGAAGGGAGGACCCGCAGGGGTGTGGGCGACACAACGGATGATCACCCTGTTGACAGCCAGCTCCCCCACCATAACCATGGACGAGTTCAACACAGAACTCAATGCCATGTTTCAGGACCCAAACCGGGAAGCCACAGCTCGGCAGAAGTTGGCAGTCATCCGCCAAGGAACTAACTCCGTGGATAAGGTCATCCAGGAGTTCGAGATATTGGGACCCGCCTCGAGGCTAGGCGACGTCGGACTGGTCGACCGGTTCAAGCAAGCGATTAACTCCCAGCTCAGGGAGAGTATATACTGCCTCCACCCCATGCCCACCACTTGGACTGTGTCATATCCGTGCATACCCGACCCCGACCCGACTTCCGGACCTCCACCCTCTTCACCTCCGGAGTCATAACCTACCGCTGCCATTCCGATACTCACCTTCGGTCCTGGCAACACGCCTCCTCCTTACCTCTCACCACCCTCCTACTACTCCGCTCCCCCTTCACAACACCTCCACCCTCCCGTTATCCTCCTACGCTTCCCTCGTCCGCTCCGATACTCACCTTCGGACCTGACTACTCTCCTTTCCGCCACTCCTTCTCCCCTTACCTGTCCCCTCTCTCCTCCCTCCGTTACTCCTCCGCCACCCTTCCGCCAAGTTACGACCTTCCACCGCTGTTCTGTACTTCGCACTCGGACACCGCTCGTACCTTACTCCGAGCCTCCGTCATAGTCCCTACCTCGGACTTTGACTCCACCTCGGCCTTAGTCCATTGCATTGGTGACCTCATACTACGTAAACACCATTGCCAATATTCCTCGGACTTCCAACCCTGCCTCCGTAACCTCCGCAAGCTCCGCAACCCCCGAGCTTCGCAGACCGCCTTCGGCACTCTCACCGCCTGTAATGTATTTCTTGCGTTTTCCCTTCATCCCTATTTGGACTACTGCTTCTTTCTATTCTAGCCAGTTAGTCATCATCCCCACTTCCCCTCATCCTCCTGCCCCTCTGGGCCTCGCCCTCCCTACCTCCTTTCGGATGTATCACAGGTCCTGCCTTATGACCTTTGGTACCTATCCGCTCCTTCTACCCTTTGTTCCCGTTCGGACGTCTTCGTTCCGATTCGGTTACCCTTTGTTTTCCTTGTGCTTTTGCCCCTTCCGTTATATATATCAGCGCTTGTACATACTCGTTTTGGTTTAGTCCGAAATCGACCTGAAATGCCCCCAAGAGACTTCCTGCTCACCTACTGTGAAATTAAGGACCAAATGGACAAACAGCAATGGCACAGCGCTCCGCTTGAGTCGCTGAGGCCAAGGTCCCTCCACGCTAAGTCTCCGATTCCACTCCGGAGTCGTCTGTTCCCGCCCGGTTCTAACAGACTGAGTGGAAGCACGAAGCCACGCTTCTGGACAACCAGTGGTGACGTTTCCAAGCCACCCAACCATGCGCACCCCCACCCAGACCCCCATTTCTGCCAGCTCGACCTCCACTGACTGTGACCCCATCCCAGGCACGACCCGCACAGACCCCCCCACAACCTGCTCCCGCACCTCCGCCCCCCACCCCAGCAGCCCGTCCTACACCAGGGACGGGCCCCCAGCCGATGGATCTTGACAGGTCGAGGACTGACCAGAGGCGGTGCTACAATTGTAACACCCCGGGTCATCTCGCACAAGAATGCCCACACCCCAGGGTCAGCTGAGTACGACATCTCCACCCGGAAGACCTGAGAACACTGATGGAAGGGCTGAAGAGACAGTTGACCGAAGGGACAGAGACGGTGGAGGGGGAACCAGAGGTAGAACCTCAGAGGGATTTTCAGGCAGGCGACCAGCAAGGGATGCGTCCCAGCCGCCCGTAGAAGATAGCTCGTGTAAATACCGCAGCACGCGTAAGCCAATGCCAATGCCAAAGTTTCACCAAGTCATCGCAAAGAAAAAGAGGAGAAACACATCCTCCACCCATGAGAACGAGAAGACCCCAAGGGCAGTAACGCCCGAGGTAGCAGTCTCCCCCCCAGCCATTTACGTCCTTTCCAAGCAGTCCCCCAGATCCCTTAACCTCACAGTGAAACTGACCACCCTAACCTCCCTCACGTCAGTATCTGTATCAGCCCTCCTGGACTCAGGAGCCACCAGGAACTTTGTAAGCCCCGAGTTCGTCCGGAAGCACAACCTAGAGACAACCCCCCTTCCCCAGCCCATTCCCGTCCGTAATGTTGATGGAACCCCGAACGAAAATGGAGCTATAACAGAGGAGCTGGAAGCCCTCCTGACCTTCAGGCAACACACAGAGCAGGCACGCTTCATGGTTGCAAATCTCGGGCGACAGTCCCTCATCATAGGACACTTGTGGTTGCTGCACCACAACCCAGAAGTGGACTGGGTACGACAGAAAGTCATCATGTCCCGCTGCCTGTCCTCCTGCAGACAACCACGAATACGAGATGATCAGGACCCTGTACTGGAGCCCGGGGATGGGATCTACGCTGCTATCATTCCCCCAAGCTGGGGCCATGACCTGAGAGCCACCACGACCCCCCTCGCAGCGGATGGCCCAGGAGGCCTGCAACCCGGAGGCTGAGCCCACATCGTTTGAGACGCTAGTACCAGAGCACTACCAGGACTTCCGGGACGTGTTCTCCAAAGAAGCCTTTGACCAATTGCCCCCCCGGAAGCCCTGGGACCATGCTATAGACCTGGTACCGGATGCCAAACTGCCCAGGGGGAAGACCTTCCCACTCTCGCACCCGGAACAGAAAGAGTTGGATGAGTTCCTATGCGAGAACCTACAGAACGGGTGCATATGGCCATCCAAATCCCCTATGGGAGCACCAGTCTTCTTCGTCAAGAGGAAGGATGGGTCCCTACGCCTGGTCCAGGACTACAGGAAGCTGAACAAGATCACGGTGAAGAACTCATACCTGCTCCCCCTCATCTCGGACGTCCTCGCCCGCCTCCGCAACGCCAAATACTTCTCAGCCTTAGACCTATGCTGGGGGTTTAACAACGTCCGGATCAAGGACAGAGACGAGTGGAAGGCGGCATTTCTGACCAACTGGGGGCTGTTCGAGCCCATGGTGATGTTCTTCGGCCTGTGTAACTCCCTGGCAACCTTCCAGACCATGATGAATGACATCCTGAGGGATTTCATCGACCGGGAGGTTGTCATCTGTTACATGGATGACATCCTGATCTTCACGGCCACCCTGGAGGAACATCGAAGGGTCATCCGAGAAGTCCTAGAGACGCTGAGGAGAAGGAGGCTCTTCCTTAAGCCAGAGAAGTGCAAGTTTGAGCAAACCCGGATCGAGTACCTGGGCCTCGTTATCTCAGAGGGTAATGTTGCGATGGACCCGGTGAAGATCCAGGGTGTCCTCGACTGGCCCCCCCCAACCAAGGTGAAAGAGGTACAATCCTTCCTAGGATTCGTAAACTTCTATCGCCGGTTCATCAGAGACTTCTCTGAGAAGGCGTGCCCCCTTCACAAGCTGACCCGGAAGACCCAAACCTGGAACTGGGGCCCGGATGAAGACGATGCCTTCCGTGCCCTCAAGGAAGCCATCACCACAGCCCCCGTCCTCTCTTTCCCTACTGACCACAGCCGCTTCAGGCTCGAGTGCGATGCATCCAACTTTGCAACCGGCACGGTCCTCTCCCAACTCCAACCGGATGGAGAGTTCCACCCGGTAGCATTCATGTCCAAAAGTTTCACGGACATAGAGCGCAACTACGAAGTGTACGATAAGGAGATGCTTGCAATCGTCCGAGCCCTTGAGGAATGGCGACACTTCATGGAAGGTGCTGAGGAGAAAGTCGAGATCTACACCGACCACCGTAACCTGGGCTACTTCCGGACGGCCCAGAGGTTAAATCGATGTCAGGCCAGATGGTCCCTTTTCCTCTCCCGCTTCCATTTCACCCTCGTCCACCGCCCAGGGAAGCTCATGGGGAAACCAGATGCACTCTCTCGCTGCGCTGACCACCCGAAGGGAAGGGATGACAACGAGGGGCTGACCCTCCTCCAACCGGCCTGGTTTGAGGCCCGTGCGACAGAAGCAGTCTCAGTGGAAGGTGATGAGGCGGATATCCTAGAGAGGGTACGAGGAGCGAAGGATCATGATGAGCAGGTGGTGAAGGCCATGAGGGAACTGGGAGAAGGGACGTTGAAGGAGCGGAGCTGGATCACCTTATGTAACCAGTTTCCTACGTCCAATAACGATATTAGAGTTTGTGCTGATTTGCGTACTGACCGTGTTTTGGTTGCCAAATATATGATTGTTCACTGTCTAAACAACAATAAACACCCCCCAACGATCTCACCTGATGTATAGATCGTCTACGGATAAAATTCTATATTGACTTTACTATGATTTCTAGTCAATATTACACCTATATTTACCACTTTTCAGTAGGATGTGATTTTCCTGATAATTTACTGAAGGAAAACTGCTAATAAAATAATTCCGCAATAAATGTTACTCAATACAGGAGTGACCAAACTGCTCTTTCTATCGCTTAGAGTGCGTGCTAGTTATCTAGCAGGTTCAGGATCGCTCACTTTTCTCCTGTGGTGTGATAACCAAGTATTGCTGAGAGATTATTCAATTAAGAAGTCCCTCCACCAAATTCTCACTAATTCTCACTATGACACTTTTGTTCAGCTGTGTCTAACTGACCCTAACTCACGCTTAGAGTGACGTGTTAGTTTTATATTAGCTAACAACTAATATTTGCTTTTATCTTTTGGAGCAAACGAACCAACCACTGGTGAGGAGAATTAAACTTTTATTCCTACCTGAGGTTTGAGAGGGGGTAGAAGCGGTGGCCTTTTATGCTTTTCAGAGGCCTCTCTACTCCCATGCCTCGCACTAGTTACATGTGCTACATTTGTATTATAGATAGTTCTAGAATGATATAGGGGGTTGGGCTGTGTAAGCTTAATAATGGACTTAGGACATGACTCAGCAATAAGTAATTCATTTCTTTGTCTTTTGGGCCGATCTCAGCGGGATCTTGTAGCGCTGAAGCTATGCTCTACACCGCCTTAATTACGAACGGTTATCTTTAGAAATGACTCGGCTATAAAGGAACTTTCTAGACTGTTCTCTAATTGACCCCTTTTTGTGAAGCCACATCATTACTAATGTTCTAGAGCCTTCCCAATTAATTAACTGATCCGCGGACTTCTGAATCACTTCATGCTTATGATCCGAGATCCAGATCATCAATCATTCCTTTGTTCCGATTTATTTGGGCTTAAAATCAAAAGGTTTTGATGAATCATGGGAAAATATACAAGATCCGGTTTTTTAGCATTTTCTCCTCTTCTGATGCGATCAATGTTAGAAGTTGCAGCCCAACGCCACTGGTGGTCAAGGGAGTCACCCGGGCCGGACATTCACGCTTTGGGAAGGGGAGGGGCGCTTTGAGGCACAAACGGCGGCAACCTCTTGGACTCTTTGTTTTTGCGCTTTGCGCTTTTGTTTTCAACTTGTTGTTTACCATTTATGTTTCACCTCAGTGGCGTAAAGTCATTACAAGATGTATATAAGGACCGGACTTGCGCTAGCAGCTGATACCTCACTAATTGAGGTATCGCGCTGCGCAGGCAAGTCCGTCCATCACTACTCATACCTAACTAATTGAGGTATCGCGCTGCGCAGTCATCACAATCAAAAACTGTCCGCCCGTGCCGGGGAATACTCTATCATATGGTATTCGGTCCGCCAGACTTCCGGGCGCCAATATATTTCCCTTGAGTCACATTACCTTTTGTAAGAATTAGCAAATAAATATATATGAATTATAAGGTGTTTCGCCGTTTGAGCGATATCTCCGTCAGTTTTGAAGCTTTTAGAATGAAACAAAGCCGTGGATAAAGTTAAGAAACAGTCCTTCCAGATGGTAAAAAGATTACAGTCAAAAGTTTACTGGTTCCCGAGATATTTACATTTCTTTCCCAATGTTCCTTCTTATTCTGCCGTCTATGTGCTATTTTCCTGTTGTAGGGATATATTCTTTGAATATTACACCTATGTCAAGTTCTAGGCATGATTGTAGTAGATTAAATCTCATACTACATGGGTGTAGATATTTTATAATGATCTTCTAATGTCTGTCCAGTCTCATAAAGATCATGAGATCTGTTAAACGTCTGAACTTGTCACCTGTTCGTTGACTATTCTGATAGATCATTGTTTTATTCTTTGAATATTATTTCTCCTACAACGTTAAGGTCGGACGAGTGGGAGAGACAGGGAGAGTTGGTCCTCTACTGAGGCAGGGTGTACGTTCCAAAAGACCCACAACTCCGCCACGATCTGGTACAGCTACACCATGACGCGTGGGCGACGGGACATCCAGGGCAATGGAAAACCCTGGAGCTTGTCTCCCGTGACTACTGGTGGCCTCGGATGGCAGAATATGTCGGGCGATACGTATGTGGATGCGACACCTGTAACCGTGTCAAATCCTTCCCTGCACGGAAGGTCAGGAAGCTCACCCCAAATAAAGTCCCCACCCACCGTTGGCAGGTAATCTTGGTAGACATGGTGGGAGAGCTCCCAGAGTCGAAAGGTTATAATGCCATCCTAGTTGTAGTGGACCATCTGTCCAAACGCATCCATGCGATCCCCACTGTGACATCCATGGACTTGGCTGGTATCGCCTGGCTCTTCCTAGAGCACATCTGGAAGCACCACGGGCTCCCAGAAGAGATTAGTGACAGAGGGAGTGCCTTCATCTCGCACTTCTCGAAAGAACTTGCAGATCTCCTGGGGGTCAAGCTAACCCCCTCAATGCCCTATCACCCCCAGACTGACAGACAGACAGAGCGGGTTAACCAGGAAATCGAAGCCTATCTTCGGGTGTTCGTCAACCACCGCCAGGACGACTGGGTGGACTGGCTCCCACTGGCAGAATTTGCCTACAACAACCACGTCCACTCGTCCACCCGTCAAACCCCCTTCGAACTTGACACCGGGCAGCATCCCAGGATGGGGACGGAGCCCACACGTACGTCCGAGGTAGAAGCCGCCGACGCCTTCTCGTCCAGGATGATGAAGATGCAGGAAGAGGCGAAGGCAGCCCTGGAGCACACAGCGGACAAGATGGCCCGCTACTACGACCGAGTCTGGCTCAGCGCCCAAAACTATACGACTGACCGCCCAACCAAGAAGCTAGACCATAAGTGGCTAGGCCCCTTCAAAGTCGTCAAGGTCATCTCCCCGGCTGCTGTCAAGCTCCAGCTCACCGCATGGCAAAAGGGAATTCACCCAGTCGTATCCGTGATGAACGTAAGACCCTACTGCCCGGATGAGATCCCAGAACAACCCCCTGACCCCCGCCCGGGCCCAGAACTCATAGATGGAGAGGAGGAATATGAAGTAGAGAAAATACTGGACTCTAAGTGGTTATGCCGGAAGCTCTGGTATTTAGTAAAGTTCGCGGGTTGGCCGAACTCAGAGAATGAATGGCTCCCCCGAGACCAACTAATCCATGCCCCTGACCGGATCGAGGAGTTCCACCAAACACACCCCCACGCCCCAGGAAGGGAGAGAACGAACCCCCTGGCAGCTTCGAGGCGAAGCAGCTTAAGGAGGGGGTGATGTCAGGGCACACCCGCCTGACCCAGGTCCACCCGGACCCACCCGGCCACACCACACCCACTCCCTGCTGTCCATCCCTCTCCCTCCTCCTTCCTCCCTCTCCCCCCCTTCCTTTTCCCTCTTCCTTCTCCTTTCTTTATTTCATTCTTCTCATCTCCCTCTTCCTGTTTATTTCCTTCTATCTACACAGACCATCTTCCTTTGTATCAATGTACTATTGACCCGTCCGGCCCACACACCCCAGATGGCTTCCCGCTGTGCCCAGCACGCACGCATGCAGCGGACGCTCTCAGGATCCCCCACGGGGACACCCGGATGCCTGCGGCTGTCTCCAAGGATGATGTGGCACTCATCATGTGACTCAAGCCGCATGTACATAAATGTACCTGAAGTGGGAACCGAAGAAGTAACCTTCTTCTCACATTCTCCACTTCAGGTAAGTAGTATAGTTTTCCCCTTTAATAATAATAACACATTCTCCACTTCAGTCTGAGTGGCCAGGAACCATTGTCCCGGATCGGGCCCACCAGTACGCACGCCCACTCCACACCCCGTGACAGCCTCAGTGCCAGGCATTACCCCCAGGCCCTCTCGACCCCGGATGCGTCCCTGACACTATCCCTCCTTTCCGTTTCTGGGTTATCGCCTGCTATTCTGCTAACCCTGTAACCTGACTTGTCAGTAATATCCAATCAGCTAATGTTTAACTCCGTTAGCTCCATGTCAGGGCACACACCCTGACTAGCCCGGACCCACACCCGCATCCGGACCCGGACCTGCACCTGCATGTGTGCTCCACCCTGCATGCTCCGCACGCCGCATGCTCCGGGCCCGGTTCCCACTCTTCATGTGACTTCCAGGTATCCCCGGAAGTTTTCGCCATATTGGGCCACTGTGGGAAAGTGAGAAGTTAACCTTCTTCTCACTTTCTTACCCACAGTAGGCAAGTGTATTCTACACTGCTTCTTTATCTTATACACTTTCTTACCCACAGTAGTTGTGCCTTGAGACTAGGCTGTTACAGATTAGGCTGTGGGCTATAGAGAGAGGGGTCATGGGGACCTGGGGTCCGTCCCCTGACACTCCACTCCGCTCGGCCCCACCATTCACAGGCCCACCCTCGCTGTAACTATATATACTTAACTTGTACATAGGTTACACCTCAGTAATAAAATTGACTAGAGTTGATCCCCCTTTAGTTCTTGTTGCCAGTAAGTAAATTAGGGCATGGACGTGTAACTTGGCACAGCGCTCCTGGCTTGAGTTGCTGAGGCCAAAGCCCTCCACCATGGAGACAAATCCTTCGTCTCGATCTGGTCTCTGACACAGAGCTAACAGAGTTACATGTTAGCTGACTGAATATTACTGACAAGTCGGGTTACAGGGTTAGCGGAGTGGTGGGCTATAACCCAGAAATGGAAAGGAGGGATTGGCCTGAAGGTAGGCTTGCAGGGAAAGCAACTAAGTTGCCCAGTGGAGGCGGGAGTGTGCTAGCAGACATCAGAGCTGTCCAGAGGCCTTTGGGGTTCTGTACTTAGGGAGGCATAGGTAATATATTGAATTGAGGGGGTGGTGACCATCAGGGGAGTCAGAGGTAGTTGCAGAATCCGGAGGCTCTGAGGTTAGTGATGAAGGAGCGGAGGTGATCCGGAAGGACCGGAGGTAGTGGGAGGTGATGGCCATGGATGGATATGACAGGCTGGACTTCTGTGCTCAAAGACAAACTTGAAGGATGCCACACACCAGCCTTAACAGTGGGCGCTGGGCTGGACTTTAGTGCCCCAAAACAATGCCATGTAGGACTTAAAAGGATGCCTGGTGTACAGGACTTAACAAATGCTGCATGGGACTTAAGATATGGGGGATTGCCCCTGCCTCTGCTGAGGACTTATGAAGGTGGTCAACTGCACTTTGACCAACTGCCATGAGAGTCAGGCAGACTCCCTTGATACCTAAGCTTGTCCAGGCAAGCTGCCTGGGCTCATAACCTGTAGAGGAAACCAAATTGAGGGCAGCTGGACGAGAATATGGTGGACTCTTGATTAGGAAGGATTAGGAAGGATTATCACAAAACAATAGTAAATACATGCTTTGAGGTTGTTCCTCCAACAATCCTTTCCATCCATTCCCTTTTCTGTTGGAGAACTATGTATGTGCTACAGGAGTGGAGTGAGCATTGTCTTTTTGTGTTTTTGTGCATTCTCATCATCCTCTCATCTTCTCTTTCCAACATGCCACATGGAGTGGTTGTGAATAGAGTGCAAGCATTATTGAAGTCCCATAACAATTGCAACCTCCACAATGTCATGTATGTGTTGAACGGTGTGAGTGGACCTTTCAGCGGCGTTCCAATATCTGCCCATAGGTATTCAATTGTCCTTAATAGTCCGTAAAGGCATATGCTCCATCTAAAGTGACTTGCTGCCGATCCACTTGCATTTCTTGCACTGAACCTTCATCGTTGGGACATCTATGGGGAACTTCAGCACCCATTACATTGAACAATACAATTGACTGCGTGCGAAGACACGCACTCTAGTGTATCTATACCTTTGCACATAATATTGGCAATATTACAAGAATTATGAAAAATACATACACTTGGTTGAAACCGAGCCGATGCACTGATCCTGTTGATTAAGCAAATCGGGTGATCTCAATCACGAGGATCGACCTCGGAGGATTCCTGATGTTCCCACCTTGTCATCTCCAGCCAACAACCGCAATCTCAGGGCGTCTTCTTCAACTGTAATTGAGAATGAGTCCTCCGAGAGGTCGTGTTACAGTGGTCGGAGCCGGAGGTAGGCACCTCGTAGGGAATTAACATGAATCATCACATTGGTCATGAACATACATCACAGTTATAGGGTTGACCTGTGCTCTGCGATTGGCAGAAAATGGCTTCAACGTGGACATCATCGCGCGAGACCTTCCATCAGATGAGGACTCTCAGCAGTTTGCCAGTCCTTGGGCTGGGGCCAACTGGCATTCTTTCCCAACAGGAGAGGACGAAAGGCAGTGTCGCTGGGAAACACATGCGTACAAGAAAATATGGTCACTCATACCGAGTGGAGTAGCCATGGTACGACTGTCTTCTATGACAAATGAAAAGCCACGTATCCCCGTTGAATCATAACCGCAGAAACTAGATGCGGAGGAGTACTTCCGGTCTGAAACTCCACCACCTCCCCTTTGGTCCAAGGACCTTACTCCAAACGTGTGTTCGTCTGTTTTCGACAGTACCCAAACTTCCTGATGCTCAGAGGCCAATAGTATAGGGAGATGTTTCCAAATGAGCTCCCACCTGGAGTTACTCATGGCATCGCGTACACGACCTGGTCTATTGATGCACCCAAATATATCAAATGGCTGCAATCCCGACTCGAGTCATTGGGAGTGAATTTGACCCGCGCCACGATTCAGTCCATTGAGGAGCCATTCCTTCACCCATACACTGATAAAGGGCTGGCAAGTATAGTAGTGAATGCCACCGGTCTAGGGGCAAGGACTTTACGTGGTGTTGAGGATGAAGCCGCGTTCCCAATTAGAGGCCAAACGGTCCTTATATGGGCACCTCACTATAAGAAAACACTGTGAGTGAAGAATCACCTCGCACATTTGAATCACAACCAACAGTTTCACACCAGGAGCACCAACTGGGAGGGGAACGTGTCATATATAATACCTCGTCCAGGTGGGCAAGTCATTCTAGGTCAGCTATTGGAGCCAGGCTTAGGAGCCGAACGTGGCTCAGTCAGCTGAACATGTGGGCAGGTGGTACATACGGAAAAGACGATTGGAACGTGTCTTCCTCCCAATCTGATACAGAGCGTATCGTTAAAGATTGTCTCGCTCTAGACCCGTTTCTTGCACATACTCATAGCTCAAACTCAATATCTCCCCCGGATCCTGCATCGATCCCGATTGTCAAGGTGAACGTTGGGCTCCGACCCGCACGTAAGGGCGGAGCCCGACTAGAGTTGGAGACAATCCAGGTTCCTCTCCAGCCGCAACCATTCAAACCTCGAGGAAACAACCTCAACGAGTTTGCTGCCTCAAGAGAAGTGAATATTATTCATGCCTATGGAATCGGGCCCGCAGGGTTCCAGGTGAGTTGTCTTACTGCTCAGACAGGGTAGAGTCCTGAGTCTCGAAAATCAAGGCGAGTTGGGGGATCGCGGAAGACGTGTTGAAGCTGGCGGAGGAATGTGCATCAGGCTGCCAATGAAGCGGCATGCGTTTGAAATGCCAGTCCAATGATTGTGCATCTCCTTCAATCCTTCAAACCATCTCTAGAAGTGAAAAATATTTACAATATGACTTGCTTCCGTGCGTCTGAGTGATCCACCGAACTATCTATTCAATGCGATCCCTGGAGCTCCGTGATGGGCCAAGCTGGTTTTAACCGAATGGTGTAGGGATCACAGTCCCCAAGAAGAAACCTCTGCATGCTGGCCCACCCTATCATTGCTGCATTATCTGAATTTAAGTAAGAACGTGAAGATCTGAGGGTGCCCAATGGCCGATCGTACTGACCTGTGCATAAGGAAGGCGGCGGATAATGCACAGCAAGCTGCCGGTGTCCCAAAAAGTTTTCAAGTCTGGACACACATTAGCTCCGCCCAAACAATATAAGTAGGAACTGACCGCGATCGAAGATATTTGTTACTGGCGACACCACCACTGATCACAACGGTCGTTATTGTAGTACTTCGTCGACGACAAAGATCAAGGGCAAGTGAGAGCTTCTCCCTCAACTGGTCTATTGCCGCTACCTGAAACGAGTACGCAATTGATGATTGTGTATCACGTCTTAATGGTCCATTACCCTTCAGGTTGGCAACGTGTCTTTGGACGGAAGACATCAAGCCCCCATATGAGAACGCGAGTCGTCCACGCATTGGGACAGGAAATGCGGGAGTATCGCAAGACGAAATGGATGCGTGCTCTTCGGCCACTTTTTCCAGCATTGGACCAGCACCAACAACATTGCGATGTGCTGCATCGGTCCACGGGAGGCCGAGCTCGCGCGAGACCTTGTCGAAAGCGTTTCTTGGATGGTCAAATGAGAAGATCCCCGAGTATTACCGGACCGAAATGCCATACCCAATGCTCACATCAGCCGTATTTGCCAGTAGCTCAAATGAAGTCTCCGAAGACGCGAGCAATATCATGGTATGTCCGCCACTGATCATTAGAGCCAAGAATGGAAATTCTGGGGCTTGGCTTGACGTGAGCATTGGTGTCAAGGCGTGAGCTTGCTTTGGTTTGTGGATAGCATCGCACAGCTTTAACGTGGGATTGAATATATCTCACCATATGATGCACACCGACAAGCGGCTTATTCAGCGACGATGCCAATGTCTTTGCGGCGTTCATTCCAACGCCCAAGCATCCAGGCATCCCGGGCCCGCGGGTAAATGCAACCCCATCTATTGAAGTCATGGTGACCTTCGCTTCTTTGAGGGCGTCCTTCACGGCGAGAGGCTATCAAGCCTCCCAAATTAACTCCAATACATACGGGGGAATGTTGAGCATACTGGCCATATTGTCTTGATGGTGAAGAATTGCCTTGGCGGGATGAATGCCCCCCCACTGCTCATGGCTAAGTGGATCGTATCAGTGCAAAGACACTTTCATCTAATCCCACATGACGCCTACACCGAATGCTGGCGCATAACCACATTCGAAAGTATCCGACGATCGGAGGTCACAACAGCAGCACATGTGTCATCTGCAGAGCTCTCTAGCGCCAGAACTGTGAAACCACGTGAATGTTGCACCGTGTGAGAGAAAGAGACTTTCTTCTTGGGACGCCAACGTTGCAGCGATGTTAATGAGGCACACAAATGAACGCGACTTAGTTCCATCCCAAGTGGTGCAATGGAACGCAGCCGGCCGCTCGCTGAGACAATGACCGTCAATCCGGCCAACAAGTTTTGAGTTCACATCACATGTCTACCCATGACGGTCCAAGGCAGCTGAGCCCTCAAGCAATCTCAGGACATCTCAATCCTCGCCATGATAGCGCGGAAGGCATTAATGCGTGGGACCAATCGCTCTTGTAGCAAGCTGTGCAAAACCACGCCTTCTGCTCCACTGAGCTTGGTATCGCGGCGTTTCCATCCTTGGAACTTAACGCCATCCAGCAACCGAATGTCGGTTTTGAATCGTCCAGCATCCGCGGCCCACTTTAGGCGCCCTTTCTTTTCATCTCCTTCCCAGAGGGACGTCTTCTTCGTCGCTTTCCCTGCACTCAAGGCACAACTGTTGAACTTGACACGAATATGCCTAATCGTCCTCCCCTTTGTGTATCGCTACAGGTCAGCATGACTTTTGGCTGAAAATATACATCCTACACTCAGCCAAGCTTTCTATTTTAGGCTGCATAAGAAATGTTTGTCCTCAAGCCTCCGCTTGCCACCTTCGTCTGATGTAATATCCCCAGACCCTCGAACGAGCCTTACATTGCTGCAAATACCAGTAAAATAAGGGTTTATGACGAATCCGGGATGGACGCTAAAGGAGTATTTGTTCTAGATTTTTGCTATATGCATCGTTGTCGCCCTTGCCCTTGACCAGTCCCCGCATACACAACGATGGAGATTGCTTTTGATGACACATCGCGAGGAGATAGAGTGGGCTCGTCATCGGTCTGTACCACTAGGCACAAGCGCCAATCGACCGCTTATTTCTCTTCATCAGCTTTGAAGAGTTTCTTAGGGCGGATGGTCCTCTACTGTTGGGAGAAGACGACCCAAGAGTCCAACAGGTGAACACTCATGGGCCATCTGAAGAATTCCTTTCTCCTATTTTCTAACATGTTCTAGATAAAGCGAATAACAGAACGGATCGTGACAGCTCTGGAAGAACCGGATCCAGCAAGTCGCATCGTTACTGCAGCAGATCGCTACACCAGTAGCCCCTTACAGGCGTCCGCCGCCTATGAGATGAATCTTCGATTGCATACAGAGTATCCCCCCAGTGCAAAGGCTGTGTGCAGTGCCTCGTTACCCTTCTTGCCTGAAAGTTCCAATCCTGCGAAGGTTTTCGATTCCTCAGAGTGGAAGATATATGTCGTGGATCTGGTAATTAGGTCTGGTAATTTGGTGGATTCGATGATGACTATATGTCGGTAGCCCAGAATCAATGCTTTCGCGCTTCCTACCAGGGAGCTTGTCGTCTACACCGGACTCATAGATCTTCTCGAGGACGATACGCTGATATCTGCTGTGTTGGCGCACGAGGTGAGCCACGTGGTTCAGCGCCATGCCGTTGAGAATGTACGTCCCTTACGCTCCGTTTCTTGACTGTTATTCATACGTTTCTCATTCTAGGCTGGAGTGAGCAGGAAACATCATGAAATGATTAAATAGATCATTTACATAATCATTCGAGTCAGTTTATCAACGTAGCTACGATCGTATTCGACATTTTACGAGGGATCTCCTATGTATTCACCATGTCCTTCCCCATGTGAGTGTTTCTGGCCTGATACCGACTCATCCCTTCCAATAACCGGATAATTTTCAGGATCAATGATGCAGCAGCTTCAATTTTTAACATAATGAATGATTACTTAGCTGAACGCGCGTACTCACGGAAACTGGAAGAGGAGGCAGATTCTTTAGGTCTCGAAGTGGGTTTGGTTTCAAAGTTGACTGTTCCTTGCCTGACTTCTGTATAGTTCATGGCCAATGCAGGCTACGATCCAAGAGGTGCGCTTGATCTGTGGGAGGTCATGGCTGCGGTAGAGTTGGTGCAAATCAGAACACTGCTTGATCTTTCGTACCGATGATTTTCTTAGGGAAGATGCGGCTGCTGCTGGAGAATCGATATCAATACAGGACCGAATGACGTTGCTTCGGACCCATCCCACTTCCCTGCAACGACAGAAGGTGTTTCTATCAGTTTCACAAACTATGTTTGGTGTGCTCATTTGACACATTCAGAATATACAAAGGCTTCTACCCAAGGCATTAGAGCTATACAAGAAGTCTCCTTACAGGAAACACACGATCAAGTCAACCCCACAAGCTGTCATAGAGACACGGACCACCGACTAGCGTTATAGTCCATGTATCCGTTCCATTGACTCGTTAAAGAGAGGCTGGTCACCTGCCTACCATTGACTATCTCATATGTACCGACATTTGTAGTGATAAATATTCCAGCGTGGATCCAAGCCCGTCATAGATGTCGCTGGAATAGAGTGTCAGTGCAAGATGACGATCCTTTAAGAAAACGATGAATTACCACGACTTGCCCATAATCTTCGTCCTCATCAGAATCATCCACCCCTCGTGGTTCGTCCGCTTCTTTTCCGGTGCTTTTCTGCTGGTGATTGACATGGCCAGGCTCTGCCCGCTCAGGAGAGGATGTGTAGAGCCTCTGCGGAGAATAGCGATTCACATAGTTTCTTGAGCTGGTCAGTGTGGGAGTTGCACTGCCGAGAGGGACGCCAAGATCACTGTCATCGTCATCCGAATTGGACGTCTGCATCCGTCTATGAGGTGCCCATTGATGGGTACCACCTTGACTGATTTCGGGGTAGTTTGCCGTAGGCGACCCGCGCTTGTTTCCCCTGAGTGAGCTGAAATCAATTCGCCCCCGTCTATCGCCAGCAGCACCTGAAAAGCCGGTAGGCCGCTCCGGGAACCTGTTCTTCGTCCCAATGAAGCCATCAGAATTTTTGTCTCGGAGGTGGCATGGGGGTAGTGAACGACGGAAGAAGACCAAAAGCTGATTCGTAGCCTGTTCCCCACGAGGAAGATCGCCACTTGAGGTCCTAGAATTTGACCCTAAGACTAGTAACCTTTCATGATAACGGAAATTCAGTATTGGCACCATTCAATGAGTAACACTGACATTTGCTGGATACGGGCCCACTGCCAGTTCTCCCCGGGGTCACCCTCTGTGTCATTTGTCCTACTTAACCCTTCAGAAAGCAATAACGTCAATTTCTCGTAACGTGGCAATATGATTGCGTCGCGGAAAGCAATTAGGCATAGCTGTCGTGCGTCTATTCGGTAGTCAGAGAGTGGCAGATCTATTCCAGAGGACGATGAGCCTCTGCGATGCCCAGCTTTCACACTGCGACTAAGCGAAATTAACAAAGCCTCCGTTTGCAACGGCAAAAATACCTGCAATTGGTTTGTCAAACTACGTGCTACTCAGTTACAAATAATGAACATACCCCTTCAATATATGGAAGTACATTGACCCAGAAGAAATTCCAGATCTCGACCAATCGTGTTATAAGCTTTTCATCATCGATTCCAGAAAGCTTCGCATTCAGGTTTTGCATTCCTCTGCTGATTAAGTCCACCAGAGATGACTCCAAGCTAGCCAGCGCCTTCGAGGGGACTTGGACTCACTCTCAGATGAATGAAAATAGAGAATTACCGGAACGCCTACCGAGACGACAGTCTGAATATGCTCCCGTACGTGGGCATTCAAGTCCTCGATAGGTATTTTGAGAGGTTCTCCATTAAATAGGGGAAGCACATGCACGTGTAGGATGGCCCATGGAGTATCAACGGGAACATTCGTGCTGGAGCTCAAAGAAGGCGATGGTTTTAGTTCCGGTATGGTTGGAGTCAGAGTAGTGCCAGAAGCAGATGCCGATGTCGCCGAGGCAGATGCGGAAGTCGATGGGTGGTGGTGCACGCCGAGACGATCAAGTTCTCTTGTCATGATTTTGCTATCATATGTTCTGTGTGCCTTTTGGGGAGAAGGGCGCGACCCTGAATGGAATCAATAATTCTGGATAATGACACAAGGTGTGGCGAGAAACCCACCAGGAATCGGAGAAGGTGCTCCTTCACGGGAAGGATGGACACTTTCCCCTCGAGATTCACTTCTATAGGGGTGTAACCCAGACCCTGCATGACTAGTCAGGAATAGCTGCAGCTGGTAGGAAACAGCCCCTTACTAGCTAATTCGCCGTATATTGGTGCTCTTGATATCTGACGCGGAGTGGCTTCGCTCGATGGACGCGGCAAATACTCATCGCCCGATGATAATGGAGATGTTGGTCGACCGTCCGCGTCGTATGATCTCCGGGGGCAGATAAAGTTGTAGCTGGAACGGACGGTCGTCGACCGCTAACTTCAGACATCCGCCTGCAACACCATGAGTCTTGAGATACTGGTGGCGATGCAGCCAAATCACAACACTACACACTATATTTGTTAGCTCTGTCTCAGTGTCTGGGGTCGAAAGATTGATTATATCATCATATCACGACAGTTATCGCACACCTGACTTCCACTCATCTCTCTTGATGGCTGCCTTCGTCAAAGCAAAGATCAAGGCTGCCCGAGATGCGATAGGCAAGAAGGATTTCAGAACTGCTCAATTGGCTGCCGAAGAGGCCTTGCATCATGAGGCAGATAATTACAATGCGTAGGAGGAGAGGACTTAGATCCATGAGACCTTCGTCTCACTCAAACTTCGCAGTCTAGTGTTCTTAGGCTACGCTTCACTCGAGCTGCAAGAAGTGGATAAGAGTGAACAGGTTTTTGTCTGTGCAACAGGTCTTGTCACAGTCGTTGATTTGATGATCATGCGCAGGCATACTTAAAAGCTAGAAATTCTGGCCCTGAACAAGCGCTAGCTTGGCAGGTATGACATAATAGGCCTGCTGTGTCATTGCCTATTGTCTTATTGTCTATTGAAGGGACTTGAAAGGGTATATACCCGCGCTAATATGCCTCAGAAACTCCTCGACGTGTTGAACAATCTAGTCGACATATTCATGAAAATGTGTGATCACTGTTTCTCCCTTTCTCGCGCGGGGTCTGACAAAAAACAGTGAAGACGTTTCAAAATGTGCAGAAACTGTTCAAAAAATCATTGAACTCAGAAAGAAAAGTGGGACACGGGCTGAGGTATGCGCAATACCCAAGCTGAGTATGACATCTTGACGGTCGTTGAAAGATCATCGGTGCCTTGAGCCTCCTGCTTCCCTCCTCGCCATTGTATCCATTTTTAAGTGCCCTTCCACCACCTGACTATACACAACCCACATCCACGACTACATTCCCGATTCAAGATGCAATTTATAACTCCCTCCCCCTACTAGAGGAGATAATGACCCTGTCCGAGCAAGAAGAAAAGTTAGTTGTAGATAAAGAAGTCCAGAAGCGGCGCCAGCGCATCGATGCTGGAACACCGCAGGAGATTAGGAATGCTGTTGTCCTCGAGATTGCGAAGTCATCAAATGTGAGGTCATGTCTCCCCTACGTCAGTTTAAACCGTGCTAATTTGTATCTCAGTTACTTTCCTTGTATTCCGAGATAGTGAACCACCCCAACACACCTGACCAATTGAGACGGTCAACGGAAGGGAAGATTTTGCGACACAAACTTCAATTGTTATATGCATTACCGCCGGCCGATCACGCAAAGACTCAACTGCGACAGGAAATCGATGACATCGTACAGGGAACTGTTCTGATCGAAGTGCCTGATCAACTGGCATGGACTATTGCAATTGAAAGCAAAAATGCTCGCACCGTGGGTCAGTATTCATATCGGGACGCGCTCTCAAATCTTCACGTAATCATGGCGCAGAAATGTACGACATCAGTTTATTGAGGAGCTATGTTCGGCTATTTCCTGCGTCACCTCTTTCTAACGTAATTTCGGGGTGCATGTATTGTCTTGGGATCCCTCTTTTTGGAGAGACTGAAGCAGACGCGGAAGAGGCGAAGAGGTTCCGAGACATGGATTACGAAGTAGCATTTCAGCTTGCATCGGTAGGCTATTCTACTCGAACAAGTGAATATCTCACCTAAACCCCTTGCAGGACGGCCTGGCTGACTGCCAAGACTCGATTTTGGCATACCGCCTTATCACTGCCGTGTACGCTTCGGAGGGTGACTACCCAAGTGTTATCAAGGTCGCAGAAACTGGATTGAAGCTTACTTCCATGGCCGAGCGGCACTCAGGCAGGGATCTTGCATGGTGAGCATACTTTCACATCGATTTGTCTGCTTGTTTATTGCAATCCATCCTTCTAAAAGGGTCAAGCACGCTCTTAACTCCTTCATAGCTACGGCTCTAACACATCATTACCCGCCCAAGTACCATCAAAGAGCGTTGGGGATTCTCGAACAACTCCTTTCCATGAGCCCTGACGACGCAATGTGTCTCCTGGAGCGGGGGTATATTCTGCGTCATGCGGGTCGTTATGAAGATGCACGAGATGCATTTCTTGCTGCACACGGTATATTTGAAGCTGACAATGCTCAGATGCCGCGAATTCTAGAGGCAAGGGAGGAAGCTGCATGGTGCCTCACGCTCTCTGGGCAATATGATCAAGCTCTTGTTGAAATCAGCAACGTCATTTCCAGCTTGGACGACACGGAAAATACACCTGAACGGAAGGCCCAAGCATGGTGGCGGCTTGGTCGCACGCTATGGGACAAGAGAGGTAAGGCCAGTCCGCCTTCAGGAAAAGATTCAGTTACCCTTAGTCTCGTCGTAATCATTAGATCACAGTTCTAGGAAAGAATCGTACTCCCATTTCATTGCTTCCCTCAAATATCACTCAGCCTTTGCGCCTGCGTACACTTCCCTGGGAGTATGGTACTCTGAGTTTTCGAACCCACCTGATCTTTCTCGCGCTACAAAATGCTTCCAAAAAGCTGTTGAACTAGATTTGCGCGAAGCAGATGCTGCGCGTCGTCTCGCTGAAGGCTTTGCTGATGAGAGTGACTGGGATTTGGTCGAGGTGGTTGCACGGCGGACCATTGAGGGGGAAGGTGGTGCGGAAGATCAAAGCGGGATAAAGGCGTTGGCAACAGGCAATATCGCTGCCGCTGCTCGGTACAAACCCCTTAATGCATGGGCATGGAAAGCTGTGGGAGTGGTTGAAATGGTGAGGCATGTGTCAGTGTTCACTCATGAAGGCTGATGCCCCGCTGGCTTCTAGAGCCGGGGCAACCATGAATCTGCAATCATCGCACTCCAGATCGCGTTAAGGGCCAATCAGTCTGATCATCGAGCCTGGACAAGACTTGGAGAGGCGTACGCCAAATCGGGTCGTCCTGCTGCTGCATTGAAGGCTCTTTCTCGTTCCAGAGAGATCTCTCAGGATGATTGGACCGCAGTGTACTTTATCGGAGAAGTTTACCGCCAGATGGGCCAGTTTGACTTAGCAATCGCCACATTCGAACCACTCCTCGTAGATAGACCTGACGAAGTTGGTGTCCTTTTGGCCATGGCAGAAAGTCATTTCTCCCGTGCCCGGCAGGAATTTGCTGCTGGCTACCACACACGCTTCGAGGAATCTCTTGCAATTTGTATGGAGTTGTCCATGAAGCTAGTAAACTTGGCCCCTGGATTCCGCCGAATAATATGGAAGACAATCGCGGATGCCATTTTCGAATTGTCCAAAATCACTCTTTTTGTCAATCCCACATTGGTCCTAAGCGCCGTACGTCCGGTCTGCGAGGCACTTCCCGAAAGAAGTGAAATAGCGGTTATCGTCGAGTCCTTATCTGCAACGGAATTAAGTGGGAAATTCGGAGATAATAGGGACAGATTAGAAGGGCTAGACTTGCATTGGCTTGCCATCGCATGCTACAGCACCCGAGTTGGGTTGTGCAAAAATGATCAAATGACGGAAGGAAGCGCGCTATTCGATCTTTCCATTGCGATCCACTCAATCATTCCTAAACTGGTGGGACACCAGAGTGAAAAGGCGTTATCCGATGCAGCCAATAGCGCTATACTGGACGCGCTCAAGCATTCACCTGGGAATGAATGGTACTGGAACGCCTTGGGTAATATTAAATTTCTGCGAGAGCCTAAACTGGCTCAGCATGCATATATCAAGGCATTAGAAATTGACTCTAAAGTGAGGGGCGGTTTTCTCAGAATGATATCATCCCTAACATTCTCCTTCAGAACCCCACAATTTGGACCAATCTGGGCGTGTTTTATCTCCACCACGGAGATACAGACTTGGCAAACCAATCATTCTATAAAGCACAAGTTTCAGATCCAGATTATGGACCAGCTTGGATCGGCCAGGCGATGGTCGCCACGATAAACCAGCATCTTCCAGAAGCAAGAGCGCTTTTTGAACATGCTCTGATCTTATTCACACCTACTGTACGAATATCTAGCCCGTTCATTGTGCGCAAACACTCATCATCTCATAGCCTTGGTCGGAATATGAGTATTCATACCGCGTTTTCACGGATCCACAGTTGTCAAATGTCCCATATGAAGTCCAGAATTCTTTCCTCATTGCTCCTTACTTTGCCATGAGACAGCATTGTGCCAAACATGGTGACGATCCAGGGGGATGGAGCTCTTTGCGCTTATTTGCGAGAGACTGCATCAATATGACCTCGCTCTGGAACTGCTCGAACGTAGCATCAAATTCCTAGAGGCGGCATATGAAAAAACTGAAGACGCTGGGGTTGAATATCGGTACGCCGTCGCGAACGTCAACATTGGGCGAGTACGCTTGGCAATCGGAGACTACGCTAGTGCCAAAGCGTCCTTCGAAATAGTTATCAATCTTCTTGAAGGAAATGCGACTGATATCCAGGAGTCATCAATTTCTCCTTCTATAGTGTTGGCCCAAGCGCGTTTTGGGTTGGGTCTATCATGTCATAAGTTGGGGGAATTGGAAAATGCCCTTGCGGCGTTCGAAGCAGGGCTGGAGGAGACATCAGTCGAGTTAGCAGATGTTCGAAGTCATATCGCCATTCTTCTGGCACAAACTTTGTGGGCGATGCGTAGCGATGAGACTCGCGAAGCCGGGAAAGACCAATTGTTGCAGCTGTATGTGACCCGCTTAAACTCGCGAGACTGGAGACTCATACACTTCCAGCATTGCAGATGACCCAAACAACCTCAGGGCTATCACCTCCTTGGCAGCAATGGGAATTGTGTCACACAACAACGAGCTCACTCATGCAGCACTGACAGAGATACTTAACGTGTCGGGCGAGCGCCGGCTAGAACTTGATCCTAGAGGAGAAGTGAACCGCCTGCTCTTCCTTGACCATTCAAAAGCGGTGGGTCGGTCTCGGCACTGATCTGTGTTCTTGCCAATAATTCCCTTTCAGGGCCGAGATTTGCAGGCCGAGAAAATCCTGAAGGACGTCCTCGGTGCTGACCCAATGTCACTTGCAGCACGGCTAGATTTGGTCGAGCACCTGCTATGTAAACGGCATGTGGCGGATGCCTGTGACCTCCTTGCCGAGGATGTTCAGCCTATTCCGACACCCTCAGACAGGAAATTTCGACTGCTGGCGATACTTCGGACTATGGAACGGGGGAATAATGGACGGGAATCCCTCAATGGATCACCAGTTTCACAAGGAAAACCGATACGTCTGGCGGAAAGGGCGACACTGTTGGCACCATGGAATCGAACTAATTGGCATGTGCTTGCTTACGTACAATGTGCTAATCGCTAAGCCCTGTGATTCGGCTTAATTTCCGAGAATGTCAAATATGTCAATCCATTGGTTTATTTCCATGAGACTCAAAGCCACCTGCTAGGTGTGCAGAATCATCTCTCAAGGCCATCCGGTAGTGTATGATAAGGCCACCAACGCTGTGCGGATTTCCGAGTTCCCAAACAGGCTTCACGTGCCCTGCCTACGACACCGAAGACAATATTATTAATGGTTATCCTCACCAGGTTTAAATCAGCTGTCTGAGCAGGTCTTGACGTTATCGTACCAATTCTGGGCGGGTCAAACAAGCATCGACCCCGAATCCCAAAGTCTAGGAATATTGAAACGCGAACTCCATACCAAAATCTCCACACGGAACTCTGACATCATACCCTCCGGACCGCCAGCGTAGCTCCGTGAGGGTCATTTAGTTCCAACCGAGGCCAATCTCATCTTGTCCATCAGGTACAGACGGGACCCCGTTAAAGAGTATGGCGTAGTCATCAACAGGCTGACCACGGGTTGAGGTTGTGAATAATGAATTGATGATAACACGCGAAGTCAACTAGCTGATTATTTAGCATTCCTGACTAGCGCATTTTAACGAGCGGGGCCGGAAGCCTTCAACACAGTATCAATGCAGAGAGGATCGGAGACGCTCCAAGCGACCCAGAAGAACACTTCGAGTCTCGCTACTGCCTCAGGTGCTTTCGTTGAGGCTATATTCACGAATCTTCCCAGCATCACGATTACCTACGTGGGTGGGCCAAGCGCGAGTAAGAGTCTTTACGTAATGCGCAGCAGGATACAGAAATACTTGTCCAAATTCTGCGCGACACATCCAACCCCCTCTCAATGCGACTCGGTAAGGCAGAATCCTCACGAATCGTTGAATCTCCGCCGTGTTAGAAAACCGGCCTAGTGGCGCAGTTTAGTCCGGACGGCGCTGACTCCTCGATAAGCCGTCAAGTTGGGAACAGGGAGAGGCGCCTTTTTTATGGGCCAGAGCTAGAGCCGTTCTCTAGATTCACGCGGTCAGGGACCGGAAACGCTCAGGATTTACTGGAGGCACGAGGTTAAATGAAATTCGTGGCCCCTGGATCCTGGTACTCTACATCCATTCCCTCGCGTGCGCCATACCCACCGATAGCCCTTCATATACTGATCATCCGCGTATACCCAGTTTGTGGTCTAGGGGTCTCAAGTTGTTCCTAGGCTAATCTCACTCTACCGTTTTCGGTACGTTGTCTCTTTTTCCTTTTCCTCGCGTCCGTTGCACGCATCCGCGCTTCCTTTATTTACTTCGCATCCACTGTACGCACCGGCCTCCGTGCCTACTGTCAATCTTGCCTGGCGGCCGCCGTACATCACGAAAATCGGACAGGCAACTAGAGCAAGGTCCCCTGGTCCAGAGCACTCCGGAGGCTCCAGAGCACCTGGGAGCATCTGGACCATGTGGGAGCGCCAGTCCGATTTTCGTGATGTATGGCCTCGGCCGCGCCTATATTCTTTTCGATGTATCTTCGCGATCTGATTCTCGGTTCTTTATTGCTAGCTTGATCTTTTTGCTGATTGTAAGTATTCGGTTTTGCTGAGGGTAAAGGTATTGCGACCTTTGACAGGTAGGATCCCGTATGCACTGCTTGTCGCCGCGCCACTTTTTTGGTGCCTGTTCGGTCGCACAAAAACATGATTTGAAGCACAGCCACTCACAGTTCTTTCCCCAGCATTCGCACAAGCAGGGGCTTCACCGACTGTATCCTGGGGAAGGCATGGCTGAGAGATTTGCCTCCGCCGATAACATTGGTAAACCCAATTCTAGTCTCGCAGAATGGACGTCCAAGATCAGAACCCTCCAGAACATGGTTGACGAAGATGCTGCCAAGGAAAGGACACAACTAGAACTTGAGATCGAGAAAAGCAGAGGAGAGCGATCCCATAAAAAGGCACAGCCAGGACAAGGGAATTTCGCTTTCCGCCACGCGACAGAGGTGGACTCGGGTATGCGTTCCGAAGTTTGCTACTAATGCTATTGCTGAGTCTGGCATCTGATGTTTGAGAGGGGAACTTGGTACACGTTCCGTCCCACCGCTCGCCTCCAACTTCTTTGGCAGAGTTTATAGGCGGTCGGGCACCTGGCCCACGTCTGAACAAGCACAAACCTCAGCAGAATGTCGATGATCCCGCCGCCTTCGATCTCAGACCGTATGCTGATGGCGGATCGCCTTTATTCCAAGTAGCCCTGGGTATGATAAAAGAGAGAAACACCCATGGGCCACCGGGAGGAGTGCGATTGCCTGGCATGACACCAGAGTTCCAAGCTGGCCAGAATCGCGAAGCATCACCTCCTGACCGAGCGGACCTTTCCGGCCTTAATCCCCCAGTCCATAAGGAGGATGAACATAGTGCCTCCATGTCATCCCTCAGGGAATTGTCCGTCACTGCAAATCCTTTACCAGTGCATGATTCGTCACCTCCAACTCCAATGCAAAGTACCAACCTGAACCTTTTATCCCCTACTTCCGAATATGAGGGGTTAGAAAAGGCTCTAACATCCAATCCGACAAGATTGCAAGGCCGCGGATTTGTAGGGGAAAGAGTTAAAGTTTCTAATACCTCAAGCATTGTCATCCCAGTGTCTCCAGTGCTTCCAACGGAATGCGGCCTTGCTTCTCCTCGGTCGCCTCCAGGTCCCCTGGTA
Organism: Cantharellus anzutake; assembly: GCF_015039405.1. NCBI lineage: Eukaryota > Fungi > Basidiomycota > Agaricomycetes > Cantharellales > Hydnaceae > Cantharellus > Cantharellus anzutake. The sequence goes on from NW_024066953.1 coordinate 1,258,615, forward strand.
CGCGATAAATCAGTCCTTAACCGTTGGCCGCCTGCCGCCAATATATCTGGTGAACGTGGTCTTGTTGAACACCGTCCACAATCCTCAAGGGGTCACGAACTTTCTGATCAGTCTCATTCTAGTAATAATAGCGATCGTGCGAGGGCTTCGGGTATCATATCAATGGGGGCCACACAGGAGCCTGGTTTGTCGCTGAATGATGGCGACCGCCCAACACTCGTGTATAAGGGGATGGAAACTTCGAGGCCAAGTTCAGGTGTCCATTCTACTGTTACGTCCTCCAATTCGGAAGTTCCTAATACACAATTTTCAGTCGGTCCTTCTGCAGATAAAGCATTTAGTGGGTCACGATTTCCCCAGGGGTCATCTTCGCTCACGCACGTAAGCGCAATGTCCATAATATGAGAAAATTTGTTACAGGAAACACTTTTAGGTTACTAAGAATAGAGCACGCAAGCCTCCCAGCAAATCAGGTACCTCGGCGACTAATGATTCAGAAGTTGCGGGTACAACATATCTCAGCCCTGTGACCGCCCCAGAGGCTTCAATGCATTCCAAGCCTCTCGTCGAGGGTAAGCCTACGGAGTCTGGATTGTCGGGTTCTTTAATAGCTCAATACGTGCGTGAACAGAGTCCATCATTGGATCAACAGGGCGCGTCGTGGATACACGGGACGGTCAGGTTATCACCATGAAAGAAACATCGGCTTCGGCAAGTGTTCCGCGGGACAGGGACGCTGATTCTGACGGGAACAAATCACATCCTCCCGTTTCTTCTGGTACGCGTGCCCTCCCGGGCCTGGTACAATCCTCAACAACGAAGTTGGTCAGACTCGGAATGTCACAGGACTCAGCTGTGGCACCCCGTGCATCAGGCCCGAGAGCGTCAGTTAGAGAGTCATGGGGCGGACAGCTCCAATCCGAATCCGAGCTCAAATCAGTCGTGTCCATCAGCCCCCAAGAGTTGACTGCAGTCACAATTAGAAAAGAGGTCGCCACACCAACCATCCTGAGGAGTGCTGAGGCCCAGTCCCCTCCTCCCAACCCACCCTCTCCACCCACAACAATCTCCAGGAAAGGAAGAGCAGTCATTTCGGAGAAAACCAAATCTGACCCAGTTCCCCAAGTTGACGAGTCCCTCCCCGTAGTCGACGTGAGATCCATCCTACAGTCTGCTGCCGTGAAGCCACCCCTTTCGTTCGACTTGGCTTATACCCCAATCTCTACCGAGGTTTTTGTCATCAGAGGTCGAAATGCAGACTCGGTGTCGTCATACCCTCATATATTCTACGACACGGAACTTCGAGTTATCTTGTACAGATGCAAGGAACCTCGCAGTAGCGAACTTGCATCGACAGTTATATGGGTATGGCGAGGGAGGAATGCAGCAATGGGAGGAGAAGAAGAGTGGAAGATTCGAGATTTGGAATCGCGATTCGGCACGAAAGCTATACGGTGCAATCAAGGAGGAGAGCCATACGACTTGGTTGGGTTGCTCGGAGGGGTTGTAGCAATTCGTCGTGGAACTCAAGGCAATTGGACAAATGTAAATGCAACAATGCACTGTGTCCGTGAGCTGTCCTTTGGAATCGGGATTGTCATCGACGAGGTCGACCTCGTGAGTCCCTACCCGGCAGCATATGGGCTGGTCAACTCACCAATACGTAGAATATTTCAAACCTTTGCTCTGCATTCTCCTATGTCATCGGGGCCCTTGGTCAAATATATGTTTGGCATGGGCGGGGTAGTCTCCCCACCGAGCAGTCTCAAGCAGTCTCTTATGCAGCGCTTATGAGCAGGGACAATCTTCCCGTAAAGGAATTTAATGAAGGGAGGGAAGACTCAAAGTTTTGGACGTATCTCGGTAATGGCAGTTGGGCGAACGCAAGATTTTGGAGCGAGCGGCGGGAATTACAGAAAAGGACACCCAGTGCGTGGAGTGTGGCTTTCCCCAGGGTAATTGTTATTACTTCTATATTGTCAGCTCCACTACTTAGTAATATGTTTCTGCAGATTCACTTTGTCCCATTTTTTGGCAATCAGCACTTAGATCATGGTACGGTGTACGTTGTGGACGGCATACTAGAGCTATTTGTTATTGTTGGAAAGGACGCTCGGTCTCAGCGGAATGATATCCGCCTTGCTCTAGCACTGGCCGAAGTGGGTACAGTTCCAGTCTCAAGATAGTCCAGAATCTCAAACTTTTTCAGGGAATCTCCTCAGTCACAGCTTCTGAACGCCCGTTTGAAGCCCCTGTGCATGTCGTGGTATTACCTAGCCAATTGCCGCTTGACCTGCGCGTAGGTCATACTAGGTTTTTGGATGAAACTTTAGTCGTACGTCAGAATCTGTTTGATATTATATAGTACTTATCAAGCCTCTACAGAATGGTGGGACCAGTCCGGGTCATCTGAATTTGCTTCATCTTAAATCAGCTAAAGCCCAGGTAAGTGGTAGTCACTAGTCGACTGATCCGGTTGGTAACTGTGTTGCTGGAAGCTCGTCAAGTCGTCTATTGGCGAGGCGGAGGATACATCGTTTCTACCACCTGGTACAGCACCCTAATTGGACTTGAGACCAATGCGTACGCTGTTCGTGATAATGGAACGTGCCTAAATATTTTGAGGTGGCGGTAAAGGGCGTAAATGTGGTTCCCAATTACCAATGCCTAGGACAACCACGGGTGTTCATATGGGAATAGAAATCAGATTTCTCTTCCACAGGGAAAGAAGCATAAGCTAATCGCAGACATTGCAACGAACATGAGCAAGCCATAAGATGATGGTTAAGGGCACTGCCGCAAACACGTGACGACTTTCTCAGAAAACTGTACAGCGGTGCATTCCTTTCCGTTCGTTCCTCAAGACCACTATGGGTCAGTCAGCGCTGCCTGTTCCACCGCTTCAATGTTGTAGCTGATCAGGGCCTTTTATTTCCCCACCGCATCGTTCCTCCACCCCGCATTTCAAACATAGGTATCACAAGATCGGCTCGGCATAAGAGGACAAAGACAGGTGGCAAAAGGTCTATTATTCGAAAGAAGAGAAAGTTCGAGCTCGGCCGCCAACCCGCCAACACCAGGCTTGGCCCCAGACGTGTTCATTTTATCCGCACTCTAGGTGGAAATTCTAAGGCTCGCGCTTTACGCCTGGATGCAGGTAATTTCTCTTGGGGTTCAGAACATGTAACTCGGAAGACTCGAATCATTGGAGTTGTGCGTTGATTTCAACTAATGAGAACGGTTTCAGCATCAACTTAGATGGTGTTGCCGACCCCAGGTTTATAGCGCTCCTAACAATGAATATATCCGAACCAATACGCTTGTCAAAAGTGTCATTGTCCAGATTGATTCCAGTCCGTTCAGGCAATGGTACGAGGCGCACGTAAGTCCTTTTGTTGTACGAGCTGCCCAAATCGTTGACGCCCAGTTACTGTAGTACGGGAAGCCTATAACTGAGAAGAGAGCAGCAAGGGCAGCAAAAGCAGCAGCGGCAGCAAAGGCTACTGCTGCCGTCCCGGAGGAAGTCAGCCCTCGCCTTGCGGAGAAATTTGCGGAGCGCGAGGCATTGTCCAAGATTGATCCTTTGCTCGAAGCGCAGTTCAATGCAGGTCGGTTGTACGCTGCTATATCCAGCCGACCTGGGCAGTGTGGCCGCGCTGATGGCTATATTGTGGAGGGGAAGGAGCTCGAGGTTAGTGCATCGCTGACAACGGTGCTTGTTTCCTGATTTTTTCCTTTCTTCGTAGTTCTACTTGAGGAAATTGAAGGCCAAGAAGCATTAAGGCGCGCCAAAGGGGGAAGTGACTCAGTTTGGTTTGGTGTCAATGTGATGCGTTGTCTGCGTGCATTCGTGCCATATGCTCCTCTGTTTTTAACTACGGTTTCATCTGTATGCATCCATCAGTATTTGCTATGCCCATCCGAACCGTTACTATCTCTACCAATGCGCGCATTTTGTGCTGTGTCGGAGTGTCATCAGCGATAGTTGCCTATTTTGGTCGATTCGGTGTTTCCGAAACCTTGCCACAGCTTTGGCCTTCACGGCTAAGTGACCCGGTTGCGTTTCCCGCCACTCTCTTCTCTCTAATCACACTCTTTCATTCCTCGGGCATTGCTGTTAAGGTTTTTCGCACCGTCGTTCTCTGTTGTGCCGTAACTCTTTGCGTGCCCCCTGTGACTTGCAACGCCCAACTCCTATCGCCGGAGGTTCCTGGCTCCTCCCATCACGATGACGAAAAAAGTCGAATGGAAATTCTTTAATGGATACATGACTGCCAAAGATCTCTCTGATGACGATGATTTTTTGAGGTAGGCCTTACCTGTCTCACTTTTCGCTTTGCCCAGGGTTCACGGTAGCGATGACTGTCATGCCTCGCTTCTCTCCCTTGATCACTTCATAGTCATGTCCTTCTCGACACAGTAGGACTAGAGAAACCCCTAGGGGTGCACCACATGCGCGTACGGACGCGTCTCCCAGTCTACGACACCGCGGCCGTTTTGAAAATTATTCAAAAGGTTCATCTCAACTCTCAAGTCGACTTTCGAAACCTATCACTGATGTTATCGTCGTACCTGTTTTTCAAGCGCGTTATTCGACCTCCTGACCAGGATACTGATACCCGCTGTGTCAAAGCGACGAACGCCTTACTTGCGTGAGTGTCATCAAACTTCTCCAACCCACACCGTCTGAACCTTCCCCAGCCTTCCCTTTATCCAGAAACATATCCGAACGAAGTCGCGGTCTCAGATCGATGCATTTGCGACTCATGCATGGCGCTACTTCAAATTGTACATCCCCACTGGTTCTGTCGAGATTACCCTCACAAAACGCTACACTCATCGGACGGGGAAAACCGAGCTTTGTGTACTAGCCACCCGGGATCTCTATCCTGGGGATTATATTGAGCAGCTCGAAGGTTCACTTGCGCGTTTGACCTCCGCAGAAGATGCTGAGCTCAGCAAATCCAAAAACAATGGCCTTGGGAGCCGGAAGGATTTTTCTGTGGTTCAAATTATGGGCGGGAACAGCAGCATGCTTTTCCTCGGTCCGGCACGATTTGTCAATGTGAGCCCAACATGTAGACCCCCCCACCCCGGCAGTCTCCTGAACCCACCCCACAGCACGACTGTAATCCTAACTGCGAACTCGAGAGGAAGGATAAAGTCATGCGGTTTAAGGTACGGCGCTTGATCAAAGCGCCGGAAGAGATCACTTGCTTCTATGCGGATGACTATTGTGAGTGCCCTAGTTTCCACTACGTTCGAACCGATATATCGTATGCATTGCAGTCGGGCCCGGGAACTGCGAATGCCTGTGTGAAACATGTCAGATTGCGGGTGTGGGAGGTTTTGCGCCCGACGCATTCAGTGAGGGGTCCGAATTAAAGACTAGAAAGAACGACGGAGTTGAGGACGAGGATGAATCCAACTCCGAGCTAGTGAATATATCATTGGTTTTCATCATTCGTTCTCTAATTTATCTTTCTTAGTGTACCTCCCGAATACTTCGTTCTTCCACCCGAACCACCGTCACACCATCAGAACCCCGGATTAGGCGGCCAACTCAGACCGCATCACCTGGCTCTAGCAATCCTCGTCAACCTCTGAGTGAGGAACTTGAGGCACTTCGACGCTCAACGCGGAAGCTAAAACCCTCAGAATACTCTGTAGTTCCCTCTATCAAGAGCGTTGGCAGGATGTCATCATCATCCCGAGGTGCCTCTCCAACCGCCAGCTCCATTAGCAAGAAGACAGAATGCGCCAGCCTCATTACCAGAACAACTTCCCTCTCGCGGGATAACGCCGCCCGGCGTTCGGTTTCTCTAGCTGGCGTGACTTCCGCTAGAAACTCGGAAGAGCCGGATGATGCTCCGAGACGATCGCTGAGACCAAGGCTAACCACCGCGGAAGTCCCTGTAACCGTACGCCCTGATCAGCCAAACCAGCGTGATCTCCGCGCTGTCAATCTAGAGATTTTGCAGCAAAAGGCTCCAAAGCGCTGGAAAGGTTGGCAGTCGTTCCCGCCTGGTACGTGCCTGAATTGCAATATCGAGGAAGCTATTCCTTTGGACGAACCGGACACGGAAATTTGTGACAAGTAAGGCTACTAATGCCGTTCCAGAATTTGTTGGCTGATGCGCGACTTCTTGCAGATGTCTTCGTCATGAAGCTATCTATGGTCAAAAGTGGCCCGACAAAAGTGATCCACCACCTGACTTATGCTCCGACAAAACGAGTTCAAGTGAAGCATCCGAATCCGGAGATGCATCAGATTCATCAATCGAAGATGAAATCGCTACTGGAAACAGTGATATGAGGCAACAGCATAAATTGGCCCGACCTACCCATCCGGTTGACCAATTTCGAACTCATTCCAAGCTGTTGCATGAGAAGGAAGAGCAGGCCGAACGATCTCGAAAGCGAGGCTTCCCTGTGCTTTCCTCTGGGAAGAAAGGGAAGCTGACTACAGTCCAAATGGCCGAAAGGGCCGCATTGCTAAAAAATCAGAGCGAAGCAGCCCTTCGTCAAGCAAAGCAACGTGAAGTTTCCTCGAACTCTGAGAGTGAGCCAATGACAAAAAAACTATCCAAGCTTGATGCCCCTACTTCGTTGGCGCCTCCCGGACGATCCAACGTGGCAATTCCACATATGAGAACGCGTAGACTTGTCACCTCCTGGTACACTCCCGAGGATTCCTTTGGACGTTTCCCCTCGTTTCGCCCGCGACGACGCTCCGTCGCTGCAGGCCACCTCCCGAAGGATGTTACTCGGGATATAAGGGCTCGCGCTCGAGAACTGATCCGCGAGAATCCTAACATGGATAAAAAGGAAGTAAACGTCATTGCCAGTGCTGGTGTCATGCGAAGCGGCCGCGCCCGAAGCAGCCTCCCTGCACGCTTAGAACAGAGCCCACCGCGTGTGGTCAAAGCCTCTCGAGGCACAAAGCGAGCTCGTGTCGAGGAATCGGGGGATGACGTTGAAGATCAGCCAGCTGCTCGTCGTTCCACCCGGCTATCTAAGCGTGTCACAGCTTCTCCAGCCCCAAGTTGCACGTCCGCCCCAGCGACAACCATTCGTCCCAAGGCTCTCCTTCCTGACAATCCGACATCACCCAGCCGCTTCGCCTATCTGACTCACCCCAACCCTGCGTCTTTCGCTCTGCGCCGACGAATGGCTAGACCTGTTCCAACCTTAGACCTCTCGGAAGACAGCGATTCCGATTCCCCAGAGACTCGCAGTTCAATACGGCACCCACGCCCTGACAGTCTTTCGTCGAACACGGAAGCTGATACGCAAGCGTCGTCCATCACTGCTACGAACTCGGCCAATCAAACGCATGCGATGGATACAAAAGAACCGAATATTGTTGCAACAGTCATCCGAGCCCTGACATTTGGGAATGAAAAATCTGCTCCTCCCATTGTCCAAGAAACTGCTTCAACACGGGACAATTCTGAACTTACCCTCGTTGCGGACAGTAAGGCTGTTAGCCCTCTCAGCGTTCCGACTGAACAGTGCGGAACTCAAGTATGATATTCCCAATGACAAATGAGATTGCTCGAAAGACAGTGCTTTGTAGATCCGCGGGTCCTTGTTGTATTTATGGCTTTTCGCTCCTGGTTTGTGTGTGTAGTTTGGGTTGTTACATACTTGGCAGCATTCTATCTTATTAGACATTCCATACTAGTTGACACGAATAATTTTGTAGCTTTGACATTCCCTAGCACCGTGATTATCAATTAATACGATTGCACGCCGTTGCGACGCTCTCGCAATCATTTCAGCAGGCTTGGATGGGATGAGGACGCAATCGAAGACATTCCTGGCATAAGTTCCCCACTCACGATCTCGGACAGATGCGCTGGGCACCGGATAAATCAGTCAACACTCCGGTTGCAGATTGGATTGAAGCGCTCCAGGGAAAACCACACAACTTCCAAACGTCATAGCTGAACGAAACCGTCAATAGCTGTTCATGCTTGTATTTTTTGTTTGTGCGCTTACTTCAACTCGAAAAGGCATCGCCCGACGCACCTGGAGGTGACTACTTGTGATGACAATTTGCAGTCTATACGGCTACACTGCTGTTCCAACAATCGATATCAAGTCCGTGCACCCCCTGGATATGGATAGCTCTGAGAATGAGCTGGGAATAAAACCCTCTAAGGGCGCGGCAATCTCTCAATGAGGGAGGAGGCAATGAATCCTTTGAACCTTTAGAGGGAGCCTAAATAAAAAGAAAGGTACTACAACTCACGTATGCTTCTTCGATATTACCGATCAACATCACGTCAGAGTTGTACTCTCGTAGGAAAGGGACGCTCTTAGTGTTCGATGGATCGAAGCAGACTGAGGTGTCGACCCAGATTGACCATGATTCATATCCCACGAGCATCAAACCTGTGAATACGTCGTAAACATAGGCCCTGAGGAAGGGGATTAATGAGCGGTAGCCGCGCTTTTTCCACAAAAGAAGAAAGGATGAAAAATATTGGACTGAACGTACGTCCCAACAAGCCTCACTTTCCCGCCTATAGAGCTTCCTACGTCTTTGATATGAGTAGGGATGGCGGTTGGCATCCTACTAGGGGGGATGCGGGGAACATTCTGCGCCAAAGTACTGGCCATGGATTCGATATTCGTTGAGAAACTTTTTGTGCAGAACAGTCAAGACGAAGGCTGATTTGTGGCTATCACGAATTCCCACGGCTAGAAATGCCATCTCAAATTCTTTAGATTCTCATAACTGGCACGACCACCACGGCACCGTCCTTGCCCATGTTAGTATCACCGGAACATTTACGGATTGCTTCTATGCCGGCCCATCACCGCCTTTACTGAATTCCACGCAGTGGACGGGCGCTTAGGACACGATAAGATCAAATCACCGGCCGATTTGATGTCCTATCTTTCGGGATGAATGGAAGGGAAGCTATGTCTTGTACACAATCTGGTATTGCGGATGGAAAGGGGAACTATATTCCTTGCTGCACATTGGCCATTTCGAAGCCCAGTGCTTCTATCTCGTATAGCAAGATACATTGATAAGTCACAGCTCGTTTGGAACGATGCAGAATTGGTTTCATTGGATTTTGTATGCCCGACATTGCGCTCGTATATATAAAGTTATTTGAGCAGCTAAACTCTCTTCATCTCCTCCTGATTTTTCCCTCAAGGATTTTGCTTGCGCCGAGCCCTGAGCTAGATATATACATTCCTCCACCAGCTGGCTACTTCTATCGGGCAAAATTCAAATGCCATGCATGCTGAACGGACGAACCGCACAAACGTCAAGACACTAAAGTTCCAGACATAGGATTCGATTTGTGCCATTCGTGCGAAGATGCTGGATCCATATCTTGATGGGCGTATATGAATTGAACCTCCTGAACTCGTTTGCCGTGTAGCTATGGCACGTTCGTCCTGCTCAGCTATTTCAAAGATTGAGGCACTGCATGCTGCGACTTTGGGGGGATCGTGTCGAGCGCTGAAACATCGTGTCCGATCGAAAGTGATCGCGGTCGGAGTCGCTGGAGATTCCGCCACTTCCCGATAGACTATGTACTACGATAACATAACGCGGAGGAACGTGGACGGCGTTTTCCTTGGGGGCGATGGATTTGGGGCGCACCATATTTAGCAATTCAAGAATTTGAAGCCGACGCTGTTATATAAAACGCGATCTCTGGTTACCCCAAGCCCGAATCACGCTCGATCTCCCTTACGACCACTAGATTTTGCCCTATACCATGAGCACCCATCTTACCGTTAGCCAGCCTGGCCAGGGAAGCCAACTAAAGTCCCCTCGCGCCAGAGGACATTCTGCAATGGTGAGCATCCCATGAAAACAATTCCTGAAGAGTTGATTGAGTCCTAATCGAATGTTGTGGACAGGACTTCAAAAGCGCGACGACTGGTGTGGCCGCCAAGGCCATGCGAAATGAACTCAATAACCTTGTATCCCAAGTCCAGGACCCCCAAACGCGCAAGGTGCGTCAATTTCGATGTGTTGCTCAACAAACACGTCCCTGTCAACCGATTCAACAATCCTGACCTTGGGTCCTGTGATAGATTTTCGATGCTGAGATGCAAAGCTGTTTCTCCCTCTTCAGTCGATATCTGGCAAACAAGGCGAAGGGTGACAAGCTGTACGTTCCAAGTGCCTACTGCACTGAATACACCCTAGCGCTAATTCGCGATTTACAATCGTCGATTTACTTTTTACACTTTTCTACAGTGACTGGGATAAGGTCATCTCGCCCTCCAGGGACCAGGTGGTCGATTATAACACTCTTCCCGCAACGATTGACGCATCCGTCCTTAACAAGGTATCATCGATTCAGGTGTACCAACCTGTCAACGTGTTTACGTAATTTGACGTTTAGATCGCAGTCCTGAAGCTCAATGGTGGGCTTGGTACTAGCATGGGCATGTAGGTTGGGTTCCGCGCATGAATGGGATAACCCATGCTAACAGTAAATCAGGGGTGGTGCACCCAAGTCTGCCATTGAAGTACGAGAGGGAATGACTTTCCTGGATCTCTCCGTCCGCCAAATCGAGCACCTCAACGAAATCCACAAAGTCACCGTGCCGTTCATTCTCATGAACTCATTCAACACAGACGACGATACCCAGCGCATCATCCAGAAGTACGCTAATCATAATATCCAGGTATGGAAGACTTTTGTTTTCTTCGAAGAAATCCCCACTTAATTCCGTTCCCTGTAGCTCATCACCTTCAACCAGAGTCGGTACCCTCGCATTGGGAAGGAAAGCCTTCTTCCCGTCCCACGCAGTCCGACTTCGGACAAGAGCGAATGGTATCCTCCTGGACACGGAGATCTCTTTGATGCCCTGACGAACTCTGGCTTACTGGATCGTTTGATCACTGGTGGAAAAGAATACATTTTTGTTTCGAACGTGGACAATCTTGGCGCGGACGTGGATCTCCGCATCTTGAAGCACCTCGTTGACAGTCAGGTCGACTTCTTGATGGAGCTGACTGATAAGACCAAGGCTGACGTTAAAGGTGGTACGATCATCAACTATGAGGGGCAAGTTCGGCTTCTCGAAATTGCTCAGGTGCCTTCCGAGCACGTCGAGGATTTCAAGAGTATTCGGAAGTTCGCTTACTTCAACACAAACTCTGTTTACATCCACCTTCCCGTAGGCCCAATTCCTTATTGATTGCGCATGAATCAGAGTTCATAACCTTTGTTTTTATTCAGGCTTTGAAACAAATCATGGAGAGCGGAGGGATGGAGTTGGACATTATTGTCAACCCCAAGGTGACTGATGATGGCCAACCTGTCGTCCAGCTAGAGACAGCCATCGGTGCAGCCATCAAGCACTTCAAGAATGCCCACGGTATCAACGTTCCCCGTTCGCGATTCTTACCCGTGAAGAGCTGTTCCGATTTGCTCCTCATCACCAGCGACCTTTATAGTCTGGAGCATGGAAAACTCGTCATGAACCCTAAACGAATGTTCAGTCAGACTCCTGTCGTTAAACTCGGCGATACATTCAAGAAGATTGCTAACTTCCAGAAACGTTTCCGTACGGTGCCGAATATTCTCGAGTTGGATCATTTGACGGTTGCGGTGTGTCCTGTCCACTTTACAATTTTCGGGGTTGGACTGCTGACGGCCGTTCAATCGTCTGTTATTAATAGGGCGATGTTTGGTTCGGCCGTAATATTACCCTACGTGGGACTGTGATCATCGTCGCGAACGAGGGATCGCGGATTGATCTCCCTGATGGTTCCATCCTTGAGAACAGTGAGTAATTCAGCTCATTCCTCGCCAGCGCGGTATTGGCTCATTCGCTACACTTAGAACTCGTTTCGGGTAACATTTCTATTATCGATCATTGAGTTGTTCGAGCTGCCGCTGCGACGTCGACCCGCTCTATACTCGTGGCGGGATCAGATCACTGGTCCCCTTCATTCCTGTTAATATGTTGTTGTCTGTAACACGTTCTTATGTGTCGCATCACTCAAAATACCAGCTTTAACTGAACGGCTCAGGATAGGCTCCGCACACAATCGTGCCCATGTTTATGTGCTGTTTCGCTGGGCGTGCGGACTGAGCCGGGACTCAGACCCTAACCAAACAACAAACAAACAAACGAGCGGACTCAGATATTTCAGTTGAACACACCGACTGCAGTTTCCAGTGGTCTGACCAGTCCCCTGGTGAAACCCGCTCTCGTGCAGGAGATAAGAGGACTCATTACAAGCTTCGGCCTAATTATTTAAATAACCAATCCGTGCCATGGTATCGCACATGTCAGGCTTCGCAAACGATATCGGATCAGAGTGTTCGGCCTTCACCACATGCATCTATGATATTTGTCCTTGATCTTCCATAATCGTACAACGGCCTCGCGGCCCCGAGCTTTAGGAGGCCGCACCCCGTGTGTTGCGCGCCTAAATTGACTTGTTCGCTATCGGCCACCCCATTGCAAAAGCTAGAGCTCTCAGGAGGAAGATTGATGATCTCCTGGCAGCGTTTGGCGACGTACAATTCTCACGGTGGTCGATGCTACGGTTAGATGGTGTCCCCTACTGAAGAGCGCGACTGGCGTGGCACTCTTCATCTTCAACGAGGTCAAAGTTGGCGATGACTTGTACCTGGTTGTGAACGAGGGCTCACACTAGTTTGCAGCTGTCATACGATACGTCAGCGGGAGAAGGGTAGAGGTAAGTTGTATTATAATTCATTGTTGGCAATATCAAGCGCGCGGAAATCAATCGAAACGACCGGCTTTCATGTATTGTCCGACTAGGAAGGATTGATGGTCTAAAGAAAGATTTTGACATGGACTCACTGTTCCGTAACCGTGTTGTTTCCGGTTAATGCTGCTTAGGACAAGCCTAACAAATTATCGGCCATAGAAAATGGTCAAGACCATGATTCTTGATGGACTCTGATACCCTGCCATGATTCAACTGAGGCATGCCTAGAAGGCACTAGGGTCGGTCTCACCGAGAATATCATGGCTTGGCGTCATAACACTGGTAGGGATGGCGTGAATGCTGCTGACCGCTGTGGCCGGCTTCAGTTGCGCACACGAAGTTGCGAAAAAGAAACCAGACTGTCACTATGCTTCTTCAAGGCAGGGGTACAGCAGTCGCGGCCTGATTGTTTGTCCAGCGGCATGGCTTGGACTCTGGCAAACTGTAATTTGGTTTATCGCACTTTCATTGTCTCTGCTATTCGGGAGACCCTACTCTCTTAACAGCTCCATTCACGATGCAGTTCAATAAATTGGTTCGCCTCTCCTCTGTAAACCTCCGCCTTCCAATCATCCTATGGTCATCATCATTGATGCTTCCGATGAATGCGACAAAGCAGCACTTGAGCCCCTCCCCGACATCCTTTGGGAGGAAGTGCGGAGATTATCATTTTCCATGAAATTCGTTATTGGCACATCCAGACAATTCGATCTTGTGAATTGCTCCTCGATCGTCTCACCATTGGTCTCTCGGATGACGCAAACGCGCAGGACTGTGCCAGACACATACATTTCCAGCTGCAAAAGCTGAAGGAATGGCATCCTTATTTTGCGGCACAATCTTCGGACGAGGATCAGGTGGTACAAGAAATCCTAAAACGAGCAGGCAGTTTGTTTATTTGTATCAGCGCCGTCTTTCGCTACGTGAAAGTGACCAACAGGGACCCTATGAGGACACTAGACAGCTTGCTCGACGCAGGTGCCGAACGATCAAATGTTTCTGCCGAGTGATGAATCGCTTGCAAGCATTCTTGCTCCTGTCCTTTCAGGAGTTGCATCCCGATTCGCGTCCTACATCAATCCTTCCGTAACTTTATTGTGAGCTCAATGAATCCCTAAACAACTTCCATTGTTGTTTCGTAGACGGGAAGACAGAGAATCCCAGAGTTGCCCTGCGACGCATCGCGATTTTGAACTAGGATCCTTGCTCTAGGGCCTCTGGTTCAGAACATGTCCAAACAGGATGAGCTGCCTTCTTTCCTCCAGAACAATTGTCCAAGCACTTTCATTTCGTATGTCGTTCATGTAGTTTATCACCTCAATGGAGTGATGGGATAGTTCGCTTGTTTCTCAGCCAACAAGGTGGAAGTTTGTGTGAGAATAGAAGGTTACATTAGTATCTCGCTACGCCCTGAGTGGGCTAAGGTAAGGATCATCAATAGTGTTGTTGAAACTAGCTTATGATTTGCACTTGGCTGCTCAGGTAGTGCTATCTGACCAACATGGGTTCAGCAGACCTGGTTTTTTCAAGATTTCAAGCGGCATACGAGGCAGCAAACGATTCCGTTGTTGCCTTGTTTCCACAGATTCAGGGTCCTACGTGCCGGATTTGGTCATGCCAAATCTGTGAGACTCTTTCCAAACTTGGATGGCATTTCGAGGCACTCCCATCCATTGAAGACAGCACCAAATCTGGCATTGGCCAAGATCACACGGCTCTGATTTGGCCACGTCACTCCATTCCAAGGCGCCCCCATTCATGGAACAAAGTGCTGAACTTTACCGCCAGCTAGCCGCTGCTCACCCAGGATCATATGCCCACGACTTGACTCTATCGGTGCGGCGCTCTTTCCTAACTCGGATGGCACCTCGAGGCGTTCCCATTCATTAACGGGAGCTGGAAACTCTGTCTCGGACAGTACTCGGAGGTGCTTCCGTTCACCAAAGAAAGCGTTCAGCCCTACCACCAACTAGATGCAGTTTACCCACAATCATGCAACCCCAATTTTGGCCATGTCACTCGACATTCTGTGTATCGCTCTTTCCAAACTCAGGCAGCACTCTGAGGCGCCTCCGTTCATCGAAGAAAGCGTTAGACTCTACTGCCAGGTAGTCCCTGTTCGCCCACAATCATACGCCCCTCAGCAGTGAACATGACGCTCTTTCGGAAATCGGACGGCACTCTAAGGGCGCTCCCATTCATTGAAGAAAGCGTAAAACCCAGCCACTATTCAGCCAAGATCATGCGCCCCCAACTTGGCCATGTCACTCAACAATCTATATAATGCTCTTGTCAATTCCGGACGGCACTCGGGGCGCTCCTGTCCATCGAAGAAAGCGCTACATAAACCTACCGCCAGCTAGCTACCGTCCACCCAGGATCATACATCTCCGACTTGGCCATGTCACTTTACCACACTTTCCGAACTCGGATGACACTCAGAGGCGCTCCCAGGCAGTTGCCACGATCATGCGCCCCCAGATTTGGTCATGTCACTCAACAATCTCTTCTAATCTCGGAGGCACTCTGAGGCCATCCCAATATGACTTGGCTTAGCTGACTCTTCCTTCCTGGCCCGCTCCCAGTAATGGTGATACCGCCCCTCTCATCCCCTGCATCCCCCCTTTACGCCTTCGACCCAAGGCCGGATGTCCATGGTGGCTTTGTCGGCGGACTCAGGCTTACCCACCTTTCTCGCGCGTTTGTATTTCCTTTTTGATATCCACTTACATATGTACGTTCCCATCCTCCCCCAGTCGTCCAAAAACATTGAATCAAGGATTATTTGTACTGAATAAAAAAAGGTCTCCCAACTTGGGTGTTGATGTATTCAGCTTGGAGTTGGGCATGGTCCGGTCGCTAGCTATGAACTACTCTCTCTGTCCCTCTCTCTGTCCTTCCTCCTTACTCTCCCTATTGTTTAGTCTGCTCGAGATCCATGGTATGAGTGTCGAACACTTCCGGAGCATGCAGACCTGTACTGCCTGAATCGCTTGGAGAACCTCCAGGGCCGATGGTCGGCGCTCTTTCCGCACATTAGTAAGTTCTTAAAAAACACAAACCTCATTACAAATGGCTATTCGAAATGACGAAGGGGAGGGCATACCCTGTATAAAGTTCCACACTGGATCGGTCAGCCAAATTTTTGAGATTTCATTGTCTGGCCTTGCAGGTCTGTCACCCCTGGCTATCGCAAGGTATATCATACTTTCATGACGGAGCTCGTAAAATGGTCTTTGGCCGGAGAGCAGCTGCCGCACCAGGACCCATAGGCGTGAGTATTATTTCTCATATAGACAAGGAGGCGCACCTCTAGCATCACTTGGCCAAACGCATAAATGTCGCTAGCGAGAGACTTTAAGGGTATATTGTCGTCTTCCGGACCTTCAAAAAGTTCAGGAGCCATGTATCTGCCAGGGATTCCAAGTCTAACGATCCTATAGAGGAATTCAAGGAAGCTACCTCTGAGAACCAGCATCTCTGAGACTGAGAGACGTCACTTCTTCATGAGCCTTCGATAATCCAAAGTCGGCTAAACAAGCTGATCCGTCGTCGTTGACAAGTATGTTCGCCTAGAAACCACACTGAGATTGCGATCCAACTTGAATGCGAGAGTACGAACGCATTTTAAATCTCCATGCACAATTGGAGGAGAATATGTGTGTAAATGCAGCAATCCCTCTGCGGCCCCTTCTAACTATCATAAATAATAATAATAGGCACGGTCCAATCAGTCCCTGCCATGTGAACTGCAAAAACATCCTTACCAGTTTTAACCGGTTCGCATGAGGGTTGATTGTCGCCATATAATGAATCACATTCGAATTTTTGAGCCAGGGGGACACCTAGAATGAAGGTATGAGGAGAAGGCGGTGAACAACACAAACATTTCTGCTTGCCATTGCTGTCGATGTCCCCAGTTCACAAATCCCGTAAAATTTAAGAATGTTGGGATGATCCAGACCAGACCAAAGCTCAGCTTCTTTCAAAAACCTCTGAATGGGAGGTTACGATAGGGGTAAACTAACTAGAGATGGCACACAAACCTTCCGTATCTGGTTGGGAACCCCATATGTTTTGAGGACTTTGAGCGCTACCATTTCTTTCCCGAGTCTCTCCCCAAGCCAAATGTCACAAAATCCTCCTCCAGTGACTGGGATGCGATCTGATACTTTGATCTCCGCACTCAAGTCGCGAAGCGGCGAAAGTCCGTCCTCAGCGGCAGGGATTTGGCGGGAAGGTCGAGCCGACACAATGGGAGCCAGCATGCTGACTGCATCATCCATCGTATATTGGCCCTCAATACAACCCGTCATCGCATCCCATAGAACTGCCCTGTCTGGATCATTGGGCAAAAACCACTTTGGGGAATCCCCCGTGAGTGAGGTCTCCCTACGAACAAATAATCTTCGGTCGTGGAAAGATTTTATGAGAGCCTGACCAGATGGAATAAGCTATGATTCAACAAACAAGGGGGAGGCAGCATTTGGCACACCGTTGCCATGAGCCCACCAAAGTCTTTGATGTCACCGTTAGCATTCGCTCGCCCATACGAGAATGCCCTGTGCTCAAGGACGTCCTCCCAAACTATTGATTGGGAACGGGAAAGTCCCGACGCTTTCTCCCCAGGGCGAACGTCCGTCGATGCAGGACCCGCAAACACCAATGAGCTTAGAACTGCCGAGCCTTGATCGGAAATAAGCACGCTGATCTACGTGGAACCTTGGTCGACTAAACAGCGGACATAGGGTTATGGAATGCGTACAGGCTGCACGTTCCCATGTATAACACTCTTTGAATGTAAGTATTGCAGGACAAGGGCAGTTTCATAACACTACAAACAGGGTTATTGCGGGGCTCGCCTCGGCAATATCGACTTACTAAGCGCACGGTATCGAGGTCGGGATAGGCTTGAATATAGCTTATCAAGTTCCCTTGCTTCATATACGGAGTAACAGCTCCTATTCGGTCACCGACGCGAATGATACCGTAATGGGGTAATAGATGTGGATGGGAGAGCTGGACGGCAATTTTGGCCTCCCGAAGAATATAGTCCTAGTTTGATCGCCTTATTCAACTTGAAACAAAATTTGACCGTGGAAATAGCTTTCTCACATTCCCGGAATCGGCTTGGAAGCCAAAGCTGCCATGGAATAATTTGACGGTGACCAGGTTTCCGCTCGAGGTCCCCCCAGCCAAAATTCGGAAAAGGAACCTTGGAAGGGTCTTATTGTTCTTCAACTTCCACGTGCAGAAAAGAATAGGGCTCTACCTGAATGTATCGGTCGATCCCCTAATAACCTAACTCGTTCAGTTAAATCGATAAGTGCTCCAGGTTGAGGCTTTGATAACGCCATGATTCTCTCCGAGTATCTTTCCGCCATTTCCATCTGAGAATTTGATAACAACTCCTGGGAGAGAGGGTTCGCACATGAACATGAGAGAAAAGAGAAAGTGAACCTTAAATTGCCGGAGTAGTAGGTCTTGATCAGCACGGTTCAGTCCCAATATGGAAGGAACCTGGCTGATGTCCAGGAGCAATGCTGACAAACTCTCCTTCAGGGCAGCGTGATCTAATATCCAAGCCTTGGAGAATTCGGTTGCCCATTTCGCGAAGTTTATGGCTAGAACATCCTGCAGCGAAATAGTGAGAAACTAGTAAATTCATGACCAACATTCGTGTCACCGAGATCGGATGTAGTGATTTCCCAAGCTCTTCGACCCATCGTGCCAAGGACGAGCTAATACGTTGCTGATTTACTAAGGCTAATATCGTGCCCAATTGGCTCCAGGAATGCGTAGACTCTCTTATGTTCTCAAATAACCTGGGGAATCAGTTAGATTGAGAAACTGGAGGCTGACTAATCCCGTACTCATAAAGGGAGTGTAAGACTTTAGCTTGTTCGTCTGGTGGGGGACTCGAGGATTCGTCCAAATCTTGAATCGCAAGGACGGCTTCGGTGCACCGTTGGCGCAGTTGTTTAAACATATACTTGTAATGGGTACCTGGCCGCAGCCCTGCTAAACCAATTAGTACCGCCCAGAGAATAGAGCCCACCAGAAACTTACTTGGCGAACATCCGTGAGTATCTGATCAAGCTCCTCCATGTTGTATCCGCAAAAGCAAACCTCAGTAGTGCAAAACTATTCCGCCACTCGTCCAGGGTCCCGCACAGAGTAATCAGTGGGAGGCAGTGCAGGCGATTCGGATAAGAATTTTAATTCAATCACTCGTCCCCTGCCGTTCCCCGCCCCTTTGTGAGACTCCATTTGTGAGAGTCTCTGCGGGCGAATGGACCGAATTATCCTCGGTAAGTTTTGCTCATTTTTGTCGCTACTTGTGGAGACTCACTGATGGTAATTTCTGTTGGTCTCCCAGCTGGACCCAGAATGGATAATGTGAGCACTTTTATTGTTTAGTTCATTGTCGATTGATGTATGCCTCCGGTTCTTGTTCTGCCGTTCTTGGAGTACATTCTCTACAACTGTGAAAAACACAACGCTGCATAATGCGCTCAAAGACGCAAGGATCGTGGAAATATATTCGACTCGACTCTTCCTTCCATGGTGGCTTTGTCGGCGGACTGAGGCTTACCCACCTTTCTCGCGCGTTTGTATTCCTTTTTCTTCTGTGGAAGACAGGATGCTCGTTGTGATATCCACGTACGCATGTACGTTCCCATCCTCCCCCAGTCGTCGTTTCTGCCACGCAAAAACATTAAATCAAGGATTATTTGCACTGAATAAAAGGTCTCCCAACTGAGTGTTGACATATTCAGCTTGGAGCTGGGCATGGCCCGGTCGCCAGCTATGAACTACACACACTCTCCCTGTCCTTCACTTTCTCTATTGCTTAACAATCTCTTATCATTGACTCACGGATGGATGTTACCCTGATGACTTTGCTAGCTCGTTGGGGTTCGCATTCCAATGAGCCGTTTGCCTATATATTGTTACGAAGCCACAGAGGCTGGAGCCCTGCTAGCTCTCTCTTGTTGGAATAAACTGGGGAGAATTTATATTAGGCATACTTTCAACTAAATCAACTAAAACCTATTTGGGCAGGAGAACATGATAACCTCGTGTTGTTGAGCTTGAAGTATTTGATAGAATTTCATGTTTGCCTGGTGCTTGTCTGCTCGAGATCCATGGTATGAGTGTCAAACACATCCGGAGCATGCACGACCTGTAGTGCCTGGATTGCTTGGAGAGCCTCCAGGGCCGATGGTCGGCACTCTTTCCGCACATTGGTAAGTTCTTAAAAGACACAGGCCTCATCACGAATGATGCGAAATGACGAAGGGGAGGGCATACCCTGTATAAAGTTCCAAACTGGATCGGTCAGCCAAAATTTTGAGATTTCATTGTCTGGCCTTGTAGGTCTGTCACCCCTGGCTATCGCAAGGTATATCATACTTTCATGACGGAGCTCGTAAAATGGTCTTTGGCCGGAGAGTAGCTGCGACACCAGGACCCACAGGCGTGAGTATTATCCTGCGTATAAACAAGGAAGCGCACCTCTAGCATCACTTGGCCAAACGCATAAATGTCGCTAGCTAGAGATTTTAAGGGTATATTGTCGTCTCCGGGCCTTCAAAAAGTTCGGGAGCCATGTATCTGCCAGAGATTCCAAGTCCAATGATCCAATAAACGAATTTAAGGAAGCTACCTCTGAGAACCAGCATCTCTGAGACTGAGAGACGTCACTTCTTCATGAGCCTTCGATAATCCAAAGTCGGCTAAACAAGCTGATCCGTCGTCATTGACAAGTATGTTCGCCTAGAAACCACACTGAGATTGCGATCCAACTTGAATGCGAGAGCACGAACGCATTTGAGATCTCCATGTACTATTGGAGGAGAATATGTGTGTAAATGCAGCAATCCCTCTGCGGCCCCTTCTAACTATCATAAATAATAGGCACGGTCCAATCAGTCCCTGCCATGTGAACTGCAAAAACATCCTTACCAGTTTTAACCGGTTCGCATGAGGGTTGATTGTCGCCATATAATGAATCACATTTGAATTTTTGAGCCAGGGGGACACCTAGAATGAAGGTATGAGGAGAAGGCGGCGAACAACACAAACATCTCTGCTTGCCATTGCTGTCGATGTCCCCAGTTCACAAATCCCGTAAAATTTAAGAATGTTGGGATGGTCGAGACCAGACCAAAGCTCAGCTTCTTTCAAAAACCTCTGAATGGGAGGTTACGATAGGGGCAAATTAACTAGAGACGGCGCACAAACCCTCCGTATCTGGTTGGGAACCCCATATGTTTTGAGGACCTTGAGCGCTACCATTTCTTTCCCGAGTCTCTCCCCAAGCCAAATGTCACAAAATCCTCCTCCAGTGACTGGGATGCGATCTGATACTTTGATCTCCGCACTCAAGTCGCGAAGCGGCGAAAGTCCGTCCTCAGCGACGGGGATTTGGCGGGAAGGCCGAGCCGACACAATGGGAGCCAGCCTGCTGACTGCATAATCTATCGTACATCGGCCTCCAATACAACCCGTCATCACATCCCATAGAACTGCCCTGTCCGGATCATTGGGAAAAAACCACTCTGGGGATCCCCTGTGAGTGAGGTCTCCCTACGAACAAATGATTTTCGGTGGTGGGAAGATTTTATGAGAGCCTAACCAGATGTAATTAGCTACGAGTCAGCAAACAAGGAAAGACGATATTTGGCACACCGTTGCCATGAGCCCACCAAAGTCTCTGGTATCATCGTGAGCATTCGCTCGCCTGTACGAGAACACCCTGTGCTCAAAAATGTCCTCCCAAACGATTGATTGGGGACGAGAAATTCCTGACGCCTTCTCCCCGGGGTGAACGTGCCTCGATGCAGGACCCGCGAAGACCAACGAGCTTAGAACTGCTGAGCCTTGATCGGAAATAAGTACGCTGATCTACGTGGAACCTAGGTCGATTAAATAGCGGATATAGGATAATGGAATGCATACAGGCCGCACGTTCCCGTGTATAACATTTTTTGAATGTAAGTATTGCAGCACAAGGGCAGTTTCATAACACTACAAGGGTTATTACGGGGCTTGCCTCAGCAATATCGACTTACTAAGCCCACAGTATCGAGGTCGGGATAGGCTTGAATATAGCTTATCAAGTTTCCTTGCTTCATATACGGAGTAACAGCTCCTATTCGGTCACCGACGCGAATGATACCGTAATGGGGTAATAGATGGGGATGGGAGAGCTGAACGGCAATTTTGGCCTCCCGGAGAATATAGTCCTAGTTTGACCGCCCTATTCAACTTGAAACAAGATTTGATTATGGAGATAGTTTTCTCACATTTTTTGAATTTTTGGAGTCAAAGTTGCCATGGTATAACTTGACGGTGACCAGGCTTCCGCTCGAGGTCCCCCCAGCCAAAATTCGGAAAGGAAGCCTTGAAGGGGTCTTATTGTTCTTCAACTTCCACGTGCAGAAGAAAATAGGGCTCTACCTGAATGTATCGGTCGATCCCCTAATAACCTAACTCGTTCGGTTAAATCGATAAGTGCTCCGGGTTGAGGCTTTGATAGCGCCATGATTCTCTCCGAGTATTTTTCCGCCATTTCCATCGGAGAATTTGATAACAACTCCTGGGAGAGAGGGTTCGCACATGAACATGAGAGAAAAGAGAAAGTGAACCTTAAATTGCTGAGTAGTAGGTCTTGATCAGCACGATTCAGTCCCAATATGGAAGGAACCTGGCTGATGTCCAGGAGCAATGTTGACAAACTCTCCTTCAGGGCAGCGTGATCTAATATCCAAGCCTTGGAGAATTCGGTTGCCCATTTCGGGAAGTTTATGGCTAGAACGTCCTGCAGCGAAGTAGTGAGAAACTAATAAATTCATAACCAACATTCGTGTCACCGAGATCGGATGTAGTGATTTCCCAAGCTCTTCAACCCATCGTGTCAAGGACGAGCTAATACGTTGCTGATTTACTAAGGTTAATATCGTGCCCAATTGGTTCCAGGAATGCGTAGACTCTTTTACGTTCTTAAATAACCTGGGGGATCAGTTAGATTGAGAAATTGGAGGCTGACTAATCCCGTACTCATAAAGGGAGTGCAAGACTCTAGCTTGTTCTTCCGGTGGGGGACTCGAGGATTCGTCCAAATCTTGAATCGCAAGGACGGTTTCGGTGCACCGTTGGCGCAGTTGTTTAAACATATACTTGTAGATGGGTACTTGGCCGCAGCCCTGCCAAACTAATTAGTACCGCCCAGAGAATAGAGCCCACCGGGGGCTTGCCTGGCGAACATCCGTGAGTATCTGATCGAGCTCCTCCATGTTGCATCTGCAAAAGTAAACGTCAGTAGTGCAAGAACTATGCCGCCACTTCCTGCTCAAGTAGGAGGCAGTGCGGATAAATTAACACACATGATCTCCAATGTAAAATTACCCGGAGTATTGCTAAGTACAGTCGGCTGGTGCTCTTTAGATGCATTGGTGAGCTCCGAAGGGAGGAAACGTCTATTATGGGATTTCTTAAAGTATTAGTATGGCTTGCGGAACGTCCCAGTTAAAGTTCAAACCATGTCACGCGTCATGGGCGGGCGTGTTTTCAATTGGTCCTCAAGAAAATCCACTGAACGATCAATACACGTGTCGGACGCGTCACAAATTGTGTGCTGAACGTGGATCGTGTACTCCGTTAAGGGCGTTTAACTCTTAGGCCTTCCATAATGAGCCGAGGAGAATTCAGAGACGAAGTAGACGAGAAGGAGGAGCCGATGGTGTACGATCCAGAAATGGATCCCGCTGAGACTCGGCAAATTAGAAAGCAGTATCGTGAAGTCCTTGCCACCCAAGCCGGTAAGCCAGGGGGCGCTCTGTGCTTCCCTAGCCGCTGAATGGACGTTTAGAATCGCGCGCGAACATCAATGCTGTTCACGTTCCGGACCTTATGCATGATCTTAGCCAGTTGGATTCAATGTTCGGCGGAGGTGAGTTCAGGAATTGGGTTCTGTATGACGGTCCCTTCACCCCTCCGTGGTTTAGTAAAACGTGCCCAAGAGGCGACGCTCGACTCCAAGGCTGTGATGAATTTATCAGAAATGACAGCCATGAAAGCGCGTGCGATGAAGCACAGTGTCGGCGGGTTCGACGTTGAAGACTTCATCTCAAAACTTGTCAATTTCATGGGTATTCAACCGGCCGGTGGAAATGAAAATCATGATGGAGATAATGAAGATGATGGTGAAGTTATGTTGAACTGGGACAAGATTGGGTACCTGGCGTTAGCGAAAAGCAGAAGGGCCACCGGAGCAAGCTTCATGTGAGTGGGATACACGTAATTGTCACTTTTTAAAATTCGCGAGCATTCTCCCATTCAGGATGGGTCCAATATCTGCGGAACAGAAGAAGCGCACAACCAAAAGAGCCTTCAATAAGATCGACAGAGATCCATCGAAGCAAGTGACAACTCAGGATGTAAGAGAGTTCTTCATCTATCAGATCCACCCCCTAACCAGCTCTCCGGCAGGTTGATCCAGCGGAAGTGAAGAAAAATGAGAATGAAACGGCAGCGAATGTCGAGAAAGTAGGATTCACCGTTTTGTATCTCTCATTGGTCTCATAATTGTTCAGATCGGCAATCTTCTTGAACAGTCCGGTTCAGTCAACTACTTCAAATTCATAATAAATCCTCATAGCTTTGAACAATCAGTGGAAAATTTGTTCTATTTTTCCTTTCTTATTCGTGACGGTAAGGCTGCATGGGATATCAGCGAGAACAAAGAACCAATAGTTTGTGGGTATATCTGAAGCCGTCGTCCTCCTCCGTTCTTGACTGCCATGTGCCAGACCGATGTGACCCGCCCACGCAAAAAGATTACGATGAAAATCTCCAGAGGAGACAATCTGTATTAGAGTTTGACATGGACACCTGGAAGGTTAGTCCTCTTGCCCCTTTTGTGCTTGAAGTCGTCTCAACTATCTGTGAAGAGGGCTATCGAAGTGTTTAATATCCGTGAGCCTATGATTCCCACTCGACCTGCAGTCCCCGACAAAGAAAAGTATCCATCCTTCAAGGTTAAAAGGCAAGAGGAAGAGGAGGCAGCGGCGAGTCAGGAAAATCTCGAAATGGATGAAGGCGAAGACGAATGACCACGATTCATGAGTATTCTAATCTATGTGTATCTATGTTGAAGAGTTATATTTGGTCAAATTAGTCATTCATCTATGAATGTCAATTATCTGGACAGTGCTTGGGGCACAAGATGCCATTGTAAACACGCATGAAATGGTCGGGGGCAATGAGATTACATATATGTGCTATATTACATCGATAACTATGTGTACGCAAGAAAAATTGATCCTAGTTGAACAGAAATCCCCGACAACTAGACGTTCCACAACGACATGGTATTTTGTCGTGATTAGAGGTATGCGAATGACGATCTATCATGTGTTGGGCTGCTGGACTATAGTCAAACGAAAACTCTTGCATAGGTGGAATATCTCGGCAAGCCGCAAATACTATACGACTGAGCCCCATCTACGTTAATAACAAATATTACGCAGTAAGGAAAGTCATCGCAGTGGATTGGGAGAAGTACTTACGGAGGGCGGTACTTCCACTGCCGCACTGTATACAAGGATATTCGGGTCGCACGAATGGCTACGACCCCCATAGAGACACATCAATGACAGCCCAACACACGCACCCTAACAAAAGAGCGCATTTTAAACAAGAGAGACTGACTTTATGAATCGAGTCCAATTCCCACAATGTGTGGCATCCACACTGTACCGCGTAAACTGCCTGTTAACTTCCGCCTCACCGACGTCTATGTCGAACGCATAAAGTTCCCCAGGCTCGTCATCATGAAACGAATCTCGTGTGCTGCGTGGAAAGGTGGTTCGGTGAAGTGGCAGGATGGGTACGGGACAAATGTGCCTTACACGATCTTGCTGATCAATAGTATGTCTCAACAACACAGCTCAAGAGGATTGACATAGGAATAGTACTCGTACCCGGTGAAAATACCAAGAACGGCGCCTTTCGAAACGAGCTGCGGGGACCGAACGCCCCATCCGCAGTGCGACGTTTTAAATATATGAACATCGAACGATCGAGGTCGCTGACTCGCTCGATTTAAGCAATCTGTTCTACATCGGCAGTGCTAATAAGGTGGGCCGAAACTCTGTCAGTCGTCACATTCTGGAGCCACACCCGCAGAGCCACCGAGGAGCATACCGCGGGAACAGTATTCCGGGCTCTCACCTTATTGCACTCTATCACCTCGGCACGACAATCATTATCGTCGTAATTATTGAATCGGAATAAACTCTAACGCGATGCGAAAAGATCGGCGGTAAGCCTGCCCAATTAACGAGATGGAAAAATTGACAATACCCGTTCAGAATACGCCAATCTCTTGTCCTTCATAGAAGAATCGGCCTGACAATCGCACTCCCACGGCCTATTAACCCGGCACCGCTCGTGAGTACATCGGAGGAAGAACGCCTCGTCCAGATTAACTGCGTCCCAATATGCAGAATCAGAGTCCCTGTGCATTAAACCATATACACATGGATCCGTAAATTGCGAGCAAAAAGAAAGAAAAACGGGGTGTAGAACGCACGGATGAAAGGACATTTCAAGGTATTCAAACTGCTCGAGACCACGAGGGTACATCTCATCATCCTCAAAATCATCATTGACGAACGTGATACTGCCCGTAGCTCCAGCTGCTCGGGCTCTCCGGTTCCAATCTCTACAGATCTTTAACTTCTGACTTGAAGTTGACGGCGGAGGTTGGACAGGACTTGAGAGTTGCAGTGGAGATGCAGAAATATCAGCCTCCGGAGCACGCATAGGAGATGGAAGTGCAATTGTCGTGTTCATTTGACGAGATTGATTGGATGGGCTTGCAGGATTGGCCTGTTCTGGAACAGGCCGGCTCCGGCGAGAAAGAGGGGAAGAGGAAGAGGAGTGGACAGTAGGGCTAATGAAGCTAGAGCGGGTGGTGGCCAAGGGGGCGATGGGTGGGTCCAGGGTGGTCGCAGACGAAGTACCCAGCTGCAGAGGTCGGGAAGCAGACGACGCGGCCCTCTGTGGCTGAGAGGCGGCCGGAGAAAGCGAAGGAGTTGGAGTGAATGAAGACGCCACGGCCCCTGGCGCCGCTGCAGAGGATGTCCGAGGCTCAGCTGACGGTACCACGTTCGCCTGAACGGGATTTTCAGTCTTTTTGAGTGATAGCAGTGTTAAGGGCTCCCTTATTTGGTTGAGTCTTGCTGAAGAAGCAGTTTTTCTAAGATGGAATGGTGGCAATCTCGATTGATCAGCCTGCTTAGGATCTGTTGCCTGCTCGGGCGACGGTGATGGGGTGACCCTCCATCCGACAAATTTCTCTGGGTCCCTAGTCCGCCACCCAGGCGGAATCAGCGCATCCGGTCGGGTGGGTTCGTCCGCGCCCGTCGTGGCGTTGGGCGGGGGCGGGGGCGATTCCTTCACTTGAACAAGTTTCTCTGGACTTCTAATCCGTTTAGGTGGTGGTCCCGAGGCAGGGGGAAGTTGCTTGCATAATTAAAGGTCAAAATATGGTCAGTAAGAAGGGGATCTATTAGTGTGCCTAGTTCCCAGTCGTACACACCTCATCAATCGTCAAATCCTCCATCATTGTATCGTCAGGAGGGGGTTCACTTTCTACAGCTTCCTCTCTCGTCCGCTTCGCTAAATAAGAAGAATTCGGAATGGCAGGATCCTTCCGAGGTACAATGGTGATCTTGAAATTAGGACCACGATACCCAACCAAAACAACTTCATCTGGGTCAGCATATTCCTCGTCTATGTTTGTCATATCGACTACATTTCGGAGATTGGGATTAGATGGGCCCGGGATGCATTCGATGTCCGAGGATCCTTCCGAGCCGGAGGTAGAGGCATCCGTGCCAGCCATTCTTACACTCGATGGAGGTAAGGATGGGATGGAGCGGGCATTTTCGGGTGGCCGGGCAGAACGGACCAGGCCGCTGGGCAGAGATGGAGATACGAGTCGTTTCACTGCATGTAAAATGTTTATATAAATCAGCGATAACATGTGTTGGAGTTGAGTATCGCTTGTACCTTGCTGAGAAGTGCCCCTAAGTCCCATTTGTGCTGCGTTCGAGGGCCCGCGACAGCAGCTGCAGACGATGAAGTCTTAGCGGCCAGGAGTCTATTGGTGCGCTCGATAAATTCGAAGTACAGCGTGCTGCCACCCAACGTAACGAACTTACGGGGGTGGATCGATCTGCATTGGGCTACCCTCCTCATACTTTCCCCTCCCCTTTCCTACAGATATGATAAGTGCAAATCATCAAAACCATCCACAAAAACGTTTCTGTGGCCTGTGCGTACCATGAGAATCGGCATCCTGTAGTTCTTGCACCTTCAGCAAATGTTCCAGTAAATATTCTGCGCGTTGACTCAATAAAACTTGATTCTCATGCTCATCCCAAGATCGAGCCTGAGGATTCGCCAAAGATTTCAATGCCAATCCCAGACGTTGGTCACGCTGAATGGCAAACCAATTTCCAAATCCGTGTATCCAAACTCCAATCAGCAGTTGAGAGTCTTGGCGAAGAGCCCATGGTGAAGTCCACCCTCTCACAGGCTTTATTTCGCCATATCGTGGCATCTCCCAACGGAAGACCCCATCTGGATTCGTATTCGAAAGGACGTGATGCAGGAGGGACAATGTCCGGTAGCGAGATAAGACTAAGGACACTTTGACGCGATCTAACCGTTCGATGTTTATCCGTAGATTGGTATCTGCTGCACGTAACGCTTGAGCACGGGTGCATGTGTCGACAAGCTTGTTCGAGAATGCTCGTGCATCGGCTCGACGAAGCGACGCAGGAAGTTTCGTCTATACAATAAGTATACCCAATACCGTGACCGCACAAAATAGACGCGTTATTAGATGCATTCTACGCGGAATGTAAGGGTGTCAAGTAGTTTGAATTGGGATACGTACTCCCACATCAGGTAACCGGGTTTGCCAATCGCCCCAGGTCAGAATGGCATTAAGAACATCAGATTGGGAAAAGCTCATTCCTGTGATTAGGAGGCCCTGTAAGAAGTGGAGTACGATCCTGAGTCGCTTGAGTAAAGTCAGGAGGCGTTCAGCCCTTGCCTCGAGGCCGAGCAACTTAAATTGGGCCAAAGACTTTCGGCTTGGCACGTGACCCATGCATGGGGCGTCGACGACGAAGCTGGGCGCTCGGCCATTTCCGTAGTCAAGGAAAAAGGGGCAATAGAGTTCCAGAAGATTTAATTTATGCTACCCTATGAGGTAGTGATGACGTTATCGACAAAAACCTTTGATTTTGTAGCTGGCCTCGGCGGCTACAAATTAATGCATTTTCCCTCCTCCAGGCTCGGCGCTTATAATGAATCACCTGTCAGATTCGATCACGGAACTTGCACGGGTGGGCCGCGGCCTCGGCAAACTTCTCAACCCCAAGCGAACTTGCCCATCTGACCAGGAAAAACAGAAATACTCTTTTGGCAACGGATCGCTATCCCCGAAGAACTCGGCCAATCAATCTATGTAACTGCGCTTCCTAAAAGCAGGTCTATAAACTCTTGCGCTTAGCCTAGTGGTTCGGGCTAGATGGGCCCAGCCCCCCCCTCCCCCAGACAGCTGATCCAGGAAAGAAACAACTGGCGCGCTTTGAAGAAAGTGTGGCTCTTTGTGCTAGATGCAATTCAGCCCCGGGAGCCACCGAATAGCTAGCTCGTATACAGAACAACAGCTTTATTTCCAAATAGCACGGCTCTCTTTTTAGAATCGCCTATCAGAATGATCACCGTACTTCCTTATCTGCTTTATAAGGACTTCACAGCATCTAGGTGCATACTTCGCAGGTCTTCCATATCGAGTCCCCGTTGCTTAGTAGCAATTTCAACTTTGTGCCAGAATGTCCATCTAGTACACGCGATTACTCTTGCTACATGCTATGAACACCAGTATCCGCATATTATTGGACTACCGGTGACCGCATAAAAGAATGAGCAACTCCTCGTGATGGACCTGCTTGCTGACAAGCGATGAATGCTCACTCCAACCGCGGCACAACCAATCAAACTGCTTCTCTCCCATGTAAGGATTTGGGGTCTTGGCCAAATCTTTGCGTCCAATATTACATACCCCACAGATCATGCACTCCATCGGATCCATGCCTGGCCATAGATGACATTCCAGAGTAGGGGCCCTTAACGTCGTCATTGCGTATTCCAGCCACTGGCACGTACTAAGCCTTGCGCTTTCCCGCGCGCGACGCTTACCATGCCGAGTTTTAGCGTAAAGAAAAAGAAGTCGGTTGAAGAAGTTCTTATATACGAATTAACCAACGCTCCAACTTCTTACGGGCTTGGAACTTTTCCCTTCCCTTCCCAAATGTAGTATAGGCATTCTAAGATACGCGTCAGCACGATTTGAAGTTCGCTGATCGAAACGTGTTCAAAAAGATACCACCTGCAAGGCGCTTTTCCAAGAGCCATCCGCGGCAGCATGTACAGGTGACAACGGGCAAACTGAAAGACTGCTGCTGGCCATCTCGATATAGCATAAGCAGTCGCCTGACAGTCCCAACCGGCTTTCTAGCGCATCTCGACTGGAGAAGTACTCCTAACCCAGATAATCAAGTGCGACCCAAACCTTTGGTTCCATTTGCATATTCAAAGAAACCAGCAAACCGCTTCTCCACCGTCAACCGAACTAGATTCAATCGGCCCGTTCATGTAACAGCACCCAGATAGCTGAATGTCCAAAATAGCTGCCACCCAACATTTGCAGAGGTGCAAGGAGCGAAGGACGTAGCAAAGATGTTGTGTTATATTCACTCAGCTTGGCTTGGATATCCGTCCGTCCAAGGTAGCTACAGATAGACAAGGAGTGGAACAGAGAGGAATGGAACGGGCAGACGTAAAGAAAAAGGAATCACAAATAACTGTTAAACGAGTAAGGAAAAAAATACCACCGACGCCAAAGGCAACAAGAATTCTGCAATGGAGGGGTGTGTTGGTGGGAGGGATGCGGGACATGAGGTCGAGGGGGGGGGGGTGGGGTGGGAGTGGCGAAGACGGTAATTGACTGCATGGGGGATGCGACAGGACAGGAAGAGGGAAACCACCCAGAAGTTCGACATAGCAGGCGGAGAGGCTTTGTCGAGGGTGTTAGCAGGCCACTCTACCTTGAATTGTATGAAGTAATAGTTGCAGTGTGCGAGTGTGGATGCAGTTGACTGGCAGGCGCAGTGAAGAAAGCGGAAGTGACCTGGTGTGACAGGTGGGAGGCAAAGGTCTCCATGGAGAGCATTTTACAACAGAGCAGATATTAGTGTCAAGGGCTACAACACAAAAGTCAGGTAAGAATAGGTCGGAAACACGAGTGGGCCAGAACGCTCGTTCGCGGAGCATGTTTTGGGGCGAAACGATACGTCTGGCATCCTGCATAATTCAGGAAAGCAAGGTGGGAGGAGGTAAGGAGGGAGGCAGAAGCAGCGACAAGAAAAAGTTCGACAGTAAATCACAAAAAACCCCAAGAAACTTTCGAAAAGGTTTCTAGTACGCATACCTCCCACCTTTCCCCCCACCTCCAACGGGAGAAACCATTGCTGGTACACCGGCACCACCTGCTCCCCTATCAGTCCCTCTTCTCGCTGGGGTTATGGTAGTAGCTGCGCCTCTTGAACCATGTCCACCCATTGAGGGAGCATTGCTTGGTACATGCCCATCCCCACCAATGGATTTGACATGCGCATTGTTTGCCACAAGCTGTTCTGATCGTGCTACGCTCACACCACCGAGGCCACAATCACGATGGGCAACGACAACGGCAGACAAACGTGAGATCTCTTCACGCATCGAAACCGTCGTGTTGAGCAGTCGCTCGTTCTCCGAAGTAAGGTATTCGACTTTAGCCTGAAGTTGGTTAAGCCAAGCCTTCTTGCGCTGACGACACTTGAGCGCGGCTAATAGTTAGTGGTAAATGAGTCAATAGCGATGACGATCATTTAGCGGTCGAATCATTCCAACTCACCTTGTCGATTTCGCTCAAGGAAGTTCCTTCGCTTCTCCTCTTCTGTCTCTGGTTTCCTTTGTTGGGGCTTCGCAGGATGCTGATCGTCTCTCTCAA
This sequence comes from Cantharellus anzutake, assembly GCF_015039405.1. Lineage (NCBI taxonomy): Eukaryota > Fungi > Basidiomycota > Agaricomycetes > Cantharellales > Hydnaceae > Cantharellus > Cantharellus anzutake. Next base: position 1,290,492 of record NW_024066953.1, read on the forward strand.
TAGGACTGTTACCCTCATCCTGACTTCCATCATCGTCTTGACTACCATCCTCGTCTGTCTCATCCGACCGTTTCCTAGCATTACTCGCACGACGACCAGTACTCCTTGCAGATGATGATGATGTGATGGTATTATTGCGTGCTCTCTTATTGGAACCGGCTGGGGCTCTAACGCTGCTTGCCTCGGAACTATCCGACTTTCGTTTGGAGCCCGACATTGTAGGAGTTGCAGTGGACATCATGCTAGTACGTGTCGCTCTACGACCGTTCGTAGATTGTGTCGTCATAGTTGGGCTTGAGCTCCCGCGCTGTGCAGCCTGAGCTTGCTGCTCTTCCCTTTTGGTAAGTTCTTGATGAGCTTGACTTAGTAGGAAGAGCCCATTGGCAGCTAGGCGTGGTGGAGGGGTGAAGCGAGCAAGCGATAGAGAGAGGGGGACAAAGTGAAGGGCGAAGTTGGAGCACAAAGTTGAGCCGTTGACGTAAGTGAGAAATGTCATGAGGAAAAGGCGTCAGCATAACCCTCGTAATATGCATAACGATAAAGAGAGAATAAGGAAAGAGAGCAAGACGGACCATCTTCTGAAGCATCGGGAACGTGGCTGACACTGAGAGGATGAGGTGCATGGTTTGACGCATTCCCATTGATATATGACCCCCTGCGACGGTTTGATTATGGTTAGAGTTGCTGGAAGAAGAGTTGTGGTTGTTCCCATTTAAAATGCCAGTTATTGCGGAGAACGTTCCAGGTGTGATCGTAGCGGGTGATGGGGCGGCAACGCCCTGGCTCTGTGACGTATTCGTCATCATTGCCAGGAACGCAGCGGTATTTGGACTCGGAGGCGGGAACGATGTTGGCCCACCAATGAGCGGTGTTAGACCTGTCCGGTTGACATCGGGAGTGAGGCCAGAACGCATATTATCGAAGAGGGATGTCCCCGAGTACTGTTGTGGTCCAGCAAGCATGGCAGGCGACAATGGACCCGATCGGAGGGATCCAGCAAGGTCACCATTTCCATTGAAGGGCCAGGAAAATTCGTTACCAGACGAAGGTGACGCCATGGCGGCGATGGGGGGTAGGATAGGCCTCGGGATAGTACCGTTAGCATCGGGGGAACCACTGCCGCTGTTATTGGAGCTGTCCTTCGAGGATGAGCGATGATGTTTTGGCGGGGAAGGTGGTGGGAGCGCTAGAGTCGAGGGAGTCGAATGCGGCTGACTAAAGGATGCCTCGAACGGATTGTTCTCTAGGTGATATGAGGTGCCCCTGGAGTTTGGGAGTCTGGGCTTGGGATCATTGGAGGGTGCGCCGTCGTTATTATTTTTGCTAGTAGGCGCCGAGTCGTGGCCTACTGGTTTGGGAGAGGACGTCGTCATCGTGTTGGCAATTGAGGCAGGGGAGTGAAGCAGGTTAAGTGGTGGAAAAATGATGGCACAATGCAGTCACAACTTTGAGGTCACAACTTGCGAACTAGTGACTTTAGGGTCGAAGCTGCGTACACGTGATATTCATGTGACTTGAAGTTTGAACCGCCCAATTCAAATGCCGCAATACAATTGATTGTATCAGCTCTAACTAAATGGGGATGACCAATAGTGAACTGAATGAGTGACAATTGAATGGATGACGCTCCACAGAGAACATGCTTCCAATAGAAAGAACCCTTGAAAACACCACACCCACACCAAAGTCACAAGAGAATCGCTGATTACGGCTTTCGTTTTCGGGCAATAAAGCCACGTTATTTGTTAGGACGGTAAATAACATCTCTGAATCTCCCCTCTCTTCTATGCCATCGACAAATCCCCAAACTTCTCCGTATAGCCTGTACAAGAAGTATCTAAGTATCCGGGCCCGGAAATGAGATATGAAAAAAGCTAACGCACCAGGCACCGTCCATTTCCCCTTTTTCAGCATGGTCTCGACTGTTTTTCGGATTTGAGGGCGTGCCTCGGACACGTCGTCCACCTGACCATTATACAAAACCCATGGACGATTTGCCGCAACCCACGCCCACACCCATAGCGAAAGTAGTCCCGGTACAGACGGAATAGAAAGTAGTCGAATCGACGGCGCAAATCAGGATTTTCGCACGCAACACCGAATCGGGTGTCCATCAGTCACGCCATTTTCAATGACAGGACCGTCACTGTCACGCACCGTGAGATCCTGGAAAGGACGAGCCTGCTGAATGTTTTCCAAAGTAGCTTGCAACTTGGCGAGTTCCTCATCCACCTTGGCTGCTGCGCTCTGAGCTTCGGCAAGCTAAAGGATCATGAAGGAATCAGCATCACAGCACTGCCATCCTATCAGGGAATCTCCTCACAGCCTTCGCCTCAAACGTCTCGATAGCTTTGACATGGGTATTAACATCATACGTCACTGGCCTAAACTCTTTAAGGAGCTTCTCTGCCTCGGCAACAATTTCCTGGTTGCGCAGTGTTGAGCGGTACTTGGCAATATCCACAGTTGTGGGTTGACCCTTGAGCGAGTCAACCACACGCTGAGCCTCGGCATGGCGCTTACGGAAGGCCTGTAGAGACGCAATGGTCTCTATTTACCGTATTCAAACAAACCCCAGTGTGGATGCGCCAATGGAAAGATAGAGTAAACCAGAGTGATTCTTGCAGGGTTGTCACGGATAGTTACGGACCTTTACCAAGGCCTAGTGAAGAATAAATACGAGCAAAGTCCTACGAATGACCAAATCCGGAACAACCAGATAGCATAGAAGACGAAGAAGGGACGATGGTAATGAGCATTCCGCAATTCCGGCCAATTTTACACACTGCCGCAATCTAGACAGAAAGAGCCACTCACAACAGCGGCAGCCGCACTACGTGTAGCAGCCACTGAGGAATAGGCCAACATTCATGTCAGTCCGATGCAAAATGAGATGCAACAGGTAAACGCACTCTTAAGCAGGAGTGGTTGGGAAAGTTGGCGTTTACTTTGCGGGCATTCCCCACTATCACGTGGGCTTCCTATTGGGGAAACCTCATTGAGTTGACGCGTACGCGTTCTGGGTTTGGGCTTGCATCAGCTTTGAGATCTCACTTGTTGGCTTTCGCCAAAGATAACCTTCTTCACTCGCGTTCTACGTTAGAAATATGAGCGGAGCTGGAGGAAATGGCGGGGGAGCTTATAGGTGCGCTTGCTATCTATGATGTTACAGGTTGTCGATTAGCTGACATAAATTCACGCTGTCAGGTATGTCTTCGAGCTTCAGTTCACTATCAATCCGCCCACTTGACCTCTCTTCAAATCAAATAGTTTCTCCTTGACAACATTTTCGCCGAGTGGGAAGTGAGTGCTTCATATGGTCTGGCACCCGTTGATGCGAAGTGTTTTCTTTTGTCTCGTTATATACCCCACTCCATCAGGCTCGTGCAGATTGAACACGCATTAGCTGCCGTAAACTCTGGGACAACAAGTCTTGGCATCAAAGGTAATCCTTAGTCCCTGCCCTTACTCACTACTCACGACTTAGTCTAGCGACCAACGGGATCGTAATAGCAACTGAGAAGAAATCCTCCTCCCTCCTCATTGACGATGCTATGATTGAGAAAGTATCTATTATCTGCCCCAACATCGGTCTCGTCTATTCTGGCATGGGTCCCGACTTCCGTGTGCTCGTAGCGAAAGCCAGAAAGAGCGCACAAGCATACTGGAAAATTTATGGGGAATATCCCCCAACGAGGGTATTAACGCAGGAGATTGCTACCATTATGCAGGAGGCAACGCAGAGTGGGTAAGTACCATGCAGCTCAATTTTAGCTAGTTGTCATTAGGCGTTTGTGCCCAGTATTGGGTGTATATGTGGCGTCTCTTGCATAGCAGTCACCATTCGTCATTGCATTTCTCACATCATGAGCGCCTCACTTGACGCTGGAAGCGGGTGCTGAATGAATGACGAATGGCCCTTCTTTCGGCGAGTCTACGTATGCCCCAGTATCTATTCTGGGTGCCCTTAGGATGACGAAATTATACATGGGGCTGACTCGTTCTTTCCCAACAGCGGTGTGCGGCCATTTGGTGTTTCGTTACTGGTTGCGGGATGGGATGCTGATTGGGGCCCCTCATTATACCAAGTCGATCCTTCCGGATCATTCTGGGCTTGGAAGGCTAGTGCTATAGGGAAAAACATGGTCAACGCCAAGACTTTCCTTGAGAAACGGTATACTTTCCGCCCTCTTGACCGACCAAAGCGCTCTTTTTGCTGACTCAATACCTCTGCAGATATAATGACGACATTTCACTCGTCGATGCTATTCATACGGCCCTCTTAACATTGAAAGAAGGTTTCGAAGGGCAGATGACCGAGAAGACGATTGAGATTGGTGTTGTGAGCATTCCTTCGGCGGAGGACCTTATCGTGCCCGCGGGTGGAAGACCAAAACCTACATTCAGATTACTGACGGAGGAGGAAATCAAGGATTACCTCGTATTGTAATGATTTGGGTGTCATTCACCATACTCGTGGCCACGTCCACCGTCCGTTGAGGGGTCGCGTTTTTGTGTGGCGCAGCGAAAGATGTATGTTACACCAGGCCAAGAAGCATACCGCTTATAATGAACACATGGTCGAGATTACCATCCCTCCTGCTTTCGTTCGCGGGAGGGAGTTGAAGCGATGTCGAAGATTGGTGATCGTCCTTGAACTGGGTTCTAGGCCGGCCCCGCTCGACCTCCTCGGCGGGCGGAAGCAAAATTTAGGCTTCCCGCTCGAAGAACCCGATCTTCCTTGGCATCGTACCCGCCGGCGTGTTCACTTAGGGTCTCATATTCCTACCCGCGCTTCCCTCTATCGGAGGTGACTCTTGGCAATATTACACTCTCCCATTCTGGTGTGATATTTCACCCTAACATTGTTCTCCGTCGACGCGTCTCACAACGCGTCCAACCCTTAGTCTCGTATTTGTACATTGGCTGTCTCTATCTATGGAAGAAGAGTGGTCTTCACCACCGGAACGTGGAAAGCAAGTTCCTGGGAAGACCAGTTTACCTAGAGGTGCTGCATGTCTCGGATGTAGAAAGAGGCGTGTTCGATGTGATGGAGGTCGACCGACTTGCGAGAGTTGTAAGCAACGCAGAGAAGAATGTATATACGAATCTCAACCAAAGGTAAGCTGGTCTTCCCTAGCTCTTGTTGCCAATTATTTGTCTACCCATGTCTGATAGAATATCAACACTGCCTTGTTTGAGAGGATGCTCGAGCTCGAGGGCAGAAATACGAGTTTCGATCTCAAATTTGCCAGACAAGAGCAAATGATCGTTGAACTTCGCGAGGAACTAGCTAAAAAGAGAACACCTCCGTCTCCAACACAACTGCTTCCACCTATGGGCACTTATGCTAGCTTCCGCCCTTACAGACATGTTTCTTCTCATCGCTTTGATCTCTCTCAGAGTAAATTCAAGTTCATCCGTAAGCTCTGCGAAAGGCGACCTAGCCGCCATGACAGTCGGCAACAATGGATTTCAAGTGGTGCTTCCTCCCGTCGTTCAGCCTCTATCTTCATGACTCCTCGTCCGAATATAGAATTTCCTTCTTCAATACCTCCCAATCGTGATACTGGTTCTCTCGGTACTCTCGAGACACGGTTCCGCATCGACTTGCAGCAGCAGTCTTCTGCTCAGCAATCTCCCCCTTCTCCCCGAGCTCCCAGGTCTCTGACCGCTCGGCCTCGTGCTCATACCACTGCCTCCGCCAGGTCTCAACCACATGCAGTCCCAGGAGTACCAGTTACACCTCGCGCTACCTCACTTAACGTTACGCCTCAGCATTCTCCAGCTGGACAGTACACTGTATCTGCCTATCCATTTTCCTTTGAAACATCGCGATACCACTCACAGCCTGTTCCTCAAGAGTTCTATCATCAAGAAGCTGCTCATTCTCATACTTCTCCATTGTCTCCTGCGTTCGGGAGCTTCTTGCGGGAAGACCCGCCGCCCATGCCGACTCTCTTGTCTCAGCTTCCTTTCTCGTCTTCGTCTCAATTGGGATATCCTGAGACTCCGACTCATATCGAGCCGAATAGCTTTGGTAATTCCTCGTTTGAATCTCATGGTTACACGAGTGGTTTGGAGGTTTACGATTCGAGTTCTTCGTCAATACCTAATGATAGCTTTGTGGAATTGTTTAAACGCTGCGAGGCGGAGTGCAATCAGCAGAACCCACGCATACAAACGGAGTCTCAATCTCAGCCTACTGTTCCGAATCCCTATGCCAGTCCTGGAGATCAGCTTCAGCACCAACAGAATGTTCCTCCGTCTGTGTCGTACCAGCACGAATTTCAGGCTCAGACACAGTCTATTGACGGAACTAATGTTCAATCTCAGCTCTCCGCCTCCTACGCAACTCAGCTTGACACTCAACCAGCTTCAGCTTTTCACGATCTTGCCATTTCTCAGCAGGCTCAAGACTTTTCTGCGCAACTGTTTCACAACCCCTCTTATGGACCTACCTACAACCAGGGCGATACAACTTCTTCCTTGCTCCAGATCCCTGAAATCATGCCGCCCACGTTTTCTGGGTACCAGTCGGGACCTTCCTTAGGTGAACGATCCGATCCCTCGCGGAACTGTGCTGGCATCCCTCCGTTCCCGCCAACACCTCATCTATTCTCCGATTCAGGCCAGGAGCGCTCTCTTACGCCTTATACTCCCCATCGCGTGAGACCGGCTGAATTCCCTCTTCCTGATGGCTGGTGGGACCACCTCACGGATGAACCAAAACGTGAACTACATGACATTTTGTAAGACTACCGTTCGGAGACACTAATTCAGCTTCTTATTATTCTACGTGGCAGGATCACCTTGTTCCTTCTCCACCGCCGTCAATGTGCTTTAGAAATATCTGTTTCTCGCCTTTACGATCAGCTCAATGCCGAAAGTCCGAAGGACCGACCCCACCCAGCTTTCGTGCATGCTATGTACATGCTAGCTTGTTGGTTCACTCGACCATTCTCGCTCATTGAACAAGAAGAAAAATTCTTTCAACGAACACAGGTACATCTCCCGCGCCTTCTAGCCGAGAAATCACTCTCGCTTTTGGAGTATGTGAGAGCGGGTATTTTATTGGGTTTGTATTTCTATGGTAAAGGGAGGATGCTCGAAGGATACCAACAGACTTGTAGCGCGGCTCAAATGGCAATACTTTGCGGCTTGCACAAGATAGAGTCCCCGGTGTGGAGAGACGTCAGAGGACGGGTCGACGAATTTACCAGGCATGTGCAGGGATGGAAGACAAACGTTCGCTTTGCTCCTTTTATGCTCGGCCCACCTAAGGATGCAATCGAACTCGGCGAAAGGATTCATACGTTCTGGGCGTGTTGGATTTTGGACGCAAGTGGGTGTGCGACACACGGCATGCCATCGATCTTCAAGGAGGACGTCGAAGAAACGATGCCCACAACGCCTCTCCCACTTCCCTTGGAATTCTATAATAACGTAGGCACCGTTCAGCAAACTGATGTTTAATAGATTTCCTCCTAATTGAATTTCGTTCAGGGTCTTGTAAGTGATTATTCTGCTTGCACACTTTCACACTTCTGGGCCACCGCGGGCAAGAACGATCTCCCCATTCTTGATCATCCATGACTTTCCGCATCAAGTCCACCTCTGTCTTTGAAAGGGCTTCCCGACTGGGCTGCATACAGGGCGTCAATGCTTCGTATGGCTATGGTGAAGTTACTCAACTTCCAGAGGATCCCTCCAAAGGCGAAGATTTCAGGAAAAGATGGAACCACGTTCGATCCACCGCTTTCAACTTGTTCCATTCCATGCCCGTGCTTCGCAACCCTTCAGGTCTTGGAGCAGAGATTGTCGATACATGGAGGGTAGCGGGAATAGATCCGGTTATGGTCCATGCGAATACGCTATGCTTATGTGGAATCATCTATCTCGGTAATATCGTCGCCAAGCACAGCGATGCCGCGAAGCAAGAAACACTGTGGGCAGCGGATCGGATTGCTGACATCGCTGCGGAGATACAAGGTCTTGATTTTATCCATCTAGATATCATGCTAGGGGTGAGCCCCGATCCGATCTAAACCCATCCGATCTGACCTCCTCGTGCCGGGTAGGTGTCTTGGATGGCTGCGGTTCATGTTTATATTCGGCATCTCAGAAGCCTTCGGCATCAGGGACAGGCCGAGCGGGAGGCTTTCAAAAACAAAATCACGCTGTTATTATTCGTTTTGGACCGGTTGGGAGAAGTATTTTGTCTTGTTGGTATGTGACCAGCACCCCTGACCTCATGATAAGGCTTCACCAACCTAGTTTTTTTGTCCAGAAATTCAAGCCAACAAAGCCCGGGCGGATTATTTCGAGCTATCTAAGGACCTTCCACAATGATTACCGAACACATGGCCTGATCAAATTAGTGTTGTTTGACTTATTGAATTTTATTGAACATGTTTATCTGGCTTGTTAAAACTATTGCCTATAGTCTCAGTATCACTGATTCATAAGCCTCGTTGTATTCTCTGATATGTTGTTTCCTGGTTGACTGGAATATTCCATTGAATAATACTGTATGCATAGCTATGAAGTTGCTGACGTGGCATCATCTCGAGCTGCCAGCTCACGTAACTCACGGTACTCCTCGCTGGCTTGAACGTTAATTAGGCCGTCTAGCGAGCTTGCCTCTTGACCAAGAGCTTCAACATCAATGATCATTTGGGCGCGGATCCGTGCCTCTTCGCGGCCCTGCTCGTCCAGCTGCTGATTCCGCGAAGTAGACCCAAAGAGCATGAATGCAGATTGCTTTCCCTTCTTGTATCGTCTAATGGAATCGTATGTCTTCTTCATCCCGATAAGATAAGACGAATATCTGTTCACGTGTCTCAGTTAACGGGATCGAAATGCACGCAGGAATGAAACTCACTTCAACACGACAGACTTGAAGATCTCTTCGGCCCAACCTGATCCGTATACGCTTTTGAGTTGGGAAGCAGGTGCACCATCCTCCAGCAAAAATTCCTTTAGCGGTTTGAGGATGTTGGGTATAAAATAACTTGGCTCTTGAGGGAGATCCAAATTGCGCGAGCTCATGGCACGGAACTGGGTTGGGATGGAGCGAACGTATTGTAAAGGATCTTGGCAACGAACGGACAGAATGGAAATCATTTCGTCGCTAATTGGGGGAATGATAGCAGACAGCTTGGAGAGTGTTTCGTTGAATATTTCTAGATGCTTATCAACAATCGTTCATGGAGGAGGCACTGATGTGCGCTGACCTTCAGGGGGTTGCTCGTCATCTTCCTGAGAAGTTGATGGAAGCAGGCCACGAATGGTTTGAGAAAAAAGTTTCTGAGCTTTAGACTTCACAACAAGGATATCCGAAATCATGAAGGCGAAGGCTCGCAAATGAGCGTCCTCCTGGGCTGCTACATCTGCAGCGTTCTGCCAAAAAAGAGTAAGATTAATTCCGCATGGCTGAGGACAGTTTCACCTTCTTCTCTGGAACCAAATCTGGGTTTTTCCGCACCGGAATGTTTGCATCCACCCATGTAATAAAACGATGAAGAATCTTTTAGTGACAAGAATGAAGCGGTCAGTGCATACAGTTACGAGATACTGTGCAGCTCACCTGCAAAGACAACCTCCAAAACCGGTGGACAAGTTCGGGTATGTAAACGGTAGAAGACCAGCATGTGCACAAGGCAGTTACAACAGCTTCCCCCTGCGCGGTTATGAAGGGAGCTATGTTGATTCTCTATATAATCATCCACTATGTGCAACAGAACTGAGATGCATACCCGAGATCTGGGGAGTAGTCATTGTTGGCGCCTGAGACAAGGTTTCTTCGAGTTTCCCGATGATCTCCTTCCATCGCAACTGGAAGTACACTTGGAGTTGCCACCGCCGTTCAAAGGCCTTGTATATTCTATGTGAACGAATGCTGTTTACGACCTCGACTGAGGGTGAGGTAAATTCAAAGGCTGTGATGAAATCGTGTATAATAGTATAATTCTGATAGCAATTAGACCAAAAGGTGAGTCTGATGGAGATAGGCCAACCTTCTGAAACTCATCTGGCCTTCCAGCAGCGAAGATGATCGGCCCGAGCTGGTCGATTAATGCTCGAGCTATCTCGGCCCACACGACTCGAGCCATAATGTCAAAGCCACCCTCGATTCTTGTGGACTTGTTTGCAATACAATCCACCTGTTCTCCGGTAGAACCTAATTGCCCATTGGTTGTAGGAGTTAAAACAGATTTAATGCCTCCCTTTTGGATCTTGGTGGATCTGGTGGAATTGATCCGTTCAGAGAGCTCGATTGGCACGATCAAATCACGCTCGATAAAGCGGAGCACAGTGCTCAAGAGTTGTGTCAATGGATCCTCTGAGTGTATTTGATCGGTGAATGAAGGCAAGCCACCTACAGTAGATATGGAGAGTTGGCTGGTCGTGTTTGATGTCGCAAGCGAGCGATCCCGAGTCGGGTAAAAGTGATGTGGGGTGAATGGTGTAATGGGAGAATCGATTGTCAGAATGGGCGAGTCTCTCGAAACGTGGAGAGAATCAGCCACAGGGGTCCGTGGCATTACAGGAGACACCGGAGCGGACAAGGCACTAGATGTGATGGTCTACTTTGGACGTTAGAAGGGCTCCTACTAAATTATAGACCGAACCTTGCGGATGAACGGCTGAACAATGTCTTGTCGAATGACGTCTTCGGCGGACTCCCATTTCTCTAGAGAATCGTATATTTTGAGACATTCCGTGAGATCAGCAATCAACTTGGGTCTTGAAGCAGGAGGTGCAGTTGTAGACGGCGACGCCGAAATTACTGCAACTAAGCTCGCAGAGAAAACTATGTCTAGGTCGCGAGACAAAGTATCCTCGATTTTAGTGATGTTCTGCGGGCAAACAGATAGTGAGCAGAATCACGCTACAAAAAGGATGTGACAAACCTTCCTGAGCTCCTCTACAAAGACGCAATCCTTCTGGCGCGCCTTCGCCGCGTGATAGAGAAGTTGATTGAACTCAGCTGCCACTCTCGCTAGGAACTTAGCCCCAACAGCCGGTGACCTGGATACCTTTCAATGCCACTCCTTGCACCGGAAATGTGTACTGTCACCTCTTAGTATCGGGTTCACCCACGTTCCGTGTGTAGGGACCCTCAAAGTGAATCGCGTCTAGGCTATCAGTCATGTCGCGAACTACCATGCTAGAATAATCGGGAGTGACGTTAGTAGAATCTTGATGGTCCGAGATTCTCAGCATAGTCTCAAGCCTCCCGACGAGGTCAGAAACTTTCAACAAAAGATGAAGCAGAGCCTTTCCAAGAAGTCGGTGAACAAAGAAGAAAGGGATGTGAGTACACACTGACTTTTTCTTCGCGTAATCTTGATCGTTCTTTTAGTTTCTCTTCAAAAGCCATCTTGATTTCCAAAAGCTCTGTTTTAGACCTCTAAAAGATATGACTACTCATGTCGAGTGGTGTCTTCCTATGCTCCTCACCTCTGTTTCACCATGCAGCGACTGGATAGGACCCAGTAGTCGCTGCAGTCTTGGCCCCTCCCCCCGGAGGTCCGTGCGGAGACTGATAAAATCTTCGTAGTCGTCATTAATGAGCTGAACTAATTCCTCCTTGAGTGTCCCCAAATAATCACGCAATTCCGTGCGAAGGTCCACAAGAGATGTATTGGGACGCGTCATCAAGAAATCATCCACATTGAAGGGCACATCATGGTTGAGCAGTGGGTGGTCATGTGAGAGTGGCAGCAATTGTGGAAGATCATGAGCAGAGGTTTCATCAAGAGAAGACTTAGAGCGATTGTCTGCGCCATCCGTTGTTTGCGCTGGACTGGCCTCTTCCTGTTGGTCGGGTCCATCCACGTGGCTGCTAAGATCTTCCTTGGCCGTCCTCGCCATTCTTCACACCGTCTCGCACGGGAGCAAGTTGGCCAGAATAAGCGCCAAGATGGATGTAACGTGAGAATCATGTTGTCCATTCAAAAGTTCCCTTTCAGTGAGCAATCGTAATGGATTGCGATTCTCCCTCTGCAATATTTGATAAGGCATACGCATTCTGGCACCGGTAATGATACATCCGCCAAAAAATATGTAAAAGCGACATAAGATGTGCTTTGGGCTCACACACAGGCGGCTAGCATACATCGCCCCACCCAGGACGTATGTTCTACAGCTGGAAGGCAGTAACTCAGCGACGAATGCCACGTCCAGGCCCAGGGGGGCCACCACGTCCGCGGCGAGCTGCGAGGAAGAGTCAGGCTTTTCAAACCTTGACCAACGACAGAATAATCATCAACGACTCACCGTTCGCTGTAGAATATCGAGTAGCAATCAGAATGCGCCAGAGAATGTACACAGAGCATATGGATTCTCACCTCGCATGATAGTTGCGCGACCACGTGCAGTACCAATACCTCGTCCCCTCATAGCATTCGGACCTACTCGTTTAAACCTATAAACAAGACATTTTCAGCTGCTGAGTGACTACATTCAAAATTGCTCACATTGGAGCATTTTGAAGCATATCTGGTACAATAATATATCTGATCATGCTGCCCCGGATATAAACTTGATCAAGTTGAGAGACGCGTCCATCACGCCCAGTTACGGTTATATCTTTTAATGAAACATTGAGGGAGTCTTCAGCTGAGCGATGCCAGGCATCAGCAACATTAGGCAGGCTAGCCAAGAAAACGTTACGACACCATCAGCAAGTTTGCCTCGATACAGTTGTCCTGACTTCAGTTCAACAGTAATCACATGCCCGAGAGCCTCGTGTAAAAGCTTTACGGGAATGCCTAATGTGCTAGCCATTTCAGAAACTTAAGAAATTGAGGACTGGGCTAAACACGGCACTCCCCTGAAACCACGTGAGTTGCTCTGGCCGCTGAAATGGCTTACTCCAGAACGGGAATTTGGGTTTTGGGCGTTGGCGCGCCTTGCTCTCTCTCGCACATATTTCGCAATGCTCAAAAGGGTATTGTCGAGACAGCTTATTGAGTCAGACTCTGAGGATGTCGGTGAAGTGACTTCGACCCTTGCCGCGCCCCCAACATCCGACCCACCCCTGATTGCACCACACAATGGCAATGAGCCAACGCCAAAGAAAAGGAAGAAGGCTAGCACGTCAGAAAACAACATGAATTCGCGTGTCAATGCCCAGGATATACTCATGGGACGCCTAAAACCAACAATAGCTGCGTCCAGAGCAGTTCCATCTCATCACTCGAGCAAGCTCCACTCCGTGGACCGTATCGCTGCTTGCCCCCATGACCTGCTAACCTGGTACTCTCGGGTCAAAGCCCTCAGATGTATGCCATGGCGTAGAGACTACGATCCCTCATTGGGTATCGGTGCACGGACCCAACACGCATATGAAGTACTTGTGTCGGAAGTTATGCTGCAACAAACGCAAATGTGTGGCCATTTCGTTTCCTACTGAAAAGTATGCTTCAAAACTTGTGCCACTTCAGCGTCACCGTTATCCCCTACTACAATAAATGGATGGAAGCATTCCCGACGGTCAGCGCCCTTGCGAGCGCCGACATCGAGCAAGTGTAAGTAAATATGATGGGCCATCAGTAACTCTTTTCGCCTCGTTTAATTAGACCTTCTGGCAGAAATCAACGGTGGAAGGGCCTAGGATATTATAGTCGTGGATCTCGTCTCTTAGATGCGGCTCGTGTCATCGTAAACGACATGGGAGGTCGCTTCCCAGAAGATGCTGCGTCTATGGAGAAAGGGCTTCCTGGAGTTGGTCGCTACACTGCAGGTCAGTTTTTCACCAAAATGTTTATCCACAACCTGTTCACCGCTCTCCATTGACAGGTGCTGTTTGCAGCATTGTGTTCGATCAGCACACACCTGCAGTCGATGGTAATGTTCAACGACTACTTAGCCGATTGCTTGCGTTACATGCCCCGCTGAAGGGGCCAAATGCTAAGGCGCCTCTGGAGCTCGTTTGGAATGTGGCAGGCGAATTAGTCGAGCGGACAAGGGATGGGGAAGCAGGGGCTTTTAACCAGGCATTAATCGAGCTGGGGAGCACTGTGTGCAAGCCAACAAACCCGAACTGTGGGGAGTGCCCTATAAAGCAGGAATGTGCTGCTTATTTGTTATCAAAGGTGAGGGATTCGATGTTAGAAACTTGACAATATGGTTATGTTTTTCTTGATGAAAGGGAAAAATGCCCGGCAGTGCGGAAGCTGTTGACGTCGAAGATTTGTGCAGTCTTTGTGAACCTTTCCCCGATTCGTCGACAGCTGTTACCCGTTATCCAATGAAAGTCGATAAAAAGAAGGCGCGTGAGGAACACAGTGCAGTCAGTGTGATCGAGTACTGCGGCCCATCCGATAGATGGGTGTTGTTGGTACGTCGCCCTGAAAAAGGTGACCTCGTATCCTCTATATTCGATTATCCAACCTGACGGGTGACGTAGGCCTTTTAGCGGGCTTGTACGAATTCCCGACAGTGTTACTGGATAACTCAAATCTCTCCAAGGAGCAAAAGAATGCAGCTTTCGAAGAGCTGCTTGTTCGATTGATAGCCTCACCGCCCATCATTGGAAACGCACCCTCTACAGAGCTGAGACTAAAAAAGAACAGAGATGCGGGCACACTTTTGCACATATTCTCGCACATTCGAATGACATATCACATCCGTCACTTTCAGTGTAGCCGTGTTAATGCGGAAGAGGACACCTTACCTGAGCTCCTGGAACCTTCGGATGCTGTCCAAAATGGAGCGAATGGAGCGGATGAAAGTGATGATGAGGAAAGGGTAAGGCCAAAGAAGAAAAGGAAAACGGCGAATGACAAAGGAACTAGGCGGACGACAAACATTGAGAGCAACGAACCCCGAAGTCGTGTCAAATGGGTGCGCATTGCTGACGTGGAGAGTGAGAAGTGAGTGCAGAGGTGTAGCCATTGTCGCATTTCAAGGCTCATTTACTCTCCACAGCATTAGCACAGGTGCCTTGAAGATTTGGAAGCAAGTAACCAAAAGTGATTGTTCAGTAAGTCCATACGTGGTCCACTATGGCAAATTTGAACCCGCTGGTATTAGGATGATGTCCAGTCAAGTGTGATACTGTCATGCTGATCTCGACAGTCACAGCATTAGTCAATACGCACTACACATATCTTAAATAATTATGTGGTCCTTCCTTAACGTCTCTCTGCCTCATATGATGCGAGCGCTTTATCCACGGCGACAAGTAGTGGAGCAAATGCCTGAGGCCCAAAGCTATCAGCAGTGGGAACATAAGTTATCATTGTCACGCACAGCTTCCATGGTCGCTACACTGACCCCCTGCCGTTGGCCGCTTTCGATGATCGCTCTCGCCTTGTCGTGAGTTTTGGCTAAATATGTGATCATCTTGCTCTGCCGAGCCACTTTCTGTGCTGGCGTGGCGCTGGAAAAAGCCGCTAATGTGGTTCCAGTTTCGCTAGATGGTGGATGTATTGTACTCCAGTACTGACGCAGAAACTCATTTGCTGCGGTGGCACACGATCTCATTTGTTGAAGTATGAGCGGGGGGATGGCGTCTGGGGAGTATTAGGGGAATATTAGCCAACACAAGCACTCCTTACCACTTTGGGTTCGGTCGGCTCGGGACATGACGTTCGTCATCATATCTTGAACAGCAGCGTTAGCAGCATCAGGCTTTATTGAAAACTGCAAGAAAATTAGTGGCATGTTGTGCAGAGAGGAAAAGACGTGCCTGCTCTAATTCCGTTGACCAATTGTCAAGACTGCTTGACATGGTGCTGACAATGTCATCAAACTCCATAGGTGACTGATGGAACCGTGTGTCAACCGCGAACCCCTAAGTCGTGCACGAAACGCCTACTAGCTTAGACACAGCAGACGAAACAACAGCTTGACCTCGACCAACATCGTTCAGGAGAGTTTGAGCATTCGACACCTGCAGCGGTAAGCCTTGGGGACGATGTGATCCTCGAAGATCGTCTAATATGACCTGTGAATCATAGTTCGAAGACTATCCCAGTACGTCAGATCATATTTCACTGTTTGCGTCTGATTTGGCGCACCTCCGCAGCGTAATGTTCCGGCGCGTCGTCTCCATGCTTAGTCACCTTAGTGCCTCTTTAATATATGTAAGGCTACATTTGCATTTCCGAATTATTAGCACCTACAAAGCGGACTCCAGCAGACGCTCCGAATGTTCATTGAACCGCCGTATGATGGGGATAGCATTCTTCCGTTTACCCGCTTGCATAGTCACGTCTTTCTCGTTCCCCGTCTAGAAACTCGTCAGCCAGTACGTCCGCAAATCTCAGCGAGTAGAAATCCTGACCTCAGCATGATCTCCCTGAGTGGCTTCCAGGTCCAAGAATAACGGCACACGTTCGTTCCGTGGGTGAAGAGGCTCAGTATCTTGGAGGGATGAGTAGGGCTATCTAGATTTAAAAGCTTTTGCAACAGACCGTCATCTTCCTTCTCCAAATACTTGTCGAAGATCGGATCAGGCTTGGCCACGGAATTGCGGGAAGATGCGCGGTGTCTGTCAAACAATTTTGAACTGAAATATCTTTCCCAAAATTCTGCCTCCCCAAGCTGCAATATTATCAGGATCAGGTAGTGTCTGCCAAACGAGCACCACTTGCAGGTTTAGGAACATTCTCTGCGTACGCTTGCTGTACGACCGGGAACTCTTCGAAAATGTCTGCTAGGAGCTGAGGGGTCAATGTAAGCATGATCTGCCCTTGTTCTCCAGTCTTGAGACGCGGCGCTACGATCTGTGAAGATTTCCCTTTTCGTTGCTGACTGGCAGCTATTTCGGTCGCTAAAAGATGCTTGAAAGTGTTTCGAGCAGTGAAGTGAGAGACGAGAGCAGCAGAGCACACCTCTCTTCCTTCCCAGAATTCCTCTTCTGTGATTTGACCAGTTTCAACGAGTTCTCGATGCAAACTGGACAACTCAGGTGACGTGGTCAAGACCTTTTGACGGATCTCAAACGAGAAGGGTTGGTTTCTCAACGGTGTTGCACTGGATGCGCGAGAATATGCAGGGGTGGTGGGTCGGGGAATTGGGGTGGATGGGCTCGAAGGTGTTGATGCCTTCCCCGTCACGTTGGGAATCGGTATGCTCGCTTTGGTCGTATTCTGCGTGATGACTTCAAGAAGCAAACTTTTAAACTTCGCTAACTCCGCCTCAGCAACTGCAGGAGGAGACGTAAAATGGAACATGTATGCTTCATCGCTGTCCGTGACATTGAGTTTGAGCTTCTTCTTCGGAACGCCTTCCTTCGTACAGAAGAGGTCTTTTGCGTTTGAGTTAGGTAATTCACGTTATCGAAACATTCATACTCACTAGAGATCTTAGAGTGAGCTATGTTGAGGGTCGGTTTGGATTGACCATCTGGCACCCATACCACCCGTGTGTTCGTAAAGGTCAGGATTCCAGCCTTTTTATTATACACAGTTTTAGCTCTAGCCTCGACATTACTGCTCCCGCTAACTGCAGCAACATTCAGCATCAAACGAAGTAGGTAATAGGACAGATATCGATAGAAGGTTTCTTCTGAAGCAAGTCTCAGGAGTGATTCAGTTCAGTACACAGCCACCCGAACTGCCTGCTGTTTGTGATGAACCCGTTTTCATGTTACCTCCTCATCAATAGTAGAAAAATCATATTTATGGATGTATGCGCGGCATATATAGCCTGTAGCGCCTATGATAATAACATAGTGCACAGACTGCACCTTTATATTGATGGATATTGTTGTCGAGGTGCCAATAACTCAAATTGGATTTAGGCGGGCGCTCCCTCTCCTTCTTCCGCGTTCTCTAACTACCACGGACGGAACCAGCTCTCCGCTACTTCCCGAACTTATTCCGTATTATACGCCCTATTATTCAACGCGTGGAGGATTTCTGGCTCTCTGACTTCTTGGCGGTGATTTGCTGCACGCCTTCCGCTTCTAGACCATGGCGAAAACAGGCGATTCGACAAAGCATACGATAGTATATGCCCCTACCAATAAGTCTACCTGCCACGTTTGTTTTATTCCTTCGTTACGTTGTCCTTCAGCATTAATTTCCCGTGACACTCTGACAGGGTCCTCATCCTTGCAAAGGCAGCAAAATATCTATAGGGAGTCTTCGTTACGGTCTCAAATATCACTCGCCTCAATATGGAGAGAGTTGGTCGTGGAGGCATTGGGGCTGCGTAACTACCGATATTCTTGAAGAGCTTGGGAACGTTTCTTTGTATAAACTGCCGGGATGGTCCAAATTGACGTGAGTCACGAACTGTACACACACAACATCCTACGCCGGCTTGTCTCTGGAAAATCTACATTCCTAACCTGCCTTTTGTCATGCAGTGTCGATGATAAAACACGTGTCATGACAGCGGTTCGTGCTCTTCGGGTTGACCCTTCAGACGTCCCAGCGTCGGCGAGACCTCTTGATTGGTCAGATTTCGACAATCGGACTTCTCAGCCCCAAAGCTCTTCCCAGGTTGGCGTTGGCCAGAAGAGGAAGTTTGAGGCCTCCATCCATGGGTCATCCCAGACGCAGCCGACCTCTTCACAGACCGCTGTCCAGTCATCTCAGATTATGGACTTGGACGATTCGGACGATGACCTTGGATGGGTGCCTATGGAGGAGATCCAAAAGACGAACATTATATCAACTCAACCGGGAAGGTCGTAGGGCTGCAATATTACAACGGTCTTGTAGGGGACGGCGAGCAAGTCAGTCTTGTGAGGGAGCCCACTAATGAGTTTGACCGGTACGTGTGACAATGGTTCATTTGCTGGCTGATGGCTGATACTAGTCTCCCAGGAATGCGATTCAAGTGGTGAGAGTGTGCGGACTCCAACAAAATATGATCTAATCTCTCTCTCAGATGAACCTCACTAATCAGCAAGTTGGCCATATCAAGAGAGAATTTGCGCAGAAACTTTCTCCTCTCATTGATGCAAACTTAATTCTTGTGGAAGGAACAATCGTAAACGGGAATATGCACGGATTCGTGTACGACCTCGATATGTAGGTCTTTGTCCAATGCAATGTGTTAAGTTGACTTACTCTTTATCTCCCATTCAGAACCCTTCACATATATGGAGCATCAGACACCCGATCGGCCTTGGAGCCTATGTTAAAATGGGCTACCCCTGGGCAGAGGGGGTTCACTGACGCTCTCCGTGCCAAGTACAAACATAACTTCGACGTAACTTCAACCAGCAGCACTCAAACGGCTGCCAACGGGGTCCCTAGTGGCTACTCGCCGCGTATCTAGCCTCCAGTTCTTTGGGAGGCTATTCCTCAATAAGCTCTCGAATATCCGGCTCTCAGAAGACACAGTCACAATCGGCGAAGCTGGAGGCGGAACGCCGAGTTAAACTGGAGATGGAACGCCGAGCTAAACTAGAGGTCGAACGTATTGCTGCTCAGAAGGGGGAAGAGCTGAAGACTATCATAAAAGGATTTGAGAAGGTAGACGATGAGAGCAGACGAGCTTCGCTGCTTGATTCGTTGTGCTCCAAGGAAGATATTATGAACCTTCCTGTATATGAAAACCCGCCAGGGAAGGCCAACGGCCTGCTCAAGTCGGATCTCATGAAGCACCAGGTACGTGATCTCGGATTTGTCATTTTTTCGAATCTTAACCACTGATCTCGCCCTAGCTACAAGCGCTCAAATGGTGCATTGATCGCGAAAACCCTGTATTGCCCACGAGTGCCTCTCAACCATCAGAACAGGTATGAGTTCTGGTACGAGCACCCAGCTCTGCGGCTGATGACTTGACCCACGGTCTAGTTTTGGCGCTACGATGAGTCTACTGGAAAGGTCAGAATGCTCCAAATCGTGTCATCGAGCACACAGGCTTAGGATTCCCATAGCCATTATACCTCAATGTGGAAAGCAATCAGCCCGTACCAGTCAGCCGACCTCCAGTACTTGGCCGCGGTGCAATCCTCGCCGATGCCATGGGTTTAGGTGGGTAGAGTTGGTTACTGGACAACAATGGCTAATGCATCTTCTGTAGGGAAGACGCTATCGATGATCTCTCTCATTGTTGCCACTAAAGAGGACGTGCCAAAGGATTACTGCAATGCAACGTTGGTTGGTCTGTTGAGAGTCTTCTCCGAATATTCCCATCAGATGCTAATCTGCAATGCCTCTTCATTCTTCAGTTGCTCCGGTTTCTATTCTCCGCACATGGGAAGTTGAAATCGCAGATCATTGCGCTGACAACCTCTCGGTTTATACCTATTACGAAAAGAATCGCGACATTGCAGCCTCTGAACTACAGAAATATGACGTCGTGATAACAAGCTATCATACCTGTACCGGGGACTGGTCCAGATTGCCTGACGCACAAGACGCCCATGCTAAAAAGAAATCGAGAGGATCTAGCGCACTATATGACGTGAAGTGGAAGGTGGCCCTCCGTTCTTTGAGTCGCCTCGCGAAACTGATACATATCAACCTAGCGCATTATTTTAGATGAAGGTGGAGTCCGTTTTCGCCCGCATCTTCAGAATTGAATTTCTGATTCTTGTCAAGGCCATAACATCCGTAATCCGAATGTGAGTGAATACACTTGATGTGGAAGTCATGGATTAACGTTCATTCCAGACAAAACAACACAAGGCTTTGAAGAGGCTTGATGCACAACGCCGTTGGGTAAGCTTGTGGATACAATGATCGTCTCCAAGTTTTTGACCATAGGCGCCGCAGGTGGTGACAGGAACACCCATCGTAAGTCATAAGTGTCTTTTGCGTATTTATGTATAACGTCCTCCCTTCTGGCTCAGATTAATTCACCGAAGGATCTTGGAGCACTACTTCATTTCCTGCAGATTTGTCGCCCATTGAGTGAACTAGATTACTTCAATAGGCGTCTCATTCGACCTCTCAACCAAGGTGACGGCAGAGCTGCTAATCTCCTGAAGGTCGGTCGCTATTGTGGTTCTGGTGTAGAGCCATTCTAATCGACTGATTCAGACCATAATGTCGCACGTTTGTCTCCGAAGGACAAAAGAGATGCAAAATTCGAAGGGAGAGTACCTGATCGAGCTGCCCCCAGTCCGTGATTACTCAGTGCTGCTTGTTTCTTTATTGATGAATTATGTCAGGTTGAGATGACTACGGTCAAAGTTACCCTCGACCCCGAAACCCGCAAGTTGTATGATGAATTAGAAAGTACGTCTCGGGATCGTTTCTCGCGTCACATGAGAGGGCAACATGATCCCAATCGCATTCAGGTAAATCCTAATGCAAAAGTCCTCACAAATTGACATTGTCATCAATGACTATCTCGTGCCCTTTAGGTACCATTCAACGCCCTCGCAATGCTCACGAGGCTGCGGCAACTAGCCCTGCACCCCGCACTGGTGCCTCGATCCTACCTGGAAGAGCTTACACTCCAGAATATGGAGGACGAGAACACTAATGGTCACAGTAGCGTCTCGTTAAGCCATGAAGACCGTCGTCGTCTGCAGAATTTATTGTTTCAGTTTGCTGAAGACAACGAGGAATGTGCCATATGTTTCGATGTACTCCGCGATCCTCGCATTACTCCCTGTGCACATGCCTTTTGCTTAGAGTGCATCACGAATGCATTGTCCAGGGACCCGAAATGTCCAATGGTGCGTACATTGCCTCCCAGTAATGTACGCGGTGTGTGCCGATCTTCCTCTTCACAGGACCGGCGGCGGCTCTTCACGGGCGACCTCATTGAGCCTCCGCCCTCGATAGACACAACGCAGCCCCAAGTGCGGCTCGACTTGGACGACGATAGGGAAGATGATGCTCGAAGCTCTTCCGCCAAGATCAACGAGCTTATCCACCTTTTGCAACTCACTCCCAGTGACGAGAAGTCGGTGGTGTTTTCTCAGTTTACCTCATTCCTTGACAAAGTGGGATGTTGCAGCCTCATCCCGAGACACAGACTAACGATCGATATAGATTGCAGAGCAACTGAGTGAGCATGGTATTCCCTTCGTCAGGTTCGACGGCAGCATGTCGGCAGCTCGTCGCACAGAGGCTTTGGAGTATTTCAACATACCTCTGAAGGGAGACTCCTGTGCATCTGCTGGTTCCCCGAACCTTGCAAGGCGTAAGGACCCGCACAAACTGTATGATCTGGAAGAAGTCAATGTCGAACTGGACGAAATGGACGCAGGTTCGGCTCTGCAAAACACTTCTCAGGCACCGGCTATGAATACAGCCAATGCGCGGGAGTCTACTCGCAAGAGACTCAGACCTAACTTTCTGGGCAGCCCTCTCAGCAGCGAATCAGAATCGGATGACTTCCTCCGGAAAGTTGAGGGGTCTAGTTCTTTGAAAACTAAAGCCAAAACTCGGACCTTATCGGATGACTACAAACCCGAGGCTGAATCTGCCGGACCAAGCGATAATGATGAATATCGAGAAAACGGTGGACTCTCGGGGGGTGATGGTGGGGTCAATGTTGCAGGAGCAAGAAGGCGTACCAAGGGTAAAGGCAAAGCGGTCGCGGTCCCCGCTCCGCAGGGAAAAAAGAAGGAACGGGAGGCAATCCTTCAATCTTACAACATCAGCAGAGATAAAATCCCAGTTGTGATGCTGATCTCCTTGAAGGCTGGAGCACTTGGATTACAGCTGACCGTCGCAAATAATGTATTCTTGGTAGGTATCGGCCCCCACAAACGAAGGATTGCTGCTAAACTTAACGTCTTAGATGGATCCGTATGTAGCTTGGTCTTATGAATCGCTGTCCATGAATCATCCTTACTTCAACAGTTGGTGGCAAGAAGGCATCGAAAGCCAAGCCATTGATCGGTACGTGGGCTCAGGGAATCTCCCACATTATTAACATCGTGTCATCAACAGTTGCAACCGGATTGGACAAAAGAGAAATGTCAAGGTGTATCAAAGTAAGTCATTCTTGTCATTCATCATTTCGAAAAAGCTCATCGGAGGACAGTGATCGCTGAGGACACGGTGGAGAGCAAAGTTCTGGAAATCCAGGAGCGGAAAAGGATGCTAATCAAACACGCAAGTGGATCGCAGGTGTGAAAGTTCAGCACACTACTGACATGATGCCAAAATAGGCATTTTCAGCTACGAAAAGCACAGAGAAGACTCGTTCGACTAAGAAAGAGGCTCGCTTACAAGGTGAGTTATCTATAGAGTAGTGTCCAAGCAAAGACTCAGGCTCCTATCAAGATTTGATAGAATTATTCGGCCTTCGACGCGAAGCGCCAGCTGGCGCGTAGCTTAAGAGCGGTAATTTCTCGCCCACTTCCAAAATCTAATCACGAGTTGGAATATTTATCTCCCAAAATTTATATTCACGGAGTCCTTTGCCAAGTATATTTCAATCCGGTGAATTCGACATACGATACTTTGAGATGTTGAGTCTAACGGCGAGCAGTATATTCCTCGTGCAAGTAAATGGTTCTACATCTCTCAATGTTGTGAATCGTGTCCGTGCTCTCCATGGCCCCACGGATGCGCACCCTGGACGAAATGTCAACTTTATTCCTGGCAGAAGTCCAGAACAGCATAGAATGGACTCACCAGTAACTTCAGCCCATCTTGCCTGTAAGATGCAGGAGGGAGTTCCTCGTAAGTAACGTGCAGCTGCGAATACACTGCCATGACACCCACTTGGCACGATAGAAGATGAAAAACCACATTGCTGCCCCGAGACCTTTTGCGAGAAACTGGTAGCCTCTGCCTGGCAGATGGGGATGGAAGCCTAAACAGTGGTGCAACGGGTCAAACTACGACTGGAAGATATATTTAAGAATATTAGATTGGACCTGCGCCAGCCATCGCGTTGTGATAACCACGGATTTGAAGTACAGTGGGAAACTCGGTCACGTGTTTTCACTTGACTGATGTCGGAAAATCCCGTATATCGTTTAAACGCCCGGGAAACGTTTCATGGCGTTTTTTTACAACAACTACCCAACAGCCGATGAGAATACATTGGTCAGATGTGGTGGTACTTTATGTGTTATATGAGACGGGTTTTTGACGATTTTGATGCTGTAGGAAGCATTTATGACACATTTATTAAGTTATTAAAAACATATTCAGAGCGTTTGAGGGGTATAAAAACGCATTCAATAATATCAAAAAACGCCATAAACAATTTATCACAACGTTTAGATGCCAAAATTCACGTTTAAACGTCAAATTTTGGCGTTTTAAATGTCAAGTCTCGTGCTTTTGATCGATCTCGCGATTTTCCGACAGAAATGCCACAAAGAAAAGTGGAGGTCGCACTGTGATAGACAGGTGTTCTCTATCTATAGAGGCTGGTATCCTGCCTACAGGTGTTCTAAGGTCTATCAAAGACGACCATTGTGAAGTATGATACATCTGGAGTGATGTCCTACGCACTTCAATTTCTATTGAAGCATGCTGAGATCGAATCGAGTTCAGGCCGGACCCCAGCCTCTATGACTTCGTAATATTATATAGGAATCGACTGCCGAAGGCTCAATGTTCGTCAAACTCAGAGTGTCAATTTACTCGTTGACGGGGAGTGATGGTCATTGCTGCCACCGCAGCATTGAACGGTTGAGTCGAGATATAACTAATGTACTCGAGTAGGTTGGCTGTGAATGCAACGATGAGTCTATCTTCGTTGCGAGGCCTTGTATGGTGGTCATTCCAGAGACGGTATCTGTCACTAAGTGTCTGGGCGAGAAAATAGCATTTGGCGGAATGGCATAAATAGCCAATCGGAATAAGCAGAGTGAGTATCTGTGCAACTGTCGCAGAGGTGTATTAGTGACGAAGTCTTGGTTTGTGTAGGTTACATTCTTCTTTCTCTCCCCTTTAGTTCACTTCGTTAGAACTGAGGTGAAATATCTTGTGAATGTTGTCCAGGTCGTTCACTAAATGTTCATATCACCAATATCTTCACGTCGTAGCACATGTCAATGGATCTTATAGATGGGGTTACGCAATATTGCAGGTGTTGTGTATATGGAGCAGTCGAGTCAATGCCGGACGTTATTCGCACCTCGGTGGGGTCTTGCGGGCCGTCAGCGCGAACGGACAATAGATTGGCAGTATTGTCAATGAGATCGATCAACGCATTCACAGCTCAGGAGACACCGCGAAGCAAAGCATCAGGAAATTCAGCTGCACACTCCACACTGACGTGTCCACCCCTCTCCATTGATCATTGATCCGTCTCGCTTTCGTCCATCTCGACAAATGGCTTCATCTTTCCGTCCGGGTGTCCAGTCCCTGCGGTGATTATCGTCGCGGCCAATTTGACCACCAACCAGTAGCTTTATATCCTATTTCTTTGTCTGTGCGATTGTCTTCTTCAGCGTTACCCTCCGTCCCCATTCGCCTGTCCACAAGTTACGATCTAACTTGTCTCCTATGAATGGCGCTCGCGACGCGTACTGCCGATATATTTAGGATAGAATGTCCAAGTCCCATCTAATCAGGTTGCCACACCTGTGCAGGAGACGGAATTAAAGACTCTTGGCTTCGCTTTCCGTAAGTCAAATAATTGATTCAAAAATGTTCCGAAGGTCTGATACCAATGCTCGTCAGTCATGCTGATACCTCGGGATGAAACAAAACCTTCGAATCCCATAACATTGAGTTCCCCTGCATCGGACGCACAATAGACAAAAGCATATCGTGTGATGGAGGCCGCGGCTCAGTAGTCATCGATAGTTGTACAGGTGGTAGATCCATCATAAGGGTCCAGCCAGTTGGTGGAGGCGTTTGACCAACGATCGCAGCAGGCATTAGCACTGGAACCCCAGAATAGTCCACGCTGGCTAGAATCGACCCCATGATGCCAGCCCTTGCAACACTAACGCGGCAATTTTCAAATGCCTTCACCAAGCCACGAATAGCATGTAGGACGGCAGGGCCTGGAGGAAAGCAAGGTTGTCCCATACACGCAATTTCGCTCTGTCTCAGATAATCGGGCCTCGACCGAGCAAAGACTCTAAACAGAGGTGCATGGAATGCTCGAGGATGAAATAGTTTGTCTCCTGAGAAATTGTTGTCTGCCTTGTCAATTCAATCACAGGCGAGATCTGCAACCTTGGACTTACTACACTTGGCAGTTGTTTCATACCAAATTACTAACAAGCGTTTTGATACCATTCCGAAATGAGGGAGGCATTGAAATGTTTGTTTCCAATCGCATTCACACAGAGGAGCTGCGGGAAACACTCCTGTAGGGTCGCAAGGTCAGACACTTTCATTAGTCCTCCTTCGGGATTCGACCAGGCTGGAAGGCTGAGATAAAGAGCGCTCTGTCCCAAGTCAGGGATAATATGAACCACTCGCGTGAGTTCCATGATCGTAATCGAGATGTCGTCCAGATTGAGAATTCCATCCTTGGACACCAAGAACAGTTGTTGTATCAGTGCCTCGGGAAAGTGGTCATACACGTCCGCAGTTTTAGCACGAGCTCTAATGATATGCTCTGGAACCCACGCCCATTCTGAGTGTGGGACTTTCATGAGAGCCAAACGAGAGAGGAGGCACTCCTGGTAATTGCTTCTGTGCGTCTAATTCATCATCGCATCCCAGAGGGATGTTCCCCGTAAACTCGTGTGGCCAGCAAATCTTGAGAGTTTCGTATGGAACAATTCCGTATTTCTTGATCGAGGCGATAGCAGTAGCCACTTCTCTCTCTGTTCCCCACTCATAATCGCCTTGGGGAGGCGGATGATAGGCCCTTATATAAATCTCTCCAGTCAGGGGCATAAAATCGTCATATTCATCAGTCACGGCGTCCATAGGGCCATTAATACTGACAAAGCAGTAGCGAGGGTTGGCAGGGTCTGTGATGTCAAATACAGTTATGCCATAATTATTAAAATTCGTACATTGGAGCCTAGCAGCAGCCAGTGCCTCACCTATGCGCGAAACCCTCGGCATGTCCGTAAAGATGAAACGAAGTGTCGATTCGGCAGTTGAGATGCAGCCCCATAGCAGTGATACTATAATGTTCTAGTGTCTGCATAAGGGTCCGCATCTGAGTGGAAGTCCATATGGTTCAACTCGGAAAGTATGGAATGAACATTGAAGGGATGTTGACATGCTCTCATAAATCGCACGACAGCTTCAAGCGCATATTTCCCTACGGGAGACCAGTAAGGACCGGCGGAAAGTGTAGGGAGTTTGAATCATTACCGTAGAGCCATTGATGATCCAGGCCGACAATGCACTGATAATGCCGATTGACACGGGCTAGGACGTAGCACTGATGCCATTGGCCCATGAGCGCCTCAAAGATTGGACTTGGGGGTATGCCACCAATGGTAGAAACCAGACAAGCATCCAGAAGTGATTAGTAAACGATTTAAACAATGTTGACAGGATATCTCACCTCAGTTCAGAGTGTTGAAATCTTGGTTTTCTTGGGAGTTATAGTGCGCTGTGGCCAACTCACAATGTGATGTTGAGCTAGCGGCGCTATATTTCCTTTCTTGGTATTCCTGCTACCAAAGTCAGTGCGCCATTGAGGCGACTGCTTATAAAAGCAGTGAAGAATTTTTCACTTTCGTCTCCCTCAGTTCAACAACGATTGACTGAGGTGAGACTACGCTTTTACCACATGTTGTGTTGTCACTCATGTATCTTCATATGCCCTAGCGTAAAACGCTAGGTAATTAGTTCTAATCTATTAGTTCAACAACGATTGACTGAGCGTAAAACGCTAGCGTAAATCCCTAACATCCTAATACAGAGTGCGCAAACTGAGGGAGAAAGAGAAAAAATGGGGCAAAAAGTTGCTGTTGAAAGGCATCGACACAATTAAATGTAAATATGTACGTGCATTGATAGGCAGAATCCCAGCCTCTACTAAAGTAGAGTGCATTGAGGGGTCTTCGTCTATCAACAAGAAAACAATCTCGACGGTGACGTCGCCAAGTCAATCCAGAAATCCAACAGCCGAAACGTTGTGCATCGCAGCACTATAGACAGGGGCACAAGCAGGTGAGTTCAAGGTCGCCACACTATGAGAGTAAGTCACCTGTCATATAATTTCGTATTTGAGCGGCTTTTGCCGACCATGAATTTCATATTGCCTGCTCTGGTGTGGTCCGGTTGTGCCTCCGTCAGCCAACATAACCAGGTCTGGCTTCATGTGCTCTGCAATATTGCCACCTAGGAAATAAACGGTGTAACTATGCTTGGGATGCTTTACATAGTACATATGATGTTCGCCTTTTTAAGCACTTTGCGCAAATGTCTACGGGACCTCATCTATCGTCGGTACATCTTCCTGCTCGTCGTTCAAATTTTGGCTGAACTAGCCCATTTATGGAGTACTTGGAAGTCCTATGCCTCGGCACCTTGGTACACTTGCACATCATTTATTGGACTGCGGAATCACAGCAGCGAGACCTCGCGCTCTCAACCAATCAGGCACAATCGATCCTTGCGCATGGATAATCACGCTGATCTATCTATTATCGAGCATCATACCGAAAAGCTTAGCGTGCGAAACTTCCTGAGTTGGACATTATGCATTGACCTTATGACCAGTTCAGTCCTTTTCCTTAGGCTCGTCCGACCCTCGCACGGACGCGGCACCCCCGATGAGAGAAATCGCCCTCGATCGGGAGCTGGGGATCGAGGTCTACAGTCTTATCACATTCACTGTCACACTTAGCGATTCAACATGTTGTGGAATAGGAGAACTTGATGACCCTCATAGAAGCACCTCTTCACATATCGTCTATATCTGATATGGTCCCTTGTCTTGGAAGCCGTTGCGCTCGAGTCAGATCCGCCTAGATCCCTGAGAAGGAGTCAGCCCTAGGACACCTATCGTTCCTCTACAGAATACTCCCAGTACGGCAATACCTGCCTTCACATTGGACCCCAGTTTCTGCTCCAATTCGACTGTGCCCGTGTTAGACTCTACAAAATGGAAGGGACCACTCACACCTTTGGAACTTCTGCTTTGTTGGCTGCGTGGATTTGCAATCACGGTTTACATAGCATGACTCCGTGCATCATTCATTCGTCAACATAACGTGGATCCCACGTAGGGGCCCCAGGTGCGCGAGGCTCAGGGTAATTTACACGCATGACCAGTCTTCTATAGGCTGGGCATCAGGCTTTTCTTCCCTCCTTTGGCGGTTAGTCCTGCCCTGATCTCATTTGAACGTCAGATCAGGGATTCTGTGTCAGTCTTCAACTTGCTCAGGCTCAAGTATTATCGGGCCTGCACACACCCGCTTCAGAGCTTGCCAAGTTCTGCGTTCTCTTCACTTCTCGCTATACATACCCCCAGGCTGAAGCTGAAGCTATTCCCGCTAAATAGAGGCTGGTAACTGCTTTCGGATCGGACCAGGTCTAATATACGAAACTATCGTGTCATCGTGGTTATGCGCACTTTTGCAACTCCACACTTGACGCTCCATGGATCAACGCGTGGCTTTGTTTTACAACACACGCGTCAACGACATTAACTTGCGCCCACTCTGTGGCATCCCACGTTTGATAAGCTCGTGCGTAGACATGGCAACCCGGAACAAGCCCGGATGATTCGTTGCCCTCGTCTCCATGCACAGCTACATGCCTTGCGCGAATCAAGGATTGAAGAAAGCTGCGACATGCTTACCTAATGTTACCCCGGCCATACCCGTACACCTCAATTCGGCAGTGTTTCCTTCTATACCACCCCAGTAATGCTTACGCACGCGAACGCGTAAGCGCACCCATATGCTCATCCCCTTCGTTCTCCGCAGGCACACATCCACAAACAGAGACCCCCTCATCTTGCTTCCGGACGCAGTACTCTAATGAACTGCCAATTTTCACATTCTTCTTCTTACACTCAGTTGAGGGATTTTTCTGGTGGATAAACCGCGCACTGAAGTGCGGCGCAGTTAGCTCAAAAAGCTTTTTATCTCAAGTAAGCTATTCGGCCATTAGGCGAGCGGAAAGTTGCTCTTGATCCTCCCCACCCACTGCACACATCCCCATCTGCGGAAGAGCAAATCTAACGCATGGCGGATGAATTTATCTAGTGCATCATTAAATGGATACAAGGGGCCAACCAACTTGCCAAAAAATCTCTCGCCTTCCTACTCCCTCAACTGATAACGGCAACGACCCCTAAGGAACTTCAGAGGCAACCATCACATATCAGCTTTTCTTGCGGCATGCCCCTCCAGGGTTTCTCATACAAGGACGGTACAGGGAACGTATACCCTCTCGTATTAATCGATACTTTTATCTCCCATTAATTTCACTCATGAAAAGAAGAAGAAAAAAGTTCAATGAATAAACCCTCACGATAAGTGACAAAGGGAGTCGTGTCTCCGTATAGTCAAATTGTGCATGAGGTCCCTTCACCCAAAGGCTGCGGGGTTTCCGCTACGTGTCTACATAAGTGCTAGTTCATGGTTTGGCTCCATCCAGGAGTGCTTCCTTCGCACATGCACACGTACACGTACCATTACGAAGGAGACTTCCTTCCTACGAAGAACACTCTCCAATCTGATCTGCAATAGTAGTCCCATTTTATTCGGATCGATAACTCACTTTTTGTCTCAACCCTGGTAATCCCCGAAGTATGCACAATTAAGCGCGCAGCAACAAACGAACGACCTTATGCCAATCAGCTACGCTAGTATACAAGCATTAGTCCCTCATTCTCTTGATCACAGATTAAATCGATTATCGATCCTTTTTTTTTTTTGCTCCCTAGGTCGGCCTCTCAAGCTCAGGACCTTCTACCAAACTTCTCCTCAATGCAATTCGAGTATATATACCGGTAGATACATATTCTATTGAAAATCGAAGAGGAAAGTGGCACATCATGCTTGAAACCGCTACTAAAGTATGCGATGATTTCTTTCTTTCTTTCTTTCAACTTTTGTACGTACGGACCTTTACTCACCACGCACACGCACTCACGGGAAGAGCGAAAAGCGTTACCCTTACCTTTTTCAAAAGTTTGATCCTGGACATCATTATTATTTGGCCAGAGGGGAATCAGTTGATAATGTGCCTAACCTGGGTCGGATTCACCACTTGTTTGTTTGTTTGTTTGTTTTTTTAATTATCGTGCAAAAGTTCAGCATTTCCTTTCTTCTTTTCTTCCCCGGCCCCCCCCTTCCTCCTTCCTTCCACTAACACGCATCTCGGCTCCAATCAACCATGCCAGTTTTCTTTCTGCACGGACGGGCCCGGACCACGACCCGACGTAACGCCAATTAATTCATGAACTTGTACTCTTTTTTTGTTTTCAATAATTAATCGTGCGGTCGCACATTATCTGCGCGCGACAAGGAAACTCTGCGCAACAAGAAAACGCACATGCTAACATGTAACTTTCGCGCGTACGACCGGCAATTGGAGCGTGTGTTTTTTTGTTTTTGTTTTTTTTTTATTTTTTTCACATTACACACTGTCGGGGCCCGCCGAAACGTACGGCGGTTGATAATGAAAACTCGAGGGGAAGGATTTCAAGCAAGGAGATCTTATCGATGGCATGGTACATACGTATGCATGCATGTACCCCGGCCCCATCAACATATGACGTGTGCCCATATTGCAGAAGTACATGTACATGCAAGCACAAGGGCCATCTAAATATAAATTCGAGTTGACGTTCGATCCAACAGCTCGATCCCAGACATCCCAAAGTAACTTTTCAGAGACTATTCTCTTCTTCGATTTCTGATTTCTTTCTTTGTACACACACCCTATGTAAACCGTACGTGTGAAGAGGCAGGTAGCAGATGTACGTCGACGTGTATGTATCACCATAATTGAAGGGCAGCAAAGGGGAGGAAAGAGTAATTACTTCTTTTCAAACAAGATCGGGAAAAAAAAACCAAACAAGAAAAGAAAAGAAAAATTAATAAATGCACACAAAAAAAACGAACGGAAAAAGATGCGGGGAAGTGAAGAAGGTGCACAAAAAAAAAAAAAAAGAAGAAAGGGCAGGAAATTAAGGAATACTATATGATAAGAGGTTGTCATTTCAGTTATCCGCCGGCGTTCTTTCTTCTCAAGGTTGGTAATTTGGAATGATAACAATGGGTCGAGGGTCAAGGCTTGGCGGCGATGAGAGCTCGATGGGAGGAGCGGAGACGAGGCTGAGTCGGAAGGGGGTACATAAGCAGAGGGGGAGGGGGAGGGGGGTGCAGGAAGGGCCAGGACGACGAATAGAATAAGTATAGGAAAGGGCCAGGGGACGGAGAACGGTTCGCGTGTATGGGTGGGGGAAGCGATTCAGCCAACACTCGTCATTAGAAGGGAAGGAAAAAAAATCCAACCCCGCATCTCAGTTTCTAAAAAAAGAAAAAAAGAAAAAAGAGAACCAATTCCTAACGATGGGAGGGGCGAGGTGAGAGAGAGCCAATTAGTCCCCTTCTTCCCACCACCACCACCATCTAACTCGAACTCAAACGAATCCCCCCGCTAACGAACGACCCCCACGCGCTTTTTTTTTTTAATATCAACTCGACTTCCAAATCAATCCCCCAACACCACTCCACCATCTCTTCCTCTCCTCTCCCCCTTCCCTCCTACACTTTCCATCCCCACCGCTGCAACAATCACATCCACCCTCGACCCCATCGACGTCCAATCTCAACCCCATCACCTCCGCAAAACTGACGTAGCCTTCCTTGGACCTTAACACGTCCGACGCAATCTTTGGGTCGAACAATGCTGCCGACGTGGGTGATGGACTTGAAGGGGAAGACGTGGAATGTGGGGAGTGATTGTGAGAGTGTGATCGTGAAGAAGAAGCAGAGTTGGAGCCAGAACTCGACAATGTCGTCGCCTGTGATTGTGCTTGCGGTTGGGATAGATAATTAGGGATCGACGAAGACGCGGGTGACGAAGAAGGTGGAGAAGGCGGCGGAGTCAGCAACTTGCCATTCACCACCGCGTTCGTACCCATCGTCAACACCTGACCCTGACTGTGTAAACTCGTTCTCCTCGACAAGGGCGAAATAGGACTCTTCCCGCCCCCAAGGCAAAATTTACTCCCCGCCGCAAAGTTGAAATGAGGAGGTGGTACAATCTCTCGTCCCTCCTCACCCTCGCTATCGCTCTCCTCATCAACGCCACGACGGCACATGTCGTTATCCCATTGGGCATGAGAACTCGAGGAACGTCGACTACTCGAACGAGAGTACGAATGTGAACGGGATCTCGAACGGTCCGACGTATTGCTTGGAGCGTTCCCATTAGGAACGAGGACCTTCAAATTCGCATTCGTCATACCCGCACGGCTTCGAACAGGACTAGGACTAGCGTTCCTACTTCTCAACCCCAACGGACTGGGAGAACTGGGTCTCGAACAAGGTGACCTCATTCCACTCATCGTGACGCCATTGAAGGGGGAATTCAAGTGGGGTTGTGTCGTCGGCTGCGAGTATGTGTACGAATGGCGCGCCTTGGGTGTTGACACCGACGTCGAGTTGGCGGAGCCGCCAGCCGGCAGCTGAGGGATACCACTTGGAGCTGTGTACGTCTGCTGCAGTAACCCTCCCAAACCGCCATCTCCATTCAAAATACTCTTGCTTGGCGAAACGGAAACCGACAAACCCGCCGCCGCACGAGAGTTTCCTTCAGTCCCACTGTACGCAATGCTCGTGAACAAATTAGGGTTAGATCCCATATCGATCGGGCGCGTAGTGGTGGTTGGCCCATATTCCTGGAACTGCCGTTTGGAGGAATGCGACTGTGGAGTGGTAGCAGGAGCACCATAACTCTGTCGTCGTCTGTGACCACCACCCACAAACGGATCGTTCACATCGACAGGTGAGGCATAGTACGTTGACTGTTGTGAAGAGGGGCCGTTTTGAGTTTGATGATGATGATGATTACGTAGCGGCATGATTCCACCCGAGACCGTCCTCTGCAATCTCGGATCGACGTTTGATGATGATGAGTAAGGGTGTTGTGAGGATGGAGCTGCTGGAGTTGGAGAAGTGGGTCGTGTTTGAGTTTGCGTATGTGATGACGTTGTTGTTGTTGTTGAGGAAGGACCGTATGAACATGAAGCGGAGCGATCGCGATCTAGAATTCACAACCCCCCGAGTGCGAGGCAAATATTTCGTCACAGCGTGTGTGCCGATGCGCAACAACGGTTGTTGAGTGACAAGAGGGGGGAGGGGGCCACATCAAGTTGATCGCAGATAATGATTTGAAGACCGGGTAGAACATGATCCATAACGGAATAAACATGATTGTTTCGGATGGAGCCCAAGTTTCACACGTAGATTGGAGGGGGAGGGGGACCGGTAAACGAAGATTTGAGTTGCGGAATTGAGAAAAGAGAAGTTTGATTTTTGATTTATGATTGAGGTGATAGGGGGAGGAGGTGAAAAGAAGAGAGATATATGTTAGTGACCGTTCAATAGGCAAGAGAGGCGCAGAAGAGAAGAGAAGAGAAGTGAGAAAAGGGCAAACGAGGAAGTGCGTATGAGGGGGCAGTGTTCTCCGTTCGTCCGTTCGTTCGTGTCAGGCATGTGGGATCGATGGGGAGGGAGTGAAATCAGTGAGTATGGGAAAAGGGGGGAGGGGATGGGGATGGTTGGGAGGGGGTATACAGGTTTGAAATAGGTTGAAAAGGATGGGTGAAACGACGAACGAGAACGAACGGGTCGAAACGGAGGTTATCGTTCAATGCATGAACTGTGAAAGGCGTGAACGCCGGAATGCTCCAAACCAAACACAACAACAACAACAAAGCACAGAAAAACAGAAACAAGAGACGAAAACTCACCCAACGTCGCTCGTAATATCTTCTCAGACCGACTTGCATGTCTCACCGTGGGCGGACGACTAGGTGAATTTGGCAAACTATTAAAACCGCCTCCAACGTTCATACTACCGCCTTCCTCGGGCCCACGACTCTCTGCACCAGCTCTGACAGTCGCATTACTACTTGTCGTACTTGTCGAAGCCATTCGAGGGACATTGGTTGAGGAAGCACCAGATCGCCTAAGACCACTTTGCCTCTCAGGCGTACCAGGAGCGGACACGGTTTGAAAGGCGTGAGGATGAGTGGGAGCGTGCAGTGAGAGGTAGGTGGATGCAGTAGCCATGTTTCTAGTGCGAGTGGGTGTTCTTGTTATACCAGCAGTGGAAGAGGTAGACAGAGAGGACGAGATGATGATGTTACTGTTGTAGTGCGCAATGGTAGAAGGAGCAGAGGGAGTACGATGATGAGAATATAACGATTGATGAGAAGGCGAGAGAGGGAGGCGCTGCTTTAAGATGGAGGAACGAGATGAAGGATGATGTAGAAGGCGAGGTGGAGACCTGCTCAAATCAAGTGCGAGAGTATTGGTAGCAGTCGTAGCAGTTGAGTTGGTGTCGTTCTTGGTTGGAGTGGAGGAAGAGGAGGAAGGAGGATTTGAGAAGGATATTGAGATAGAAGTAGAAGAAGTACTGGTAGCCTCGTTGTAATCAGGCGTAGGAAGATGGAGATAGTGGTATTCGTCGTCCCGCTTCCGACACTGCTCCTGCAGTAGCAGCTGTTGTTCTACTTCTCCCATGAAAGGCAGCTTATTGAGGAGAGGGAGGTGTGACTCGCGAAATCCTTTTTCTTTTTCCTTTCTTCACAAAAAAAAAGTATGTAAACAAAATGAACATAAATGGGAAACTAGGCCCAGAACCAACAAATGGCTCCGGCTCCACCCCGAAGATACAAATGGGAAATCACGAGAGAAGAAGGGAGGGGGGCCACACAATTGAATAGGAAAATCAAGCCGATGTATGAATGGGGAGAACTTGAGCTTTCACCAGATTTTCTTTTTTCCTAATTTTATCTATTTATTTCTCGCAGTGTGTTGAGCGAGGTCACAAACGAGAAACGTTGCACAACGTGATCACGAAGTCTTTGTGGGCTGTGCGAACTCTTCCAACCTCACAACCGCCCTCCCATGACTTACATAGGTTTCAACACACAAAAAAACACAGCCCAGAACACGTTACCTCCCACAGCACGGAAAAGGGGAAAAACCAAAACACACGTATACAACGGAAGAAATTCAATTCCAAATCAAAATCAATATTATTGAGAGGCGGTTAGTAAATTTGAAATGGACCTCTGCACATAAAACTCAATTGCAAAACTTGAGAGCACTGACACCATAAATATCGATTTGAAATACGTGGCGACGAGGAACGAGTCTCAGCAATTTTACCCCCAAAAGTAACCCCGAAAACTTTTCGCGCCATATAAGTAATAGAATTGGTCCTTTCTGAACACACACACATGATGTCGCAAAATCATCTCTTCCCTTCCACTAACTTGTTGACCTAAATCCTGATAAACGGCCTCTATCACCTTCACTGCAACAAGAAGAAGAGGAAGGAGGGGGGGAAGGAAGGCTAGCCTTCATGTCTGGAATGGAACTATGTCCCTTCTCCCTCCCCCGTTTACCCGATCCCACCGGGTACCTTACTGAAAAAATACCTCCGACCGCATGCCGCCCCTTTTCCCCCCAAACATGGAATTACGCACGCGCTTGGGACCTACATAAATGTGACGCCCCCCTCGAACCTCCAACCCTCAAATCGTAATTCAAAATCGCCAGGGGGGAAGATCCCGGGAGCCATTGTAACTCAAAAACTCGACAGCGGCCCCCCTACAAGCGCTCTATGCACGTGGAGAATTTGTTTTGCTTACATGAGCGAGATGATTCCACCCCCTTTTCCTTTTTCCCCCCTCCCTCGCATCCCCTCTTCGCCCAATTCCGGATTCACATTGGGTTAGAAACCATTCCATCATGATCGTGCGCCAACCCATTTCCATGACTAATATCATTGACTTTCCTAATTGATGTGTAAGACCCACTCAGTAAATCCCCCCAAAAATTTAAGGGTCCAGACCGATCACCAGGGGTGGGTCCGTACATGTATATTACCAGGGTGGCCCCAAAAAAAGAATTGATCCCCCTCAAATTCCTTCCCAATTAAGTCAGGTGATCGCCCCACCCCTTCCATTCAATTGTCCTGTAACATATTTCTGTGGCAACGTGACGCAACAACTTACAAACAACAAACTCCGCTGTATATTATAACGATTTTTAACGGGGGATTCATGATTGCGCAAACGATTCACCTACCGAATCTCATGAGGATAATGACTCTTTGGGGGGTGGGGAGTGGGGTTGGGTTGGGGACAACGTGTGGGTCTCTCCGACTTTGATGTGTGTGTTGTTTTGATTCGTTGTCTTGCATGCTCCTTTTTTTTTTTGCAAATTGATCCCCGGGGATGGCCCTCATTTCCAGTCCAGCCATCCGACAACGAGAGACAGAGAGATTGAACTTTTTTTTTCTGACAAACAAACCGAATTCGCACTCCCGAATTATGATTGTTTGTTTGTTTGTTTTTTTTTTTTGGCAAGGGGAAAAAGATTGTTCATGGTGTTAAGTAAGGCAGAAGCTCGGAGTCATTTATGTAATCTCGGTTCCGGAGTGGCACGGTGGTTGTCACAACAGACAATTTCACAACAACACACAACACAACACACAACACACACACACATACACGCCGTTGTCGATTATTATGTATGCATATTGGTTGTCGTCGCGATGCATATATATACATAGATTATATATGTATCGATCGTCGACGAGACGGCGGTTTCATTAACAATTTGTATATAATTTGCCTCGACTTCGCAACGGGAAGTTGGGCGAAACCAACCTATACATACATATATGTCCAACGCTATAAAATACTGGTGGGGCGGTGTTACCTCATCACACAACATCACACACCAAAAGGCAGAATCGCGTATGTTCCATTTGAACAAGCGTGGGTTGGGGGTGTGAATCTTCGCGGTAATATCCGAATCTATACATACAATAACGTTTATATGCACGTGCTGCTTTTTTTTCGGTTACCGAATCTCTCGGCCACACACACACACACAAAAAAAAAAGAGCTGATCAAACCCAAACCCCTCTCATCTCAGGTTTACATACATACTTTCAGCGCAAGCCACCGGTTCATTCGCAATATTTTTTGTGGCTTTTTTTTTCCTGCCGTCGGACTCGGGAAGGAAGGAAGGAAAAAAAGCGCTCGCGATGAACGGACGGACGGACGGGATGGGACAGTTACCCTGCAAACGATACCCGCGGATATACACTGTACTGATCATGCGCTCTCGCAACTCGATATCTCTCACCCGATTCCGATTCGTGCTATATAACGATATTCTCGGCTCCCAAGGGAGTGGTCGGCATGGATTTTTTTTTTTTTCTAATCCATGCCCGCGGTCTTTCTTCTCTCTTTCATTAAGACTTTCCAAAGTGAGGTCTAGCTTTAAGAGCTAGAGCTACTGCCAGACTTGGTGCTTCTTCGGGGGGGGGGGGGATGGGTTCTTCACTCAATCCAGAAATTCAACTTCAACACAGTACACACACACACACACACACACGTCATAAGAGAAACAACAATATCACTCCGGGCCTTACTTCCATCTTGCATGCAAATGCGTTCTCATCTAGAGTGGGTTCTTCAATTATCAACTCACCCTATCTAGACCAGCTGCGTGCATATTGCCACCGTAGTTAACTTGACGTCGTAAGGCGCTGGGGGGCTGTTACAATTGAGCCCCTAAAATCCCCTCGCCATGCATACATACATATATATATATACATTCCAGCCCCTATATCCGATGAGCGCTCCCCTACAGCCACCCGTGGCCTAGCGCACAGATACATCTATACATAACTCGGACTCTCCGATCCTTCTGGTCCTACTAAGCCACAAAAAAAAAAAGAACCTGTTTTTCTTGAATGGCCATCGACGTGCGATGGCCGCGGTATTTTACACGGCCTCGCAGACTTGCCATCTGACAAGATGAGGAATTACTACGCCGCATACGCGCATGTATGCATGCATGCATGCATAGTGGTACTCATGACCACACACATCTGGAATATGCATTCCATACTAAAGATGTGGGCCATGGCCAGGTACCCGGATGATCCTATCACAAGGGGGGCATATTCGCCCCGAAATTCTCCAGGCTTTCTGCGCACTGTTTCTCCATGCACATGCATGGACATGCACGCGCGGACCCACATGCGTTCGCTCACGGACTCAACTATGTAAAGCTTTTAGCGAACCACACACACACACTGGACCTATGTCAACTGATTACTTTATAATACTGACCTATCATCTCTCATCGATTCCCGGCTCCAGATCGAACTCTCTTGTCTATGTAACCCAATGTGACAAACTATTTTTTTTTTGATAATGGGTTCTCATCCTTCTCACGTTTACTATTAGAAACGTAAAGGGGACGTCTCAAAAAAGTGCTATCTATTGTACAAACCCTCGGCTTTCCAGCGAGGGACGAACTCGGACGTTATCTTAATGACCGATGCGGCCATTCTATTATGACGATGAGTCACGTCGTTCGTACAAGTTTTTTGCGGAGAGAGTACCGATTTGAGGGTTGGAGCCGATGATGATGATGATAATGGTTCATCATCTGTATAGCTAGCTTGACCATTTGAACCACCAGAATGAATCAAACGTCAACCCCATATGTACACCAACTTGGAGTACTACAGGTTCGAATCCCAAGTCTAGACGTATCAACCACGCCACTGTTATCTATATTCTGGACCCTTTGCCCAACGAAAATCCATGATCGTCCGTGCATACCCTGATCGACAATGTTGCATAAATCGCAGCAATCATTGTGACCCCATGACACCAGTCCCCCCCCCATCCCATTCGGTCTGTGCGTTTGATGTCAAACGATTCGCCAACGAGGGCAGATCCTGACGTAGTTGATAATCCAACAAAGGCAATTTCGAAATGCATATGTATTCGGGTCCCGGCCCCAAGGGCATTTTGTTGGGTCCTCTTCAAGCTCTTACTCTCTTCGCTGCTATGCAACCACTAGGACGCCCAGCTCACAAAGCCCCCGACTTCGGGTATGGACTGGGGCGTTCTTATGGAGATATCGGCCAGACCGATGGGATCTGTTACTACTGAATAGAGCAGGCACGCAGCAGCACGATATGATTAACACTCCACTGGCACATCGTCGTCATCCCGCGCTTGAGTTAAATTAGTCTGCAAGTTTGGAACTAGACTTCATTTACCTAAGAACCTCTCGAACACGTTCCACATCGCTCATTTCGCCAAATGACGGCACCTCCCGAGTTTGGGGGGGGGTTGGGGGAGAAACTTTGTTGCGCTTTGTTTTGGTAACTTGCATATACTTTATTGGTCATCCTGTTCTCTTGTCGAGTCCCACGTATGCTGAATATTGGACCTCACCGAGACCACAGGGGTGGCAATGAGACCTCGGAGAAGATACTGATTGGTATCCTGTACGAGAACTAAGCTGCGCCAGCAGTTCTTGTTCTTGCGGCTCTTCCGTTCATTCGGGGATAACCGTGGCATAACCTGCGCAACTGCGCAAGCTGAAATTGCGATATATGGCCAACATTTTATCGCTTGTGCCAAAAAGTAACGGCAGAACTACCTCAACTGAGTGCCCCTTCCGGATCCGATACATCCATTAGTACTTCTTTCCGTTGTTGTCCTCCTGATCCTTTGCTCAAAGTAGATCTTTTCGTTCTTCGTACCTTGGAAATTTTCTTTTTCTTTCTGCTAACACGTTTACCTGATTGACGAACAGCTGTGTTGTCACACGACCACACGGTTCATGCAGCCACAAGTTCGCAAGTACTGGTTCGTCCGTAATGAACGAAGAACTCGAACACACAACCTCATTTAAAAAGCTGGGTTAAGCAAGTAGTAGGTTCTGGACTGCACCGTTCCATGTTGGGGGGGCTGGTCTGCTTTCCATTTTCACACAGGTCCATTCTGGAAACCCTCACGGCTGGCCCATGCTTTTTTTTTTTGACCGCCACAATCGCGCTTTTGGGTCCGGAATATCGCTCCACTTCGACCCAGTAAAGAAAGTTACGTCATCCGCTATTTCTCCCCGCTTAGCTATGTAAACCAGTTGCTAACACTATCGGTCGGGACCATGCAAACGGAACGACGGAAACGTTTTTCGTCGATTATTATTATAATAACGTCAGTTTGCTCTTAGGCCCTTTCTCCCGGTTCGGTTCGGATTATTCATGTCTGCAAAACTCATACATATGTTAACGGAACAACCGGTAAATTCCACCATATAACTTGGTTGGGACGCGGCAAGTGCCCCCGCAAACTCTGGCAGGATTTACCATTCACTCTCTCCTAAAAAATGCACTTAGGTTAGGGAATTGATGGCTGGATTTGGGATTTCTGCTCTGATCAAAAAAGCTAATATCCAAACGCTCCAACTCACCTGAACGATCACGGAAGTTGCTACATAGTGTGGAGTAACAAATACTCTGTGGGAGTACTCATCTCGCTGAGAAGAACGCGACATCTATTATTGTAGCCAATAACAATAACCTTAAGCTACAGCTGTTTTCATCTTATAAGGAACCCGTATAGCTTCTAACCTGTTTACTTCTCAGCTTACGCTTGCTCATTCACTTGAATTCCGCGCTAACAGGGTTTACGGAACTTGTACATAATTCGGATAAAAAGAGTGCCTGAGGAATCGAGGACAATCTAGAACAAAAAGAAAGAAAGAAAAGTTATCGATGCTTACATTTGTAATGCGGTTGTTCCGGATATTTTGTTATCGATAAAACCGACTTTTTTCCGGCATAAACTCGTGATCTCATAGTTTATCGATCTTGTAATGGAAACTTGCGGCGGCTGTTCCAGAAAGAAAAGGTTCAACCAATCTCACCCCGTCATAAAACACACCCCCCCTCTTCACGTCTGAGTTCATCACGACTCGTCTATCAAGGGTCATCCTGTTCGAGAACGTATAGTGATCATTGGGCCGGGTACATCGGTACGAAGCGTCAGATGAGCGAGAAGGTCAAAGCCACTTGCATGCAGCACGCGCTTTTGCAGGGGTGGGCTAAATATAGGTCTTGTTTTCTTCATTGTGTTTGTGTGTTGGCGGCTTGATGATGCGTTTGCATGCAGCTGACTGGACTGTGTGCTTGGCTTCTCAGGTCGAATCCTCGACCTCGAGTTATATTTAGACTAATGATTCTAAGCAGGGGCCACTTTAGCCTTGGGGTCTCTCCCCTCCCTCTTTTCCCTTATGTAATTGTGAGGGTTATAAGAGGAACAAGTTTGCTCGCTTGCTCGCTAACGTACGCTGGGGCTACTCAAGCGGATCTTCATCGGTCATCTTGTGTTGTCTCCTCTGGTCTTTTTCTAGTTTATCGATTTCCTTGTTGCGTGCCCCTTGCTTGATTACGTTCGTTTGTTTGTTTTCCCTTTCAACATAACGTTGCGATGACGTCTACCGTGATGAATCGCTTATTGCCAGCGCTGCTAGCTTCGCCTGTCGATAGGCCCATCGTTGGGGGCCCGGGGGCGTTAAGAACACGGAATTAAGGCTCATTCGTTCGTGTTCGGTCTGGGGTTGGGGGGTTATGAGTCTATTGTTTTGATTGAGTGCGATGCATGTGTCCTCTCACCACAACCCGTTTCTCTCTTACTTGGTTCTTCTCGTGTTCTTTTTCCTACAAGATCAAAAAAGAGCCATGAGAAGTCCACGATAAGTGTGATGAACAAGGCTGTGCTGTGGTAGAGGCCATCTATCTCTCTTCAATGTTATGGTTTGGTTTGGTTTGGGGGGGGGGGGATCGGTCCATGATCACAATGATATCAAAAATATTCCCGCTTTTTTCCCAAAGAATTTCTTCATATTATATTATGTCTACTCCAAAACGACCCCATGCATGAGCGTAAGCTCAAGCTAGCAGATGATGAGCATTACTTTCTTCTTTTTTTATCCGAGTTGGCATGCCAGGGCTTGTGTGGTCGTCGGACGGGGGAAAGTACTCTCGATCTCGCGCGCGCGTATATCCCTCACTATCCTGAGATCGAGATCGGCCACATGGGGGGCATCATGCATGCACGTACATAAAGAACTGGCAACGCGCACTCGCAAATTAACACCTCCATAACATTAATGCACAAAAGCAGGGTCGCTGTTGACCGGCCCGGCTAGCGTCGCGCACCGACCCTGGTTCATGGGCTCAACTACAACTACCAAGAGTTCGACATTCGATCGTCTCTCTCTCCGAGCCTGTCCTTACTGTTCTTATGTCGCGTTCTTAATTGCGTGCCCGTAAGGGTATTGTTGTTGTTGTTGTTTTTGTTGTTTTTTTTTTTTTTGGCCGGAATGCACGACCATGATCAGGGTTGGAACTTGACCCTTGCCGGGGCTGTGTACACGCGTGTACGACACGTACGCGCGACTCCGGTTCAGGCGCGGGCTCTGTTATGTATACGGCTATGCACGTACCCCCTCCTCCGCTTCAAATCCCCTCTTCCGCTACTCTACTTCAAAGCGAGAACAAGAACCAGCTGTCATGGGGGAAATTCATATCATATCACGTCCATGCATGGGGCACGACCATGCATGCATGCAGTCCCTGGTTAAATAATTGGGCTGGGGTTGCCGTTCCGTTCCATCCACATTTCACTGTCGCTCTCAGCTAGCTAGTAAGTAGCTCATAGAAACAATAATTTCCCCATGGCATAACCATAATTAACCGCGTTTTATCCAATTTTTTTTTTTTTTTTTTGAGCCGCTCCCCTTTTTCCGCTTCTAAGTGCGAGATGCGGATCAACAGTACAGGGCCAGCTGATATCGATATCTGATATCGCGGTCATCGTTTTGCCTCGAGGTCTTGAAGGGGGGTGGGGGGGGGGGGGAGGGGCCAACACACGCCATCCATAATTACGATTAGAAACAATTCTAGGAAATCAATAACTATATCATCATGGTGATTAAGCAAGCGCTCTATCATCATGCTCGCTGGGAGGCTTACGTAGTAGTTGCGTATGTATGCGGGGGCATG
Source organism: Cantharellus anzutake (assembly GCF_015039405.1). Taxonomy (NCBI): domain Eukaryota; kingdom Fungi; phylum Basidiomycota; class Agaricomycetes; order Cantharellales; family Hydnaceae; genus Cantharellus; species Cantharellus anzutake. The sequence goes on from NW_024066953.1 coordinate 1,334,357, forward strand.
CGGGCAGGGTTATATTATATTTATTTTCCTTACGCCGCCCCATGCATGTAATTGCATAACATCCACTTGAAAGAAAGTTGTTGTTGATGGGAAAACAAAGGCTCCTGCAGTGTCCTAGCAGCGCTATTCAGCTAATGCTCTCAACTTTTTATGTTAAGCTGCTACGAACTTACCACCACTACTATACTGCCATTGCATGCACTTACTACTATATACCGTAATTTACCGCATTTCCAGTATGGGCACTGATCAATCGAGCGGGCGGGCTGGCCGGTTGTTCCGGTGCAGCTCATGGAGGGCCCTCCTCCCTTTCCTTCCCCCGCGTGAATCTGGGGTTGGTACGGGTAACATTGGGTTGGGGGGGTTGGGGTATTTCAAAGTGTTTTTTTTTTTCTTCTTAGTATCCCTACTAAGGGAGATTCGGCGCTAATATCTATATATCTTTTTAGTTTATCCTGTAAATTAGTAAGTAGTAACAGCATTTATTCCCCCCCCTCCCCCTCCCCTTTAGTCAGTAGCTAGTTGTGTTGATATGCTAATTATTCTGATCACCATATAAGTCCATCACTGCTTCTGTCGGACCTGAAGCTAAGAAATCATCGTGTGGCCGCTGCGCGATACTCCAAGCCTTCTAGTGCTGGCGCCCCAGCTGCCCTGCCCTGCCCTCGAGACGTTGACGGTCGCCTAGCTAGCTAGCAGCTATATTTTCCACCATGCAATCCCATCCAAATTATATATTATAACCGGTAACCCGTGCTTTCATTGAGGTTGTCGTGTGGATTAGGGTTATTATTATTTAACTTACTCACACACACCATCTATCCGAATGCATGCACGAGTGCTCGCTGCTTTTGAAGCTAATTGGATATTTCGTGTCATACCAAGTCGTCGTCGCACCGCGATATGGATATGACTGTATGATATATACTCCATGCAAGTCTACCTTATATAGTGCTGGATCGAGCGCTCGCCTAGCTAGCAAGCAAGCAACTATATTTATAAATGCTCATGGTGCGGCGCCCTTTACACCATTTGATTTTTATTATGGCCGGCTCGAGCTAGTGCGCGGACCATATCATTTAACTAGCTAGTCATCGTTGGCTTCTGATCGACTTCGAAGCTCAAGCTTTAATATAACTTTCGAGTGTGTGGGTGGCCCGGCAATACGATGCTCCTGCTGAGTCTAGCTAGTACTATAGCATAGTGTGCTCGCCGCCTAGCAATTATGTTTTTATGTACAGTACGTATTCCGGGCGACGTTCAGAGGGCTCATTTATATTCATTTTTGGCTAGCTTGGCCAGCCGTGGTGTAGTGGATAAATTGATACCTAGTTTACTAGCCATCGCCGCTGCCGGCCACTTCAATTGACAAGTTTCGAAGCTATGAGAAAATTTTTGTGTGTGCGAGTGCAGTGCGACGCGCCAATTAAGTACCCAAGTACGTGGCCGCCAATATGATATTCCACCGCCATATAATGCTGGAACGTTCTGCATGTCTAGCGACTAGTATATTTACGCTCAGAGCGCTCGCTGGTTTTTTTTTCCCTGACATCCAACGTCTTCATCGCTGCTTCTGACAAGTTGAAATTAACTTTGCATGTTGGCCGCGGCACGCCGATATGACATTCCGAGTCCAGCACTGCCGTCTGGCGGCGGCGGCATATATATCTGTATCTGTGCTTCAGGGGCCGACGTGAGTCACCCGCCGCTCAACCGTCCCCCCCCCCCCCGGACGTGCCCCAATCCAGCCATCAACGGGGATAAGTACCCACCGCTTCGGGTTCGACATGGAATTAAGAAAAAAAATGGGGGGCTGGAGACGATTAGAATGTTAGAATGTTTACAGTAATAGCTCGCTGCTGCGCTCCGCTTAGCAACATGTTGTCCATTGCATAACACACATTTATTTGAACGACTTGCTTAATTAATTAAGCACTCTTGTTTGCCTGATGAACGCCGTCCCCCTCGTACTTACTAGTTTCTCATATCATTGGCGTCTATCACGGTCGGCCGTCCGTCTGAACTCGCTCGTGATTGTTCAAGGTGGCGGGGTTGCATTTGATATGACAAGTCAATATCATGACTGCGCTTGGATCCGACCCATTGGCGACTTGGCTGTGATAGCAGCTAAGAACAATCGTCTCAGCTTTATCGTTATCTTGCATGCCCGATGATTAGCGCCATAGTATCCGTATAGGTGTAATAGGGGGCTACTTTTACGGGGCCAAAGTCGCGCGCTGCGCACCCATTGGTATATACTCCGGCGGGCGTGTGCCTACGCGCTATTCTGGCGGTATTTTCATATGATTAGAGAGAGAGGTCTGATTGGCGGAAATAACGCGTCAATGATCATAACTGATCATCATACGGCATTTGATAGAATGCCACCTTACACTTATGCATGAGTAATACTCGAATCGTACGATGTATCAAGTAAAATGCACGATGGGATAAGGATGACAAACTTCGTCTGGACTTGGTTGTTGGCCCTTTTGTGATTTGTTTGGGTTCCTCTGGCCAAAATTAATCCCTGGAGGAGGGGTCTCCAGCCTGCATTAACGTAGACTGAATATACAAGTGATTCTTGATCGCCCTCGGAGTTAGCCTCACCGGGATGCGTATTTCACGACGCATCAGGGTTACCAATGATCTTGGTTCGGTAATATACGTATTAAGTAGTAGGAGAATACCGAGTTGTCTAGTAGGTCAATTGGGTTTCTAGTCAGTGGTGATTCTGATATGATCGGCTTTTGCGTATGTTGCCGCCCCCGAGAGACATTATAGTACAGCAGTATTAGTAAGACGTTCAAGGGTAGCCATAATGCATTGGGTTGCCGTACTAGTATGATGCATCGTTAATCCGTTGTCTCTATCTGCTTATGCGCCTGCGCGCGCAAAGTGTGTTACTTGGCTTTTGATATTTGCTGGATTTTCCCAACTCATCAATATTAGTTGAGTTTTAGCGCTGGTTTCGCCGGCTGTGTGCGCGCGGCGACTGCCCTCCCTATGTACATATAACGGATCCACCAATAAAAATTGCATAGAGACAATGCATATACTAGGAGATCCATTATTTCCCGGAGTCAGTACTCCTTTAGGTGCGGTGATATCCTTAGGAAGGAACATTGTGGCACAAGGCGCCAGAATTCGACTGGGAACAGAGAATGGTGCGCGCGGCGGATGGAATCCCCCCCTCCCCCTTCCCCTTCTTGTATATGTATGGAAGGCAGAACTGGTAATTAATGAGACCCGGCGCCACTAGCTTCCCCGAAAAAAAAAACATATTGACCATATAGTTGCGAGGGCGCACATCTAGCTGCATAGTGACTCGTTAGTAGCCGCGATCATATCTAACAGAACCACCTATAGATTATATCAGGCCAGCATTCTGATATATGCATGCATGCATGCGCATCTTTTCACATCCTTCGGCTATTGTAGTAAGCTGGCCCGCGGGGAAGGAGAAAGCCGTACACGTCTTTTCGCTAAACGAGCTTGCCAGTGGCGCCACGGGCGAGTGACAGCTAGTGGTGTTTCTTTTATGGACGGGTTTGATCGCAGGCTTGGCCGGTGGTTGTATCGGCAGCGTACAACGTGTATTCCTCAAATCCGCGCGATGCCGGATATGTGTAATAGTTCTGAACATGCACCGAGCTGATAATCTAGTACTGGATGGTGTTCCAGTCCAAAGTACGTTATCTGCCAATAAGTACGCAAGAATGTCACAGCTGTTCGTTTCCAGAGTAGGCTTGATCGTTTTTAATTGTCCATTCTTGGACGCCACTACTATTTTTTTCTTTTGGGGGGAACGGAGAGCGACGCGCGGTCATCATGTTTCACACTGGCCGGGTCCGAAGCGCATTCTCTGACAAGTTCGTCGCCGCATTCACTAGCAGAAATTGCGCGTGGCAGGCCGAATAAAGGCCTGCATGTGGGAAGCAGATAGATGACAGGTTCATACTTGACCGCCTCGTACGGGCGAATGAACATTACTGCGGCGGTGGGAGAACGATGTTCTATGACGCCACCCACATGCACACCCATTCACAGCTGCAATAACTCTGGATTGGATGCTAGTAATTAACATCATTTTGGTGAAACACTGGTCAGGGATCCCGAATGATACACACAATAGCCTGAGACATGATACTCGCATCCATTGTTGGCTCGCATCTAAATATGTAGTAACATATAGAATGTGTGGGTTGCATGAGTATGAGGTGTGTGTGTAATTTCCCTGGCTCAAAGTGGATGAGCCGAATTGCCACATATGTAAAATCACTCCCATGTCTAGCAAAGGCCGGGGATAACGACCGACATCAGGTACGTCGGCGTACTAAGCCGTCATCCCTTGGTATTGTAGATAACTGGCCTCTGGTTCGCCGAACCAAAGATCCGAAGGTAGTCGGCTTATAGCTGCGCGGCACATGCACCGCGTGTCAGTGTAATAATCACGCGCCGAGCTGCCATTCGCACACCCACGCATGCGGCTGACAGTACTCACAACTGTCTTGCGAATATATACGTGAATAGACTTGGGGAATAACTGCGCTAATATTCCTCCAATAATAAACGTGCGAGCGGCACTTTGCTGAAGCACAGTAAAAAAAAAAAAAACCTTTCCTTTTGCATAAGCACCCCAAAATCTGTATTGGGGCACGTACACGCGTCAGACAAGGAAAATGAGGGGTGTGGTCTGAATAGGTGTTATGAACAGAGCGTGGCATCAGCAGATGCATCGATGCAGTTTCCAAAGACCGATGGGCAATCATATATATCGAGCAGGCATCTCACACAGATCATCTAATATCTTGCCGAGAGTTGACTGATCTTCTTTTCAACGCGTCACTATTATGGACTGGTTTCGTTACTGGGTATTGCGCGCTTTCAGAATGAGCCTTCTTGTCTCAGGGAGGATCATCCTCCCCTCACTGGTTATCGATCCCGAGGCGTCCATGATAAGGAATTGGGTAATCGATAGTTTATCCGGTCAAATTCGGAGGTTCCATGAAGCTTCTGCTTCAATGAAGCGGCACTGCGGAAGCTCTGACGAACCTCCAGCAGCTACAGCACAACATGGAAGCACAGCTCTTCTGCCGGAGAATTCTGCATTTTTGCATTTTGCAGTTTCCTCACAATTAACGACCCATCATATGAGTTCACGAAGTACGTTGGTTCGTGTTTAAGTTGCCACACTGTCCAAGAAGTCGGTTTTGCTCAGCCACTGCAGGTACGCATGTACCTGACCCGGGGTTGATGGGAATGGAATGCCACTCTTTGCGCAGTTTCCAGGGAAATTTCAAATTTAGCGCTTTCATATAATGAAAGAAAACCAAGAAATGGAAACAGAAACTGGGGTGTCGTGCCCCATGAGGGAGGTTCCAGTTCACACACACACTGGTGTTCGGAACTTCGTTCATACGGCGGCCAATATTCCCTCTTTCTCGGTCACATTTCTTAACAAACTCCGCGGTTATTGACGATACAATATCCTGGAATGCCATGAGTTGGAGCCCTCTGAGTCAGGGCTCGTGTGGGAGGACCCTCTAATTATCATCAGAAGCAAGGCACGAGAGAATGCATGTGTTGTGCATGCAGTTGCGTGAGCACGAGAACAGTGAGAAACAAGCTTCTCCCGAATTGCCTCTTATCGTAAATGGCGACACCAATATCAGACTCAATCCGATTATCTACTTCGCGAAGTATGACGATCAATCCGTTCCTAGGAACATCATCATATACAAAAAGCCAGGATGCAGATTTTTGGTAGGTCAGGACAAATGGGAAGGTTTGGTTTTCCCAGCAAGGCTTCTGGTCCCCGAATATTCTCCGAACGCTGGAGGGGGGGGGGGTGCGACTTATCTTCGTGAAGCTCCGAAGAAGAACAGAAGGGAATTCGGTAGCAAAAGAACTGCCAGAAGGGGTTGGTTGCGGACGAAAGGAACAAAAATACCCCAAGACAAGCCAGAATCGTTATATTGGGATTCGTCCGCATACAGCGTGGTCTGTCGAATGCCAGAACCGACACACAGTGGGGATTAATGCAACCACCGGTCGCCCTTCCGATCACTCCGTCCGGACAAATAGAATAGCTAGTAACGTACTTGCAACCTCTGGTAGTTTTGATTAACAGAGGATAGTGCTTGCCTTGCCTTTCCCAGCCTTTCCCAGCGGTCAAGTCCGTGAGGAGACTGATGTTGGCCCATTCAGGTCAGTTGAATGTGCAGAGCAAATTCAGAGTGAGTGAAAAGGACAAGTATGGGTGCGATGGGCCAGTCACATCATTCTCAGTGGGAATCTGCATCGTGAAACGAATTAGTTTCACACGTTTGATGATTCCCCAAATTGGTGTTGAATCTGCACTCGAGGGGGGCAGTGAATGCGCAGAGGGTCTTCATGCGGAAGATTACATCCCCCAAATTGCACCTGGTAAGTAGGCAGTGATGCTGGGAGTCATCTTACGCAAAGGTTTAAACAGCACCTAGTCCCTCTCATCCATGAAGGCACGGGAAATATAATCCATGGAATAAACGGAATCATGAGCTGTTCTCCCGGCCAGCTCATAGCTGGGAGACCTGTTGGAAGCTATCGTACGAATACACCCCACATTTCTGCGCACTGGTATTTAGACCCAAAGCTCCTCATAACCCCTAGTTTGGTTAGGGCACACCTTCCAGGGACAGGGAGTCACTACGAGCAATCCACATTATCGAGAGGAATCGCGACGATGAGTAACTCGAAGTTCGCTGCAGCGCTGGTGACCAACCGCAGCTGATGCTCGAACGCAGGATATTTAAGGGGCTACATATCAACGTTGGCCAAATTAACACCGCCGTCTTGATCTTGTCGTGCTGTCTGAGCATTTGAAAATGTCTGTGATGCCCATTCCAGCGAAGGTGACGCCATCTGCCAATTTAGCTTGGGCGTATGGGGAAACCAATATGAGGGAAGAATGCAGAAAGCAAAGAGGACACTATCTGTGACTTGGAATCTAAGTCCCGAAAGGAATGCCTTCGGCTTATATATAGCGGTGAGGCTAATACAACCCTAATAGTAAGTATACTGCCAGAAGACAGCCTGTAGTAAAGGGGAAACGTGCTATGCCAAGCCCCAAGCAGCGACAGAACAGGACTGAATGCCACGCAGCTCAGCCCCTCGGATAGACCAGCGCTCATTGGCCCATGGACCAAACTAGGCAGGCCCCCAGCCTCTATTGGAATAGAGGGCCAAACAGGAGGCCAAACTTACAGGAAACAACTACAATAAGTACGCAATTCGAAAAAGCGTTGACGTCGAACAGATAACCCAGAAAATGTGACTTGGTATAGTCTCGGTTCCGAATCACTGAGCAACGTAGCGAACCACATTCGGTTTGCACCAAAATCACCGTTGCAGCACGTAGACGACTGGTAGAACCCTGAGCCGGCAGTACCCGCTACCTCTATACTTTCAGTTGGACAGAGTGTTCTTCCCTCATAGAATACCAGGAAGCGACATAGAATTTAGCAATCGCTTGGGAACAACGGCATCTTTGATGGTCCATACAAAAACCCGTCCACTTTCGCGTCCGACCTCCGTACACTCCAAATTGGGAGCTGGCGTTCAATGCGCTGAGATAGCAGTCGCCATTCGTTCTTCTTCTCTCCTCGATCTCATGTCGCTCTCGCCTCTACCATTTCCGCCGTTCACAAAGTTTTGCTGTTCAACAAATATCTTCACGATCCCTCTCTCCCCACTATTCAACCAAACCTGAATCGGAAACCTTGTGAAAGACCTCTGCTCAGACTATGTGGTTCCCAACGAGAGATGGCGCTCAGAAATTATAAAAGCATTCTCCACAATTAGGATATTGTCAACAAGCCTAACAGCTCCTCTCGACCCTGATCGTCATCGTTGGAGGAGTCGGCAGGTGTGATGGAACGCCTGCATGAGAAGGGTGTCCGCATTGTCAACCAGGACGCGCGCACCCATACATAATCCCATTGCCATCAGTCAACATTTTGTCGCTGTCCACGGAGACACGTTCATCGCCAACAGTCAACAAACCTTTGTCAAGTTACCTTCGGCATGCGTAACATCTTTACCCTTACAGAGAGGGCCCGAGATAGAGGTGGGAGGATCGTCTTTGACCTCAACTTTGTTGACAGGACGCTGGACGCATTCTTTCTTGGCCAACTCATCGTCCTCACTGTGGGTGAAGAACGAACCTCGACTGGCCCGGTAACTCTTGTTCTGCAATACGTTTCTTGATAAGGGGTGTGGCGTTGGTGGCCCTGCCGTGGATGGAAGTGCGGTCCAGTGCAGTTGAAACGAATGAATGTCTCTCGCCTTACTACGAGTGCGCGTGCTACGCGTGTGGGATGGGGAATACGGGGAACAGCATGAAAGTAGAAATCGGATACTCACAAATGAAGGGACACAGAACCGACCCCCGCCACCCCTTCCTTGGACAACAAGTCCATTCCGTCACAGGGAACTTACCGAACTGCAGCATCCTCCTGAATCCCCTTAAAAGGTCGCCACATACCTTTATGTGGCATCATGGCAATACTCGTGACGCACCCTTTTTCCGTGGTCATTCCTGACTTGTGGCAGGAAATATGTATGAAAGGGTCATGTACAACTCATGATTCTTTTGAAGGATACCTTCGTGCACATATTTAAGCCATCGTTTTAGGATGCTGGCGACACTCATAAGCCTCGTTTCCTACTCTAAGCCTTGGGATGTTGTTCGCTGGGATTTTGCAAGCTCTTGCCTACGTCGGTAGTATCTCCTGCACCCCCCGTTGCAGCCCAAACAAGCTCTAGCCTGGAAACCTTCTGTCTTGGGGAACAACTTACCAGCTGGTGCTTCGGCTCCCGGGACCCCCCAACTTCAGCTTTGGGGCTACGCGAACTTCATCTATGAGGTTGCCCAACCTCATGTTATCTCCATTCCCGAGGGGCATAGAGTCAATGTCAAGTTAATTGGGTATGTACTTAGGAGGGCGAAATCCTTGCTGATATGTGCTACTGAGTGTCTTGGCTGAACAGAAGCAACTGGACGAATCCAGATGGATCTCTGCTTGCTAATGTCGTCCCTGGTATCGGAGGAGAAGAGGGGTATGTTGATACCAAAGGAGTATTTCATGTAGGTTCGTCATGCTCGAAATTTTCGAGTTTCCAATATCAATGAACTCAGGTGTTAAAAATGCATAGATGTTCGATATGTCGCACAGTTCGTGAGCGATGGAAAATATGCTTACGTGCAACTGAAAGGCAACGGAACGGCTGGTCGATCCAATAAAGTCACCATGTCGGTCACACATCTTCAACTTCATAGCTCATTTTACCTCGATGTTTAAATATAGGACCGTGGAGACGGACTCGGCTGCTAACCTTAAATTTAACAACCAGCTATTGTACTCCCATGGTGTATTTAACGGGAGCTACCAGAAAGCTCCAATATGGGCAATCGTAGTGAGTTTGAATCGGATCTCAATCAATCAGCACTTCAATTGTTCATGGAAACTCGAACTGCATAATAACCCCGTTTCTCTGGATAGGACTCGTTTGAGTTTTGACCTGTGGGATCACCTTAGTGAACCCTTTTCGTCTTTCTTTTCCCTTGTGTACTCCTTTCCAAAGAGGCTATTGTTGTCAACGCCCTTCCGCCAAGTGGGCTACATACAGTCAATCCCCCTCCAATAGACGCGTTTGGTTATGCCCGCGAGGGGCCTGTGGCTAAACGGGCGGGGATTATCAGCTCAATACATATCTTACCGATCGTCAACCCATTGCGTCGAGAGATCGAATATAAAACATTTATCAATCACAATCACCGCAGACTGTTGAGTTAAGTTACCAGATCATGAAGCTGACAACAATCGACACTCTCAATATACAGTACTGCTGTACGCACCCAATTCGATCGAGTCGAATAACAGTTATCACATTAATTCGGGGCCCTTGCTCTCTTCCTTTGGGACGACTTTCCATACCTGGATGACATTATAGAGCCGCATGTTCTTCAACTGGTGGAGCATTACCGCCATGCATGTCATCTTCCTCGATTCCACAGAAAAGCTATCGCCGTCAACTGGCGGCCCTGCAACGAGAGCCGAACAGGTCATGGAAGTTGCCACACCCGACTCACGAGGCTGCTGCTGCGACATAAGAACGTACAGTAAGGAGTATATAGTGATCGCTGGTAATGAAGAAACAGTAGCGGGAATGGGAGTGATTACGTAAGCACGACCACGAATTCTACTGATTGCAATGTGTCTAAGACAAGCGGATGCACGAATACAAGTACAGGCAACGTAGTGTGGCAACAGACTTACTTCGAACGCAACAGCAACTCAAACGGCGAAACACAAAGATAAAGGTGGGCGGAGAAGAAACACTAGTAACCCGGAAAGCCATTTTCGTCGTGCCATCCCGTCCCTGGCCAGCCAGAAAGAGCGTGGTGGACGTTAGCGCTTATGACTCTCACGGAGCGCCCATGGAACGGGATGGACTGGAAAATGGCGTTTGTTGAAGTTGAAGGTTTGGCCATCGTGGGGAAGTGCGACTTTACATTTGTGGGCTTCCTCGAAACTATGAGTGCCATCCTTGACTGCTCCCTTGCTTCTGTACTTAGTTCTCGGGCTCGAAATACTGGCCGTGGCGATATTCGTTCTTTCCAGTTCAATCCAAACGCAAACGGTAATTCAATCAGCAGAACACGCTAAGTGATGAACCCTTGAGGATAGCACTAGCGCGTACGAGTAAGAATTGAGCAGAACAGACCGCGCAGCTAGACTTACCGGACAGAGTCCACCTTGTGTTCTTTTGCTTTCCCCTTGTCATTTTCATTTGGCAGCGAGCACTCCGTATTAACATCTTTCGCCGTGCCAAAGACAGTCACTCTTCAAAGGGGTTGCGTAGGGCCCACAATTTGAATTGCGCTCCAATTCAACTGGAAAGAACGAATATCGCCACGTCCAGTATTTCGAGCTCGAGAACTAAGTACAAAAGCAAGGGAGCAGTCAAGGAACGCGCTGCGTCCTTACATTTGTGAGCATGGTTTCTTTTTCTCGGGACCATGACTTCCTACGATGGCCACACCTTCAACAAACGCCATTTTGAGTCCATCCCGTTCTATGGGTGCTCCATGAGTCATAAGCGCTTACGTCCACCACAGATTTGAAGTCTTTTTGGCTGGCCAGGGATGGGACCCTAAGTTATCGAGCAATAGAGGACCCCGTCGTTCTTTGCATTCAATTCGGGACTGAAAATTTTACAAGACCCCCTAGAGTAGCGGGAATTTACAGGTATAAAACGGATTGCACCCCCTGCTCACGCCACGCGTTGAAGGGGGCTTGGATTCCATGAATCCCTCTGTGACTTACCGAAGTGCAGCATCCTCTAATGGTCAGAGTATTCAAGGGACTTGGGTTTTGCAATGCAATCGCAACGTGCTGGGCGAATTTGCCGGAGCGGGTACTCTGGTCATCATGTAGAGGATGTAAGCCACAGAGGAGGGATTCATGGAACCCAAATAGTCCTCGGCTTGAGCATGAGCAATGAGACGAGCAACGATGGTAGAAAGCTCAGAATGAGGGGCAAGTCGCAGGAGATTAAATATCACCACTGAATGGCGCGTGAAAATGAGCGCAAAAGTTACGAGCGGAAGAGGCTGAAAATCCACCACGGTGCAGGTAGCGAAAACACGCGGCGAGCTGGTCCGCAGCTAGCAGAACATGCAACTCCTCAGTACTTCACCTTGATCGTTATCGCTTTCGCAGAGATCCAGCTGCACACGGTCATACTGCTGCTGGGGCACAGGGCCTGTTTTTCTGGGATGTAATTTGTTGTATAGTGCAGTACGGAGAACGTCTTCCTATCTATGGGATGAGAAGAGGAAGACGGCCATAGGCTGAATGTTGCAACGGCCGTACACTATAGGGAAGAGCAAGGAGGTCCTTGACCTCACTTCCCGTGAGCAAACCTGCGGTTTCAAAAATGTTCCGAAGATCTGAAACCAGTACCCCCGTCTTCTCATCTGTTATATGGATATCTCGAGAAGAAACAAAGCCTTCAAATCCCATAACTTCGGGTTCTCCCGCTTCCGAATCATAGTACACGAAAGCATAGCGCATGAACCGAGACCTCAACGAAGTGCTACCAGACATCTGTCGTTCTTTATCGAGCAGATCCATCATAAAAGCCCAGCTAGTTTGTGGAAGCGTTTTATCGATAACGGCAGCAGGCATCAGCACTGGGATCCCGGAATGATCCACGCTAGCCAGGATCGACCCCATGATGCCTTCCTTCAGCGTAGGAACAGAAGAGTCTTCGTCTTTAAAAGCATTCACAAGGCGATGAATGGCGTGCAGTATGGCTGAACCTGGAGGGAAGCAGGGTTGTCCCACACATGCGATTTCATTCTCTTCCAGATTAGACTCGGATCTTGATCGAACAAAGACTCGGAAACGAGTTGTACGGGATGCTCGGAGATTTAGAAAAAATGGATCTCCTTCCACGAAAGCATTGGCTATACTCATTCCATGTCAACTCAATGATAGATAAGATCCGCAGCCGTGGACTTACATCTGGCAGTTGGCTCATACCAAATTATTGAAAACGGGGAACAAGTGCTTTCGTACTATTCCGAGATTAGAGAGGCATCGAAGTGCTTGCATCCAATGGCATTCACACAAGAGAGCTGCGGGAAACATTGCTGCAGGGTGGCAAGATCGGAGACTTTCACGAGTCCTCCCTCGGGATTTGACCAGGCCACAAGGCTGAGATAAAGAGTGTTCTGTGCCAAGATAGGGATACCATGAACCACTTGAGTTAGTTCCGTGATTGTCACCGAGATACCGCCCAGATCGAGAACTCCGTCTTTGGACACTAACAACAGTCGCCGCGTGAGTCGCCCGGAAAACCGGTCGCACACATCCGCGACCGTGGCAGAATCTTTAATTATATGCTCCGGGACCGATTCCAATTCCGAGTGTGGGAGTGTCATGAGGGCGCAGAGAGAAAGAGGAGGCACCGTTGGCTCTCTTTTGTGTGTATTTGATTCGCCGTCACGTCCTGCAGGGATGTACTGCATAAAATCATGCGGCCAGCAAATCTTGAGAGTTTCGTACGAAACAGTTTGGTATTGTTGGATGGACTCGATAGCAGCAGCCGCTTCTTTCCGACCATGGTCGGTTTGCTCAGACGGATGATAACTCGTTCCGTAGACTTCTCCAGTCAGGGGCATAAATCGTTCACATTTATCATTCGTCACTGAAAGGCCATGGAAACTGACAAAACAGTAGCGTGGATTGGACGGGTCCGTGATGTCAAACACGGTTGTGCCGTAATCGTTGCCTGTATGGAAGACGAATCAGATTCAGTACTTGAAAGCTTGACAGTAGCGTAGCTCTCCCACTTATATATTCGACATGCCCCAAATCTGGAAGAACAACACTAGGCGCCGAACGGGAACTCGATGTGAAGCCCCATAGCAGTGATGCTATAAAGGGGAAGTGAACTTGAACCGGGTTCGTACCTAAGTAGGGGCCCACATGACGCAACTCGGAGAGTATGGAATGGACGTTGAAGGGATGTTGACAAGCTCTCATGAATCGTATAGCACCTTCGAGTGCAAATTTTCCTGTAGGAAGCCAATGAACGCCGACTAGGAAGTTTAGGGATCCGGATTCGAGTCATTACCGTAGTACTCATGATAGAGCAAGCGGATAATTCGCCAGTAATGCCCATGGACACATGCTACAACGCAGAGCTGATGTGATTGGGACAACATGAAAGATTCAACTTGACAGACAGAAGTGTTATGCAGCAGTGGTGTTTACAGATGGGGAACGAACGAGTTGACGGGCGATCGATATGGAATGAGTTACCTGCACTGCAGGTCACTCTGCCTCCCCCATAATTATGTAAAACGTGCCACTTTTGCTTACGTGTTGTATTCCGCATTGTATTACCGGCACAGCCGTCCGGGTGAAATTACGCCATTTCTGCCACTTGTGCTGACGTGTTCATTTTCTATTTAGGTTTCATGAACTTGTGACTTTTATATTTATAACGTACAATTGGTAGACAAATCAAGAGAGTCACGCTGAAAATCCAGTGAGATTGGCAAAACCCAACGTGAGCGTCACCTACGAATCTCTGAGGCTTGATTTTGGGCTCTTCTGGTAGAGGAGAATTAGATCTATCCACGTACCGAATTTAGGGGTGAATGCCCAACTACTTCAGGAGTTAATATGAAGAACTCTGCGCTTCGCAATGTCAGCGCTTAGTCCAAACACACCTGAATGCGCGCCCAGCGCTTACCTGGCCAAAATTCCCCTTGTATCTGCACCCCTACCTGCCTTACTTGTCCTGCTGGGCTGCGTCCGATGACACAGCCACAGCCTGCATCTGCTAAAATACTGTGTCGTACTCATGAATTGGCATGTCAGCCTGCGATGCGGCCCATTCTTGAAGGGATGCAGCAGACACATGCCCAACTGCGCAGCTCTTGGTCCGACCCCCCCACTGCTGCTGCACCCCCGCTTGCCCTGCCGCATGGGCGCTTTGGGCAAGGGAAGGAGATTTATTAGTCGATACTATTGACCAATTTTCAGTGCGCTTGTCTTATCCTCATTTGTACACTTGTCCCCCCCCCAAGTTGCAGTCCTGATGTCCTCTTTCTGCTCCCCATTTTCCTATTTGTTTCCTATTATCCGGAACACTTCCGCTATTGTCTCCACACACTTGACATAGCCCGATGCCATGATTCGGGATCTCTCCTGAGCATAGAACATCTATGCACTCTTTTTGTGTGGAATAATGATTTAATCATGGTTCACTTTTTTCTGTACAACTGACTAGGGTGTTGAAAAGCAGTGCAGGTCAGCGCGTGCGAAGGCACGCACTCTAGTATGGAATGAGCCACCGAAAAATAATATACTTGTCACGGGTTCATGAATTATACAAGATCAGGCACCGTTTTCTCGCTCTCTGATTGGCTGAAGCCTCGCTCCTTAAGGTTTTAGCCTTGACCTCGAGTTGTGACGGATCCGAGATGGAATTCGATTGACTTTCATCGGTGTTGGAGAGTCTCCTGTGCGTGTTCAGAACAGATCGGCTTTCTTTCGGCTAAGTGGTATGTTTTGATATCGATTTGTTCACGATGAATGCGGCCAAGTTTTTTACCTTCCATCCAACTACTATTGGATTAGTGACACCCGTGCTCATTGACACTTTGACTTTGTTTTCTTTCATTTGACACGTCACCTAACGACCAGGTTATACCTTGGTCGACACACTTATCCAATGATTGCGACGACACAACCCCCTGGAATCGTTCAATGTACAGAGTCTCAACAGTGCATTGAAACACGTTCTTGCTCTCTCATTGGCTAGCCGGGCACCCAGCGTCATTCCGGTTGTGTTCACTTGTCTCGCATCTGTGGTATATACCTATATCATTCCATGGCTTTAGAGCGCACTTTCAGGGCTTGACATGACCTCACATCAGATGAAAATCTCGCCCCTCAACGACGACTCAGACAGTCGTAAAAAGGTGGGTACATGGGGTTTCTTTTATCATCATGTTTCACACTCCGTGAAACCTTTGAATTGTGCAGTACTCCGGGAGCGTACAACGTTAGGAAGAATGGGCACGGTTTACAAACGGATGTGGAGTGTGTTCGCCATGTTAGACTCAAGGTAGCAGTGCAGAGTGTACAACATTAGCCATGCTGGGCTTGTCGTCATCAATCAGGATCGATAGTCGCATCATTGCATCGATGAGATAGATGACGCATGTGGGCCGGTCAGGAAACTCAAACACAACCGGAGATGAGATAAGCTAGCTGGCTGGCCCCAAACGGGCGATGACTTAAGCGACCGGATCCCAAATCGGTGATGATCTAAGCAAGCAGAACCAAAATGGGTGAGGAAGAGCCCTAAAGGGGCGATGAGCTAAGCGAGTGCATCCCAAATGGGAGCTGAAGTAAGCGCCTTCATCCAATGAGAGTGTGTGAGACCTCGCTCCAACCAATCGGCGTTCGCGATTCGTGGAGCATGTCCGCGCTCTTTATATATAGTAGTTGTCTGACTTGTCTGACTTGATCGACGTGCTCAGGTCCGGGTTCAAATTTTATATTACAAATGTAGAAGTCACGCTCTGCTTTCAATACAAAAGATCACATGTTACATGGGGATAAACCCAAGTCCGATCATTTAGTCCATTCTGGGAGTGGCAACAGGCTTAGGCATTTGCCGAAGTCTGAGAAGTCTGAGGTTCCCATGGGAAAATCTAGACCACCCAGTTACTTTGCTATGAAGTCGACACCCAAGCCGGTGTTGGGTTTAACTGCTTATATATTACTTCGCATGCAATAGAGGTGTTGGGTGTTGCAGCCCAGATGGCAGAGTGTTAGTTTGTGGCTTCTATTTTGAAGGCATAGGTTCGATTCCCACTGTGTATATCTTTTTTTTTGTATTCCATGCTTGGCCTGAATACTTATATGAAGGCATGGATTTGGTTCTATTTTTTCCGGTGTTCCTAATTTACTGGCATTGTGCATAAAACATTCTCACTGCAATCAGATGGGAATGCAAAAAACAAAAAACCAAAAAAAAAAAAACAAGATTTACCCCAAGTGGGAATTGAACCCATGGCTTCAAAATAAAAACCACAAGCTAACACTCCACCATCTGGACTGCAACACCCAACACTTTTACAGCGTGCAAAGTAATATATAAGCAGTACAGCCCAACACAGGCTTGGGTGCCGACTTCATAGCAAAGTAACTGGGCATGTGTCTAGATTTTCCTTCTCTCTGCATGGGAACCTTGCATGCCCCAGACTTGTTTCCTCAGACTTCGGCAAATGCCTGAGCCCACTCCCAGAATGGAGTAAATGATCAGACTTGGGTTTATCCCCATGTAACATGTGATCTTTTGTATTGAAAGCAGAGCGTGACTTCTACATTTGTAATATAAAATTTGAACCCGGACCTGAGCATGTCAATCAAGTCAGACAAGTCAGACATATAATTCATGAACCTGTGACAAGTATATTATTTTTTGGTGGCTCATTCCATAGATTGAGGGTGATTACAAATTCCAGCCAAGGGGTCCTGAATTCCGTGGCACAATGTAACCCAGGGTCCATTATCATGACTCAATTACCTTGTCCACAATACGTGGGAATTCTGCAAATGTATTGACCTCTTCAACTCAACTCTTGCGATAAGATCTTTCTGGCTCAATTTCCCCACTAGAAGGGCTGCTGCACCACCATGACCTTGCTTGGGAATAAAATGTGGTGCTTTCGATCACACTAGTGCATGTTCCACCAGATTAATGTATTATTTCAAAAACTAGCTAGCAGGTGGGACTGACTTTGGGTGGTGGAATGATGAATAACAGAAGAGTTACTGTTAAGCCCTTTGTAGAATCCAGACTCTTTTTTGGACATATGTATGTGTGAAAAAAAAAGCAAAAAGATGATCAACAAAGAATAAATTGTACATGTACTTCCCCATGTTGACCATCTATCCCTAATGGTATCAGCACTTGGTTGGGGAGAATGATGGCCCACATTCTGAGGGTGAGCCAGGGCTTAGGGAGTTCCACTCCTTTGATGCCAGTTTCCTCGTTGTCACATAGCTCGTCTGGGGGCTTATGTTTCTCAGCAAGACTATGCTTAATGTTTTCCATGAGGCCTAGGTTGCGCAGTGTATGGCCAAGCATTCCTGAAAGCTCTTAGTGCCCTGTGGATTTTGTTTTGCAGTTCGTCCACACAAGATTAAGGCCGTCAAGCCTTAGCTCTTTGAGCTTTGAGTCCAGCATGGTAAATGTTGATGTCATATCCATACATACCCAATCCCGAACCGACTCCCGGACCCTCATCCTCGTCACCTCCAGAGTCCTACCCTACTTCTGTCCACTCTGATATTCACCTTTGGACCAAACATCACTCCCCTCGCCACCCCCCTCCTATTACTCCTCCTCACTCCTCACGTCACCTCCACCCTTCCGTCCCTCTCCTACCCTACTTCCATCCACTCCGATACTCACCTTCGGACCTGACACCATTCCTCCTCCACTCATCTCCCCACTCCTCCCCTCTTGCGCCAAACCTCCAGCAAGTTACAACCTTCCACCGCTGTCCTGTACCCTGTACTTGGACATCGCTTGTACCTTCGCTCCGAGATCCTGTCATAGTTCTGACCTCGGACTTTGACTCCACCTCAGCTTAAGTCCATTGCATTGGTGACCTCATACTATGTAAACACCAGTGCTGTAAGGTCAGTGTAGGTGCTGACCTTGTACAGTTCTCCAAAAAACCGTTTCGATGTTTGGCACTTTTCACTTGATGGGCTTATAGTATTATGGAAACATGTTCTAAAATTCCCATAAAATCATGGAATATTACTTGCTATCTCATCTACAGATATACAAATTATCTAAGCAATATATTTATTTTTGGTAAAGTTATTCGATTTAAAAGGTGCCCATGTCATCGAAACGGTTTTTTGGAGTTGATTTTTGGGAGAAGAAAATAGCATTTATTAATATTTGGTATAGCCACCCTTTGCCTTAATCACTGCCTCAATTCTCCTAGGCATACTTTCAATCAAATTCTGACAAATCCTTGGCTCTATCTTGTCCCATTCCTCTTGAAACCGATCCCACAGCTCATGAACACTATTTGGAGGTTCTTCATACTCCCCAAGCTTCCTTTTCACATGATTCCATAAGTGTTCGATTGGATTGAGGTCTGGGGACTGGGAGGGCCACTCCATGACCCTAATACCATGATTGTTGAACCAGTTATGGGCCCTTTTGCTGGTATGTTTGGGATCATTGTCCTGTTGGAAGAGGACATGGGCAGGGTTCTTGCCATAATATGATAGGGTTTGTTGGAGTTCATCATCCAGGATTTGGCAGTAAAGCTCCCCATCCATCCTCCCATCAATCTTGCATGCCATCCCAACCCCATCCCACATCATACATCCCCACACCATGACTGATCCACCACCAAACTTTTTGGTCCCTTGCACCAGCCTGTCACTGAGAGGCTCACCCACCCTCTTCCACACCCATTTCCTCCCATCTGAGCCCAGGCGATTAACCTTGGTCTCATCTGACCACACCACTCTCTTCCAGTCCTCCAGAGTCCACTCCTTGTGGCTGATTGCAAAGTCCATTCTGTTTTTTCTATGCTTCCTGCTCAGCATAGGCCGCTTCTTCTTCACCACTGCTTTCCAACCAGCTTCCTTCAAGTGCAGGCGGACAGTCTCAGGTGAGAGGCTCTTGTTGGTAATTTTTCGGAGCATTTGGGTGACTTGGGAAGAGTTGTCAGCCTTGCCAGAGTTAATGAGGCATTGGGCATGGCGAATGTCAGTCCCTGACAGCTTGCGTGGACGCCCACCACTGGGCTTAGGGACATCAGGACGGTGTTGAGACCAGAGCCGAGTGATAGTGGAAGCTCCATGGCCAGTAGTAGATGCAATCTGGCGAGCACTGTGACCAGAATCAATGAGGGAAAGGACTTGTGCAGTTTGTGAAGCAGATAAGGCTCGCATTTTAGATTTGGGGGCATTATAATGCAAAATCCTTTGGTATTTATGCTCCAGCGATGTCAGTCTGTTTACTAGTGTGTACAGTAAACAATGTCACATGACTTGACATGTGATATTTTGTTTTTTAGGTTGTGCCAGGTGCACTCCAAAAAACTGTTTCGATGACATGGGTGCCTTGTAAATTAAATAACTTTACCAAAAATGGACATATTGCTTAGATAATTTGCAGATCTGTAGATAAGATATTAGGTAATATCCCTTGATTTTATAAGAATTTTAAAATGTGTTTCCATAATGTTATAAGCCCATCAAGTGAAAAGTGCCAAACATCGAAACGGTTTTTTGGAGAACTGTATCTCCTCACTCCTCAAGTCCGTCAAAGATATGAGCTTGAATAGAGCTATATTTCAACGAGGTAGAGGAAAGGAGTGTAACTCCATTCATCATACCCTGCATCATTTATATATGTAATTACATGTGTTGTATGTTATTTATAGCGGGGCATTCCTTACAATTGCCAACATTCCTTGGACTTTCAACCCCACCTCTGCAACCTCCAAGCTCCATGGATCATACTCGGCACTTTTGCGCTTTCCCCTCATCCTTATTTGGACTGCTGCTTCTCTGTAAGGAGTGGTAACCCCACCCTTTACTTTCTTATCTTATTGTTCATTTGTCTCACATTAAACATGTACAAACAATGTAATTACAATAACGTGGGAATTTGGGAAAAGGCAACTAAGCTTTTTTCCTCCCCATTGTTGAATAATCATAGCTCTATACAGCTTAATATTCAACGAACTGAGGACTGAGGCTAACTGGGGTTGGAACCTACACCAACCCCTTACATTCTGTAAGGGATATAGGCCACATACTCACAGCCTACCCTATTCATTCTTTATTTATTGTGTTGGGTTTGTACCCGATGTGACACTTCTATTCCCGAACCCTTCATTTCTACCATGCAGTCCCAAGCCGCAACTATCACATGTATATACAATAATGTATTTAACCTACATGTGAGGGGGTAAAGGCTTCCGCAGCCTTTTACCCCCCCCCCCCTGTTGATAAATACAGCTTCATACAGCGTACTTCAACAGACTGGGAGTGTAAGGCAACCTCTGACTATCACGAGACCACTCGCGAACTCAACCTTTAACAACGCTTACACATTCTCTCCATTTTAGCCAGTTAGTCATCCTCCTGCCCCTCTGGGCTTTGCCCTCCCTATCTCCTTTCGGATGTACCACAGGTTCTAACCTATGACCTTTCGGTGCTGCTTCGCTTCTGTCATCCCTTTGTTCCCGTTCGGATGCCTTCATTCTGATTTGGACCCCCTTTGACTTCCTTGTGCTTTCGTCTCTCTATTATATACAGGCACTTGTACATAATTAAGGACCAAATGGACAAACAGCAATGGCACAGCACTCCAAGGAAAAATTGGTCCTTAGGGCAATTCCACCAGTTTAGTTGAGTGGTTGGTTTTGTTTGCTAAAAACATTGAACCTAGTACAGTGGACCTCCTGACCCCTTTTCGCCCCCTCTTCTTCTTCCCTATAATTAATGATGAAAGTTACTGAAGACAGGCAGCACTGACATGTCTATATTCACCAATACTATTTACATAAATTTTGCTGTGATCAAAACTGATGGAGATGTATGCATGTTTTTCCCTGGGCTCCTCACATGCATGATGCACCTGTGATTGGTTGTTGTTAGAGACCAGAAGCGAGACGAAGGAGTTGTCTCCATGGCAGAGGGCTTCGGCCTCAGCGACTCAGACCAGGAGCGCTGTGCCAAGTTACACGTCCATGCCCTAATTTACTTACTGGCAACGAGAACTAAAAAGAGGGATCAACTCTAGTCGATTTTATCACTGGAGTGTAACCTATCTACAAGTTAAGTATATATAGTTACAGCCAGGCGGTCCCGTGAATGGTGGGACTGAGCGGAGTGGAGCTAATGGAGTTAAACATTAGCCGACTGAATATTACCAATGAGTTGGGTTATGGAGTTCGTGGAATGGCAGGCAATAACCCAGAAATGGAAAGGAGGGATAGGCCCAAAGGTAGACTTGCAGGGCAAGCAAGTGAATTGCCCAGCGGGGGCAGGAGTGTGCTAGTGGACGTCGGAGCTGTCTGGAAGCCTTCGGGGCTCTGTACTTAGGGAGGCGTAGGTAATATATTGAAAAGAGGGGGTGGTGACCATCAAGGGAGTCAGAGGTGATTGTGGAATACAGGGGCTCCGAGGTTAGTGAAGAAGGAGTGGAGGTAATCCGGAAGGGTCGGAGGTAGTGGAAGACGATGGCTGTGGATGGATATGACACTGACCCCCTATCCTGCACCCAAAACCTATGGAAATGGACCAATTCAGCCCCACAGTTCTAACATTTATACAGACTCCTGTTGTCAAAGACTGGATTCGAAAGGGAGGTATGACTCAGTGTTCAGAGGGCTTTGGCCTCAGTGACTCAAGCCAGGAGCGCTGTGCCCAGTAGCATGTTGGGGCCCTAATTTGCAGATACATGGGAAGTCTAGGCAGAGGGCCCATAAATGGCAGGGACCAGGTGGAGCTGACATAACAGGGTCAAGGGTTAGTCAACTGAATATTACTGGCAACTTGGGTTACAGGTTTAACAGACAACAACCCAAAAGGAGAATGGAGAGGGTGGTCCAAAGGCAGACTTGCAGGGCAGGCAACTAAATGGCCCAATGGAGTCAGGGGTGTGCTTGTGGACATCAGAGCTGTTTGGGGTTCCATACTTAGGGAGGAGTAAGTAATATATGGAAATGGGGGGGTGGTGACCATCGGGGGGCTCTGAGGGGAAGACTGTTAGAATGGGGCGAGAGCAGACAATTCCGGAGTGGGACCGGAGACTTAGCAAGGAGGGACCTTGGCCTCAGCGACTCAAGGGGAGCACTGTGCCATTGCTGTTTGTCCATTTGGTCCTTAATTTCAGAAGCAATGAGCAGGAAGTCTCTAGGGGGCATTTCTAGTCGATTTTAGACCGAGGGTCCAAAACGAGTATGTACAAGCACCTACATATATGGAGAGATGAAAGCACAAGGAAACAAGGGTGGTCCAAAATGGAACAAAGGCATCCAAACGGAGACAAAGGGGATTATGGAAGTGGAGCGGTACTGAAGGTCATGGGTTAGACTCTATGGTACATCAAAAGGTGGTAGGGAGGGCAAAGCCCAGAGGGGCAGGAGGATGAGGTGAAGTGGGGTTGATGACTAACTGGCTAAAATGGAAGGAAGCAGTAGTCCAAATAGGGATGAAGGGAAAGTGCAAAAGATACAGTACAAGCAGTGGAAGTGCTGAGAACAGTCTGTGAAGCTCAGAGGTAGTGGAGCTTATGGAGGTTGCAGAGGTTGCAGAGGCGGAGTCAGAAGTCTGAGGAATATTGACAATGGCATTTACATAGAATGAGGTCACCAATGCAATAGACTTAAGCTGAGGTGGAGTCAAAGTCTGAGGTCAGGACCATGATGGGATCTCGGAGCAAAGGTATGAGCAGTGTCTGAGTATGGGGTATGGGATGGCGGTGGGAGGTCATAACTTGGCAGAGGTTGGTGGAAGAGGGACGGAAGGAGAGGAGGTGACATGAGGAGTGAGGAGAGGAGTGATGTGAGGAGCAAGGAGAGGAGTGATGTGAGGAGCAAGGAGAGGAGTGATGTGAGGAGCAAGGGGAGGAGTGAGGAGGGGAGTGATGTGAGGAGCGAGGGGAGGAGTGATGAGGGGAGTGCTGTCCAGTCCAAAGGTGGATATCGGAGTGGACAGGGATAGGGTAGGACTCTGGAGGTGGTGAAGCGGAGGGTCTGGAAGTCGGATCAGGATCAGGTATGTATGGATATGACAAAGACAGGATTTGGGGGCTCCAAGGTTGGTATGAGCAGTGGAGCAGAGGTAATCAGGGATGGCTGGAGGTGACAGAAGGTGGTGGCAGAGGATGGATATGACACCTGTGAAGACATATGTATAAAGGCTTTGGTTGGGTCCCCATGGGTCTCTATATTTTATGGAGTCCTGCAATTTCAACTGATATTTCACTTGCTATAGTATTGTCAGGGCACCTTACCTGACCATACAACCCTGAAACCCCTCCCCCCAGTCTCTCCCCATTTTTCCCTATTTTTCCATGTGTATTTACAACCAGGAGCCCACATACAGACCCATGTGACACCCTTTCCAAGCTGTGGGAATGCACCTGGCTTCTGCCTGCAGTCACACTATAAACTGGCACAGTCCACTTCCTTTCATAGTAGCTTAGCAGGGATGGGGAAACTCCACTAAGCCCTCAGTGAGTTTGAGGAACTACAGGCAGAATCTAGTGCCCCACTGCCCAGAACACTGCACACACCCAACTCCAAGGTCAGGCTGCCCCTGAATGAGGGCTGAGTCCTGACAAGTATGTTGTTGTTCATGCACTGTCATGGACTTCTGTGGACCTCCATAAACATCCATGGAATTTCATGGAAATTGGAAGATAATGTTGTACATGGGCTTTCATGGGCTTCCATGGGTGTTCATGGGTGTTCATGGCCCCCCCATGAAAGCCCATGGAAACCCATGGAAACCCATGGATATCCATGGAGCCCATGGGAGATATTACACTTTTCAGATGTTACTCAGTACGAGGGGCAATGCTCATGGATGAGTCGTTGAAGCCGAAACCCTGCTTCACCGTGATTGTCATCCCCACCCCTAATGGGCTGTTATGCCAGAGTAGCAGACCTTAACGGTTGCCGATGGCGAGTCACAGTAACGTTTCTCCCATGCCCTGACACAGGGCTTGATCAACTTGAAATGATCACAGAGGTCATGTGGGCCTGTATCAAGAAGAAACTCGAGAAACACAAGGAGACTACATTTGAAGATGAACATAGGAATGATGAGCTAGATGAGCTCAGGAATAAATATGAAATGTTACAGAACGAGGCCGACGACCTACATTCTGAAAATGACCATCTTCATCAATGGATCGAGTCCCTCCATAAGGCTAACGATGAACTCAACAAGGATGTCTTTAGAGTCACACACATGGCAAGGGAACGCCCTGCATCTCCCAAACCTGCCCCAATTCAATCTTCTACTCCCTCATCGTCATGGCCCACTCTCCCCCAAACCATCATCATCCCTGGGGTTGGCCTGGTGGATCCTGCGTCAGCCAAGTCTGCACCATCGAAAAAAACCACCTCTTCCAAGAGATGGGCTCCCACATCCAACGATGATGAGATGGAAGGTGAATTGGTCGTTGACCCTGATGCCCCCATTGAGGAATTTGTTGTGAACTGTCCACCCGGTTACCACTACTACAAATACTATGATGCCAAGCTCACCAAAGTGCATGGCGAACCTCTACCTGCACCGACATTTGTCGATCGGTGGCCCTTCCTACCTGCTTCTATGACATTGACCATGTCGACAGAATCAAATTCCCAGACATGGCTGCACTCCTCCATGACAAAGAACCTAAGTGGTTCAAATTGGTTTGCAACTACATACACACCGAAGGTGTGAGATTCTATGCCATGATGTATCATCTTGCCTGGTCATTTAAGATGGGCAAGCCCTCGCAAGAGGACATCGATGTCAGGGCACACCCGCCTGACCCGGGTCCACCCGGACCCACCCGGCCACACCACACCCGCTCCCCGCTGTCTATCCCCCTCCCCCCTCCTTCCTCCCTCTTCTTTCCCCTTTCTTTATTTCATTCTTCTCATCTTCCTCTTCCTGTTTATTTCTTTCTATCTACACGGACCACCTTCCTTTGTATCGATGTACTATTGACCCGTCCGGCCCACACACCCCAGACGGCTTCCCGCTGTGCCCAGCACCCGCGCATGCAGCGGACGCTCTCGGGATCCCCCACGGGGACACCCGGATGCCTGCAGCTGCCTCTGAGGATGACGTGGCACCCGTCATGTGACTCAAGCCGCATGTACATAAATGTACCTGAAGTGGGAACTGAAGAAGTAACCTTCTTCTCACATTCTCCACTTCAGGTAAGTAGTATAGTTTTCCCCTTTAATAATAATAACACATTCTCCACTTCAGTCTGAGTGGCCAGGGACCACTGTCCCGGATCGGGCCCGCCAGTACGCACACCCGCTCCACACCCCGCGACGGCCTCAGTGCCGGACATTACCCCCGGGCCCTCTCAACCCCGGACGCGTCCCTGACAATCGACACCTGTACTGACTGGTACAGGGTGGCTACGAACAACTGCACCTCACAATTGCATATGTCACACAATGACATTGAGATGGAGGCAAAAAGACTTCCCGACCAGTATCCTCCAGCTCGTATCGCACAGATGTGCATCCTTGCATGTAGATGGATAAAACCAATGACTGATGATGCTCGTGAGCATCATAAAATTCAACATCAAGAACGAGCACTTATGTACTTGAACCCTCCCCCAACATCATACTCAAACCCGCCTGTGATGTACGCAAACCCTCACCCTGTGGCATATTCGAACCCTCTGCCGCAGTTACCCCCCTCCAACATATGCACACTTGTCGCTGTACGAATCCACCCACACACCACCAGTGCGTGGGTGTGCTCCTCCTTCCACTTCCCATGGGTGCGGCCATCCCACGCACCATGCCCATTACTCTCACTGTCGTCAAGACGAGGATTCATCCATGAACGATGTCAACACTGAGACTCGTCACTACGACGAGAACTATCTCAGTGACAATGTTGCTGTTTGTAAGGGGTTGGTGTAGGTGCCAACCCTGGTTAGCCTAGTTCCTCAGGCTGCCAACAAAAGTAACTTGTATGAAGTTATTATTTGCAACAGTATGGGAGGAAAGGCTAAGTTGCTCTTTCCACTTTCCCACACTATTGTATGTACTTTGTATATACATGTTTATTACAAGACAATTATACAATTATGTAATGGGAAATAAAGGGTGGGGTTACCACTGTTGATGCAGCAAGGTCCATGACGACTCGTAGGACCATGTCAAATTACCCATCCGGCTCTGGCCCGTTGGGGTCCATGCCACACAAACAGATGAGGAACTGATTTCCTCATGTCCCTACATTCGTCAACGACAATGCAGTCGTTGATTATCTACTTTGTACCTTTCCTCCTTTGTCAATGACAATGTCATTGTTGATTATTTACTCTCCTCTTCGTCAACGACAATTCTATTGGAATTATGAACTAGTGTCGTGTAAGCGCTGGTAACATATTTACACATTGTTAGCTATTACTACATTGTGCAGTTAGATCAAGAGTGTCTCACCTCAGTTCTAGATATGTGAACTGAGGGAGAGAGAGAGAAATTTTTTGTTCTCGTTGCTTTTAAGCCATCCATGACTGTGTCCATCAACATGGACTCCAAAAACGGAAGCATCAGGCAATCCTTCAAGGAAATGTCTGTGTGCAAGAAATGTGGTCTGACGGACTCAATGGACGATCCACAGCATACCAAGAAAAAAGAGATTTCAACATGCCCACTCGATGTGGACCTACTCATGCAATCCCATAGCAACTTGGAATTTCGAATGTTTGACATAAGATAGTGCTTTCGTTAGAATGTCTGCAACTTGATCATCGGTCAGTATGTACTCAAGAGAGATTTCGCATTTTTCAACATGTTTGCGGATGAAGTGTTGCTGTATGCCAATATGCTTTGTTTGGGCATGGAATGTGGGATTTGTTGCAAGCGTGATTGCACCTTGGTTGTTGACTAAGAGGGTTGTTGGTTTGGTGAGGGGTAGGTTAATGTCGTGGAGGAACTGCTGTATCCAAAGAGCCTCTTTAGCCGCATGTGTTGTAGCCATGTACTCGCCTCCTGTGCTAGAAAGAGCAATAGAAGCTTGCTTCTTTGAACTCCAGCTGACAGCAGCTCCTGCCATAATAAAAACGAAACAGGAGATGACCGATAGTCCCTTGAGTCGCCAGCCCAATCAGAATCTGAGTACCCGGTTTTGTCGTCGTTAGTGGAATTACCATCATAGACTAACTTGAGATGTTTTGACGTGTTGAGGTAGTGAAGTAGTCGATTGACAGCAGTCCAGTGTTCCTCTCCTGGATTAGAAGAGTACTGACTTAGTGTGGTAATGGCAAAACTGATGTCGGGGCGAGTCCCGAGCATAGCATACATGATGGATCCAATGCGGGATTGATATTCACGGGTGTTGATGTTGGGGTCAGGTTCTTCATGGTGAGCTAGTTTTACGTTAGAGGACATGGGTGTCGAGATGTTATGAGAGCCATTAAATCCAAAGTGATTGACGACATCAGTGATATAGCGTGATTGAGAGATGAAGAGTAGTCACCGTTGGTGATCGCGTGTGATCTCCAGTCCAAGAAACCAGTGAATCTCCCCCAAGTCCTTCATCTTGAATGTGGACATTAATTGCTTCTTCTTCTTTCGAAGGAGAGGGAGATGGTTGGATAGGATCATCAAGTCATCAATGTAGAGCGCGATGATACAGAAGGTTGCCTGATAAGTAAAAATGAAGACAGCGTGATCTGAATTCAATCGGGTAAAGCCGAGTTTATTCAACTCTTCTTTGGCTTTCATGTACCATGCTCACGACGCTTGTTTGAGACCATACAAACTTTTCTGCAACTTCCACACTATGTCCTTCCACCCATAATCAATAGATCCAGGAGGGGGTTGCATAAAAATGTCGTGTTCGAGTTCGCCATTTAGGAGTGCAGTCTTCACATCCATCTGGTGGATCTCCAGATCTAGACGGGCACCTAATGCAAGGAGAATCCATATGGAGGCCCACTTAATGATGGGTGCAAAAGTCTCCTCATAATTGATCGCGTAAATTTGACTAAAACCCTTTGCAATGATGCGAGCTTTGTATCGCTCTATTTCCCCATTGGCCCCCTTCTTCAATGCAAATACCTGTTTAGATCCCACAACGTTATGAGGGTCGACTTGACTCTTTTGTATGGGAAGGTAAGTCCCTGTCTCCTTCAACACACTAAGTTCTTCAGTGCAAGCCTCAAGCCATGAATTCAAATCATGGCGATCCATGGCTTCCTTATAGGTGTGCAGTATTGTTGTTATCGCCAACATTGCCCAAGTTACGCCCACTAACTCAGGGGCATTTTGCATTCTGTTGTAGGATGAGGCCTCATATCGGATGTCGTCATCCAGGATAGGCACACGACGTATACATGTTGATTGACACGGTTCAGGCAGTTGAACTTTGGGTTTGGGGACAGGTGTAGGTGGGTTCTCCATCTAATCCATCTTTGTCCTCACTCTCACCCCTTTCTCCCTCTTGATCTTCTCGATCTTCCCCTCCTCCATTTCCATCTCCCTCAACCTTATCCATTCCATCATTCTTCCCAGGAGCAATCACATGCGACAGGGAATCAGGTGATTCTACCTCAATCGTCATGCGCTCTGATTCCTTATCCGACTCTTCGAAGAAGTGAACATCCCTGGACTTGTGAAGTTTCCGAGTCTTGGGATCATAAATTATGAATGCCTTCTTCCCTTGGGCCAATCCAAGGTGAATGCCAGGAATGGAGTGGTCATCCAGCTTACGACAGAGGTTGCGATGAATGTGGAGTGTGGCTTTGCAGCCAAAGGTATGTAGTGTTGAAAGGTTTGGTTTATTACCAAAGTAATGTTCGTAGGGAAAGATGTTGTCAGGTAAGAGGAGGTACTGGGTGAGGTGGACCCAGGTGGACCTGGGTGGAGGCGGGTCAGGCAGGTATGCCCTGACAGCCTCCCCATTAGCCTCAGAAAGGGATGATTCTGTCAGGGCACACCCACCCGACCCAGCTCCACCCACCCTCACCCAGTATCCTGCTCACCTTTATTCCTCACCCCTCTTCACTGTTCCTCATTTCTTGTTCTTCATTGTTCTTTCTTCTATCTTTATCTACATGGACGACCTTTCCCCATATCTATGTATTATTGACCTGCCCACGACACGTGCATGACACACCTAGCCCCAGATGACCCAGATGGCCTCATGGTGCAACCCAGCACACACCCTCAGGATCCCCCACAGGGACACCCAGATGACTGCAGCTGTATGTGGGGTGACATGGCAAACCTCATGTGACCCAAGCCACATGTACATAAAGTACCTGGGGTGGGAACCGAAGAAGTAACCTTCTTCTCACGATTCCCACTTCAGTCTGAGTGGCCAGGGACCATCATCCTGCATTGGGCCTGTCAGTATGCACACCCGCTCCACACCCCACAAGGGCCTCAGTGCCAGGTGTTACACCCGGGCCCCCTTGACCCCAGATGCATCCCTGACAGATTCCCATGTGCCATCAGTGTCACATGCCTCTCAGCCCTGCAGGAGGTCCATTAAGAAGTGTTTGCTGCATCCACGAGTCCCCTCTCAGAGCACAAGCCTCACACATCAATGTAAGAAACCACCTCTGCCTAATGCGGGCATTTAGTGTAATGGTAACACACTCTTGGTACCTATGCAGGGTTCTGTGGTTCAACTCCCAGAATGTCCATATTTTAGCATTTAGGTTCCCAAGACCACATGTACAAATTCCAACAATCAATGGCATCAGCAAGGCTGTTCCTCATGTCAATGCTCACCTGCATGAAGAAGTGGATCACCCAAGCATGTACAAAGCTCATCTGAGGAATTCTCTCATCATTCCTCTCGCTTCTCAGGCCATTCAGGATCGGGGGGCCTTAGACGCCATCGTGCAGAGACTCCACATGCACTTGAACACCATCGCCATCTTTCGCTTCCAGGCATGGAAGATGTCCGGTTCCACCAAGCTGGAATGCCATCAGGCCACACCTCCATCCCAACCCCCCTTAACTGGTCAGCTATGCTCTCATCCTCCTCCCCTGCCATCCTCTGATGAGCTGCTGTCAGGTGTGAGAGCACCTCATTATCCCTCAGAACGGCATCGCCCTCATTCACCTCCAGTCGGGGAAGATGTACAGTTCAACCTAGCCCATACCTCAGCAGACTCCTTCCCAGTCGCTCACATGATTTCTCTGAGGTTTAGCCGCAACTTATGTTGCCTCCGAAATCTGTCGAGCGACTGGTACAACTTGCAACACATGATGTTCCCACGGAATATAATTTTTAGTATTTACGCATGTGGTCATTGCACCCAACCCAACCCATGGAGACTAAGGGAGCACATCCAAGGTTGTGAAGTTAATATCCGGGTGTGTGTGAAGTTTAACAGTTTATATATTACTTAGTTGCCAGTCACTTGTTTGTGCCTGGTGGCATAAGTGGTATAGCGCCAGCTGTGGCTATGCAGTTTTTTTAAGTGGCACATGTTCGATTCTCACTTAGGAAAACTTTTTTCGGGCCCTCCCATGGAATAAATGTGTGAAATGGTTGTTTTCTGTACACTAAGGAGTGGAGGGTATGAAAAAAAAAAAGTTTCCTAAGTGAGAATCGAACATGTGCCACTTAAAAAAGTGGCATAGCCACAGCTAGCGCTATACCACTTGCATCACCGGGCACAAACAAGTGACTGGCAACTAAGTAATATATAAACTGTTAAACTTCGCGCACACCCGGATATTAACTTCACAACCTTGGATGTGCTCCCTTAGTCTCCATGGGTTGGGTTGGGTGCAATGACCACATGCGTAAATACTAAAAATTATATTCCGTAACCTATGTACAACTCATTACAACTTAGCATGGGAACATCACGTGTTGCAAGTTGTACCAGTCGCTCGACAGATTTCGGAGGCAACGTAAGTTGTGGCTAAACCTCGGAGAAATCATGTGAGCGACTGGGAAGGAGTCTGATACCTCAGCCCCTTTCTCCCAATACACATCAGGATTCCCACCCTCTCATCCACCCCTGCCATCCTCCTTTGAGCCACCACCAAGACCAAGAGCACCAGCCTCAGATGTCGCATTGTTCACCTCAGTTGAACAGATCATGGTGCAGGAAGGGGGTACGATGTCCTTGCTGAAAGAAGCTATGATTATTCGAGGTATGCACAGTATATTACAGCGTTCTATTTGCCATTCTCACACTACATGATGATATCGACAGGAGCCCCCCCCTCTACCCATTTGGCCCCTTTCTCCCACTCCCAAGGCTGCAGACCATGTTCGAAAATGGAGGGAAGGGCTATCTTGTAAGTGGTATACTGTTTTCATTTGTCAGGCCATTCCAGTCTAACACGTAAGGTTACCTCAGAATCTGCTGTCAAGCGAGCTTACCATCAGACAGCAATCCACATCATGGCAGTAAATACCCATGATATTTGTCTTTACAATGGAACATATGCTTCCTGGATTGATGCCACCCCTCTGGCAAGAACAAGTGTCTTAAACACTTCTCTGAAGTATCAGGAGTTTGTGGACTTTTGCCAGAGACCAGTCAGCTTCGACCTGCTTCATCCACACCTCATGCTCATTGAGTGCCACCCCTTTTTGTTATATCAAAGTGCTGATCCTTAACATTGACTTGCAACATTCTGCTGATAATCTGAATTGGCTCCCAACGTCTGAGTGGAGGGAATGGATCATGGGCATGCAGTCTGTGCTGAGTCAACTTCTTTGCTGTGTCCAGAGCACCGTCTCTCATCTCTGCTGTGCCAAAATCCTCCCCAAACACCATGAAACCATGGCAATACTGATGTTGGAGGAACCGTGTGCTATGGGAGGCCGGATGAGTTTTGTACAGCCACATTCCCACGGTAGCATGACTACTTGGTCACAACACCTTTTTCTTCTTACTTATTTTGGTCACTTCGGACTTATCCGCAAAAGCCACAAACTACATTCAATCTTTTGAATTAGTTTCCCTTTTCCTCAGTTCTTGCGCATATTGCTGAGGTTAGTTACAGTTCTCTCATTTCTATATGTTGTAACTTATTGTATATTACCTTACAGCCATTGGCACTAGGTAATACATCAGTTCTCATGCATATTGCTGAGCTATTGGCACTAGAGCAAGCAGTTATTCCGTTAACTGAAACCTGAATCGGAAGCCTATTTTAGAAGCTTCTCCAAGCCTGAATGATTGTGCAGTCCGAGACTTATCACCATGAAATGGTTGGCGAGATTGAATGCCAGATTGGAGAGCTACGAGGGCATTTTCACTACTGCCTCCTTATTTCCCTTGATGCATGTGCCATATTGGGTGGTAACAAGCTTCCAACCTGGCCGCTTCAGGAAGAGGCCATCAGGACCATCTTTGATGGTTCAGACAGCACCTGTACTGAGGTCCACACCTCCAACCTTAGTGCCTCTGCCCAGGCATATGCTCTCACTCTGGAATGGTGGGGAGTTCCCCATTGGAGAGTGGAACATGGTGACAACTGCTTCACCATCTTTTGATCATGTCTGCCCATGCTTGATTCAGTAGCAGAACATGCCCTTCAGCAGGAAATACAGAGCCACGCTCACTCCAAGAATTTGCAAGGTGCTGCAAGGGGAGACATCACTATAGGATTTGACTTTGCTGTTACAGAAATCATTACACAGCCCTGTCCACCACAGCAGACCCTGCTCGCAGCTCCATCAAATGATTTTTCTGCTCAGCCTTTGTGATGGAGCAATGTCTCACAGCACTTGCCCCTGAGGGGGTTCCTATCCCATTCAAGGACTTCTCCACCAAGGTGGAGAGCATGCTGCAAGGAGTCTGGGTAGACTTGAAATACAAGGAAGGCCTGCATTCTAGTGCGGCCTTGGAGGGAACAAAATGGAAGACCATGAGATCCCCATCGGCACCCATGCTCCACTGAAGGTGGCATTTGTCAGAATCCCTTTCTCATACTACCAACCTCATCATCCTCTTCCGCTGTCATTTCAATCCATACCTTGTATCTGTTATAGGAATGGAGTCTCTCGTGACCGTGTCGACTGAACGTCAACCACAGCGGGTCCTCCTTGTCCACATCCTCCCATCTCTTTCTTACATTCTCCCCGTTCCCCCCTTCTTATACACTCACTCCATGCTAAGCTTTCCCTTATTGGGTTTTGGTGCTGGCCGGATTATTTATTCCATTTCACCAGACTTCTCGCGATCATTCATATTCAATAGTTAGCGTCACATTCATGTATGGCTACAGCTGAGAAAGACGGAACTTAATGAATAACACACTCCCACCTTCTGTGCAACAACTGTAAACCTCCTTGTGCCAACATTGTAACATCTGTGTAAGGTTGTATATGTCTTGGTCACCATCTATATGGGTCATCCCTACTGAGGTTGACGACTCTAGCCCTGGATTGTCAAGTTTGCATGCGACTCAACTCAGGTATGTGCAAACACCTTCTGTTACGACTCACATCACTTGCGCAGGTACTGGGCTCTTGTCTGTCTCACCACATGGTGAGAATCTGGTTAACTCTATGGACAGATTAGTATTCGATACAAGCCTGTTCCCTTCGTCGCTGGTATGCTCTCGCGAGTGCCAAGTAGCTGCTGATCCCACCACATGTCATTCGACCTATGAACAACTAACCCCTCCGTCACCAGTACGCTCATACGAGCACCAAGTACCCATTGACACAAACACAGACCGTTCGCCAAACGAATGGTCTTATACCCCGTTGCCGGTATGCCCATCTGGGTGCCAAGTATCCATCAACCCAACCTCAAGAAGCTCCCTCAAGGAGCTAGAATCCCACTCGTTGCCGGTACACCTGTCTGGGTGCCAAGTACCCATCTGTTATAGGAATGGAGTCTCTCGCGACCGTGTCGACTGAACGTCAACCACAGCGGGTCCTCCTTCTCCACATCCTCCCATCTCTTTCTTACATTCTCCCTGCTTTCCCCCCTTTTTTTATACACTCACTCCGTGCTAAGCTTTCCCTTATTGGGTTTTGGTGCTGGCCGGATTATTTATCCCATTTCACGAGACTTCTCGTGATCATTCTTATTCAATAGTTAGCGTCACGTCCATGTATGGCTACAGCTGAAAAAGATGGAACAAAACAAATAACACACCCTCACCTTCTGTGCAACAACTGTAAACCTCCTTGTGCCAACACTGTAACGTCTGTGTAAGATTGTATATGTCTTGGTCACCATCTATATGGGTCATCCCTACCGAGGTTGACGACTCTAGCCATGGATTGTCAAGTTTGCGCGTGACTCAACTCAGGTATGTGCGAACACCTTCTGTTACGACTCACATCGCTCGCCCAGGTACCGGGCTCTCGTCTGTCTCACCTCACGGTGAGAATCTGGTTAACTCTATGGACAGATTAGTATTCGATACAAGCCCGTTCCCCTCGTCGCTGGTACGCTCTCGTGAGCGCCAAGTAGCTGCCGATCCCACCACATGTTGTTCGACCTATGATCAACTAACCCCTCCGTCACCAGTATGCTCATACGAGCGCCAAGTACCCGTTGACACGAACACAGACTGTTCGCCAAACAAACGGTCTCATACCCCATTGCTGGTATGCCCATCTGGGTGCCAAGTATCCATCAACCCAGCCTCAAGTAGCTCCCTCAAGGAGCTGGAATCTCATTCGTTGCCAGTACACCCATCTGGGTGCCAAGTACCCGTCAACCAAATCTCAGGAAGCTCCCTCAAGGAGCTGTTATATCACTTGCTACCGGTACCCTCCCTCGAGCGCCAAGTACCTGCTAGCCCTTTGTCCTTGACTGGTCCAGTTCTGGATATCCCCTTTGCCTGTGATCCGATACACCTGCGCACGCTATGCTCACATAACGAGTGCCAAGTATCCGTTGTAGCAGACTCCCATTCACCGCGAGGTCCCAGCTTTCTGTCAAAAGCTCTAAGGCTATCGGAAAATACTCATTACACGACTAGGCCACCCTACATACATGAGGTCGATGATTCCAAGTCATCTATAA
Organism: Cantharellus anzutake; assembly: GCF_015039405.1. Classification (NCBI taxonomy): domain Eukaryota; kingdom Fungi; phylum Basidiomycota; class Agaricomycetes; order Cantharellales; family Hydnaceae; genus Cantharellus; species Cantharellus anzutake. Next base: position 1,369,712 of record NW_024066953.1, read on the forward strand.
GGACGGAAAGATGGATTACCCATAACCCATTTCTTTAACATTGGTGCCCCAACCCCGGTGCAACTAGATCACACCATGCCACTAAGGATGCCAGCTCAATCGACGCACAACCATGATGCTTTGGCGTCATCCACACAAGACACCCTCTCCTACCAGGTACCTGACTCCGCAGCAACATCTTCCCCATGGGGTGATGTGTGAACCTCACCTGAAGCTGTTCGGAGGCGACGAGATCTCACACTCATCATAGAGGCCATCAGAGAGTTCGAGGGTGGAGTTTTCAACGATCCCGACGCCCCTATGACCAAAATCCGTAATTGGCGGAGAATCATGCCAGCCTGGCTCGAAAGAGAACTCATCCCCGATGATGGTGCTAAACCAACACTGCGATATCAGCTCGTGCCCCTAGATTGACTGGGATTGACTGATATGTTCTCGAAGATTTCAGCATTCACGCGTCTGGCTGCTGCCACCAAATTTGCCACAGGCGAATTCGTTATAGACCCACATGGCGATTTCTCACTCATGCTGGCTGAGAAGGGCTGGGCGTCACAGAAGGAATTTGATATTGTATGGCACTTCCTTGACCAACGACTCAATGCCTTCGAGAAGCACTTTGATTCCATAAAAAGAGCTGTCGACCCTTCATGAGAGTTTGACAAATCGCGGCTTGGTGGTTTCAGGCCAGCCAGTGTGCCACATACCACTTTCACTGACCGGGAATCAGTCAAAATGGCGTGGTCTGCAGAGATTAGGCCTACCCGTGAGTCGACCCGTGAGACGTTGGGTTGGGAACTAAACAGTCAGTGTGAACCAGCAGTCGATGAAGTCACCTTCATACATCAACACCAGCAGCTGCCAATAGAGCTCCCTGTTCCCAGGCCCAGCATTAACGTCGCTGCAGCTATGTTACGAAGGGATGAAGGGACTGTACCAATGATGGACCGTCCTCGTGAATCCTATTCGCTCCACGATCCCAAGAAGGATCTGGACTATGCAGAATTTGTTCAGGGCCTCAAGGGCAGAAAGACAGGTGGGCCCTGCCGACGGGAGGTATCAGAACGATAGGAACAGACCTGGGCCCAATACGGGTCCCACCTGCTCATTGTTTCGAGATCCTCTCGCTCCTATAAACCTCGGTATGGAGCCAGTTAGATCTGGACCCCAACACGGCCACAATATTGCTGAGGTGACGAACCACCGCAGCCACCTGCTCCTCCAGACCCACCTCTAGCCCAGGGTGGGCCACCTCCACACAACTATCCACCGCCTCCATCAGGAGGTCAAGCAGGTGCGCCCCCTCCACCACCGCTCCTGCCAGGGGGTCAGGCAGGTGCGCCACCGCCACCACCACCACCTGTGCCAGGAGGTCAGGCAGGGGCACCTCCACCTCCACCACCTCCAGGGCCGGGTGCCATAATTCCTCTCCAAATGCCAGGAATCAGGCCATACCTCCCATTCGACCGGACACAACCTTATGTCGATCGTAAGTACACTACATCAGATTTCCCCAAGTTTGATGGCTCGATCGACAGTTATATAACCTGGGGCAGTATCTGTCGAAATTTAGCAAGACACTTGGTGGCCTTCACCCAACAAATGGCAGGAGTCCTGCCCAAGAGGTTCAAGGGAAAACTCGCGGACTGGTGGACTACTGTCCCAACAGCCGACAAGCTGTATTTCACTCCAAATTGGGAGGCTCTACACAGTTATATATTACTGTCAGAGACCAGATCGAGACGAAGGAATGTCTCCGTGGCAGAGGGCTTCAGCCTCAGCGACTTATGCCAGGAGCGCTGTGCCAAGTAACACGTCCATGCCCTAACTTACTGTTACAGGAATGGGTTCCGGGGAACCCAACCTGAGCTGTTCTGCTCACGGATGGAGGTGGCTGCGTAGCCATTGAAGGGAGAGCAGGAGGAGATCTGAGGCCGGGTGTACTAATGGTAACTTGGCACTCTGAGGAGCGTACCGGCAGCGGGTATAATGGGGGCTCCTTGAGGGAGCCACCTAACAGTTGGCTAGCAGTGACTTGGCGCTCATATGAGCATACCGGTAGCGTGGGTAGTTGGCACTCCTTGAGGGAGCAGCCCAGTGGTCGACTATCAGTTACTTGGCACTCAGGGGAGTGTACCAGTAGTGTGAATTGTTGGGACAAGCGGGTTGGTTGACTAGCGCACGGTAGTGAGTGACCGTGGGAATTTGGGCCCGCAGGTACGTGGCCGAGCATCCTGGGGCTGCTTGAGTCACTTCCCCCTCCCAAGAAGGGAGGAAAGGCTGTAGGGCCTGGTAGGGTACTACAGGAAGGGTAGGAATGGGAGCTCAACCACCCAGTGGGGGGGTGGGAGCAGGAAGGGTGAGGTCCGGTGTCTGAGCACTCACTGGGTCATTGAGGTTTCCTCATGGATTGTAAGAATATTGATGTAGACATCAATATTGACCAAGTCAGATGTTACAGGGAAGGTTTACAGGTGGTGGCACACTGGGGTGACAGTTACAATCACTGGGTGATAGTCTGAGATTGGATATTTGATAAAGAGAACAATTCCGGCATCTGCCTTATACATCATATGACTTCTAACTATCTAATATAAAAATCACAATGGTCAAAGGAAGTCCCTTGAAACTCAACAAATCCCCCAGCCAGCACCAAAACCCAGTGGGAAAGCTTGGCATGGGGTTTGACAAAGAAATAAAGTTGGAGGGGCTAAGGTTTGATTGTCTATAGTCACGGACCATAAGATTCTAGGTCCATTCCCATAACACTTACTAACTGGCAACCAGAACTAAAAGGGGGTAAACTCTAGTCGATTTTATTACTGGGGTGTAACCTATGTACAAGTTGAGTATATATAGTTACAACGAGGGCGAGCCCACAAATGGTGGGGCCAAGTGGAGTGGAGCTAACAGGGTTAAACATTAGCCGATTGAATATTACCAACAAGTCAGGTTACAGGGTTAGCGGAATGGTAGGCAATAACCCAGAAATGGAAAGGAAGGATAGGCCCAAAGGTGGGCTTGCAGGGCAAGCGAGTGTATTGCCCAGCAGAGGTGGGAGTGCGCTAGCGGATGTCGGAGCTGTCCGGAAGCCTTCAGGGCTCCGTACTTAGGGAGGCATAGGTAATAAATTGAAAAGAGGGGGTGGTGACCATCGAGGGATACCGAGGTGATTGCAGAATATGGGAGCTCCGAGGTTAGTGAAGAAGGAGCAGAGGTAGTCCAGAGAGATCGGAGGTAGTGGAAGTCGATGGCCATGGATGGATATGACAGTATCCCCTTCTTAGGCCTGAACCCTTGAAGGCCCAGAATTAGTAAGGTGAGGGGAGCTGTACTTACAGAAAAGAAAAAATGAAGACGGAAGTGAGGAGTGGAGAGGAAGGGAGAGATGGGAGAGGAGTCAGGGTTCCTAAGGAGCTTCGGGTCCAGGCTTATCTGGGTACCGAGAGTGGAACGCTTCGACGAGGTCGGAGGTGTGATCGAGTTCACCGGCAAGGAGCCATTGTGTCTCCTCATCGGTCCCTTCATAGCCTAGCCACTTGACCAGGTAGAGCAACTTGTTGTGTCTATGTCAGTCGATCTTGGAGTCGAGTATCTCTTCGATCTCGAACTCGAACTCGCCTTTGATTTCTATGGGAGGTGGAGGTGGCTGGTGGTGGTTCGGAATGACGTTTGGGACGGAGGGTTCGATCTGCGAGACATGGAATACCAGGTGAATGGCTTGCATGTTTTCCGGCAGGTGGAGAGTGAGGGAGTGAGTTCCAATGTGGGCAATGATCTCGAATGGGCCGAGGTTTTTTCGGAGAGCTTTTTGGAAGGTCGGGTGGAGTGGAAATACTTGGCCTTTACATAGACCAAGGTTCCTACCTCGAAAGCTGGGGCAGGACTCCGATGGGAGTCTGCCGGGCCCTGATAACGGATCTGAGTGAGGTGCATTTCCTTGCGAAGGAAGTGGTGGAGGGAGTCGAGATCTACGGAGTACTCTTGGGTGTGTACTGGTGTTAGGTCTCACTCCGGGTGAACAGTGATGTTCAGATGGTAGCCTTTGTTGGTGAAGAATGGAGAGATGCCCGTGGTGACATTCGGAGCGTTGTTGTAAGCGAACTCCACGAGAGGTAGGAGTTCGGACCAATTGTCCTGCTGGTAGTTACTGTAGATGTGCAGGTACTGCTCAAGCGTCTGGTTCATCCGTTTGGTCTGACCGTCTCCTTCCAGATGATAACCGGAGGTGAAGTGGAGGTGGATGTCGAGGGCCTTACCAAGTGAATGGAAAAAATGAGAGACAAACTGTCAGGGAACGACCCGGGGTCGAGAGCGCCTGGATGTGTCACCCGGCACTGAGGACCTGATAGGGTGTATCACAGGTGCACATACTAACGGACCCAGCACAGAACAGTGTCCCTGGCCACTTAGGCTAAAGTGGGAAGTGTGAGAAGAAGGTTACTTCTCAGTTCCCACTTAGGCTGTGTTTATGTACATGTGGTCGAAGGTCACGTGGGGAGTGCCACTGTCAGGGCACACCCGCCTGACCCGCCTCCACCCGGACCCACCTCACCCGGTACCCCTTCTCCCACCCTGCACCCTTCCTTCATATCCCTTCCCCCTCTATCCCTCTCCCATTTCTATTTCTATTCCTATTCCTATTTCTATTCCACATGGACGACCTTTCCCTTATATCTATGTATTATTGACCCGCCCGCGATGCGCACACGACATGCCTAGCCCCGGACGACCCCGGACGGCTCTAGGGCACAACCTAGTGCACGCGCGTGCAGCATACGCCCTTGGGATCCCCCACGGGGACACCTGGGTGACTGCGGCTGTATGCGGGGTGACGTGGCGGACCTCATGTGACCCAAGCCGCATGTATATAAACACACCTGGGGTGGGAACCGAAGAAGTAACCTTCTTCTCAACTTCCCACTTCAGGTAGGTAGCATAGTTTCCCTTTTTAATAATAACTCAACATTCCCACTTCAGTCTAAGTGGCCAGGGATCGCTGTCCCGCATCGGGCCTGCCAGTACGCACGCCCAATCTACCCCGGGTGAGGTCCTCAGCACCGGACGCTACGCCCGGACCGCCTCGACCCCGGACGCGTCCCTGACAGCCACATCATCTACGCGCACAGCCGTATCTGCCCGGGTATCTCCATAAGAGATCTCAGGAGCGTCCGGTGTGTAGGGTGTCACCCAGTGTGCCCGGGTCCGGGCGTGTTGCACAGTCTGGTTAACGGTACATCGAGCAAGGAAGTCGTCCGTGTAGTAGAAAAGGAAAGAAGAAAGAAGAAGAGAAAGGAAGAAGGAGAGAGGGGGGAGGATGGAGGACAGGGGCACCAGGTGAGGGTAGTGGGATTGGGTGGGGTCGGACCAGGTGGAGTGGGGTCAGGTGGGTGTGCCCTGACACAAACTCCGGACCCCTGTCGGAGGTGACATGGGAAGGAACTCCGTGCTTGGAGAACACATGGAGGAGGAAGAGCTTGGCCAGTTCCGGAGAGGTGATGGTATCGTGGGTAGGAATGAAAATGCACTGTTTGGACAGGCAGTCCACGACGACCAAGATGGAAGTGAATCCGGAAGAGGAGGGTAGCTGTTCGATGAAATCCATGGAGATGGAGTTCCAAGGATGTTCAGGGATGGGGAGTTGTTTGAGCAAGTTGTAAGGCTTATGACGGGGGACTTTGGCATGGGCACAAGAAGTGCAGGAGGACACGTAGCTCTTGACAAAGTTACGGATGCCTGGCCAGGTATACTCACGACATACTAGATCCAGAGTCCGGTTTTGACCGAAGTGTCCGGAAAGTTGGTGGTCGTGTTTGTCTCGCAAAACACGGAGACAGAGATTGTTGGAATCCAGAACGTAAATGCGGTTGTCCAGCCTTAACAGGCCTTCAGCATCAACGGACCAGTGGGAATTGGGGAGGTTGGGGGAAGCGAGATTGTGGTATCAGAGGAGAGGGAGGCTAGAATGTCTCGATGGAGAGCCTCTGTGTCGATGAGTACAGCTGCTTGGATTACTGTGGCAGCTAGGAATGTGGCTTGTAAGGACACAGTGAGCTGCTCCAAAGTGAAGACCGGTCGGAAGTTCTGCGGATTGACGTTGTTGTGGGGACAACTCCGTGTACCGCAAAAAGTCGGATTCTGCGGAATTTGGCCACAAACACCCACTACATACCCACTGACGCTCCCGATGCCCATTCTATCACTATCCAACACTCCATACACTCATTCCTTATTTTTCCTTATTTTCCCCATCATTCCCGACAACCCCAAGCAAAATTCCCACGCCCAACCACGCCGCCAATTTCACCCCCTCTCTACATCTCAAGAACCACTGCACCAATTGGGACGAATGAGGGCTCGTTGGAAAGCTGGAGACGAGGAGGTTGCTGACGGGAGGATAGGCGGGCGCTGTGGCGAACTGGTGCGGAGTTAATTTTCACAATTCCCATTTCGGACCCGTTGTCACATTTTCCCCATTCATTCATATTTCTTTTATTGTTTCTTTGTTCCCAATTGGATATTCATCATTTACGGTTGCCTAACGGCCCGTTTACATTTCCCCAGTCCATTCATTCCATTTCCAACATATATAAACTAGATAACAGCTTGTACATAACAAGTTAGTATTGAATAGACCCGTGAAGGGACAAGCAGAAGTTGCATCCAAGTGGCAAAGACGCCATCCACGACCCTAACGCCCCCATTGAGCTAGTTGCTTACGTCTAAGACCCCTCTCATCATACTACTCAGCCTTGATGTCCAAGAGAGATGTAGGTGAGTGTTTGTTTGAGGTTTTTGCAGACACCTACAGCACCCACGGACCAAAACCCGGCCCAACGAACCACACCCGTGCACACTACCACCCTCCCCCTTCTCTCTGTCTCGAGTCTAGGCGATAGACCCGTTACAATGTGAGTGTAGTCCATATCCCCTTCTTTGGGATAGACGTCCCAGCATCTAGTCAACGCATCTGGTTTTACTCCGAGTCTTCCGGGACGGAATCGGACAGTCATGTGGAACTGGGAGAGGAACTCTGACCAGCAGGCTTGCTGCCAGGTCAAGAGTTTGGTGGTGGAAAAATACTTGAGGTTCTTGTGATCGGTGACGACATCGATTGGAGTTCCTGAACCTTCAAGGTAGTGATGCCACGATCAGAATGCATCATGGATGGCAAGCAGTTCCTTATCATGGGTGTCATAATTGAGCTCCGGCGCCGAGAGTGTTCTAGAGCGGAAAGCAACAGGCGAATCTCTCCATGGGGGGGGGGGGGGGGGGGGGGGGGGGGGGGGGGGGGGGGGGGGGGGGGGGGGGGGGGGGGGGGGGGGGGGGGGGGGGGGGGGGGGGGGGGGGGGGGGGGGGGGGGGGGGGGGGGGGGGGGGGGGGGGGGGGGGGGGGGGGGGGGGGGGGGGGGGGGGGGGGGGGGGGGGGGGGGGGGGGGGGGGGGGGGGGGGGGGGGGGGGGGGGGGGGGGGGGGGGGGGGGGGGGGGGGGGGGGGGGGGGGGGGGGGGGGGGGGGGGGGGGGGGGGGGGGGGGGGGGGGGGGGGGGGGGGGGGGGGGGGGGGGGGGGGGGGGGGGGGGGGGGGGGGGGGGGGGGGGGGGGGGGGGGGGGGGGGGGGGGGGGGGGGGGGGAGGGCGAATCTCTCCATCATCACAATGGATGGACAGGAGATTCCGGAGATCATGTAATCGGAGGCATCAGTTTCTACAATGGAGCGGTGGTTATGACTCCGGAGGTGAAGAGGGTGGAGGTCCAGAAGTCGGGTCGGTCGGGTATGCACGGATATGACAGGGGCATCGGGTACCCAATGTGTCAGGATGGGAGCAGAAGTGAAGGCTTCTTTCAAGGTGTTGAAAGCAGAGCGACAGTCATCAGAGAATAACCAGGGGGCTCCTTGATGCGTAAGGTGCATCAAGGGGACCACAATGTCGGAGTATTGGTGGATGAAACACCGATAGAAGTTAGCGAAGCCAAGGAAGGACTGGACATCCTTGACTTTATGGGGCTTGGGCCAATCTTGGATGGCTTTAACCTCCTTGATGGACATGGTGAGTCCGGAGGGAGAAAGGCAGTATCCGAGATATTCCGTAGTGTCCGTATGAAATTCGCATTTCTTCGGATTGGCATATAGGCCGTGTTTGCGGAGTCTCCTAAGAACTTTTCGGACATGCTCCTGATGTGAAGCCATGTCTTCCGAGTAGGTGAGGATGTCGTCTAGGTAGACTACCACAGAAACATCCAAGAGGTCGGCAAAGATTGTGTTGACGAATCGCTGGAAGGCTGCAGGTGCATTTGTGAGACTGAATGGCATGACAAGCCACTCGTAGGAACCATAGCGCATGCGGAAGGAAGTCTTCCATTCATCACCTGCTGCAATGCGACGAACCAGGTGGTAAGCATGCCGGAGGTCTGAGATGCGGGGAAGTGGGTAGCGATCCTTTTTGGTGATCTTGTTCAGCCCTCGGAAGTCAATGCAAAGATGGAGGGATCCTGTCATATCCGTGCATACCCAATCCCGACCCGACTTCCGGACCTCCTCCTTCCCCACCTCCGGAGTGGTACCCTACTGTTGTCCGTTCTGATACTCACCTTCGGTCCTGGCAACACACCTCCTTCTACCTCCCATGCCACCCCACTCCTCCTTCCCTCTCCTCCCCTATCTCTGTCTGCTCCGATACTCACCTCGGACCGAACACCGCCCCTCTCGCCACCCTCCTACTACTCCTCCTACTCCTCTGCTCCTCCCTCACAACACCTCCACCCTTCCATCACCCTCCTACGCTTCCCCCGTCCACTCCGATACTCACCTTCGGACCTGACAACTCTCCTCTCCACCACTCCTTCCCTCTTACCTTTCTCCTCTCTCCTCCCTCTGGTACTCTTCCACCGACCTCCCGCCAAGTTACGACCTTCCACCGCTGTCCCGTACTTCGTACTCGGGCACTGCTCGTACCTTTGCTCCGAGCCTCCATCATAGTCCCTACCTTGGACTTTGACTCCACCTCGGTCTTAGTCCATTGCATTGGTGACCTCATACTACGTAAACACCATTGCCAATATTCCTCGGACTTTCAACCCCGCCTCCGTAACCTCCGTAACCTCCGCAACCTCCGAGCTTCGCAGATCGCCTTCGGCACTGTCGCCGTTTGTAATGTATCTCTCGTGTTTTCCCCTCATCCCTATTTGGACTGCTGCTTCTTCCCATTCTAGCCAGTTAGTCATCATCCCCACTTCTCCTCATCCTCCTGAGCGCTGTGCCATTGCTGTTTGTCCATTTGTCCTTAATTTCACAGTAGGTGAGAGGAAGTCTCTTGGGGGCATTTCAGGTCGATTTCGGACTGAGGTTACAAGTTACTAGGTACATTGTATATAAGGAGGGGTCCGGAATCAAAAGGAACAAGGGTAGGACAAAAGGAGACAAAGGGAGATGGAAAGAGGAACAACACCGAGGGTCAAGTGTTTGACTCAATGGTGTTTCCCAAGGGAGGAATGAAGGGCCAAGGCCCAAGAAGGAAGGAAGGAGGATGGGAGTCGGGAATGGCTAGCTGACTGAATAGAAAGGAAGCAGCAGCCCAAATAGGAATGAGGGAGAATAGCGGAATTGAAATGGACAATGCAATAGTTGCAAGGTCCGGAGTAAGTCCGGAAAGTCCGAACTCGGAGGTTAAACTCCGGAATATTGGCAAAGGTAATTAAATGGAATGAGCTAACCAATACAATGGGTATAAGCGGAGGTGGGGTCAAAGTCTCCTCTGGGCCTCGCCCTCCCTACCTCCTTTCGGACGTATCACAGGTCCTGCCTTATGACCTTTGGTACTGCTCCGCTTCTGTCTACCCTTTGGTTCCCGTTCGGACGTCTTTGTTCTGATTCGGATCCCCTTTGTTTCCTTGTGCTTTTGCCCCCTCCACTATATATATCGGCGCTTGTACATACTCGTTTTGGGCTCAGTCCGAAATTGACCTGAAATGCCCCCTAGAGACTTCCTGCTCGCCTACTGTGAAATTAAGGACCAAATGGACAAACAGCAATGGCACAGCGCTCCGCTTGAGTCGCTGAGGCCAAGGTCCCTCCACACTAAGTCTCCGATTCCACTCCGGAGTCATCTGTATCCGCCCTGTTCTAACAGATCCGTCCTTCTTGCAGACGAAGAGGACCAGTGCCGCATGAGCGGAAGTAGCGGGACGAATGAACCCGGAGGCTAGGTGTTCATCTAAGAACGCCCGGAGAGCCTCGAGTTCCAAAGTAGAGAGAGAGTACATAGTACCCAAGGGTGGTGAAGTGCCTTCCTCAAGGTCGATCTTCAGGTTGTGCTCACGGTGCGGTGCCAGCGTCGAGGCTTTGCTCTTACTGAACACATCTGCGAACTTGTGATACTCCTTTGGAATGGCTGAGAGGTCAACGGAATCGGTGTGGGATGAGGCAGCCCTTAAGCAACTGTCCTCGGAGGGGATGGTTAGGCTGAAGGATACCGATCCTTCAAGTCGACAAGCCTTCGCAAATGCGGAACGGCTGACGAACTCGATAGATGGTAATGGAGGAGTGGGAGCCTGTGACTGAGGTGCTGGCGAAACATCAGATGGTTGGATGTCGGATGACGGCAATAGTACCGGAGACGACGGGGGAGAGCTTGGAGTAACTGTCTTGGTAGGTTCGGAAGTTTGGAACGTAATACTGCTTGAGACCCAGTCAATCAACGGATTGTAGCGGGTAAGCCAGTTGTGTCCTAGGACTAAGGAACAAGATCCATCCAGTGATGTGACAAAGAAAGTCATGGGGGTGATGTTTCTGGAAGCGAAGTGGAGAGGGATATCAACGGCATGGGTTATGATTGAGTTGGTGCTACCATCGAAAAGGTGTAGTTGTAGGGGTTTTATCTGATATGTCTTCAAGGCCAACTTCTTTATGAATGTGTCGTCGATGAAGCAGTCCGAAGACCCAGAGTCTATGAGTGCAGGTATGTTCTCATAGGTGCAGAAAAGTTTATTTTGTGTCCTATCATCGGACAGAGGAGAAGAGACAGGAGAAGAGAAAGAAGAGAAATGGAAAGAGGTGGATCGATCTACAGAAGTAGTCGGAGGGGGTGAAGGAGAGTGGTACATCAGCAACACTATCTACAACGGGTAGAACATTAACCGAAGGGTCAACATTGAGAGGAGAAAATAGACCATTTGAAAGAGAAAAAGAAACGGGAATATGGAGGGAGGATAAGTTGGAGATGGAAGACGCGTTTAAACGCACTTCTTTGAGTGCACGGAGGGAAGAATTGCAACCCCCAGTCCATGCGGAGTCCATGGGGGTGCGAACTAATTTTTTGTCTCTGCGGAAGCGGATCCTTGTTCCTTGGTATGGGCCAAATGGGCCTTAGACATGCAAGAAGAAGACTTGGACAGTCCTTGACCATGTGGCCAGACTGACCGCAGAACATACAAAGTTTCTCGTTGAGATGACGCTTACGCTCTTGTGGCGTGAGCTTGCCATTGTCTCCGAGTTTTGATGAAAGGTCTGGTTTAGTGGAGCTGGCCTCGGACTTCTTGTTGTCCTTCGGAGGCTTGCTACCGGAAGCGGAGTTGAAAGAGGAGGAAGGAACAGGGTCGGAATGAGAAGCGGCGGTGGACTTGTTGAAAATGTTAGAGGAGGAGGGTTTCGCATGACGTGTAACTTCAGATTTACGCTCCCAATAGCGCACATCGAAAGTTTGTGACAAGGTGCAAAGTTCTGAAAGTGTAGAAGGTTTACCTACTCTGGCAATATCGTCCGTGATAGGTTCCGGCAATCCGTTATAGAAAAAACGATGAAGCGCGGCTTCTCCATAATCATGAAGTTGAGAGGCATGTCAGTTGAACTCGACGATGTACGATGTGGTGCCCGTCCTTCATGTCCAGGGTCATTAGTTGAACTTCGGCATCACCCACAGGATCGTGAGGACCGAAGTTGGTTTGAAGTTCGTTGACGAACTCTTGATAGTTATTCATCCATCACGGACAAAGCGTAGAATTTTGATTGAATAATAGATCCGGCTCGAACCAATCGAGGGCCATTCCCTGGAGGTAGGACTGTGTGAAGATGACCTTGGTGCAGTCGCTAGCAAAAGCGAGGGGATGGTCCTGGAAATTCAGTTCGCATTGGACCAGAAATACTCGGAGTTCTTGGGGATCTTTCCCGTCAAACTGTCAGGGCTCACAGACCTTGGTCCGGAGAGCAGAGGATGGTGGAGGGGGTGGACATCTGGTGTGACGAGCCAAACTGGCGATGGCTTGGGCTAGTTGCGCAATAGCCACGTTGGGGATGGGTTTGGCAACGTCGGCGGTTGGGACAGTGGGGATGGGAGGATCAGCAGGAGGAGGGTTGATGAAGTCAGGGACCTTGGAACCGAGTCCAAAGAAGTGAATGGGGTCTATGGGTTGTTCCGTGGTGTCTCCGAAGTCGGAATCTGCAACTGGTGATCGATTCCTAATGGGATGCATGATCAGAGTCGACGGGAGAGGGGTTTCTAGATTAGAAAAGCTATGAAACTCAACTGGGTTTCTCACCAATCAACTAGGACCAGGCTGTGAGGGTTCTGGGGACAGTGAGGCAGAGTTGGGAACTAATGTGCATAGTTGCGGACGGGTGCAGGGGGCTTTTGGTGCCATACAAGACGTGTACTAGTCAGGGAGTAATAAAATACTGTCAGAGACCAGATCGAGACAAAGGAATGTCTCCATGGCAGAGGGCTCCGGCCTCAGCGACTTATGCCAGGAGCGCTGTGCCAAGCAACACGTCCGTGCCCTAACTTACTAACTGGCAACCAGAACTGAAAGGGGGTAAAGTCTAGTCGATTTGTCAGGGGACGGACCCCGGGTCCCCATGACCCCTCTCTACAGTCCACAGTCTGGCCTGTAAACACAGCCCATCTCAGGGCATAGCTACTGTGGGTAAGAAAGTGTATAAGATAAAGGGCAAGTAAGATACACTTGCCTACTGTGGGTAAGAAAGTGAGAAGAAGGTTAACTTCTCACTTTCCCACAGTGGCCCGATATGGCGAAAACTTCCGGGGATACCCGGAAGTCACATGAGGTGGGATCCGGGGTCGGATCATGCGGCGCGCGGAGTGTGCGGCGCAGGAAGTGTGTGGGAAGTGGAGTGGGTCCGGATGCGGGTCCGGGTCCGGGCTAAGTCAGGGTATGTGCCCTGACATGATTTTATTACTGGGGTGTAACCTATGTACAAGTTGAGTATATATAGTTACAATGGGGGCAGGCCCGCAAATGGCAGGGCTGAGTGGAGCAGAGCTAACAGAGTTAAACATTAGCTGATTGAATATTACCGACAAGTCAGGTTATGGGGTTAGTGGAATGGTAGGCAATAACCCAGAAACGGAAAGAAGGATAGGCCTGAAGGTGGGCTTGCAGGGCAAGCGAGTGTATTGCCCAGCGGAGGCGGGAGTGTGCTAGCGGACTTGGAGCTGTCCAGAAGCCTTCGGGGCTCCGTACTTAGGGAGGCATAGGTAATAAATTGAAAAGAGGGGGTGGTGACCATCGAGGGATACCAAGGTGATTGCAGAATATGGGAGCTCCAAGGTTAGTGAAGAAGGAGCGGAGGTAGTGGAAGTCGATGGCCATGGATGGATATGACAATTACACTACTTCTTGACACCTGTGTTTATCGACAAAATACAAGAGTGTTACCACTCATGTCGATACCGTAAAGGTGAGGGCCACATGAGGGAGACACCGCTCGATTTCGTGACATGCAAGTTGCGATTATTGTGCACTCTCTACCCTCTGGCCGATGTACCAAGTCAGGATGTCCTGAAGGGTGAAGTCCAAAGGCTATTGGAGGACGTTCCCAGAGGTTGGTGGGCCCATGTCAACATCGACCATCTCGAGACAGCGGAGGCACTCCAACGAATGGTCACGCTCAAACACAACAAGCTGGTGGCCACCAAAGAGTTCAGCATCGATGCCATTGCCAATAAGGTTGCCAGGTGGAACTTCGAAAGGAACAAACGTGGAACAGATCGAGTAGAAGCTCGAAGTGCAGCTGCAGCGTCAGAGAGCCACACCTACCCCATGAGTGACTTCAAATCATGTAAGAAGCCGCCTCGACCCTGTAGACATTGCGGGAGTGCCCTGCACTGGGACAATGACTGTCCACCTCGTAAGGTGGACTGGACCAAGAGTGATCGCAAGGATTGAGGTGGCCCTTCCAAGTTGGAGCATTCCTATCGACGGGTGTATACCACCTTGGTGGAAGGGCAGGAAGCAGAATTTGCAGTCACTTACACCAAGTTTTGTACCCTGTCCGACTCAGACCCTATGGACGTACTAGATGTAGAGAGTCCCGAAGAGATGCCTGATGCCTACCTTGTTGCATGCACTTGGGGTGAAATTCCCCATGAGGAGAAACTCATCGGTGCAACCAGGACTGTGGGCGAAATCTATGAGGCACGCAAGTTGTTCGGTCATCCCCCAGGTCAGCAGTCCCTGGGATCTGATGTGTGTAGAGTGTGATGTCGTGTGAATGCCATCAATGGCCACGAGGTTGAGGTGTTGGCTGATTCTGGAGCCGCCTGCACGCTGATGTCCACTGAATTATTTGATTGCATTAAAAGCGAAGGATCCAGACTTCGGCAAGGGATGAAGCTGAATCTGGTCCAGCTGACCAGAAAGGCCAAATGTCAGGGTTACATGGTGAAGGAGCAGAGCTGGATCACTTATGTAACCAGTTTCCTACGTCCAATAACGATATTAGAGTTTGTGCTGATTTGTGTACTGACTGTGTTTTGGTTGCCAAATATATAATTGTTCACTGTCTAAACAACAATAAACACCCCCCAACGATCTCACCTGACGTATAGATCGTCTATGGATAAAATTCTATATTGACTTTACTATGATTTCTAGTCAATATTACACCTAGATTTACCACTTTTCAGTAGGATGTGATTTTCCTGATAATTTACTGAAGGAAAACTACTAATAAAATAATTCCACAATAAATGTTACTCAATACAGGAGTGACCAAACTGCTCTTTCTATCGCTTAGAGTGCGTGCTAGTTATCTAGCAGGTTCAGGATCGCTCACTTTTCCCCTCTGGTGTGATAACCAAGTATTGCTGAGAGATTATTCAATTAAGAAGTCCCTCCACCAAATTCTCACTAATTCTCACTATGACACTTTTGTTCAGCTGTGTCTAACTGACCCTAACTCACGCTTAGAGTGACGTGTTAGTTTTATATTAGCTAACAACTAATATTTGCTTTTATCTTTTGGAGCAAATGAACCAACCACTGGTGAGGAGAATTAAACTTATATTTCTACCTGAGGTTTGAGAGGGGGCAGAAGCGGCGGCCTTTTATGCTTTTCAGAGGCCTCTCTACTCCCACGCCTCGCACTAGTTACATGTGCTACATTTGTATTATAGATAGTTCTAGAATGATATAGGGGCTTGGGCTGTGTAAGCTTAATAATGCACTTAGGACATGACTCAGCAATAAGTAATTCAGTTCTTTGTCTGTTGGGCCGATCTTAGCGGGGTCTTGTAGCGCTAAAGCTATGCTCTACACCGCCTTAATTACGAACGGTTATCTTTAGAAATGACTCGGCTATAAAGGAACTTTCTAGACTGTTCTCTAATTCACCCCTTTTTGTGAAGCCGCATCATTACTAATGTTCTAGAGCTTTCCCAATTAATTAACTGATCTGCGGACTTCTGAATCACTTCATGCTTATGATCCGAGATCCAGATCATCAATCATTCCTTTGTTCCGATTTATTTGAGCTTAAAATCAAAAGGTTTTGATGAATCATGGGAAAATATACAAGATCCGGTTTTTTAGCATTTTCTCCTCTTCTGATGCGATCAAAAACTGTCCGCCCGCGTCAGGGAATACTCTGTCATATGGTATTCGGTCCGCCAGACTTCCGGGTGCCAATATATTTCCCTTGAGTCACATTACTTTTTATAAGAATTAGCAAATAAATATATATGAATTATAAGGTGTTTCGCCGTTTGAGCGATATCTCCGTCAGTTTTGAAGCTTTTAGAATGAAACAAAACCGTGGATAAAGTTTAGAAACAGTCCTTTCAGATGGTAAAAAGATTACAGTCAAAAGTTTACTGGCTCCCGAGATATTCACATTTCTTTCCCAATGTTCCTTCTTATTCTGCCGTCTATGTGCTATTTTCTTGTTGTAGGGATATATTCTTTGAATATTACACCTATGCCAGGTTCTAGGCATGCTTGTAGTAGATTAAATCTCATGCTACATGGGTGTGGATAATTTATAATGATCTTCTAATGTCTGTCCAGTCTCATAAAGATCATGAGATCTGTTAAACATCTGAACTTGTCACCTGATTGTTGACTATTCTGATAGATCATTGTTTTATTCTTTGAATATTATTTCTCCTACAACGGTCATAGATCTTTATCTACCATCGCAGCTGGGGCACGTCCTGTTGCAGGACGTGGAAGTCTATGTCCTCAAGGGCATGATGGTTCCATTGCTTATAGCTGAGGATGTACAGACAACCTACCAGCTGCACACGATGTGCCCGCCCGAACGCGAATATTGGCAGGTCGCAGATTCGGAGCACCAGGTTCCCCTCAGGAGCCAGTTGCACCATCGATCAATTTATCAAGTGATGCTATTACCAGATGCACCAGCCAAGGTCAAGAAGACAGCGAAGTCAGGAACTGGGTGCCTGAAGCTAGTTGAAGACGTGACCCTAGAACTGTACACAGTGAGACAGGTCGAAGTTGCTGGCAGTTACAACAGCAACTTGGGAATGTGTTTGGTCGAAGGTTGGAGTAGCCCAGGAGGTTATTTGCCACCACCCATCATGCTGGTAGACACTTGGGACCCTGTCCGATTGCCTTTGACCAACCCAAACCCATACCCAATCAGAGTTCCCAAGGGTGAAATTGTCGCCACTATGCAGCAACCATGAGAGGTCCTAGACCATGTGGACCAATTGACTGAGAACCAGCTGCACAAGTTCACTAAGAAAGGCCTGTTGTATCAAGCCATGACCACTGGCTTGTCGACCCAAAAACAACCAGAAGTCAAGGTGGACACCCTTGAGTCTCTAGTCAGGCCCAAGACTGCGGAGACGCCACCAGGGGAAGAGACACGGCCAGAAGCATTGACCCAAGTTGTGGACATTAACCCAGAGCTATCCCTCGACGAAAAGGAGCAGCTAAAAAGGATTGTGCAGCATCATGCCAAGGCTTTTGCCACGACCAGTAACTTGGGATGTTACAATGCCAAGGTCCGCATATTGTTGAAGCTTGATGTCAAGCCCATCTCTCTCCCTCCTTACCATGCATCACCACTAAAGAGGGAGATCATCGATAAGCAACTAGACTCTTGGTTGGAACTGGGAGTGATAGAGCCATCACAAAGTCCCTGGGGTGCTCCCATCATAATCATCAGCCAAAAAGGGAAGAACCAGCTGTGCGTAGACTGGCACAAGCTCAATGAAGTTACTATACCCAACGAATTCCCTATTCCAAGGCAGACGGACATCTTGCAGGCTCTGTCAGGGGCCCAGTACATGTCCACCTTTGATGCCCTGTCTGGATTTACACAACTTGAGTTTGATCAGGAGTCGAGAGACAAAACGGCCTTCCGTACTCACAGAGGGCTATTGTCATATCCATCCCCGGCCATCAACTTCCAATCCCTCCGATCCCTCCGGTCTACCCCCGCTCCTTCTCCACTAACCTCGGAGCTCCCGTATTCCACAACTCCCTCGGTACCCCTCAATGGTCACCACCCCCTCCTTTCAATTTATTACCTATGCCTCCCTAAGTATGGAGCCCCGAAGACTTCTGGACAGCTCTGACGTCCGCTAGCACACTCCCGCCTCTGTTGGGCAATACACTCGCCTGCCCTGCAGAGCCTACCTTCGGGCCTATCCCTCCTTTCCGTTTCTGGGTTATCGCCTGCCTTTCCGTTAACCCCATAACCCAACTCGTCAGTAATATTCAATTGGCTAATGTCTAACCCCGTTAGCTCGGCTCCGCCAATTGCGGACCTGCCCTCGCTGTAACTATATATACTTAACTTGTACATAGGTTACACTCCAGTAATAAAATCGACTAGAGTTTACCCTCTTCAGTTCTGGTGGCCAGTTAGTAAGTTAGGGCACAGACGTGTTTACTAGGCACAGCGCTCCTGGCATAAGTCGCTGAGGCCGAAGCCCTCCATCACGGAGACACTCCTTCATCTCGACCCGGTCTCTGACAGTATTTTATTACTCCCTGACTAGTACACATCTTGTATGGCACCAAAAGCCCCTCGCACTCGTTCGCAACTACGCACATTAGTTCCCAACTCTGCCTCACCGTCCCCAGAACCCTCACAGCCTGGTCCTAGTCGATTGGTGAGAAACCCAGTTGAGTTTCGAAGCTTTTCTAATCTTGAAACCCCTCTCCCATCGACCCCGATCATGCGCCCCGTTAGGAATCGATCACCAGTTGTAGATTCCGACTTCGGAGACACCACAGAACAACCCATAGACCCCGTCCACTTCTTTGGACTCGGTTCCAAGGTCCCCAACTTCGTTGACCCTCCTCCTGCTGATCCTCCCATCCCCACTGTCCCAACCACTGACGATGCCGAACCTATCCCCAACATGGCTATTGCACAATTAGCCCAAGCCATTGCCAGCTTGGCTCGTCACACCGGTTGTCCACCACCTCCACCATCCTCTGCTCTCCGGACCAAGGTCCATGAGCCCGAACAGTTTGACGGGAAAGATCCCCGAGAACTCCGAGTATTTCTGGTCCAATGTGAACTCAATTTCCAGGACCGTCCCCTCGCTTTTGCTAGCAACCGCGCTAAGGTCATCTTTATGCAGTCCTACCTCAAGGGAATGGCCCTCGATTGGTTCGAGCCAGATTTATTATTCGACCAAAATTCTACTCTTCATCCGCAATGGATGAATAACTACCAAGAGTTCGTCAACAAACTTCAAACCAACTTCGGTCCTCACGATCCTGTGGGTGACGCCGAAGTTCAACTAATGACCCTGGACATGAAGGACAGGCACCACATCAATAAATACGTTGTCGAGTTCAACCGACACACCTCTCAACTTCATGGTTACAGAGAAGCCGCGCTTCGTCGTTTTTTCTATAACGGATTGCCGGAACGTATCAAAGACGATATTGCCAGAGTAGGTAAACCTTATACTCTTTCGGAACTTTGCACCTTGTCACAAACTCTCGATGCGCGCTATTGGGAGCATAAATCTGAAGTTACACGTCACGCGAAACCTTCCTCCTCTAACGTTTTCGACAAGTCCAACACTGCTTCTCGTTCCGACCCCATCCCTTCCTCCTCCTCCTTCAACTCCGCTTCCGGTAGCAAGCCTCCGAAGGACAACAAGAAGTCCGAGGCCAGCTCTGCTAAACCGGACCTTTCGTCTAAACTCGGAGACAACGGCAAGCTCATGCCACAAGAGCGTAAGCGTCGTCTCGACGAGAAACTTTGTATGTTCTGCAGTCAGTCTGGCCATATGGTCAAGGATTGCCCCAAGTCTTCTTCTCGTGCATCTAAGGCCCGTTTGGCCCAGACCGAGGAGCAAGGATCCACTTCTGCAGAAGCAAAAAATTAGTCCGCACCCCTGTGGACTCCGCACGGACCGGGGGTTGCGATCCTTCCTTCCGTGCGCTCAAAGAAGTGCATTTAAACGCGTCTTCCATCTCTGACTTATCCTCCCTCCATATTCCTGTTTCTTTTTCTCTTTCAAATGGTCTATTTTCTCCTCTCAATGTTGACCCTCCGGTTAATGTTCTACCTGTTGTAGATAGTGTTGCTGATGTACCACTCTCTCCTCCGCCCCCTCCGACTACTTCCATAGATCGACCCACCTCTCTCCGTTTCTCTTCTTTCTCTTCTCCTGTCCCTCCTCCTCCATCCAATAATAGGACACAAAATAAACTTTTTCGCTCCTATGAGAACGTACCCGCACTCATAGACTCTGGTTCTTCAGACTGCTTCATCGACGACACATTCGTAAAGAAGTTAGCCTTGAAGACATACCAGATTAAACCCCTACAACTATGCCTATTTGACGGTAGCACCAACTCAATCATAACCCGTGCCATTGATATTCCCCTCTGCTTCGCTTCCGGAAACATCACCCCCACGACTTTCTTTGTCACATCGCTGGATGGATCTTGTTCCTTAGTCCTAGGACACAACTGGCTTACCCGCTACAATCCGTTGATTGACTGGGTCTCAAGCAGTATTACGTTCCGAACTTCCGAACCTACCAAGACAGTTACTCCGAGCTCTCCCCCGTCGTCTCCGGTACTATTGCCGTCGTCCGACATCCAACCATCTGATGTTTCGCCAGCACCTCAGTCACAGGCTCCCACTCCTCCGTTACCATCTATCGAGTTCATCAGCCGTTCCGCATTTGTGAAGGCTTGTCGACTTGAAGGATCGGTATCCTTCAGCCTAACCATCCCTTCCGAGGAAAGCCGCTTGAGGGCTGCCTCATCCCACACCGATCCCGTCGACCTCTCGGCCGTTCCGAAGGAGTATCACAAGTTCGTGGATGTGTTCAGTAAGAGCAAAGCCTCGACGCTGGCACCGCACCGTGAGTACAACCTGAAGATCGACCTTGAGGAAGGCACTTCACCACCCTTGGGTACTATGTACTCTCTCTCTACTTCGGAACTCGAGGCCCTCTGGGCGTTCTTAGATGAACACCTGGCCTCCGGGTTCATTCATCCCACCACCTCCGCTCACACGGCACTGGTCCTCTTCATCCACAAGAAGGACGGATCCCTCCGTCTTTGCGTTGACTTCCGAGGGCTGAACAAGATCACCAAAAAGGATCGCTACCCACTCCCCCGCATCTCCGACCTCCTTGACGCACCTAGCCATGCCACGGTCTACACCAGACTCGACCTCCGGCATGCTTACCACCTGGTTCGCATTGCAGCAGGCGACGAATGGAAGACCTCCTTCCGCACGCACTATGGTTCCTATGAGTGGCTTGTCATGCCATTCGGTCTCACAAATGCACCTGTGGCCTTCCAGCGATTTGTCAACACGATCTTTGCCAACCTCTTGGACGTTTCTGTGGTAGTCTACCTAGACGACATCCTTACCTACTCGGAAGACATGGCTTCACATCAGGAGCATGTCCAAGAAGTTCTTAGGAGACTCCGCAAACATGGCCTATATGCCAATCCGAAGAAATGCGAGTTTCATACGGACACTACGGAATATCTCGGATACTGCCTCTCTCCCTCCGGACTCACCATGTCCATCGAGAAGGTTAAAGCCGTCCAAGATTGGCCCGAGCCCCATAAAGTCAAGGATGTCCAATCCTTCCTTGGCTTTGCTAACTTCTATCAGCGTTTCATCCACCAATACTCCGACATTGTGGTCCCCTTGACGCGCCTCACGCGTAAAGGAGCCCCCTGGTTATTCTCTGACGATTGTCGCTCTGCTTTCAACACCTTGAAAGAAGCCTTCACTTCTGCCCCTATCCTCACACATTGGCTACCCGACACCCCCTCATTGTAGAAACCGACGCTTCCGACTACGCAATCTCTGGAATCCTGTCCATCTGCTGTGATGATGGAGAGATTCGCCCCGTCACTTTCCGCTCTAGAACACTCTCGGTGCCGGAGCTCAATTATGACACCCATGATAAGGAACTGCTCGCCATTCATGATGCATTCCGATCGTGGCGTCATTACCTTGAAGGTTCAGGAACCCCAATCGACGTCGTCACCGACCACAAGAACCTCGAGTATTTTTCCACCACCAAACTCTTGACCCAGCGGCAAGCCCGCTGGTTGGAGTTCCTCTCCCAGTTCCACATGACTGTCCGATTCCGTCCCGGAAGACTCGGAGTAAAACCAGATGCGTTGACTAGACGCTGGGACGTCTATCCCAAAGAAGGGGATATGGACTACGCTTGCGTCAACCCGCAGAACTTCCGACCGGTCTTCACTTTGGAGCAGCTCACTGCGTCCTTACGAGCTATGTTCCTAGCTGCCACAGTAATCCGAGCAGCCGTACTTGTCAACACAGAGGCTCTTCATCGAGACATTCTAGCCTCCCTCTCCTCCGACACCACAATCTCTTCTCATCTCGCTTCCCCCAACCTCCCCAATTCCCACTGGTCCGCTGATGCCGAAGGCCTGTTAAGGCTGGACAACCGCATTTACGTCCCGGACTCTAACGATCTCTGTCTCCGTGTTTTGCGAGACAAACACGACCACCAACTTTCCAGACACTTCGGTCAAAACCGGACTCTGGATCTAGTGCGTCGTGAGTATACCTGGCTGGGCATCCATAACTTCGTCAAGAGTTACGTATCCTCCTGCACTTCTTGTGCCCATGCCAAAGTCCCCCGTCATAAGCCTTACGGCTTACTCAAACAACTCCCCATCCCCGAACGTCCTTGGAACTCCATCTCCATGGATTCCATCAAACAGCTACCCTCCTCTTCCGGATTCACTTCCATCTTGGTTGTCGTGGACCGCCTGTCCAAACAGTGCATTTTCATCCCTACCCACGACACCATCACCTCTCCGGAACTGGCCAAGCTCTTCCTCCTCCATGTGTTCTCCAAGCACGGAGTTCCTTCCCACGTCACCTCCGACAGGGGTCCGGAGTTTGTCTCTCATTTTTTCCGTTCACTTGGTAAGGCCCTCGACATCTGCCTCCACTTCACCTCCGGTTATCATCCAGAAGGAGACAGTCAGACTGAACGGATGAACCAGATGCTCGAGCAGTACCTGCGTATCTACAGTAACTACCAGCAGGACAATTGGTCCGAACTCCTGCCTCTTGCAGAGTTCGCATACAACAACGCTCCGAATGCCACCACAGGCGTCTCCCCGTTCTTCGCCAACAAAGGCTACCATCCGAACATCACCGTTCACCCAGAGCGAGACCTGACATCAGTACGTGCCCAAGAGTACTCCGTAGATCTCGACTCCCTCCATCACTTCCTTCGCGAGGAAATGCATCTCGCTCAGATCCGTTATCAAGGCCCTGCAGACTCCTGCCAGAGTCCTGCCCCAGCTTTCGAAGTAGGAACCTTGGTCTATGTAAAGGCCAAGTATTTCCGCTCCACCCGACCTTCCAAAAAGCTCTCCAAAAAAAACCTCGGCCCATTCGAGATCATTGCCCGCGTTGGAACCCACTCCCTCACCCTCCGCCTGCCGGAAAACATGCGAGCCATTCACCCGGTTTTCCATGTCTCACAGATCGAACCCTCCATCCCGAACACCATTCCGAATTGCCACCAGCCACCTCCGCCTCCCATAGAAATCGAAGGCGAAATGGAGTACGAGATCGAGGAGATACTCGACTCCAAGATCGACCAACGTAGACGCAACAAGTTGCTCTACCTGGTCAAGTGGCTAGGTTATGAAGGGACCGACGAGGAGACACAATGGCTCCTCGTGTCAGAGTCTGCGCGTCAGTTCGCGTGTAAGGATCTCCCCGGGAAACTAGTTGTTGTAAAAGCTGGGGAGCCAACCCAGCTGGCGATAAGGCCTTATATACATAAGTCCCGCAACTCATAAGAGTGCGGCTACATTGGGAATACATGGTAGCCGATAGAGAAGCGACATGAGATAGGGAAATAGATCATGCGGATAAGGGGGCGATAACGGGTAAGGGATGACGCGATAGCGGAAATAGCGCATTGAATACAACCTGCGTTCTAACTACGGCAAATCACACGCAGATATCGACTTACGGGTACTCAACCTATCCGGATAGGGGTCCGGGCCGGCCGGATAACCGTCCGTGCCCTGACACCTTGCCAGGGAACTCGATCACGCCTCCGACCTCGTTGAAGCATTCCACTCTCGGTACCCAGATAAGCCTGGACCTGAAGCCCCTTAGGAACCCCGACTCCTCTCTCATCTCTCCTTTCTCTCCACTCCTCATTTCCGTTTTCATTTTTTTCTTTTCTGCAAGTACAGCTCCCCTCACCTTACTAATTCTGGGCCTTCAAGGGTTCAGGCCTAAGAAGGGGATACTGTCATATCCATCCCCGGCCATCGACTTCTGATCCCTCCGATCCCTCCGGTCTACCCCCGCTCCTTCTCCACTAACCTCGGAGCTCCTGTATTCCGCAACTCCCTTGGTACCCCTCGATGGTCACCACCCCCTCCTTTCAATTTATTACCTATGCCTCCCTAAGTACGGAGCCCCGAAGACTTCCGGACAGCTCCGACATCCGCTAGCGCACTCCCGCCTCCGTTGGGCAATACACTCACCTGCCCTGCAGAGCCTACCTTCGGGCCTATCCCTCCTTTCCGTTTCTGGGTTATCGCCTGCCTTTCCGTTAACCCCGTAACCCGACTCGTCGGTAATATTCAATCGGCTAATGTTTAACCCCATTAGCTCCACTCCGCTCGGCTCTGCCAATTGCGGACCCACCCTCACTGTAACTATATATACTTAACTTGTACATAGGTTACACTCCAGTAATAAAATCGACTAGAGTTTACCCTCTTCAGTTCTGGTGGCCAGTTAGTAAGTTAGGGCATGGACGTGTTTACTAGGCACAGTGCTCCTGGCATAAGTCACTGAGGCCGAAGCCCTCTGTCATGGAGACACTCCTTCATCTCGACCCAGTCTCTGACAGCTATACCAATTCACCAGAATGCCTTTCAGTTGGAGGAATGGACCCCCAGTGTTCCAGAGAGTGATGCAGGAGGTCTTGGCTCCCTTCCTATGGCAATTTGCCCTGGTGTATATAGATGACATCATGGTCTACTCGCTCTCCTTCCGCCAGCACCTGGAACATTTAGATAAGGTTCTGGGAGCGATAGAATCAGCTAACCTTACACTCTCCCCACCCAAGTGTCACATGGGATACCAGAGTCTCCTGTTGTTGGGACAGAAGGTCTCTCGACTCGGACTATCCACCCATCATGAGAAAGTCCACACCTTGCTCAAACTTGAAGAACCCCGCAACTGGAAGGCACTGTGCACGTTCTTGGGGATGGCCATATACTTTTCAGCATTTATACCCCAGTACTCACTCATAGCATGACCGTTGTTTGACATGCTAAAGGACGGTGCACCTTGGATCTGGAGTGAGGACTGCAAGTGAGCGTTTTCCCTGCTCAAACACTCACTGGCTTCGGCCCCTGTCAGGGACATCTGACAAGAGGTTTAGGTTACTGGCTCTATACAGATGCATCTGACGTGGCATTGGCGGGAACCCTCTAACAGATACAACCCATACTTGTCAAGGACCTGGCAGGTACCAGGACCTATGACAAGTTGAAGCAAGCGCACGACCTAGGGAACCCAGTGCCCCACCTTGTAAAGAAGTTGAGTGTCGAACACGATGAACATCCTCCAAGGATGGGCAGCTAACTTTGAGGAATCCATGGTCCATGTGGAAAGAGTGATAGCTTACTGGAGCCGCACCTGTAAGGGACCAGAAACCAGGTATTCAGCCACGGAACGTGAGGCTTTGGTGGCCAAGGAAGCGTTAGTTCGTTTTACACTGTTTATCAAGGGTGAAAGACTATTCCTGGTCACCGACCATGCGGCCCTACAGTGGGCCAGGACCTTTGAGAATTACAACCATCGTCTAGCGGCTTGGGGATTAGTTTTCACGGCATTCCCGAACATGATTATAGTGCACCGCCTGGGTTTGGCGCATTCTAACGTGGATCCGCTGTCAAGACTGTCCCGGACACCCAAGGCAATCAGCCCTGAAGTGGAAGGGTTGCCCAGCCTAGAGACGAGTCTAGCACAAGGGGACATAACTCAGCCCTGGGCGGACTATTTACGTAAGGATCAAGCGAAAAGGACCCTCGTGGTCACCCAATCAAGGTCCATTGCAAGTGAGAAGTTGGACCTGTCCGGCGACCCCGATATGGAGAGCCAAGGGGAGAAAGGTCCAGTTTCCAACCTCCAGATGAGCCTTGCCCCGGAGGTCGCAAAGGAGTTTCAACTCACCTATCTCTCAGACGAAGAATTCGGCGATACCTACAGCAAGTTGCTTGAGGGTTCCTTGGGTGGTGGGGCACACCAGATCTTGGATGACAGTTTGATATTGTGGGACGACCCCCAAGCCAGCCGACGAGTGTGTGTGCCGGCTTGTCTGAGACCCTTGATCCTCAAGGAGTTCCATGACTTACCCCACGAGGCCGCTCATGCGTGGGTAGAGAGAACCCTCAAGCGTCTGAAGGCCAAATGTCATTGGAAGGACCTCAGAAAAGATACTAAGCAATACGTGGAGATGTGCGATGTATGTCAAAAGATCAAGCACGACCGAGGCAAGGCCCCCGGTCTGCTGAAGCCCTTGCCAGTGCCTCAGTTACCATATCATACAATAACGCTAGACTTCGTAATGGGTCTCCCAGCAGTGAAGAGTGACGTTCATCTTGATGCCATCCTAGTGGTAGTTGACAAGCTCACCAAATACAGACATTTCATCCCTTGCGCTTCTACAGTAGATGCGCAAGGTTCGGCTGACCTGCTGTGGCACCACATAATCAAACATATGGGACTACCCACAGTCATAGTCAGCAACAGAGACCCAAGATTCCTGTTATAGGAATGGACCTAGAATCTTATGGTCTGTGACTATGAACAATCAAGCCTTTGGTCCCTTCACCTTTATTTCACTGTCAAACCCCATGCCAAGCTTTCCCACTGGGTTTTGGTGCTGGCTGGGGAATTTGTTGAGTTTCAAGGGACTTCCCTTGACCATTGTGACTTTTATATTAGATAGTTAGAAGTCATATGATGTGTAAGGCAGATGCCGAAAAATGTCTTTCTTCATTATCAAATACATAACCCACAAACCTTGTACCGCAATTGTAACATCCTCACCTTTGTGCCACCACTGTAAACTCAACCTGTAACCTCGGAACCATGTCCACCTCCCTATTCATCCTCTCCATGACAAAACCACAGCGAGGAGGGCATTCCCATGCCCAACCTCCTGCTGCCCGCTCCCACCAGTCCACTGGGTGGTTGAGCGGTCACTCCCATCCAACCAGAAGTTCCCTATCGGGAACTGTAGCCTATCCCACCTCCTTAGGAGAGGGATATAGTCCAGGCAGCTCCAGAATGTCTGGCCACGCACCCGCGGGTCCCACACAACTCCCACTACCGGTACGCTCCCGTGAGTGCCAAGTCACCGATAGCCACCAACTGGGTGACTCCCTTTGGGAGTCCCAGTATCCCACGCTACCGGTACGCTCCATTGAGCGCCAAGTCACCGCTAGCCAACCGCTCCCAGCACACCCGCTACTGGCACGCTCCCAGGAGCGCCAAGTCCCCATTAGCAGACAGCCAGGTGGCTCCCTCAAGGAGCCCATGTCATACTCGCTACCGGTATGCTCCCAGGAGCGCCAAGTTACCGTTGGCCAACCCACAGGTTACACTGCCAGACACTCATCCCATTCCGCTCTCCCTCTGATGGCTACGCAGCCACCTCCATTAGTGAGCTGAACGGTTCAGGTTGGGTTCCCCGGAACCCATTCCTGTAACAATTCCTCTCAACTTTCTGGACTTCCCTAGCTCATCATTTTGATACTAAACTGGCGATGTCCACCGCTGCTCACCCCCAAACAGACGGTCAGATGGAAGTCATGAATCAACAACTGGAAGTCATGCTAAGAGCCTTCATCAATAAGGACCGAGACGACTGGCACGAATATTTGGACGTCCTCATGTTGGCATATAACAACAGCCCTCACACGGCCACAGGCGAGACCCCGGCCTCACTACTACTCATGGGATTCCGACCCTGTCTTCCCAGTTCATTCCTCGTCCCGGAGGAAGGTCTCAATGTCAGGGCAGAGGAGAGGGTGAAAGGCCTAAATCTTCGACGAAAATGGGCCCGTGAAGCCATCTTCAATGCCCAACAATCACAGATTAAAGCTTATAATTCTAAACACAAGGAAGTTATATACAGCGCAGGCGACCTAGTTCTCATCGACCCCCACAAGTTAAACCTCCTGGAAGCAAAAGGGGAAGGGCGCAAACTGATGCAGAGACACATAGGACCCTTCGAGGTAACAGAGGTGATTAATGACAATGTGTATCGGCTAAGGCTCCCTGACTCCTACCCGATGCACAATGTGGTCAATGTGGCTCACTTAAGGCCATACCGGCCCACAGGAGACGACTCGCGACCCCACCTATCCAACCCTAGAGATGACATTAGAGCCTCGGAAGAGTTCGAGGTGGACGATGTGGTGGGGCACAGGAGACGAAAGGGGAAAACGTTATTCAGAGTTCAGTGGAAAGGGTATGGAGCCCAGGAAGATACATGGGTGACGGAAAGAGACCTCAGAAATGCACCTGAAATACTGGCGAAATATAAATCGAGGACTGGCTTGAGCAGACGCTATTAAGCGCCTACTGCCCAATCGAGCAAAGTTGGGACTTCCCGAGTCGGAGCCAGATCACGGCATCAACCAATCATCGCTCACTCCTGATCACTATCGATCTCTCCCACTTCTCAACCTTGTCCCATGTCGCTAGCCTTAGCCAGCATCAGCCAAAGGCCTGCCCCCAGCAACTCTGTTGTGATCACCAACGCTCATAGAGTGGATCATGCCGGACTAGAAGCCATTGAGATCGACATGGAGCCTTTCAAAATCGCTTCATCACATAGTATGTGGTTGAATGGTCAGTTTGGGGTGTCAGATCCTGTATTCTCCTATGTACCCGTTAGAAGCCTGGGCTCTGGTCCTCATCTGCTCGATCGACTATGGATACTGGTTCCAGAAGACCATCATCTCAACGAGGTGGAAGTGTTGAAAGAAAACCATAACCAAAATGTACCGCCCAGAGCCCTTACCCCGCTGCTAGAGCGTTGGCAGGCAGCTGTCAGGGACTGCGTGTCAGTTCACAACGATGAGGGTGTTCCCGAGAATCCTAGTCGTTGTTAATGCTGAGGCGCCACCCTCAGCAGAGATAGGGGTTATATACATGGGTACCGCTACCCACTAGAGTGTGGTTACAATGAGATAAGAGCTAACCGATAGAATGACGACATGAAAGAGATAAGTATTCATTCGGGTAATCGTAAGCGAGGTGTGGGAAAGGGGTGACATGTGGACGGAAGATAGAAGCGGGAGCTAAGCGAGAGCTAAGCGAGATTACCTGCGTTCTTCAGATCACTCCGGATCGTCTTACGGCAACTCCCTTCCGGCATAGGGAGTCAGGGTAGCCGGTAAGGCCGTGCCCTGACAGCAGCCAAGACGGCCACACTCGCAGCTGAGGCCCACTCGTCCCTACGACTACCAGCAGAATTGCATGACGTCATCTACAGAGTGGAATCGGAAGCTGGAGGAGACCACGAACAAGATCGAAACGCTTTTGCCTTCCAATTTGCTCCATTGCAGCATCCGATTATCATAGTACTACATCTTACGCATCATCTCTCTTCTTGTGGCTTTCGTTAACTTCGTCTGGGCACGAGACCGCCTGTCGCTGGATTCCATCAATCTGGATCGGGAAGTAGACTGGTTCGAACCTCCAAAAGGAATAATTGTTGAGGATGGCTCAGTCGATGACCAAACCACGTTGGAACTGCTCAAGCTGATGCCATATGTGGCATGTGGGTTGGCCTGTCACCGGAAAAAGGACAACCACCTGGAAAATTTTGACTCACCAGACTGCACCGCCAGGGCACGGACCCTCTTAGCTCAGCACCTTGGAGACTCAAGGTTACAATGGTTCTTCGACTGGCCAGTGTGGGAAGGCCCCCAGACCCGTTACCAGGGATGTGTCAAAAACCCGGATCATAGGGGAAAATGCGTGAGTCCGAATGCAGGCAGGGCTCAACTAGAGGGGATCTGGGAGCTCCGGTAGTGAACCGAAGCTTCTCCAGGAAGCCCAGTTCTGCTGGATGGTACAAGAGGCTCTAAGAAGGACGCGGCCTCAGCGACTCGGAGGGAGCACTGTGCCTCCATTATGTCTCAGTTAGTCCTTGTATTTCTTGTGTCTGAGGTATCTTGTAGAAAGGGGTTGGGATTCATTCAGAGGGACATGGGGTAACATTTTAGTCGAGATTAGAACTGGGGAAAACTACAGGTTCTAATCTACAGGGAGGAATGGAAAGGACTTTAGTCAAAGTCCGAATGATAATAGAAAACACCGAAAGGTGCCAAATGATACCGAGAGGTCCCGAACGATATCCTTAACGGGGAACTGAGGTGTCGGGTCAAGGAGGGCAGAGTAAGAGGCCAGAAGATGAATGGGAACGACAAATGGGTAAGAGGGGGTTAGCCGACTGAATGGTAAGAAGAAGATAGTTGTGCTATAAATGGAAGGTAACTAATAAGTGATGATGTGAGTGGGGTCACCAAAGGATGCGGATAGCTCCGAAAGCGGAGTTATGTATCCGAAGGATGTTGGGTGACTCCAATAAATGAAATGGGTGGGGAAATGGTTTAGGGGTATGTCATGGGATGTTGGAGATCCGTCGGGAGATCGGAGCAAATCCGGAGTCTCCGAATGTTCCGACTCGGGGCCGAGCTTCCGGGATGGGAGTGGCCAAGGTTCGGTGTGCCACAAACAGGCCGGAGCTGAGACAGTTAGGAAGGAAGGTGACTTGGGGAGTGGGGAGTTATGGTGTAGGGGATGGTGAAATTGTTAGGAAGGTGTGGTGTGGTGGGAGAGCGCGGGGTCAGGATTCCGGGATATGACAGGATGGAGGATCGAGACTCTTATTTGTGAAAGCTGACATGGCCTGGACCACCCACATCCAGTCAAGATCTTTCCACTCTCAAGTTGGTTGAAAGGAGGCGATACCATAGAGCTTTCTATTACGTGGACACAGGACGATTCATGACTCATAACGAGGCTACAGATGTGGTGTTGGAAGACAATGCGGAACGCCATCTACTACAACCTAACCAACTGATGGTCATCGACAATGATGTCAAACCACAGAACGAAGACCTTACCGTCCATGACCTTGCTGTCCCGGATTCCTTTCCTCCTTCCCCTGAATGGCCTGGAACTGGCGATTCGTTGTTCTCACTGAATTTTGGGACACCGTCTTCCTTGCCGGTTCCCCTTTCCTCAACCGCATTGTCCGCCTCATCCTCCCTCTCAAACACCTCGAGCCTGGCTCGCTGGCAGAGACTCCCAAGAGAGGAGAGGAGGTCGAATCCTTACCCCGGGTCCAGAAGGGCGCACATAGCAAACCGTCCCGATCAACCATGCTGGCGTATGCAAGACGAGCCATATAACTCTGGGGCCGACTCGTACCATCCGGAGGACCACAGCCATGAAAGATCTTGGCATTGGGAAGCCTCCTGAGACTCGCTAGTTCAGAGGGAACCTCAAACAAATTCTCGATCCCTGAGTGCAAGGGGTCCCTCATCAAGCTTAGTGCCGTATCAATCCCCTTCGACATCCTCAGCTCCGCGCGCTGCCCCTGTCGCCCTGCCAGTGAATCCCACCTGGGTAGTGGACAGCAGCTCAAACATGGCCGTACCTGCATTCGTGGTCAATCTGGCCACACCTCCTCCCCAGGCCCTGTATCCGGCGCCACCTTCTTACCATCACGTGTCAGAGTACAGCCCGGTTAAGTCCAGACTGCTTACACACAACTGATGACACACCTGCCCCATACCCGCACAGCCTGATCATCATCCCTGGACTGGCACAGACATTTGTTATATTTCCTTCTGTAGAGCGGCCCCGCTTTGCCGGGTATACTGACTTTATCATTCCCTGGGTAGTGAGTGAGGAAGATAACTTTCTTCTCTCACTTCCCCTCGCTGCTCAGCTGGAATCCCTATCGCAATCCACTTTGCCGGGTTCCCCCATTGAGACTGATCCTGTCCCCCTTGGCCTCAGCTCCAGCGAAGGCTCGGGATCCCTTGACTTAGAGTCCGAGCAGCTCGGTACCCTGACATCACGGAAATGTGCCACCTTCCTACGCGTCCTCATCGCATCCATGTGATGATCCCTATGATTACCCTTCCATTCGGTGCCATTCACGATCTAGGAGCTGTTCCCCTCATCAAGATGATCGTTGATGGCATGGCCCTCATCTGCCCCAACACAGTCGGTAGAGACTGGGGGGTGATGTTATAGGAATGGAGTCTCTTGCGACCGTGTCGACTGAACGTCAACCACAGTGGGTCCTCCTTCTCCACATCCTCCCATCTCTTTCTTACATTCTCCCCACTTTCCCCCCTTTTTTTATACACTCACTCCATGCTAAGCTTTCCCTTATTGGGTTTTGGTGCTGGCTGGATTATTTATTCTATTTTGCGAGACTTCTTGCGATCATTCTTATTCAATAGTTAGTGTCACGTTCATGTACGGCTACAGCCGAAAAAGACGGAACAAAACGAATAACACACCCTCACCTTCTGTGCAACAACTGTAAACCTCCTTGTGCCAACACTGTAACGTCTGTGTAAGATTGTATATGTCTCAGTCACCATCTATATGGGTCATCCCTACCGAGGTTGACGACTCTAGCCATGGATCATCAAGTTTGTGTGCGACTCAACTCAGGTATGCACAAACACCTTCTGTTACGACTCACATCACTCACCCAGGTACCGGGCTCTCGTCTGTCTCACCTCACGGTGAGAATCTGGTTAACTCTATGGACGGATTAGTATTCGATACAAGCCCATCCCCCTTGTCGCTGGTACACTCTTGCAAGCGCCAAGTAGCTGCCGATCCCACCACATGTCATTTGACCTATGATCGACTAACCCCTCCATCACCAGTACGCTCATACAAGCGCCAAGTACCCATTGACACGAACACAGACCGTTCGCCAAAGGAACGGTCTCATACCCCGTTGCCGGTACGCTGTTGTGGGGACAACTCCATGTACCGCAAAAAGTCAGATTCTGCGGAATTTGGCCACCAACATACACCACATACCCTCTGACGCTCCCGATGCTCATTCTATCACTATCCAACACTCATAAACTCATTCCTTATTTTTCCTTATTTTCCCCATCATTCCCGACAGCCCCAAGGAAAATTCCCATGCCCAACCATGCCGCTAATTTCACCCCCTCTCCAGATCTCCATAACCACACATACAACCCAGCCATCTTTCTACCCGTTGGTGATGCTATACCTTCCTCCTTTACCCCCAGAGCACTTCCCAGAATGGCAATCCCATACCCGGATGGTTCAGCACAGAGTATAGTCTCACGAGGTCTTGACAGCACCTGTCAATGGCCACATCTCAAGAAGTACTGCACCAATTGGAATGAATAGGGGCTCGTTGGAAAGCTGGAGACGAGGATGTTGCTGACGGGAGGATAGGCGGGCGCTGTGGCGAAGTGTTGCGGAGTTAACCTTCACAATTTCCATTTCGGACCCGTTATCACATATTCCCCATTCATTCATTTTTCTTTTATTGTTTCTTTGTTCCAATTGGATATTCATCATTTACGGTTGCCTAACGGCCCGTTTACATTCCCCCATGCCATTAATTCCATTTCAAACATATATAAACTAGATAACAGCTTGTACATAACAAGTATTGAATAGACCCGTGAAGGGACAAGCAGAAGTTGCATCCAAGTGGCAAAGACACCATCCACGACCCTAACGCCCCCTTGAGATTGTTGCTCACGTCTAAGACCCCTCTCATCATAATACTCAGCCTTGACGTCCAAGAGAGACGTAGGTGAGTGTTTGTTTGAGGTTTTTGCAGACTCGGTAGCGCCCCAGGACCAAAACCCAGCTCCACGAACCACACCCACGCACACTACCACCCTCCCCCTTCTCTCTGTCTCGAGTCTAGGCGATAGACCCATTACAACGCCCATCTGGGCGCCAAGTATCTGTCAACCCAGCCTCAAGTAGCTCCCTCAAGGAGCTGGAATCTCATTCGTTGCCGGTACACCCATCTGGGTGCCAAGTACCCGTCAACCAAATCTCAGGAAGCTCCCTCAAGGAGCTGTTATATCACTCGCTACCGGTACACTCCCTTGAGCACCAAGTACCCGCTAGCCCTTTGTCCTCAACTGGTCCAGTTCTGGATATCCCCTTTGCCTGTGATCCTATACACCTGTGCACAGTATGCTCACATAACAAGCGCCAAGTATCCGTCATAGCAGACTCCCATTCACCACGAGGTCCCAGCTTTCTGTCAAAAGCTCTAAGGCTATCGGACAATACTCATTACACAACTAGGCCACCCTACATACATGAGGTCAACGATTCCAAGTCGTCTATAAGGACGGAAAGAAATGGATTACCCATAACCCATTTCTTTAACACCGTCAACCCAACCTCAGGAAGCTCCCTCAAGGAGCTGTTATATCACTCGCTACCGGTATGCTCCCTTGAGTGCCAAGTACCCATTAGCCTCTTGCCCTCGACTGGTCCAGCTTGGGATATCCCCTTTACTTGCGATCCTATACATCTGCACACGGTATGCTCATGTAACGAGTGCCAAGTATCCATCGCAGCAGCACCACGAGGTCCCAGCTTTCTGTCAAAAGCTCTAAGGCTATCGGATGATACTCATTACACGACTAGGCCACCCTACATACACAAGGTTGACGATCCCAAGTTGTCTATAAGGATGGAAAGAAATGGATTACCCAGAACCCATTTCTTTAACAGTATCGGCCTGCCTAGTGCTATCCCATCGACTAAGGAGGGCCATTGCACCCCTGATGTGTGGCTAGGCACATCCATACAGCTGTCAGGTCCAGCAGTGGAGCTGCGCGATGATTTGGAGGCTGTCAAGCGGTGGGGCATTCTTGTGTATCGAGAAGTACATGGCCGCATTGTGAACCAGGAAGTGGTTGGCCAGGCTGGTACAACTCACTGTCTTAACTTGCTCTGCAAGACACAGGAGGGAGCTCAAAGCCTCAAGCGATACCTCCAAGCAAGATACCCCGATGCTGTTCTCAAAGATATTGAAATGGAGGACTATACACCAAGCGGGTGGATATATCAGTGAGACTCTTTCTCATGGGTTTGACAAGACCACAGTCATGACTCTCCTGGATCATTCACCAGCCCCTCTCATCCCTCAAGGTCCAGACACCATGCCTAGTGAGATAGCCAAACTCTGGGCCCGGATCTACTCACAGGACCTCTTCAAATACAATCGCTTCCAGATTATGACAACAACAACCAACTCAGGATGCATATTGTTCAACGTGATTGAGGTGACGTTCAGATCTGAGGTGCTTGAAAAAATGTGCCTGCATAGGCCTTTCAAGTTGAGTGAAGAGGAATATCTACATCTCCTTTGTTTCTGCCTCATCCTTTTCACCTTCACCACTTCAAGTGTGCATTCTGCCAAAGGATCTACCCTGCAGAAGGTTCTATCTACCCCCATGTTGTTCATTTCATTGCTGATTCTGCAAGGCACCTTTTTGAGGGCATCGAACTTTGAACAACAGAGATGTTGAAGAGGTCAGGAAACCTGCCTCAAGATGAGTTTGTGTCTATTCACTGGCAGCCCAAAACTGGCCTCTTTGCACTTAAAGTGGCAGAGAGCCCTCCTGCTCCCCAAAACTGGCTGACTGTGGAAGAATTACATTCCCATTTTCAGTTGTAGATGCAGTGGCCATCTGTGGCTGTTTCCTATGTATGCTAGAACCTGCAAGCTGCCCTACTCCCATTACCTGTTGCTCAGCCCATGGGTTGGGTCTTATAACAGCATCTTTATTGTAAATAGCTTCGAAATACAATCCCTTACTCTGGCAATGTAGGCCCACATATTGATAATGTCTTCCTCCTCGCCAGCCTCGATCTCATCAAGCAACTGTAACACCTGCATTGAAATGCCCCTGCCATCGGCACCCCTTTCGCAAAGCTCCTGTCCAGCAGTGTGGACCATTCTCCAGTGTTGCCCAATGTTCAAGACATTGGGAGGTGGCTCCCACCTCTCAACATACTGGGCAACAATGTCAATCCTTACAAGGAGTTCAACATCTTCTGCCGCTAGCGCCTGCAAATGAAGGCCTGGAAGGATTCTCCATGCGCTCCGCCACACTGAGTGGCGTGCACACTTGAAGGCATCAAAGGTAGGAACCTCACCACTCATGCTCATTGTTGAAGATGGTGTTGTAGTCCATCTACCTCTTGTCTGATTTCCTTTTCTTTTCTTTTTATGTGTCACATGACTGCAGAGATGAACTCTATCTGTTTCTACTCTTGTATAAACATTACAGTTCATCTCAGTTCATCTCAGAGGTGCCATAACCTGAGTTACAACAGATGGTGCCTCCAATGGTTCACAAGCCGCTGTCCCTCCATTCACAGCAAGGTGTGTGCCTCCGTTATTTATGATCCTTGACACCTCTCAAACCTCAACAGGAGTACTAGCCACTATCCCTTCGTTCACAGTGAGGTGTGCACTTCCAGTATTTATGATCTTTGGTGCCTCTCAAACTTTGACAGGAGTACTGTGCGGCATTGGATGGATTAACCTAATAGGTGGGATGACCATTGGCATAGGCAGCTCCATATTCATTTTACTGGCCTGTGCTGTGAAGATGTTGTTTTCCGGTTCGTCAGGGAGTTGCAGCCCACATTCCTGCCAGGGGGCTTGATGTGCGGCCTGCGGAGATCCAGCTAGGTCTATCACCTCCATTTTTACTGGCAATGAAGACATGCTCAGTTCAGGCAAGTGTTTGGGTGGTGTTTCAGGCACTGTTTCCTCATCCTGTGGACCCATCGCCTTGCTCTCAAGTAGGGCAGTCTTCCTTCCCTGTTTCTTGGCCCTAGGTGTTTGTCACGACCGACAAATCCCGGGGCTCCGTCAGCGGCGAACCAATGCCGATAGGCGAATCCGCCGACCCGAAACCCATCCTAACCAGCCCCCAACCCCATGTCTGGCCCCCTGCCTTACTGCATGAGACTTGGCCAAGAATCAGAACCTAGACCCTGCCGGTATTCCGACCTTACCTCCAGTTCCTGAGCCCTTGGCGCTCCCGGCATTCAGTCACGCCTGCCTTGTCTCCATCTGAACCACACTCATCGCTTCCCGCTATGTGGTCACAGCCATGCCCCGCTTCCGTCCACTCCGCACCCTCTGCCCACTCCGCACCCTCTGCCCATCTCTGCACCTTCTGGCCACTTCTGGTTGCCCTTGACACCTCTGGTCAGGTCAACACTCCCACTCCCCTCTGTACCTCTGTTGGCCTTCATGCTGTCCTTGTGTGACAGTGCTGGCAGATCAACTTCTGTTCGCGGACTTGTGTCGGCACCACACCGACCCCGCTTATTTGCGGACTTGTATCGGCGCCGCGCGCTGACCTCCGCTTTTCCTCTGGCCATTTGTCACTTGGCAGCTTATCATTCATTCCTTGCCGAGTGCCATTTATTGTTTGCTTCCCTGCCAATATCGGCATTTGATCCCCTCTTTATTGGCACTAGGTTATTGATCTCATTCAGTTATTCATCAATAACCCTTGCCACTTATTGTTTAGTGATCTGTTCCTCCTTTCCAGTTCCCGGGCTCTTGTCCTTATTTAGTTTGACAATCCCCGCTTATCTCCGCGCCGGACCACGCCGGACTGACCGGCCTTTCTATATTCCCTCTTGCCTATTTATATACCTTGTAAATACTTTTGGGGACCTCAGTCTGAAATCAACTAGAGTACCCCCCCTGTCTGGTCTGAGTCTCTCCTTCTGCAAAGGGGGCTTCCCCCCTCTGAGTCCGTGCTCGCGGAGTCCGCGCTCCTCCTACAGGTCCGCTCCGCCCGCAAGTCTTGTTTGAAGTCCGCTGTGAGTGTCAATCCGTAAATACGGGATCTCCCCCAAACGTCAAGCTCAGGGCACAGCGCTCCACCTGAGTCGCTGAGGCCGCGATCCCACTCTGCTAACCTTGAACAGCGCTTCCGGACGCGCCGCATATTTCCGCCCGCATATCCGCGTGCGTGCTCCAACAGACCTCTGCCACAATCTCTGACCCCGACTCAGACAGAACCCAATCCATCGTCTATCTGTCTTCTGACAGTCTGCCAGACTCCAACAATATTCCCAGTCTCTGACAGCATCCCAGATCTCTGACAGTATTCCGAGTCCGACAAGAATCCCGACTCTGACAGTGTTGCACAAGGACGTTTGGTTGAGGTGTGCATACGTACGGCTCTAGACCCCTTTTGATTCGCTTAGGAGATGGGGTGGGTATTGTGCTGTCTCCAATCGAGCCTCGTTCCAGAGACACAGTGGTAGGGTCTGGGGTGCTTCCCTTACATTTGTGGGATGATGCCAGGATGATGGTCATTTTCTCAACTGCTCTCCTTACTTCATTTTGAGGTAAATTTACTGACATTGCCATTCCCATCCAGTGCACAGTGTAACACCTCACGCTTCAGGTACTCATCTGGTAAGCCCATACCCATCAGTCATGCCTTTTGAGTTTCATTGACATTCACTGTACCATCTGTCATGTGTTCCACCCTTAAGGTCTGCACCGGATCCTCATGATCAAACTGTAACATGCACTGTGCAGTTTCACGTGGGGTCCAATCACATGGAAGCCCTCTGTTTAGGCATTGAACACTGCAATGCCAACTGGCAAAACAGAGACAGTGTTCAAGCAAGAACAGAAGTATGTTGACACCTCTCCAGTTGTGCCCAAGGTCCATTATGCCTGTTGCCTCCTCTACAAGTAGACATCACCAATGAGCAAAGCGGATAGTGCTGCAAAAGTAGGACATATGAATCATGGCTTTGAGCTTCCCAGCACAATCAGTGTGGTGAACGGTATGCACCCCATATGCCCAGTCTATAGTGCTCAGGCCTTCCCTCATCTTCAATAAAGGTGTGTGATAATCCACATCCTCTGCATCACACTCAACCTCTGATTTGCAGTAGTGTTACCCAAATATCGGTACAGATCATCACTGAAATGGATGCTTTGCTTTGCATGCGTCACAATGGACTTCATGAGGTCAGAGGCCCCAAACACCTTGCTGGTAGACGTTTTGGAGTTGTTGAATGCTCCAAAATGATGAAGGAAGTCTCTGCAGCAATTTCAGCCTGCACAGACTGCGAGGAGAAGTCACTCATACCTCTGTTTGATGGTGTCAGGTTGATGTGGGCTGAGGGGGATACAAGTAAGCCAACAGTACCCTTCTAAACATAAACCCATGCCTGAATGCCTTTATTCCATTGTAAAAGTTTCTCATCGCCAATGCGGCATCCTCTGTGAGGGGTAGGCCCATAGCTTTGACCATTTCCACAATCATTGGAGAGCTAGTAAAAGTGATAGTTGAGTCTCGAGGGGAAAGTGTGTCATCTGCTATGAATCCCCCTTACAGCCACACCAATGGGGTGAATGGTGCTGAGTGTGACAAGCTACCACAAAGCCTTAGTTGAACCAAATCTAGTAGTCCCTAGAATCCTGTCCACTGTACCTGAGCAGTGTACTTTCCAGTTACCTTCTGTGTCAGGACACAGCGAGGAGGGAGCATGCCTGGACCTTTCCCCGGAAGGGAGGCCAGAGGTAGAGGACAGGCAGAAGGACCATGGCCTCAGTGACTTGGAGGGGAGTGCTGTGCCTACATTCGGTTAATGCTTAGAGTCTGGTCCTTAACTTCAGAACAAGGGGCGCAAACTCAGGGGGAATAGTCGTTATTGTCGATTTTGCACTGAGGTGCCATCAACTACAGTACAGGACTTATATACATAATGCAAGACAAATAGGAACAAAGGGAAAACCCAAGATGGACTTACCCACTTGCCAGGTCAGCAAGCTTGTGAGAGAATTGCCTTATCAAGCATTGTGGAGTGGGTAGGTGAAGGGTGGAATTAGCAACAGCTATTGGGAAGTGGGAAAACCTTTGTGGGGTTGGCAGAGGTCCTAGGAGGTCCATAGTAATATTGGGTAGGTAGAAATATTAATAAACATCTAAGATGAGGATAAGAGGTACCAGAGAAGGTACCGGAGATCGGAGGCAGAGGTGGAACAGAG
Source organism: Cantharellus anzutake (assembly GCF_015039405.1). Lineage (NCBI taxonomy): Eukaryota > Fungi > Basidiomycota > Agaricomycetes > Cantharellales > Hydnaceae > Cantharellus > Cantharellus anzutake. Next base: position 1,409,612 of record NW_024066953.1, read on the forward strand.
GTCTGGAGGGTATGGCAGGGGTGAGGGAGAGGATGAACAGGAGGTGAACCAGAACGTTGGCGGAGTAGTTATGGATATGACATTCTGCAACAGATAGAGGCCTTTGTTGGGTTTAGCATCCCTTTCATCCTTTGACAAAACAATGTCTCCACAATGTATCAGGGCTTTTTCATAAAATGCATTCGCCTCTGCCATGCAATTGGGGTAGTGCTTCTCAACAGCTTCTTGGTGTGATTTATGCAGCCTTGCAGCCTCTTGACTATCTATTCCAGCTGGGAAACAATTAGTCCCAAATATGGGCTGTGTTAGAATGGGCGGATTCGGACGACTCTGGAGTGGAGTCGGAGACTTAGCGTGGAAGGACCTCGGCCTCAGCGACTCAGGCAGAGTGCTGTGCCATTGCTGGTTGTCCTGGGGGTCCCTAATTTTGGATCTAGCAGAGGGGAAGTCTCTTGGGGGCATTTCAGGTCGATTTCGGACTGAGATTACAAGTTACTAAGTACATTGTATATAAGGAGGGGTCCGGAATCAAAAGGAGCAAGGTGTCAGAGACCAGATCGAGATGAAGGAATGTCTCCGTGGCGGAGGGCTTCGGCCTCAGTGACTTATGCCAGGAGCGCTGTGCCAAGTAACATGTCCATGCCCTAACCTACTAACTGGCAACCAGAACTAAAAGGGGTCAACTCTAGTCAATTTTATTACTGAGGTGTAACCTATGTACAAGTTGAGTATATATAGTTACAACGAGGGTGGGCCCATAAATGGCAGGGCCGAGCAGAGCGGAGCTAACGGAGTTAAACATTAGCTGATTGAATATTACCGACAAGTCAGGTTACGGGGTTAGTGGAATGGTAGGCAATAACCCAGAAACGGAAAGGAGGGATAGGCCCAAAGGTGGGCTTGCAGGGCAAACGAGTGTATTGCCCAGCAGAGGTGGGAGTGCACTAGTGGATGTCGGAGCTGTCCGGAAGCCTTCGGGGCTCCGTACTCAGGGAGGCGTAGGTAATAAATTGAAAAGAGGGGGTGGTGACCATCGAGGGATACCGAGGTGATTGCGGAATATGGGAGCTCCAAGGTTAGTGAAGAAGGAGCGGAGGTAGTCCGGAGAGATCAGAGGTAGTGGAAGTTGATGGCCGTGGATGGATATGACACAAGGGTACTCCAAAAGGAGACAAAGGGAGCTGGAAAGAGGAACAACACTGAGGGTCAAGGGTTTGACTCAATGGTGTTTCCCAAAGGAGGAGTGAAGGGCCAAGGCCCAAGGAGGAAGGAAGGAGGATGGGAGTGGGGAATGGCCAGCTGACTGAATAGAAAGGAAGCAGCAGCCCAAATAGGAATGAGGGAGAATAGCAGAATTGAATGGAGCAATGCAATAGTTGCAAGGTCCAAGGTAAGTCCGGAAAGTCCGAACTCAGAAGTTAAACTCCGGAATATTGGCAAACGTAATTAAATGGAATGAGCTAACCAATACAATGGGTATAAGCGGAGGTGGGGTCAAAGTCCGAGGTCGGAGCTAAGACCAGAGGTTCCGGAGACAGAGACATGAACAGGATTCCAGACGGAGGTCCAGAGTCGGGAGCATAGGTGTTGCATGCTCATCTGGAAGGTGTCAAGGATGAGGTCGGACCCGGAATGTTCTGGAGTTGGACCGAAGGTGGTGTCGGAGCTGGAGGTGGGATAACCTCTTGGGAGTCGGCAAGGAGAAGGTGACAGAAGGGAAGTAGGGCTCCAGAGTCAGTTTCAGAGTTCTGGGAGCCCGGAGCGGAGGTCGGGATTGTATGGATATGACAGCCCCCCCAGGCTCTGCCTCCTCACTACACAATGGTGGATAATAATCCACTGTTGCCATATTCACAGGTAATCAAACCCACCCCGCCCCATAACCTCAGTCCCCACAATGAGGGAATGTTGGTGGACAATGGCATTGTGGAAGAGGCCCCAAGGCTGAGATGTTTCCTGGAAGCCCAATGGACGCAAGCCCCCTCTGCTGAGAATGCAGTTGCAGGCCCATCTTGAGGGCCCCAGGCAAGTGGGTCCATGCCTGCCTGAAAGGGCAAAGCCAAGAAGGACTGATGTTACAAGCGGGAATGGACTCCTAGAGGGGAGAGAGCAGGAAGAAGGAAGGGAACGCTCCAGCTTACTCCCTGCTTCACACTTGATTGAACAATGGAAACCCCCCCTCTGCTCTGACCATCTGCACATCACTGTGGCAGCATTGAGTGTCAAATCCTTGTAACAGAGCAAAATAACAAGCACATAGAAGCTGTTACATAAATGGCCTTTGGGAGTTCATGAGCATCCATGGGCACCCATGAGAGTCCATGAATGCCCATGGGATTCCATGAACACCCATGGGAGTCCATGAACATCCACAGAAGCCCATGACCACCCATGGGAGGCTGTAAAAGTCATGTAATTTGTCAGAAAATCCATGGAACTCCATGGAACTCCATGAAAATCCATGAAATTTCATGAAATTTCAACAAATCCCATGGAATCCCATGGAATCCCATGAATTTTCATGAATTTTCATGAATTTTCATGGAGCCCATGGAGCATCTATCACTTTTCACGAGTTACTGGAATCTTTGTATGTTTTGTGGTTTGTCTGGCCATATGGTCAAGGACTGCCCAAAATCATCTTCTTGCACTTCTAAGGCATGAATTGCCCAAACTGCACCCTCTATGACTCCTCCAGTGGAGCCAAAAAATTAGTTTGTGCCTCTGTGGACTCAGCACAAACCTGGGGTTGCATTACTCCCTTGCATGCTATCAAAGAGGTTTGCTTAAGTGCTGCCTCAATATCCGAAACATCTTCCCTCATCATTCCCATCTCTTTCATCCCTTTTTCTTCTTCTCTTTTTTCTGGAAATGGTCTACTCTCTCCTCTGTCTCTCCCATCTGTTGTTGATCCAGGAAAACCTTTTCTCCAAATGGTCTACCTCCTTCATCATCTGTTGCTCCAAATCCTTTGTCCTCACTTCCTCTTTCTCCTTTGTCCGTTACTTCTGTCCCTCCTATTAATAAAAACACCCCTGATGAGCAATATCAAGCTCTCATTGATTCAGGATCATCAGATTGTTTCATTGACGAAAAGTTCATGATTAAAAACAACCTGTTGACCTATTTGGTTTCACCTTTGTCTGTTAGAACTGGGCGAGGGCAGACGATTCTGGAGGGGAACCAGAGACTTAGCAAGGAGGGACCTTGGCCTCAGTGACTCAAGCAGAGCGCTGTGCCATTGCTGTTTGTCCATTTGGTCCTTAATTTCATAGGCGGCGAGCAGGAAGTCTCTAGGGGGCATTTCAGGTCGATTTTAGACTAAAGGACTAAAACAAGTATGTACAGGCGCCAATATATAATGGAGAGGGTGAAAGCACAAGGAAACAAAGGGAGTCCGAATCGGAACGAAGGCGTCTGAATGGGAACAAAGGGATGACAGAAGCGGAGCGGTACCGAAGGTCATAGGGCAGAACCTGTGGTACATCCGAAAGGAGGTAAGGAGGGCGAAGCCCAGAGGGGCAGGAGGGTGAGGTGAAGTGGGGATGATGACTAACTGGCTAGAATGGGAAGAAGCAGCAGTCCAAATAAGGATGAGGGGAAAACGCGAAAGATACATTACAAGCGGCGAAAGTGCCGAAGGTGATCCATGGAGCTCGGGGGTTACGGAGCTTACAGAGGTTATGGAGGCGGGGTTGAAAGTCTGAGGAATATTGGCAATGGTGTTTACGTAGTATGAGGTCACCAATGCAATGGACTAAAGCTGAGGTGGAGTCAAAGTCCGAGGTAGGAACTATGATGGAGTCTCGGAGCAAAGGTACGAGCAGTGTCTGAGTACGAGGTACGGGACAGCGGCAGAAGGTTGTAACTTGGTGGAAGGTCGGCGGAAGAGGGCCAGAGGGAAGAGAGAGGAGAGAGGAAAGGGGAGAGGAGTGGAGGAGAGGAAAGGTGTCAGGTCCGAAGGTGAGTATTGGAGCGAGGTGTTGTGAGGAGGAAGAGGAGGAGTGGGAGGAGGAGTAGGAGGAGGGTGGTGAGAGGAGTGGTGTTCAGTCCGAGGTGAGTATCGGAGCAGATGGAGATAGGGCAGGAGAAGGACGGAGGAGTGGAGGTGGCATGAGGGGTGAGAGGAGGTGTGGTGTCAGGTGTGGTGTCAGGACCGAAGGTGAATATCAGAATGGACAGTGGTAGGGTAGGACTCCAGAGGTGGTGAAGATGGAGGTCCGGGAGTCAGGTCGGGATCGGGTATGTACAGATATGACATTGTCTCTCCGCTTGTTTGATGGGACCACAAATTCCATCATCACTAAAGCAGTGGACATTAAACTCCATTTTGCTTCCGGTAACATCACCCAGACGAATTTCTACATCACCTCGTTGGATGGTACTTGTTCCATGGTTCTAGGACACAATGGCTCACCCACCACAATCTGTTGGTTGAGTGGGTACAGAGCAGTATCTCGTTCCGAACCTCTGAACATACCAGTCCTGCCTCTGCACCCACCCCTTCGTTGCATCCGGAGCCTATTCCACCTGTTGACTCCACTACCCTGGTTACACTGATTGCATCTGACCACCAGGCTCCCTCCATCGAGTTTGTTAGCCGCTCTGCATTCATGAAGTTGTGCAAACTCAAAGGTTCTACCTTTCAGCCATTCCAGAGCAGTACCATGAATTTGTGGATGTGTTCAGCAAGAGCAAAGCCTCTATACTAGTGCTACATCATGAATACGACTCAAAGATCGACCTTGAGGAAGGCACATCACCACCCTAGGAATCCTTTACTCCCTCTCTCCCCTGGAACTTGAAGCTCTTCATGTGTTCTTGGAGGAACACTTAGCTTCCGGTTTCATCTGCCCCACTACATCCTCCCATGCAGCACCAGTTCTCTTTGTCCGCAAGAAGGATGGTTTGCTCTGCCTTTGTGTTGACTTCCGAGGACTGAACAAGATCATGAAGAAGGATCGTTATCCACTTCCCTGCATATCAGACCTCCTTGATGCTCCTAGCCATGCCAAAGTCTACACTAAACTCGACCTCCACCATGCATACCACTTGGTCTGTATTGCTGTGGGCGATGAGTGGAAGACTTCTTTTTGCACCCACTATGGATCCTATGAATGGCTAGTCATGCCGTTCGCTCTGACTAATGCTCCTGTGGCCTTCCAACGATTCATCAACATGATCTTTGCTGACCTCTTGGACATTTCCATGGTTGTGTATCTGGATGATATCCTCACTTATTCCAAGGATGTTGCTTCTCACCAGGAGCATGTCTGTGAGGTTCTCCAGAGACTCCATGCTAACGGCCTCTATGCTGTAATGGGTCTATCACTCTAGACTCATGACTCAGGTCTGGGGGGGGGGGTAGGTATCTCTCTATCTCTCAGGTAGATGTGGGGTATATTGGTCCAGTCGAGTCTGGTGCTGATACTATACAGCAGGTCACGGAAGAGTCCGATAGACAAAATAGGAAAGAATATCACATGACAATAAGAAAATGGAAACATCGGCCTCTGGACATCGGAAATGGAATCAGAAAAATTAGGAAAAATGAGAAATGTGTGTAAAGAGTGTGAGGGGATATAGGCTACATGTGATGGATGTGAGGTGCTTGCTGAGGGTGGTAGAATCGCGGGATTTGGCTTGTTTAGGGTACACCGGCAAATCCCTGTGACAACGCCAATCCAAAGAAATGCAAATTCCACACCGATACTATGGAGTATCTCAGCTACTGCTTATCTCCAGCTGGACTCACCATGTCTGTGGAGGGTTAAGACTGGCCTGAGCCCCGTAAGGTTAAGGATGTCCAGTCCTTCCTTGGCTTCACAAACTTCTATCAGTGTTTCATCCACAAGTATTCTGACATTGTAGTACCCTTGACGCAGCTCACACATATGGATACTCATGGCTCTTCTCTGACAAATGTCGCTCCACTTTCCATCTCCTTAAAGACACTTTCACCTCTGCCCCATCCTTACTCATTGGGTGCCTGTCATATCCCGGAATCCCGACCCCGTGCTCTCCCACCACACCACACCTTCCTAACAACTTCACCATCCCCTACACCATGGCTCCCCACTCCCCAAGTCACCTTCCTTCCTAACTGTCTCAGCTCCGGCCTAGTTGCGGCACACTGAACCTTGGCCACTCCCATCCCGGAAGCTCAGCCCCGAGTCAGAACATTTGGAGACTCCGGATTTGCTCCGATCTCCCGACAGATCTCCGACATCCCGTGACACACCCCCAAACCATTCCCCCACCCATTTCATTTATTGGAGTCACCCAACATCCCTTGGATACGTAACTCCACCTTCAGAGCTATCCGCATCCTTCAGTGACCCCACTCACATCATCACTTACTAGTCACCTTCCATTTATAGCACAACTATCTTCTTCTTTCCATTCAGTCGGCTAACCCCCTCTTACCCATTTCTCATTCCCATTCATCCTCCGGCCTCTTACTCCGCCCTCCTTGACCTGACACCCCAGTTCCCCATTAAGGATATCGTTCGGGACCTTTCGGTACCTCTCGGTATCTTTCGGCACCTTTCGGTGTTTCCTATTATCATTCAGACTTTGACTAAAGTCCTTTCCTTTCCTCCATATAAATACCTGTAGATTAGAACCTGTAGTTTCCCCTAGTTCTAATCTCGACTAAAATGTTACCCCAAGTCCCTCTGAGTGAATCCCGACCCCTTTCTACAAGATACCTCAGACACAAGAAATACAAGGACTAACTGAGACATAACGGAGGCACAGTGCTCCCTCCGAGTCGCTGAGGCCGCATCCTTCTTAGAGCCTCTTGTACCATCCAGCAGAACTGGGCTTCCTGGAGAAGCTTTGGTTCACTACCAGAGCTCTTGGATCCCCTCTAGTTGAGCCCCACCTGCATTCGGACTCATGCATTTTCCCCTATGTTCAGGGTTTTTGACAGTGCCTGATGCTCCACTCATCACAGATGCTTCCGATTATGCAGTATCAGGGATCCTCTCCATCCATTGTTCTGATGGTGAGATATGCCCTGTCGCTTTTCACTTGCGTATGTTGTCCCCACTGGAGTTAAATTATGACACCCACAATAAGGAGCTCCTCGCAATACATGAGGTGTTTAAAGGCTGGCATTGTAGGCAGGCACAGCCAGTACCATGCAAATGAGCCAATTATCGCAATTCTACCACACACGTCAAGCACCCCACTTCCGGAACACATCTACCACTGTTCCAGATACCCCTTCCACGTTTCCCATATTTCTCCGATTTTTTCAAGCCATTCCTGACCACGGACAACCATCAGTTTCCAAATTGGGTAACTGTCACCTGCATATTCCGCCGTTTCCTTTATATCTCCATCAATTCTCCACCGATCCAGACGAATTTGGTATCGTTGGAAAGCCCTTGTCAACTCGAGTAGAACAATGTTACTAGTGACGCATTTGGTTCAGCGGTTGTTCCGATCGCCATGTTTCTTTATTTCCTTAACAACATCAATATTACTTTGATATTACTTTTTTCTTGTGGATCTGTTGCCATCCTAAACCCGTCAGATCATTCGGATTTCCATGCATACTTTTTTCATATTTATAACTGCCTCTTCCCTGTATTTACAAAAAGGACTCCCCAACAGAGAGAGGTGCTCCCCAACAAACATGAAGTTTTAGCAAGATGTTTACCAGCACCCAGAGCAGCGAATACGAAGCCAAAGAGGCTCAAGATATAGTGCAGGGGCAGAGTTCCCCATCAGTTTGATTTTTAGTGAGATTTACGAGTTTTTTCCTTTTTATCACATTGCACCTGGACCATTTCTCCTGCCCCCTCCTCATCATCCGAACCTCCCCTGAGCACTCCCAACTTTGAGGCCCCTCTCTTTCTCGTTAGGGTGGTAGATCCCCTTGCCCTCTTACAGCATCATTACTTAGAAGGATCTGGAGATCCAATCGACGTTGTCACCAATCACAATGTAAGGTCAGTTGAGGTTCTGACCTTGGTGTTGACTCTTGCTATCCTCAAGCTGTCAGAAGGCAGTGTAGAGCTTTATTTCGACAGGGGAGGAGAAGAGTGAAAACCTGTTTCACCCTTCCCCGCAATTTATATACATTGTTTACATCGAGAAATAAAGAGTAATAAATAAAGAATATAGAAAGCGTGCACAGCACACATCACCACACATCCATTCCCTACACACAAGAACCTTGAATACTTCTCCACTACAAAGCTCCTGATGCAGCGTCAAGCCCGTTGGTCTGAGTTTCTATCACAATTCAACATGATAGTCTGCTTCCATCCTGGAAAACTCGGTGCCAAACCTGATGTGTTGACTAGATGTTGGGACATCTATCCCAAAGAAGGGATATGGACTATGCTTGCGTCAATCCACAGAACTTCAGGCCCATTTTTTCATCAGAATTTCTCGCATCATCCCTACAAGCTACCTATCTGGCTGCTTCCGTTATCAAAGCTAGTTCCATGGTCAATAGAGACACTGCACATGGACATCATCTCTGCACTCCCCTTGGATACTTTCTGTTAGAGACCTGAGCAAGACAAGGGAATTGTCTCCATGGCGGAGGGCTGCAGCCTCAGCGACTCAGACCAGGAGCGCTGTGCCAAGTTACACATCTGTGCCCTAATTTACTTACTGGCAACAAGAACTAAGGGGGATCAACTCTAGTCGATTTTATCACTGGGGTGTAACCTATGTACAAGTTAAGTATATATAGTTACAGCGAGGGCAGGCCCGTGAATGGCGGGACCGAGCAGAGTGGAGCTAACAGCGTTAAACATTAGCCGACTGAATATTACCGACAAGTCGGGTTACGGGGTTAGCGGAATGGCAGGCGATAACCCAGAAACAGAAAGGAGGGATAGGCCTGAAGGTGGACTTGCAGGGAAAGCAAGTGAATTGCCCAGCGGAGATGGGAGTGTGCTAGCAGACATCGGAGCTGTCCGGAAGCCTTTGGGGCTCTGTACTTAGGGAGGTGTAGGTAATATATTGAAAGAGGGGGTGGTGACCATCGAGGGAGGCGGAGGTGATTGCGGAATATGGGAGCTCCGAGGTTAGTGAAGAAGGAGCAGAGGTAGTCCGGAAGGATTGGAGGTAGTGGAAGACGATGGCCATGGATGGATATGACACTTTCGTATCTTCACATCTCTCCTCTCCTATACCTCCTGACTCTCGTTGGTCACTAGATGCTGAAGGCCTGTTGATGCTGGATCACTGCATCTATGTTCCCAACCTGAATGATCTCCAACTTCGAATCTTGCATAATAAACATGATCATCCACTTTCAGGCCACTTTGGCCAGAATCGGACATTGGATCTGATTTGTCGGCCCGGAATCCACACCTTCATCAAGAACTATGTCTCATCTTGTACATCGTGCACCCATGCCAAGGTCCCTCATCACAAGCCTTTTGGCTTGTTGAAACAACTCCCCATCCCCGAACGTCCTTGGGTTTCACTTCCGTGCTGGTTGTTTATTGAAGCAATGTGTCTTCATCCCCACATATGATACCATCACCTCGCCAGAGCTGGCGAAGTTGTTCCTCCTCCACATGTTCTCCAAACACAGAGTTCCATCCCATATCACCTCCAATAGGGGTCCGGAGTTCGTTTCACACTTCTTCCATTTGCTTGGTAAAGCCCTCGACATCTGCCTTCACTTCACCTCCGGTTATCACCTGGAAGGAGACGGACAAACAGAGCATATGAACCAGACGCTAGAACAGTACTTGCACATTTATTGCAATTATCAGCAGGATAATTGGGCTGAGCTCTTGCCTCTCACAGAGTTCACCTACAATAATGCTCCCAGCACAACCACTGGCATCTCTCCTTTCTTCACCAATAAGGGCTACCATCCGAACCTCTCCATCCATCCAGAGCAAGATCTGTCTTCACTACGTGCACAGGAGTACACTGTGGATCTCGACTCTCTCCACCAATTCCTCCGTGAGGAGATGCACCACGCCCAGATCCGATATCAGGCTCCAGCCAATGCTAGGCACATCCCAGCTCCTGATTTTGAGGTCAGTACTTCGGTCTACATCAAGGCCAAGTACTTCCATTCCACCAGACCTTCAAGGAAGCTGTCTGAGAAGAATCTCGGCCCCTTCAAGATCATTGCCCACATGGGTACTCCATCATGCTCCACCTCCCTGAGTCCCTGAGAGCCATTCACCTGGTCTTCCATGTGTCTCAAATCGAACCAGCCACTCCTGACATCATCCCGAACTGCAACCAACCTCCACCTCTGCCAATTGTGATCGATGGACAACCTGAGTTTGAGATTGGAGAAATTCTTGACTCCAAGATCAATCACCATATATAGGGTTGTAACCTCATCTATACTGTGCATTGGTTAGGTTATGAGGGGACTGACAAGGAATACTCTTCGCTCTTAGCTTCAGAACTTGATCACACTCCTGATCTCATTGCGGCTTTTCATGCCCGCTATCCACACAAGCCTGGGCCTGAGTACTAGGTTCGATAAAATTTTCTTCTTCTTCTCCACCTCCTCTCCTCCAGTGCCAACCTTCCTTCTGTCTGCAGTACCTCCCTTAGCCTCTCTCGTAGGTCTTATGGCCTTCAGGGGTTCAGGCCTAAGAAGGGGATACTGTCATATCCATACCAACTCCACCCAACCTCCGACCTACTCCGCCACCATTCCGGTTCACCTCCAGTTCATCCTCTTCCTCACCTCCACCATATCCTCCAGTATACTCCCAGTGCACTTACCCACTCCACAGTGCTCGATAAGGCGATTCTCTCATGAACTCGCCAACCCAGCAAGTGGGTAAGTCCATCTTGGGTTTTCCCTTTCTTCTCATATTTGTCTTGTATTATGTATATAAGTCATGTACCGTAGTTGATGGCACCTCAGTGCAAAATCGACAACTAGATCCCCCCAGAGTTCGCACCCCCTCGTTCTGAAGTTAAGGACCCAACACTAGCGTTACTGAACATTGGCACAGCACTCCTCTCCAAGTCGCTGAGGCCATGGTCCCTCCACTCGTCCTCTACTTCCGGCCCCCCTTCCGGGGAAAGGTCCAGACAAACTCGTTCCCCCCTTGCCATGTTCTGACACCATCAGTTGGTGTCTTCCAGTTTGGACAAGCTATCACACTCCTTTGGTGGTTCCTGGTCTGATCAGCCTTTCTGGGGGGACAGTCATTGTCACAGTGGTACATACTTTCACAGTGTCAACAAGGCCTGGGCAGTTTCTTCCGCAACTTGAAGTCATTCATAGGGTAGGTGTAGCTCCCAGATGCAATGGCAGCACTTCTAGTCTTGACATGACCTCCTCCGCATTTATTCCTCTCCAAATTAATCCAGGTGACTTGTTGGCCAAAGTGTCGATACTGAACTCGTCGCTAGCTACTAACTCGTCATGCTTAAGTTTGGTCAACCATAAGAGTTCTTTGGCCATGTTGACCTGATCAATGTTGAGGTGGGCCCACGACCCTTTCGGGATGTCCTCTAAAAGTCTTTGGGCTTCGCCCCTCAGGTCCTCAGGTCCGGGAACATCAGTGAGTGGATACAAGATGTGCAAGAGTCACAGCTTGCATGTTGTGAAGTTGTGTGGGGATTCCTTGTAGTACCTACCTTTCACCCTTACGGTACCTGCAGGCATGGAATCGGTCTCGACCCTTGTCAAGGAAGGCAGGCATTAAGAAGAAATGTAATACATATCCATGTAGATCTTCCCAGTTGGTGGTGAAATATAGTTTGTCAGCAACTGGTACAGTCAACCACCAGTCTGCCAAAGTGCCCTTGAAATGATTGGGGAGTATGTGGGTCATTTGTTGGGTGAGAGCAGGTGAATGCCTGGCTAGGTTCTGACATATGCTGCACCATGTTATATAGCTGTCAATAGAGCCATCGAACTCAGGGAAGTCTGATGTAGTATACTTATGATCCACGTAAGGTTGCATGCAATCGAGAGGGGGAGGCCTGTATCCAGGGTTCTGCAGGGGAGCTGCTAGTGCTCCGGGTCTGGGAGGTGGAGGAGGGGGCGGTGCCCCAGCATATAACAGGTGGAATATACCCAGGGTATGGAGCCCCACTGGGCAGAGGGGGTGGTCCAGGTGGCCCTGGCGGAGGTGGTGGTCCTGCACCTCATGGAGGTGGCTGCCAGAGGTCAAGGGGTGGCTGTCTTGATCCATGATCTGGAGCTTCAGGTCCAGGGGGACCTTCATTCGCTGGATAGTAAGGAACATGAGAGGGAACGGGTCCATGATTGTTGGGATCGAGTCTCTCCTCAACAGGTCCTAACTCTGTCTTCCTTCTGACTTTCAGGCCTCTCACAAATTCTGTGTGACCCATGTTCTCCTTGGGGTTCTTGAAAGCGTTGGTCTCTCAATGATGCATTATGAATGGCATAGATGGTGCATCCCTGGGTAGCATCCCTGCAGCGACATTGATACTGGGTCTAGGCACTGGGAAGGCCCTAGATGGCTGAGTGCATTTATGAACAAAAGTGGTCTCTTCAGAAGGGGATATAAGATCCTCATATGTGGCCCATCCTGACAGGGGGACTTTGTCAGAGACCAGATGCGGGGCAAAGGAAATGTCCCCATGGTGGAGGGCTTTGGCCTCAGTGACTTAGACCAGGAGCACTGTGCCTAGTTACACATCTGTGCCCTAATTTACTCACTGGCAATGAGAACTTAGAAGGGGGAAACTCTAGTAAATTTCATCACTAGGGTGTAACCTATCTACAAGTTATGTATATATAGTTACATAGAGGGCAGGCCCATGAATGGTGGGACCGAGTGGAGCAGAGCTAACAGAGTTAAATGTTAGCTGACTGAATATTACCAACGAGTTGGGTTACGGGGTTAGCAGAGTGGTGGGCTATAACCCAGAAATGGAAAGGAGGGATCAGCCCAAAGGTAGGCTTGCAGGGCAAGCAAGTGAATTGCCGAGTGGAGGTGGGAATGCGCTAGCGGACATCAGAGCTGTCCAGAGGCCTTTGGGAATCCATACTTAGGGAGGCATAGGTAATATATTGGATTGAGGGGTGGTGACCATTGAGGGGGTCAGAGGTGATTGCAGAATATGGAGGCTCTGAGGTTAGTGACAAAGGAGTGGAGGTAATCCAGAGGGATTGGAGGTAGTGGAGGATGATGGTCATGGATGGATATGACAGTGAGCTATTAAGGGTTCAGTTACATGTAGTCAGAGATGCCAGGGTAGATAGGTCAGCCATGGGTACTCGGTGCTCCTCAGTGGAGCGTACTGTGCACACAGTTGCCACTTGTACAACATGTGAGGTTTCTGTATTGTTGCTATCGGTTACTTGGCATTCATAGTATGAACATACTGGTAGTGGGTTGTTATTACATGTATCCAGGAGAGAGGGTCTAATGGGGCATTTGGTGACTTGGCATTCCCAAAGGGAATGTACCAATTGTGGTGGGGTGTGATGGCTAGCAAGGGAGAGACTAGATGGTTGATGGGTGGCTACTTGGCACTTGCATAGCAAGCATGCTGGCATCATGGGAATACAATCTTCAGAGCAGTCATGGACCCAAGTGTCATAGTATGACGTTGTCCATTGAGCACTGGAGGTGGTGACATCCTATAGGATGCGGGTTCCAGTGGATGATACACAGGTTGTGAGGCTTCAACTCGCAACCTTGAGTTCTCCTGGTGAGAGCCACCAGAAGACTCGACATAACCAGACATATAGGACATGTTGAGAGTTGTACACACACAGGTTCAGTTGAGTCACAGAAGGGAGGTTGTTACAGGGACAGTGCACAAGGTAGTTTGTAGCAGTTTGTGGTTGATAGCAGGAACCACCTCCAGCGGTTTCTGTACATGACACATGACTATCTACAAAGTGAAATGGTTGTGGGAACTCCTGTGAAATACAAATAACCTTGGCCAGCACCAAAACCCCAGAAAGCTTTGCACAAGGGGGGGGAAGGGATAGAATGGGAGAGGATATGTGGGGTGGAGAGAGAGGAAGAGAGAGAAGGGGAGATCTTTGACTGTGTGATGGATATGGTCATTGGAGACTCTATATCTGTAACATCGCTGGTCCTTCGGACCTCCCTCAAACCGCTGCTCCAGCTGCTGCTGCCCCTTCCTTAAAGAAGGGTAAAGCTAAGGTTTGAGCACCTTCATTTCATTGAGGCATATGTGCCTCTTTATTACCACAGGAGGGTTGATCACCCCTCCATTTTATCATCTGCTCCAGTGCATCGTTTGTACCTCTGAGGCTTAATTGCCTCATTCATTGTTTTTGTTCCTCCTCTGGGACCGTCATTACAATGGTTCTGCAAAGGCCTAACAGCCTTTGCTTTACTATATTCTCCATCACATTCTCTGGACTGTCATAACAATGGTTGTGTGAAGGCTTAATGGCCTTCACTTTCTTATTTCCTCATTTCCTCTGATCCACCGAAACAGCTGGTTAATGGAGGCCTAACAGCCTCCACTTTATATCTTTTCTCTCACCTCTCAAAACAATGGACCTGTGGAGGCTTAGTGGCCTCTACCCTACAAATAATTCTTCAGCAAAACAACAGACCCATGGAGGCCTATGTCAGGTCACAGTCCATGTATATAGGGTCACGTGACCCAGGGAGGTCACTATCATCCTACCCACTGTGAATCATACATATTTGATACTCACAGCTGGGTTCTAGGACACCCACCTTATACTTTTTTGAGTACTTTTTGTCTGATATCACACTGATCCCTGGCAGCACTAGGAACCACCACAATTTTATGTGGAAAACAAGTGAGTTCACATTTTCATTCAAATTCCACTTGCCACTCCGGCAAGCAAAAGACCCTTGCAACTAGCAAGGGGACAAAACCCCCAGTCAATAAGACTGGGAAACAGGTGAACGTAATGCCAGCACAACCCCTTATGTGCCAGGCAGAGCTGTCACCTGTAGCAGGAGAACCTTGCATTCACGAGGGTGCACAAATTCAGTCATCAGAAGACCCTTGCTTTCGCAAGGAGATGACTTCTCCTGCACTCCACCCAACTCAGTTAGGTACAAAGGCTTCATGTGATGCCTCCCAGTTGCGCAGGGAGCCAAATCCAAGCCAAACTTACGTTGAAAGAGGGCTTGTGGCTCTCTATGCCAACTAAGCTCATGGGGCCAAACTCTCCCTAAACTCCTACTCTCTCTCTTGACTTCACTATGCTCTCGATCCTTAAACTCCGGTGTGGGTTCTCCGGGATTCTGCAAGGTCCGGGCTCAACTAATCTACTACCCACTCATTGTGGGCTAGACAGTTGCCCTTATTCCTACTGTTGGATTCCACACACTCACTCCAACTCTAGCGTGTCCTAGCACCTTAGAGAAATTGGGGGAGGGGAGAACTTCTATTCCAGAATCCGGTATGTACAGGATATAAGGAACAATTATTTTTAGAATAATTGATGGGAAATATTGGTACCATATGGCACCTGCATATCTTATTAGGCGAAATAATAATAAAAGGGTAACAGTATCAATAAAAGAATATTGATCAATAACTGAAATGATGCAAAAATATGAAAATATAAGAAAATAAGCGATTTCTCAACGGATTTACGGAATTAAGAGCCGAAATTGGAATTGAAGCCGGAGATAACTCTCACACAGCCGATAAGCATTTTTACCAATTTATTAGATGCCGTGGGAATGAGTGAGGCTGGAATTCTGGGTTGCTGCTTGAGATTCCCACGCCCGCACATGCCCATGCCTAACTTGCCCAACATAGAACTCTGTCAAATCTCCACTGATTGGGACATTCTTGATATCGTCGGAATCGTATGAATTAGCACTATTTTTGGATACCAAATCTGTACTGAGTCATCGCGTGAATGGAAGTAGATTTCTGAATGTTGGAAGCGGGTATCCGAGCCGGCTCTGTGCATGGGCGATTATCCTGCCTACAACGTGGCAAAACCTGCCACATCATCATTTATGCCCAGGCTCCTCCACCTGGGCCTCAGAGCATTACTCCTCCCATTCTATGTGATGGGAAGGCATCAGAAGCAACCAAACGATTGCTCCTGCTCACACAGGGAGCCGTTTGGAGCTCCAAAAAATGTGGAAAAATCGTCCACATCTTCAGAATCGTCTCACGTCAGCCATGCGACATCCAGCTTGCAATATTGCAGCAAGCCGGTTCACTCCCAAGTCTATTTGACTGGGAGTTACACAAAACCGTCAAATGATCACTCCCACTGGCACAGGGAGCCGTTTTTGATTCCAAAAAATGTGGGAAAATGTTCCACATCTCCAGCATCGTCTCACATGAACCATGAGACGTCCAGATTGCAATATAGCAGCAATCTGGTTCACTCCCCAGTCTATGTGACTGGGAGTTGTCATAAACAACCAAATGACCACTCCTGCTTGCACAGGGAGCTGTTTGGAGTTCCAAAAAATGTGGAAAAATTGTCCACATCTTCGGAATTGTCTTGTGTTAGTGTTAGATACGGCAGATTTGGACGACTCCGGAATGGAATCGGAGACTTAGTGTGGAAGGACCTTGGCCTCAGCAACTCATGCAGAGTGCTGTGCCATTGCTGGTTGTCCTGGGGGTCCCTAATTTCGGATCTAGCAGAGGGGAAGTCTCTTAGGGGGGAATCAAGTTGATTTTGGACTGAGGTTACAAGTTACTAGGTACATTGTATATAAGGAGGGGGTCTGGAATCAAAAGGAACAAGGGTAGGATGAAAGGAGACAAAGGGAGCTGGAAGGAGGAACAACACTGAGGGTCAAGGGTTTGACTCAATGGTGTTTCCCAAAGGAGGAGTGAAGGGCCAAGGCCCAAGGAGGAAGGAAGGAGGATGGGAGTGGGGAATGGCTGACTGACTGAATAGAAAGGAAGCAGCAGCCCAAATAGGAATGAGGGAGAATAGTGGAAATGAATAGGACAATGCAATAGTTGCAAGGTCCGAAGTAAGTCCAGAAAGTCCGAACTTGGAGGCCAAACTCTGGAATATTGGCAAAGGTAAATAAATGGAATGGGCTAACCAATACAATGGGTATAAGCGGAGGTGGGGTCAAAGTCCGAGGTCAGAGCTAAGACCGGAGTTCTGGAGACCAAGATGTGAACAGGATTCTGGAGTGGAGGTCCAGAGTCAGGAGCATAGATGTTGCATGCTCATCTGGAAGGTGTCAAGGATGAGGTCGGACCTGGAATGTTCCGGAGTCGGACTGAAGGTGGTGTCAGAGCTGGAGGTGAGATAACCTCTTGGGAGTCAGCAAGGAGAAGGTGACAGGAAGGAAGTAGGGCTCCAGAGTCAGTTTCGGAGTTCCGGGAGCCTGGAGTGGAGGTTGGGATTGTATGGATATGTGTCAGGGACGGCTCGAGGAAGGCAGAGGTAGCGGTGTAACGCTCGGCACTAGCGGCCCGGACGGCGGTGGGGCGGTGAGACCGTATAGTGGATAGCCCTTACTCGGGCTTACGTCCCTGCATGGCTTCTTAGGCTGAAGTGGGAAATGTATTGTTATTAGGGTGGGAAGCCAGACTAAACTAGGGTACTTGCCTGAAGCGGGAAATGAGAAGAAGGTTACTTCTTCGGTCCTGCTTCAGCTTAGTTTATATACATGTGTGAATGGGTCATGTGGGGTTGCCACGTCACCCTTGGACGAAGCCGGGTTACCATGGGTGGTTCCGTGGTGTAGGAGAAATAATATTCAAAGAATAAAACAATGATCTATCAGAATAGTCAACGAACAGGTGACAAGTTCAGACGTTTAACAGATCTCATGATCTTTATGAGACTGGACAGACATTAGAAGATCATTATAAAATATCTACACCCATGTAGTATGAGATTTAATCTACTACAATCATGCCTAGAACTTGACATAGGTGTAATATTCAAAGAATATATCCCTACAACAGGAAAATAGCACATAGACGGCAGAATAAGAAGGAACATTGGGAAAGAAATGTAAATATCTCGGGAACCAGTAAACTTTTGACTGTAATCTTTTTACCATCTGGAAGGACTGTTTCTTAACTTTATCCACGGTTTTGTTTCATTCTAAAAGCTTCAAAACTGACGGAGATATCGCTCAAACGGCGAAACACCTTATAATTCATATATATTTATTTGCTAATTCTTACAAAAGGTAATGTGACTCAAGGGAAATATATTGGCGCCCGGAAGTCTGGCGGACCGAATACCATATGATAGAGTATTCCCCGGCGCGGGCGGACAGTTTTTGATCGCATCAGAAGAGGAGAAAATGCTAAAAAACCGGATCTTGTATATTTTCCCATGATTCATCAAAACTTTTGATTTTAAGCCCAAATAAATCGGAACAAAGGAATGATTGATGATCTGGATCTCGGATCATAAGCATGAAGTGATTCAGAAGTCCGCGGATCAGTTAATTAATTGGGAAGGCTCTAGAACATTAGTAATGATGTGGCTTCACAAAAAGGGGTCAATTAGAGAACAGTCTAGAAAGTTCCTTTATAGCCGAGTCATTTCTAAAGATAACCGTTCGTAATTAAGGCGGTGTAGAGCATAGCTTCAGCGCTACAAGATCCCGCTGAGATCGGCCCAAAAGACAAAGAAATGAATTACTTATTGCTGAGTCATGTCCTAAGTCCATTATTCAGCTTACACAGCCCAACCCCCTATATCATTCTAGAACTATCTATAATACAAATGTAGCACATGTAACTAGTGCGAGGCGTGGGAGTAGAGAGGCCTCTGAAAAGCATAAAAGGCCACCGCTTCTGCCCCCTCTCAAACCCTAGGGTAGAAATAAAAGTTTAATTCTCCTCACCAGTGGTTGGTTCGTTTGCTCCAAAAGATAAAAGCAAATATTAGTTGTTAGCTAATATAAAACTAACACGTCACTCTAAGCGTGAGTTAGGGTCAGTTAGACACAGCTGAACAAAAGTGTCATAGTGAGAATTAGTGAGAATTTGGTGGAGGGACTTCTTAATTGAATAATCTCTCAGCAATACTTGGTTATCACACCACAGGAGAAAAGTGAGCGATCCTGAACCTGCTAGATAACTAGCACGCACTCTAAGCGATAGAAAGAGCAGTTTGGTCACTCCTGTATTGAGTAACATTTATTGCGGAATTATTTTATTAGCAGTTTTCCTTCAGTAAATTATCAGGAAAATCACATCCTACTGAAAAGTGGTAAATATAGGTGAAATATTGACTAGAAATCATAGTAAAGTCAATATAGAATTTTATCCGTAGACGATCTATACATCAGGTGAGATCGTTGGGGGGTGTTTATTGTTGTTTAGACAGTGAACAATCATATATTTGGCAACCAAAACACGGTCAGTACGCAAATCAGCACAAACTCTAATATCATTATTGGACGTAGGAAACTGGTTACATAAGGTGATCCAGCTCCGCTCCTTCAGCGGTCGATCCCGAGTGTTGGAAGGGAAGTACAAGTAGAAGTGCGCGGCGCATCCGGCGTTGCGGTGCCCCTATGGGGTGCTCAGCGTCGGACACATCCATGCTACAAGGGTAGGAAAGAAAGAGAGGTCATCTGTATAAAGATAGAAAAAGAGAAGAAGGAAAGAAGAGAGAATGAGGGGATGAGACAAAAGGAAAAGGAGGTGGCGGCGGCGGCGGCGGTGGCAGTGTGCCCTGACAATATGACAGTTAGCCACAAGATGTCCAGCTTGCGATATAGCAGCAAGCTGGTTCACTCCCCAGTCTATGCAACTGGTAGTTGTGCAAATCGATCAAACGACAGCTCCTGCCAGCACAGGGAGCCATTTGTGATCGCAAAAAATGTGGAAAAAACTTCCACATTGTCTACATCGTCTCACATTAACTGTGAGACATCCAGCTCGCAAAATTGCAGCATGCTGGTTCACTCCCCAGTCTATGTGACTGGGAATTGTGCAAAACAATCAAAAAACAACTCCTGCTCATGCAGGGAGCCATTTTTGATTGCAAAAAATGTGGAAAAAAACCTCCACATCGTCATTACCGTCTTGCAGCCATAGTGAGGTGTCCAGCTCGCCACCTAGGCATGAGCCAATTCAAACCCCAGTCTATAAGACTGGGAATCATCCAAAACCCTCATGGAATGACCCCTGCTTGTGCAGGGAGCCAGTCCTGAGTAGGGGTGCCACAGTTCTCAGAGAACTGGTTCGAACCGGGACTGAACCCTGAACTGAACCATACTGGAACCAAACCGTGGTTCAGTTCTGGTTCTCTAAGTTGGGAGGGTATTACGAACCAGTTCGAACCAAACTGAACCACAGAACCATTGAAAGATTGTAGCCTCAACCATGATGTTGAATAAACATAGATATTGCACATACATTCATCAAGTATTTTGTTCACAGCTTCAGAGATCAAGGTCTTTGTGTTGGACACATTTGGGGATGGCCAAAAAAAATTGAAAAGGAAAATTGGCTACACATATTTGGAGTCTTGGACTACATCAGCAAACCTGAATACAGAGGTCTGAGAGCTCATATGTAGAGCTCATAGAGCTCCCCAAAGTAGTCAAAGCTCTGAGAGCTCATAGAGCTATATTTGCACACAGGGGACTATTATCTATACGAGCTCCCTGAGTGTTTAATTTACCCGATATCAAAATTAAAATTTAAGAGCATTGACTCTGGCATCATGTGATGAGTCACAGCCAAGTCCCTACCATGCAGGAAACTGAACAAACTGAGCTTAACTTTCAGCCCCCAATGCAGCACTACACACCAAGGGTATATAGCCAAATTAATATATAGACCAAATTTAGGGATATACATACAGTTAATCTGAAATTACTTAAGGAAAATGCGGGAAAATGAGTGGGGAAATGGGGGGGAAAATGGGGGGGAAAATGAGGGGAAATTTGAGGGGGGAATGGGGGGAAATTGAGGAGGGAATTGGGGGGGGGAATGAGGGGGGAATGAGGGGGGAATGAGGGGAAATTTGAAGGGGGGAATGGGGGGGAAATGGGGGGGAAATTGAGGTGGGAATTGGGGGGGGGGGGGAATGAGGTGGGGAATGAGGGAAAAATTGAGGGGGGAAATGGGGGGGAAATGGGGGGGAAATTGAGGTGGGAATTGGGGGGGGGGGGGAATGAGGTGGGGAATGAGGGAAAAATTGAGGGGGGAAATGGGGGGGGAATGGGGGGAAATTTGAAGGGGGAAATTGGGAGGGGGGAATGAGGGGAAAATCAAAGGGGGGGATGGGGGGAAATTGCAGAGGGAATTGGGGGGGAAATTGAGGGGGGGATGAAGGGGAAAATGGGAGGAAAATGAGGGGGAACTGGGGGGTTTCTAAAAACTTGAAAAAAGTCAGGGAAAATTAAGGAAAATTCAGAAAATGGGGGACTTTCTAAAAATGGAGAATGTCCAAAAAATCAGGGGAAATTAGGGGGAAAATCAGAAAATTTGGGATAAGTTAGGGAGAGATATTTCAGGAAATTTGGAATAATTGGAAAAGAAATTAAATCACTTTTTTGATAATTCAATGTGCATTGGAAAGTGCCAAAGTGGGGCAATGTAGCAATGTATGTTTCAGTGTTAGAAAAGTCTCCCACCATGTTTTGGTGAGCCAAATAACCATGGCTTTTTGACCATGGGAAATTTGGTGTCAAAGGCTTGGATGATATCTGAAGAATACATCAGCTTTTTGTTTGCTTTATTGGGATCATTTACTTCATTTGGAACACTTTTTTAAAACTGATTTATACCCTACATAACATAGAATCATCAAAATTGGTTGAGTTTTCCTCATATCTTGTAAATAGCAATAAACAAATAAGGTGCTGATTTTAGTAAACACAAAAGGTATATGAGCTTTCAGAGCAATGACAATGGCCATTTTACACACACATATATCCATATTATCTTTGCACTACTGGTGCCAAAATAACTAAGCAGATTTCATGGAGATATGAAGACCATCCATTATTTAAAAACAAAAAGCTCTATGAGCTCTATGAGCTCATAGAGCTTTTCAAGTAATGATGCTGGCCATTTAATATGCATTTCCAAAAATGTATATACATATTATCTTTGCACTTCTGCATCCTTAGGAGAACAAAATCATTCAAACATTTAATTTTCTCCACCCAATGTGTAGAGGGTGCACAGCAAAAAGACTCAATTTGCTCACAGAGCTCTGTGAGCTCCCTACCAAGTTTGCTGATGTTGGGAGGCCCCGACAAGTGGGGAAAAGGCCAATCAAACTCACTATAAAGGCTGAAAATGCCGATCAGGATGTTGAATAGATCTCATCATAAGATGTAATGATGCATCACAATAGTTATCATATCATGTATTTCTGAAGGAAGGTTGGAAGTGCTTTCCCCCACTGCATGCAAAACCATCAAGTGAAGCCGTCGTTTGATTGCAGCCAGGAGTATATTGGTGCAGCGAATATTGAAGGTAGCTTAGGCCGAGATGATTGATATCAGCCTCCACGTCCACTTGGGTTCAGCCTGGGTGCACTTGAGCAATCCCAAGCATGCCCAAGAAGCTTTGCAGGAGCTCACAAGATCGACAATGTTCAGGGATACAGATTCATGTAGAAAGCTTGAGTCGAACACGTTCTTTCGCCCATTGAATACACGCTTCAGCCAAAAGTTGAGGTGTTCTTGAAGGAGGTCACGTTCATGGAACTGCCCTGGCAACCCAGAAGGGTTGACCAAATAACAAGTGAGTATTGCCAAGCAAGTTTCTGGTGACAAATGCCACCAAAAGTCACATGCTTGGTGAAGAAGTTCATTACCGTGGTTTGGGGAACCAACCCCAAAAAAATAAAAGCGAAGCCACTGTAATCAAATGTAAGTGCTGCCATGTGAAGCTAGCATAGAATACCTTGATGATTTCATATGTCTGACCAATGTCGCCATCATGTACACTTGCATTGAACTCATAAAGATGCAGGAGATCACAATAAAGGAGAATGTTGTTATAAAGAAGTGTGTTGCCCTCGGGATCGTCAGTGGTTGGGTTGGGTTTTTCAGGGTTCAGCACTCTGCCTTAGGGTGCCTCAGATTCCCACCTACTTCATTCCCCTTGTTCTTCCATTGTTGCCTTGTTGTTGCCTTTGTGTGTTGTGTATCCGCATGCACGGGATAGCGTGGGAACTTTCTGATCGCCCAGAAACCAGCACAGCCACAACCATGGGAACTGGGCAAGCAACTTGCCAGAATCTTCCCACACTCACTGGGCACTGCCACCTGGATGTTCCCTCCAGGTCACACTACACAACTCTAAGAGCTGTATAGTTGTGGGCATGTGATCCATTCCTTTATAGCAACCATGCAGGGAGATGAGACCTTTATCCTTCTTCTCATCTCATGCCCCACATAGTGTGAGGATGGGGGTTGGGGTCAGGGAGCCTCCGAGTCTGAGGCTGGGCCCTGACAGGGTTGCACATCCTCACTTGTACCATTGAGCTCTGGCCCAGGCCAAGGCAGAACAGAAGCTGGGTTAGGGAGTGGCAAGTGCCATTGCTCGATCTACATAACTGTGTTGTGATCATTGTGTAAGTGCATGGTTATGAATGCCTCACACTCCCAGTCCATCTCACAAGTATGCTGTAATATGCTGTATTGTTAATGGGGGAGCTTTCCTCCTACCTGCTGTAGGAGAAATAATATTTGAAGAATAAAGCAATGACATATCAGAATGAAGCTCATTGTAATTATCTGCACCCACATAGCATGAGATTTAAGCTACAGCAAGCATGCCCAGAACTTGTCATAGGTGTAGGAAAATATAATATTCAAAGAATATATCCCTACAATAGCACATAGACAGCAGAATAAGAGGAAACATTGGGAAAGAATGTGAATATCTCGGGAACCAGAGAACTTTTGACTGTAATCTTTTTACCATCTGAAAGGGCTGTTTCTTAACTTTATCCACGGTTCTGTTTCATTCTGAAAGCTTCAAAACTGACAGAGATATAGCTCAAACGGCGAAACACCTTATAATTCTCATATATTTATTTGCTAATTCTTACAAAAAGTAATGTGACTCAAGGGAAATATATTGAGGCCCAGAAGTTGGGCAGACCGAATACCATATGGCAGAGTATCCCCTGGCATGGACGGGCACTTTTTGATCGCATCAGAAGAGGAGGAAATGCTAAAAAACTGGATCTTGTATATTTTCCCATGATTCATCAAAACATTTTGATTTTAAGCTCAAATAAATCAGAACAAAGGAATGATTGATGATCTGGATCTCGGATCATAAGCATAAAGTGATTCAGAAGTCCACAGAACTTTCAATTAATTGGGAAGGCTCTAGAACATTGGTAATGATGTGGCTTCACAAAAAGGGGTGAATTAGAGAACAGTCTAGAAAGTTCCTTTATAGCCAAGTCATTTCTAGGGATAAGCATTTGTAATTAAGGCGGTGTAAAGCATAGCTTTAGCACTGCAAGCCCCTGCCAAGATCGGCCTGAAAGACAAAGAACTGAATTACTTATTGCTGAGTCATGTCCTAAGTCCATTATTAAGCTTACTGTCATATCCATCCATGGCCATTGTCTTCCACTACCTCCAATCCTTCCTGACTACCTCCACTCCTTCTTCACTAACCTCAGAGCTCCCATATTCCGCAATCACCTCTGCCTCCCTCGATGGTCACCACCCCCTCTTTTCAATATATTACCTACGCCTCCCTAAGTATGGAGCCCTGAAGGCTTCCGGACAGCTCCAACGTCTGCTAGCACACTCCCACCTCTGCTGGGCAATTCTGTCGACTCCGATCATGTGTTCCGTTAGAAATCGATCACCAGTTGCAGATTCCGACTTCGGAGATGCCATGGAACAGCCTATAGATCCAGTTCACTTCTTTGGACTCGGTTCCGAGGTCCCCAATTTCATCGACCCTCCTCCTGCTGATCCTCCCATCCCCACTGTCCCAACTGCTGACGATGCTGAACCCATCCCCAACATGGCTATTACACAGCTAGCCCAAGCCATCGCAAGTTTGGCTCATCACACCGGACGTCCACCTCCTCCACCATCCTCTGCTCTCCAGACCAAGGTCCATGAGCCCGAACAGTTCGACGGAAAAGATCCCCATGAACTCCGAGTATTTCTGGTTTAATGCAAACTGAACCTCCAGGACCGCCCCCTCGCTTTTGCTAGCAACCGTGCCAAGGTCATCTTCATGCAGTCCTACCTCAAGGGGATGGCCCTTGATTGGTTCAAACTGGATCTGTTATTCGATCAAAATTCTACACTTCATCCTCGATGGATGAATAACTACCAAGAGTTTGTCAATGGACTTCAAACCAACTTCGGTCCTCACGATCCTGTGGGCGACGCCGAAGTCCAACTAATGACCCTGGACATGAAGGATGGGCACCACATCAATAAGTATGTCGTCAAGTTCAATCGACATGCTTCTCAACTTCATGGTTACAGAGAAGCCACGCTCTGTTGTTTTTTCTATAATGGATTGCCGGAACGTATCAAGGATGACATTGCCAGAGTAGGTAAACCTTCTACTCTCTCGGAACTTTGCACCTTGTCACAAACTTTTGATGTGCGCTATTGGGAGTGTAAATCCGAAGTGACACATCATGTGAAACCCTCCTCCTCCAACATCTTCGACAAGACCACCACCTCTTCTCGCTCTGACCCCATTCCTTCGTTCAACTCCTGTCCATTCCGATATTCACCTTCGGACCTGACACCACACCACCCCTCACCCCTCATGCCACCTCCACTCTCCTGTCCTTCTCCTACCCTATCTCCGTCCACTCTGATACTCATCTCGGACCAAACATCACCCCTTCTGTCACCTCCTCCTTGCCGACTTCCAAGAGGTTACCCCACCTCCGGCTCCAACACCACCTTCGGTCCGACTCTGGAACATTCCAGGTCCGACCTCAACCTCGACACCTTCCAGATGAGTACGCAACACCTATGCTCCCGACTCCGGACCTCCGCTCCGGAATCCCGTTTGCGTCTCCATCTCCGGAACCTCCGGTCTTAGCTCTGACCTTGGACTTTGACCCCACCTCCGCTTATACCCATTGTATTGGTTAGCTCATTCCATTTAATTACGTTTGCCAATATTCCGGAGTTTAACTTCTGAGTTTGGACTTTCCGGACTTATGTTGGACCTTGCAACTATTGCATTGCTCCATTCAGTTCCGCTATACTCCCTCATTCCTATTTGGGCTGCTGCTTCCTTTCTATTCAGTCAGCTGGCCATTCCCCACTCCCATCCTCCCTCCTTCCTCCTTGGGCCTTGGCCCTTCACTCCTCCTTTGGGAAACACCATTGAGTCAAACCCTTGACCCTCGGTGTTTCCCCTCCTTTCAGCTCCCTTTGTCTCCTTTCGGAGTACCCTCGCTCCTTTTGATTCCGGACCCCTCCTTATATACAATGTACATAGTGACTTGTAACCTCAGTCCGAAATCGACCTGAAATGCCCCCAAGAGACTTTCCCTCTGCTAGATCCGAAATTAGGGACCCCCAGGACAACCAGCAATGGCACAGTGCTCCACCTGAGTCGCTGAGGCCAAGGTCCTTCCATGCTAAGTCTCTGATTCCACTCCGGAGTCGTCCGAATCCGCCCGTTCTAACACACGCCACAAGAGCATAAGCATCGTCTCGATGAGAAACTTTGCATGTTCTGCAGTCAGTCTGGCCACATGGTCAAGGACTGTCCCAAGTCTTCTTCTTGCGCATCTAAGGCCCATACAGCCCAGACCGAGGAGCAAGGATCCGCTTCTGCGGAGGCAAAAAATTAGTCTGCACCCCCATGGACTCCGCACGGACCGGGGGTTGCGATTCTTCCCTCCATGCACTCAAAGAAGTATGCTTAAACGTGTCTTCCATCTCCGACTTATCCTCCCTCCATACTCCCGTTTCTTTTTCTCTTTCTAATGGTCTATTTTCTCCTCTTAATGTTGACCCTTTGGTTGATGTTCTACCTGTTGTAGATAGTGTTGCTGATGTATCACTCTCTCCTCCACCTCCTCCTACTTCCATAGCGTTTCACCTCTCTCCGCTTCTCTTCTCTCTCTTCTCTCTCTTCTCTCTCTTCTCTCTCTTCTCTCTCTTCTCTCTCTTCTCTCTCTTCTCTCTCTTCTCCTGTTTCTTCTTCTCTGTCTGATGTAAGGACAAACAATAAACTCTTCCACACCTATGAGAATGTTCCCGCACTCATAGACTCTGGGTCTTCGGACTGCTTCATTGACAACACATTCGTGAAGAAGTTGGCCCTGAAGACATATCAGATTAAACCTCTACAACTACGCCTTTTCAACGGTAGCACTAACTCAATCATAACCCATGCCATTGATATTCCCCTCCACTTCGCTTCCGGAAACATCACCCCCACGACTTTCTTTGTCACATCACTGGATGGTTCTTGTTCTCTAGTCCTAGGACACAACTGGCTTACCCGCTACAATCTGTTGATTGACTGGGTCTCAAGCAGTATTACGTTCCAAACATCTGAACCTACCAAGACAGTTACTCTGAGCTCTCCCCTGTCGTCTCCAGCACCACTGCCGTCGTCCAACATCCAACTATCTGATGTTCCGCTAGCACCTCAGTCCCAGGCTCCCATTCCTCCGTTACCATCTATCGAGTTCATCAGCCGTTCCACATTTGCAAAGGCTTGTCAACTTGAAGGATCAGTATCCTTCAGCCTAACCATCCCCTCTGAGGACAGCTGCTTGAGGGCTGCCTCTTCCCACACCGATTCCGTTGATGTAAGGGGTTGGTGTCATATCCATCCCTGGCCATCAACTTCTGATCCCTCCGATCCCTCCAGTCTACTTCCGCTCCTTCTTCACTAACCTTGGAGCTCCCATATTCCACAATCCTCTCGGTACCCCTCAATGGTCACCACCCCCTCCTTTCAATTTATTACCTACGCTGTAGGCGGGCACAGCCGGTACTGCATAAACGAACCGAATATCGCGGTTTCCCCATCCCTGCACATCCCCACTTCACTAAACACATCACACACGTCCTCATATACCATTCCTACTCTTCCATGATTTTTTCCTATTTTTCCAGACACATTCCCAGTCCCCACAGACCAAATTCCCACACCCACCCAGCAGCGCAGCCACACTCAGACTGGATTTCACTTATCTCAGCAACCACTGCACCGATTTGGACGATATTGGTACCGTTGGAAACGCGTCATTTAGGAGTATTAGGATCCATGATTAGCCGGAGTTGATTGGTGATGGATAGAGTTGAATATTTTTTGGCTGGAAATCATTTATTGCTTTATTGTTTTCTTGATTATTGTTTTCCCTTCCTTTTTCCGATATTGTTTGTTGCCGAGATGACCCACCTAAGCACATGGGACTCATCGGATATTTTTTATCATTTTTCCCTGATCATTTCTCATATATACCTGTACATGAGGATGTATCTACCTTTTCCTTTGGATTAGAAACCACCAAGTTTGCCCCTCCCAAGCTAGTAGGGAGTATTACGATGAAGAACATCAGTAAGAAGACCTCTATATCAGTCCTCGCCTTAGTGTCACCCAGAGAGGTGGGGTGAGAGATTGACTGGAGTACACCACACACCGGACCATACCATATCACCATTACCCCTTTTCCCTGACCTGTTGGATACCAATCCGGTCCCCGTCCTTTCCTGTTTTCCTAGTGGGTTAGATCCCAAGCCCGCTTACAATGCCTCCCTAAGTACGGAGCCCCGAAGGCTTCCGGACAGCTCCGCTGGACAATATACTTGCTTGCCCTGCAAAGCCCATGTTATAAAAATGGGGCCTAATTGGCCCATTTCTATAGCGTTCGGGTGCAGGAGGGGGCTGTGACATTGAGAAGATGTTACAATTAATGTAACAGATGTTGTAACAGTGGTGTTTACAATAACATGGACATCGGGTGTTTTGGGTGATAATAGTTGGTTAAGTTGTTAATATATATACATATCACGTGACTTTGTACTGTACAGAGCCCATAAGAGGCTAGAAATGGGAAATTCCCATTTCCATAACAGCCCACCTTCGGGCCTATCCCTCCTTTCCGTTTCTGGGTTATCGCCTGCCTTTCCGTTAACCCTGTAACCCAACTCATTGGTAATATTCAATTGGCTAATGTCTAACCCCGTTAGCTCCGCTCCGCTCGGCTCCACCATTTGCGGACCTGCCCTCGCTGTAACTATATATACTCAACTTGTAAATAGGTTACACTTCAGTAATAAAATCGACTAGAGTTTACCCCCTTCAGTTCTGGTTGCCAGTTTAGTAAGTTAGGGCACAGACATGTTACTTGGCACAGCACTCCTGGCACAAGTCGCTGAGGCCGAAGCCCTCTGCCATGGAGACACTCCTTCGTCTCGACCAGGTCTCTGACAGTTGGTGTAGGTGCCAACCCTGGTTAGCCTAGTTCCTCAGGCTGCCAACAAAAGTAACTTGTATGAAGTTATTATTTGCAACAGTATGGGAGGAAAGGCTAAGTTGCTCTTTCCACTTTCCCACACTATTGTATGTACTTTGTATATACATGTTTATTACAAGACAATTATACAATTATGTAATGGGAAATAAGGGGTGGGGTTACCACTCCTTACAGTTGACCTTTTGGCCGTTCCGAAGGAGTACCATGAGTTCACAGATGTGTTCAGTAAGAGCAAAGCCTCGACGCTAGCACCGCACCGTGAGCACAACCTGAAGATTGACCTTGAGGAAAGCACTTCACCACCCTTGGATACTATGTACTCCCTCTCTACTTCGGAACTCGAGGCTCTCTGGGCATTCTTAGATGAACATCTAGCCTCCGGGTTCATTTGTCCTGCTACTTCTGCTCATGCAGCACCGGTCCTCTTTGTCTGCAAGAAGGATGGATCCCTCCATCTTTGCATTGACTTCTGAGGGCTATAGGGTGGAAGACTTCTTTCTGCATGCACTATGGTTCTTACGAGTGGCTCATCATGCCATTCGGTCTCATGAATGCACCTGCAGCCTTCCAGCGATTCATCAACACAATCTTTGCCGACCTCTTAGACGTTTCTGTGGTTGTTAGAACTGGGCAAGGGCAGTGTAATGGGTCTATCCAACTAGACTCGCAACAGGAAAGAGGGGGGATAAGGATCTCACTGAGGGTCAGGTCTGAAGTAGGGTATATTGGTCCAGTCGAGTGTGGTGCCGATACTCTCTAACTAACTGTACAGCAGTCACGGAAGAGTCCGATAGACAAAATAGGAAAGAATATCACATGACAATAAGAAAATGGAAACATCGGCCTCTAGACATCAGAAGTGGAATCAGAAAAATTAGGAAAAATAGGAAATGTGTGTAAAGAGTGTGAGGGGATATAGGCTACATGTGATGGATGTGAGGTGCTTGCTGAGGGTGGTAGAATCACGGGATTTGGCTCGTTTAGGGTACACCGGCAAATCCCCATTACAGCAGACGATTCCGGAGGGGAACCGGAGACTTAGCAAGGAGGGACCTTGGCCTCAGCAACTCAAGCGGAGCACTGTGCCATTGCTGTTTGTCCATTTGGTCCTTAATTTCATAGGTGGCAAGCAGGAAGTCTCTAGGGGGCATTTCAGGTCGATTTTAGACTGAAGGTCCAAAACTGTCAGGGACCGGTCCAGGGTCGAGAGCGTCCGGGTATATCGCCCGGTGCAGGCAGATGTCCCTGAAGTGGGAATGGTGAGAAGAAGACTGCTTCTCTGGTTCCCACCCCAGGTATGTTTATATACATGGTGCTCAGGTCACATGAGAGTTGCCACGTCGTCCCCATGCACAGCCCCAGCCACCCGGGTATTCCCATGGGGGATCCCGAAGGGATCTGCTGCAGGTGTGTGTGCTGGGCATACCCGGGGGTCGTCCAGAGCGTCCGGGGCTGGGTGCGTTGTGCATGGGTCGCGGGTGGGTTAGTAGTACATCAATCAAGGAAAGTCGTCCGTGTAAATAGAAATAGGAAGAATAGAGAATGAGACAGAGGAGAAATAAGAAGAGGGGGAAGTGGAGGGAGGAGGAGACAGGAAGGGGAAGAAGGGGGTAGTGGGTGGGGTGGAGCCGGGTGGAGCCGGGTGAGGCGGGTGTGCCCTGACAAAAACAAGTATGTACAAGTGCCTGTATATAATAGGGAGATGAAAGCACAAGGGAGACAAAGGGGGTCCGAATCGGAACGAAGGTGTCCAAACAGGAACAAAGGGATGACAGAAGTGGAGCGGTACTGAAGGTCATAAGTCAGAACCTGTGGTACATCCGAAAGGAGATTGGGAGGGCGAAGCCCAGAGGGGCAGGAGGGTGAGGTGAAGTGGGGATGATGACTAACTGGCTAGAATGGGAAGAAGCAGCAGTCCAAATAAGGATGAGGGGGAAATGCGAAAGATACATTACAGACGGCGAAAGTGCCGAGTATGATCCGTGGAGCTTGGGGGTTACGGAGCTTACGGAGGTTATGGAGGCAGGGATGAAAGTCCGAGGAATATTGGCAATGGTGTTTATGTAGTATGAGGTCACCAATGCAATGGACTTAAGCCAAGGTGGAGTCAAAGTCCAAGGTCGGAACTATGATGGAATCTCGGAGCGAAGGTTTGAGCGATGTCCGAGTACAGGGTACGGGACAGCAGTGGAAGGTCGTAACTTGCGGGAGGGTCGGCAGGAGAGGGTCAGAGGAAGGAGAGAGGAACGGGGAGAGGAGTGGAGGAGAGGAAAGGTGTCAGGTCCGAAGGTGAGTATTGGAGCAGATGGGAGAAGGGTAGGAGAGTCGTGGAAGGGTGGAGGAGTCGTGAGGGGTAAGAGGAGGAGTAAGAGGTGTGGTGTTCGGTCTGAGGTGAGTATTGGAGCAGACGAGGATAAGGTAGGAGAAGGATGGAAGGGTGGAGGTGGCATGAGGGGTGAGAGGAGGTGTGGTGTCAGGTCCGAAGGTGAGTATCGGAATGGACGGCAGTAGGGTAGGACTCCAGAGGTGGTGAAGATGGGGGTCTGGGAGTCAGATTGGGATCGAGTATGTACAGATATGACAGTGGTAGTCTACCTAGACGACATCCTTACCTGCTCGGAAGACATGGCTTCACATCAGGAGCATGTCTGAGAAGTTCTTAGGAGACTCCGCAACCATGGCCTATACGCCAATCCGAAGAAATGCGAATTTCATACTGACACTACGGAATATCTCGGATATCGCCTTTCTCCCTCCAGACTCACCATGTCCATCGAGAAGGTCAAAGCCATCCAAGATTGGCCTGAGCCCCATAAAGTCAAGGATGTCCAGTCCTTCCTTGGCTTCACTAACTTCTATCGGCATTTCATCCACCAATACTCCGACATTGTGGTCCCCTTGATGTGCCTTATGCATAAAGGAGCCCCCTGGTTATTCTCTGATGACTGTCGTTCTGCTTTCAACACCCTGAAAGAAGCCTTCACATCCACTCCCATCCTGACACATTGGGTACCCAATGCCCCCCTCATTGTAGAAACCAACGCCTCCGATTATGTGATCTCCAGAATCCTGTCCATCCGTTGCAATGATGGAGAGATTCGCCCCATCACTTTCCGCTCTAGAACACTCTCAGTGCCAGAGCTCAATTATGACACCCATGATAAGGAACTGCTCACCATTCATGACGCATTCCGATCGTGGCATCACTACCTTGAAGGTTCAGGAACCCCAATCGACGTCATCACTGACCACAAGAACCTCAAGTATTTCTCCACCACCAAACTCTCGACCCAGCAGCAAGCCCACTGGTCGGAGTTCCTCTCCCAGTTCCACATGACTGTCCGATTCTGCCCTGGAAGACTTGGAGTAAAACCAGATGTGTTGACTAGATGCTGGGACGTCTATCCCAAAGAAGGGGACATGGACTATGCTCGCGTTGCAAGAGAGCTAGCGGCTCTCAGCGCCAACCAAGCTCGTGGGGGAAACTCTCCACAAAAACTCCTTTCTCCACTGGCCTCGATCCTAAAACTCCAGGAAATTCTCTGGAAATTCCGCAAGGTCCGGGCTCAGTGTCCACTACCCACTCTTTGTGGGCTAGACGACTGCCCTTACTCCTACTGTAGGAATTCCTAACACACTCACACTAACTCTGACATGTCCTAGTGCCTTAGAGAAATTAGGGGAGGGGAGAACTTCTTTTCCAAAATCCGGTATGTACAGGATATAAGGAACAATTATTTTTAGAAATAATTGACGGTGAATATTGGTACCATATGGCACCTGCATACCTTATTAGGCGAAATAATAAAAAAAGGGTAACAGTATCAATAAAAGAATATTGATCAATAACTGAAATGATGCAAAAATATGAAAATAAAAGAAAATAAGCGATGTCTCAATGGATTTACGGAATTAAGAGCCGAAATTAGAAACGCAGCCAGAGATAACTCTCACACAGCCGATGAGCATTTTCACCAATTTATTAGACGCCATGGGAACGAGTGAGGCTGGAATTCTGGGTTGCTGCTTGAGATTCCCACGCCCGCACATGCCTGTGCCTAACTTGCCCATCATAAAACTCCATCAAGTCTCCACCGATTAGGACGTTCTTGGTATCGTCAGAATCGTACGAATTAGCACTATTTTTAGATACCAAATCTGTACTGAGTCGTCGCATGAATGAAAGTAGCTTATGTTGGAAGCAGGTATCTGAGCTGGCTCTGTGCATGGGCAATTATCCTGCCTACAGCATCAATCTGCAGAACTTCCGACCGGTCTTCACTTCGGAGCAGCTCACTGCGTCCTTACGAGCCATGTTCCTAGCTGCCACAGTAATCCGAGCAGCCGTACTCGTCGACACAGAGGCTCTCCATCAAGACATTCTAGCCTCCCTCTCCTCCAATACCACAATCTCTTCTCATCTCGCTTCCCCGGTCCGTTGATGCCAAAGGCCTGTTAAGGCTGGACAACCACATCTACGTTCTGGACTCCAATGATCTTTGTCTCCGCATTGAAGGAGCGGAGCTGGATCACCTTACGTAACCAGTTTCCTACGTCCAATAACGATATTAGAGTTTGTGCTGATTTGCATACTGACCGTGTTTTGGTTGCCAAATATATAATTGTTCACTGTCTAAACAACAATAAACACCCCCCAACGATCTCACCTGACATATAGATCGTCTATGGATAAAATTCTATATTGACTTTACTATGATTTCTAGTCAATATTACACCTAGATATACCACTTTTCAGTAGGACGTGATTTTCCTGATAATTTACTGAAGGAAAACTACTAATAAAATAATTCCGCAATAAATGTTACTCAATACAGGAGTGACCAAACTGCTCTTTCTATCGCTTAGAGTGTGTGCTAGTTATCTAGCAGGTTCAGGATCACTCACTTTTCCCCTGTGGTGTGATAACCAAGTATTGCTGAGAGATTATTCAATTAAGAAGTCCCTCCACCAAATTCTCACTAATTCTCACTATGACACTTATGTTCAGCTGTGTCTAACTGACCCTAACTCACGCTTAGAGTGACGTGTTAGTTTTATATTAGCTAACAACTAATATTTGCTTTTATCTTTTGGAGCAAATGAACCAACCACTGGTGAGGAGAATTAAACTTATATTTCTACCTGAGGTTTGAGAGGGGGCAGAAGCGGTGGCCTTTTATGCTTTTCAGAGGCCTCTCTACTCCCACGCCTCGCACTAGTTACATGTGCTACATTTGTATTATAGATAGTTCTAGAATGATATAGGGGCTTGGGCTGTGTAAGCTTAATAATGCACTTAGGACATGACTCAGCAATAAGTAATTCAGTTCTTTGTCTGTTGGGCCGATCTTAGCGGGGTCTTGTAGCGCTAAAGCTATGCTCTACACCGCCTTAATTACGAACGGTTATCTTTAGAAATGACTTGGCTATAAAGGAACTTTCTAGACTGTTCTCTAATTCACCCCTTTTTGTGAAGCCACATCATTACTAATGTTCTAGAGCTTTCCCAATTAATTAACTGATCTGCGGACTTCTGAATCACTTCATGCTTATGATCCGAGATCCAGATCATCAATCATTCCTTTGTTCCGATTTATTTGAGCTTAAAATCAAAAGGTTTTGATGAATCATGGGAAAATATACAAGATCCGGTGTTTTAGCATTTTCTCCTCTTCTGATGCGATCAAAAACTGTCCGCCCGCGTCAGGGAATACTGTGTCATATGGTATTCGGTCCGCCAGACTTCCGGGTGCCAATATATTTCCCTTAAGTCACATTACTTTTTATAAGAATTAGCAAATAAATATATATGAATTATAAGGTGTTTCGCCGTTTGAGCGATATCTCCGTCAGTTTTGAAGCTTTTAGAATGAAACAAAACTGTGGATAAAGTTTAGAAACAGTCCTTTCAGATGGTAAAAAGATTACAGTCAAAAGTTTACTGGCTCCCGAGATATTTGTTCCTATCTTATTCTGCCGTCTATGTGCTATTTTCTTGTTGTAGGGATATATTCTTTGAATATTACACCTATGCCAGGTTCTAGGCATGCTTGTAGTAGATTAAATCTCATGCTACATGGGTGTAGATAATTTATAATGATCTTCTAATGTCTGTCCAGTCTCATAAAGATCATGAGATCTGTTAAACGTCTGAACTTGTCACCTTTTTGTTGACTATTCTGATAGATCATTGTTTTATTCTTTGAATATTATTTCTCCTACAACGTGTGCCTCTTTGAGCTCATGTTTAATAATTTGATCTCCCTCTTCTGGAGATTGACTTCTCTCTCTGTATATCTCAGAGAGGCAAAGATGCCTTCGGCATCTCTGCATGCTCTATTGTATTCACCCCTCCAATGGGTGCAATTATCGCAGGTGTCATCTGACACCCTTGAGTTGTCAGACCATGCCCATTTGGACAGCCTGGATGAGGAGCTGCTGTCACTCCCTTCCTATGAGGGACTTCATCTCTTTCAATGATGGAGTTGACCTGTCTGGGCAGCTACTGCTGATGTGATAGCTGATTCCCAGCCTATATTTGGCTGGGGTGTTGTCGGACCTGGGCGAAATTGGCTGATCCAGGGAGTGGTTTGGCCAGGGAAGTTCCCTGGGGAGTATGCCTGGGGCTGCAGCAGCTATTGCTGCCCCTGGAATGGCACTTGTTGTGCCATTGGTGCAGTTTGCACCACATATGGTTGAAAGCCCCTTTGGGGAGGCTGGGGGTATGCAGTGCCTATTGGCATTGTGGAAGGTTGTTGGTTCGTGGCACTCATTTGTGCTGCATGCATCATATAGTCCATGGTGCTTATCTGCACCTGGTGGTGTTGTTGTTCCGAGGAGCTTTGCGCCTGGATTGTTGTATCTTGATGTCCAGTGGCTTGTTCGGATCAAATTGAGGGTTGCCTCCCCCAGAGAATGACATTTCATCGTTTTGTTTCTCGTGGTGGTGGGAGGGGTTTAGGTTCTTGCATGTGTGGATTCGCTGCAAGTGTGTATGGTTTTATACGTGGGCCTGGGGCTCATGTGGTCTAGGCAAGTTCCTCCTAGCTCATGTGATGTCTAGCACATGGTGTGGCTGTCTGGGTGAGTTGCTTGCCCAGAATCTTCCCATGCTCTTGGCTGTGGGCAATTGCCCTTCAGCTTCACTTTTTCCACCTCTGTTTTTTGGGGGGTTGTCATATCCATACCAACTCTGCCTAACCTCCAACCTACTCCACCACCATTCCAGTTCACCTCCAGTTCGTCCTCTCCCTCACCTCCACCATATCCTCCAGTATACCTCCAGTCCACCTCCACCTCCAATCTCTGGTACCTTCTCTGGTACCTCTTATCCTC
This sequence comes from Cantharellus anzutake, assembly GCF_015039405.1. NCBI lineage: Eukaryota > Fungi > Basidiomycota > Agaricomycetes > Cantharellales > Hydnaceae > Cantharellus > Cantharellus anzutake. The sequence continues at coordinate 1,446,291 of NW_024066953.1, forward strand.
ATCTTAGATGTTTATTAATATTTCTACCTACCCAATATTACTACGGACCTCCTAGGACCTCCATTGGCCCTGCAAAGGTTTTCCCACTTTCCAATAGCTGTCACTAATTCCGCCCTTCATCTACTCACTCCACAATGCTCAATAAGGTGATTCTCTCATGAGTTCGCCAACCCGGCAAGTGGGTAAGTCCCTCTTGGGTTTTCCCTTTGTTCCAATTTGTCTTGTATTATGTATATAAGTCATGTACGGTAGTTGATGGCACCTCAGTGCAAAATCGACAATAACGACTATCCCCCCAGAGTTCACACACCTCGTTCTGAAGTTAAGGACCAGACTCTAAATGAATGTAGGCACAGCGCTCCCCTCCGAGTCGCTGAGGCCACAGTCCTTCCGCCTGTCCTCTACCTCTGGCCTCCCTTCTGGGGAAAGGTCCAGGCATGCTGCTCATTCCTCGCTGTGTCCTGACAGGCATAGTGATGCCAAGAGTTCCCTATCTTCTTTGATAGGGAGATTTTCCGGTTCCCTCACATTTTGTAATGTGAGGTACTTGTCCAGGTGGATGCGGTTGTTACAATTTCCTAGGGGTTCCCATGTGGTGTCCCCTAGCTCCCATTTGACCTTAAACCAGACTTCATTATGAACCCGCGTGTGGTTTAAGATTTCATGAACTACTGCTTTGTGATTGGGGTCTTCCCAAAAATCGTAAAATATGTTTACTTCCCTATTTGGGAAGATTTCTTGGTCGTTTGGCTTGTGAGGTGCAAGCTGAGATACGTGGAATCTTGGGTGGACTCCATGTTGTTCAAGTTGTGGTGGCAACTTGAGGATGTAGTTTGATGTCTCTGGAAATATTTCCAGAATTTCATAAGGCCCTATATACAGGGGCTTTAGTTTGCCTGCCCTTCCTTTGGGTAGGTTCAACTTATCCGTGGATAAGTATGCGAGCTTGCCTTTTCTCAAAGGCAGGTCTGGGTGTCTTTTCTTATTTGCCTGGATTGTTTGGGCAGCATGATTGTGTATTATCATGTTGTGTGCTGCCATTAGGTTTTCCTTCGCTTTTTGGGCAAAGTTGTTCACTCCTGGGTAGTCCGAGGGTGGTGCTGTTAGGCACATTTTTGGCATATGGCCATAGATTAGTTTGAACAGGGCAAATCCTGTTGATGCGATTGAGCTCGCATGGATTGTGAATTCTGCCATTGACAGCTTTACTGCCCAGTCATGTTGATCTGGTCTGACCATTGCATGTAGTATCTGTATTACTTTTTCTCTGCTTGGCTGTCACCTTGCAGATGGAATGCAGTTGTGAATTTCAACTGCACACCAAATATTTGGTGTAGTTCATGCCAAAATTTTGACATGAATTTTGAGTCTCGATCTGATATGATCGAGTGTGGTAGACCATGAAGTCTTACAACTCTCGAAGGAATATGAACGCTAGTTCTAATGCATTTGTTGTTGTTTTTATCGGGATCAGGTGGACATTGGACATCAACCTGCAGATTGTCAGGGTTCAGCACCCTGCCCTAGGGTGCCCCAGACTCCCCAACCACTCCCTTCCTTCCATTCCTTCATTGTTGCCTTGTTGTTGCATTTCTGTGTTGTGGAACTTTCTGAGCAAGCAGCTTGCCCAGATGTTCCCATGCTTGCTGGGCACTGCCACCTGGATGTTCCCTCCAGGTCACACTACACAACTCTAGGAGCTGTATGGTTGTGGGCATGTGACCCATTCCTTTATATAGCAACCATGCAGGGAGATGAGACCTTTACCCTTCTTCTCATCTCATGCCCCGCATAGGCAAGTGTACATATTCTATTTCTTTTACTATACATCTCATACCCCGCATAGTGTGAGGACAGGTCAGATGGGGGTTGAGGTCAGGGAGCCTCCGAGTCCAAGGCTGGGCCCTGATGATTACCCAGAGGTAATCATATCCCAAGCTTGTTGGGAATGGACCTGTGAAGTCCATGGCTATTGATGACCATGGTGTTTCCAGGGTCGGGAGTGGGTGAAGCAGTCCGGGATTTCTCCTGGTGCTTTTCTTTGTTGTTTGGCAAGTTCCGCAAGACCTGCAGAACTTGTGGGTGTCCTTCCTCATTGACTTCCACCAGAAGTATCAACGGAGGGTTTCCACTGTTTTCTTGGATCCTAAGTGTCCAAGTGTTTCGTGGATGTTTTTGAGGATTATTCCTCGAATGGACTTCCTTTCGTAGTTCCCTTTTGGGACTACTATTTGGGTCGTTCCTCCTTCTCCAAGTCAGGTTATCAGTCTGTCTTTTATGGAGAAGTTTTTGAAATTCCCCAGGTTCTCTAGGATTTCCTGGTGGATCTGGCTTTGCGAGTATCCAGATTTTATTGTCTCAATGAGGTCTTTTCCTTCAAATTGTTTTCAAAGGTTCTCTTCTGGAATTATGATTTCTTCCAGGTTTTGGGTGCTCCCCCCTAGAGCTTCCTCTAGGGTATTTCTCGTGCGTATTGCTGCGAGTCTCTTTTTCTCTGAGTTTTTACTCAGGGTACTGCTTAGCAGCAGTTCTTCATATTCCTCGATTCTGTCAGGGATAATGTCTTCTGCATTTTTATCCAGATGGATATCCACTGACATGTAGTCGTCGAAATGCAGATCCTCGTCCATTGATGAGTCATAGTACCGTGAAAGTGCATCTGCCACTTTGTTCTTGCGGCCTTCCACGTATTTTATTTCGCAATTAAAGCTTGCAAAGATGGCTTGCCATCTCAGGTGTCTACCTGAGTTGTGGTTTTTCGCTTTGAAATATTCCAAAGCTTTGTGGTCCGTGATTACTGTGAATTCACAGCCTCCCATGAGATCATCTTGCCATCTCATGAGTGCCTCGAGCTCGTAGGCAAAGTACCTATGTTGTGTGTTGGTGAACTTTTTGGACATGAATGCGGCCAGGCGGCAAGTCTGCCACTTTTCGCCTTGTCCAATTAGTGCGCCCATGCCCGCTGGGCATGCGTCTGTTATGACCCAGATGTGGAGTTTGCTCCTCTCTTCTTCCAAGAGATTTTCCGGTGGATTCCACTGGATAGGCTTCAGGATCAGAGCCCTGCATGCGGGACGTTTGATCTCGTCAGAACATTTCTGGTGGAGTGGTGTCCACCTGGATGTCTGCTTGTTTGGGCAGATTGTTTGCAGTGGCCCTGTGTAGCCACTGATGTTTGGCATGAATATCGATAGGTATTCTACCATTCCCAGGAATCTTAGGACTCCTGTGTGGTCTACTGGCTCTCACCAGTTGCGGATTTTTTCCATTTTATCCACTTGAGCGTGGATGCCTTGTTCATCCACATGGCTTCCTAGAACATCTAGGATTGGAGCAAATGGCTGGAATTTTTTCCAGCTTATGTAGAACTTCGCCCCCTTGAGGCGAGTGAACAACCACAATAATGCTTTATTGTGGTTCTCCACCAAGCTTGTGCTAGGGTAGGAGAAGGACAGGAGGGTGGAGGTGGCATGAGGGGTGAGGGGAGGTGTGGTGTCGGGTCCGAAGGTGAATATTGGAACGGAACAGTGGTAGGGTAGGACTCTGGAAGTCAGGTTTGGAGTTCCGGGAACCCAGAGCGGGGGTCGGGATTGTATGGATATGACATTTAACAGATCTCATGATCTTTATGAGACTGGACAGACATTAGAAGATCATTATAAATTATCTACACCCATGTAGCATGAGATTTAATCTACTACAAGCATGCCTAGAACCTGGCATAGGTGTAATATTCAAAGAATATATCCCTACAACAAGAAAATAGCACCTAGACGGCAGAATAAGAAGGAACATTGGGAAAGAAATGTGAATATCTCGGGAACCAGTAAACCTGTGACTGTAATCTTTTTACCATATGAAAGGACTGTTTCTAAACTTTATCCACGGTTTTGTTTCATTCTAAAAGCTTCAAAACTGACGGAGATATCGCTCAAACGGCGAAACACCTTATAATTCATATATATTTATTTGCTAATTCTTATAAAAAGTAATGTGACTTAAGGGAAATATATTCGCGCCCGGAAGTCTGGCGGACCAAATACCATATGACAGAGTATTCCCTGGCACGGGCGGACAGTTTTTGATCGCATCAGAAGAGGAGAAAATGCTAAAAAACCGGATCTTGTATATTTTCCCATGATTCATCAAAACATTTTGATTTTAAGCTCAAATAAATCGGAACAAAGGAATGATTGATGATATGGATCTCGGATCATAAGCATAAAGTGATTCAGAAGTCCGCAGATCAGTTAATGAATTGGGAAAGCTCTAGAACATTAGTAATGATGCGGCTTCACAAAAAGGGGTGAATTAGAGAACAGTCTAGAAAGTTCCTTTATAGCTGAGTCATTTCTAAAGATAACCGTTCGTAATTAAGGCGGTGTAGAGCATAGCTTTAGCGCTACAAGACCCCGCTAGGATCGGCCCAAAAGACAAAGAACTGAATTACTTATTGCTGAGTCATGTCCTAAGTGCATTATTAAGCTTACTGTCATATCCATACAATCCCGACCTCCGCTCCGGGCTCCCGGAACTCTGAACCTGACTTCCAGAGTCCTACCCTACCACTGTCTGTTCCGATATTCACCTTCGGACCCGACACCACACCACCCCTCACCCCTCATGCCACCTCCACTTTGCCGACTCCCAAGAGGTTATCCCACCTCCGGCTCCAACACCACCTTTGGTCTGGCTCCGGAACATTCCGGGTCTGACCTCATCCTCGACACCTTCCAGACAAGCACGCAACACCTATGCTCCCGACTCCGGACCTCCGCTCCGGAACCCCGTTTGCGTCTCCACCTCCAGGACCTCTGGTCTTAGCTCCAACCTTGGACTTTGACCCCACCTCCGCTTATACCCATTGTATTGGTTAGCTCATTCCATTTAATTATGTTTGCCAATATTCCGGATTTAACCTCCGAGTTCGGACTTTCCGGACTTACATCGGACCTTGCAACTATTGCATTTCTCCATTTGATTCCGCTATACTCCCTCATTCCTATTTGGGCTGCTGCTTCCTTTCTATTCAGTCAGCTGGCCATTCCCCACTCCCATCCTCCTTCCTTCCTCCTTGGGCCTTGGCCCTTCATTCCTCCTTTGAGAAACACCATTGAGTCAAACCCTTGACCCTCGGTGTTGTTCCTCTTTCCATCTCCCTTTGTCTCCTTTCGGAGTACCCTTGCTCCTTTTGATTCCGGACCCCTCCTTATATACAATGTACTTAGTAACTTGTAACCTCAGTCCGAAATCAACTTGAATTCCCCCAAGAGACTTTCCCTCTGCTAGATCCGAAATTAGGGACCCCCAGGACAACCAGCAATGGCACAGCGCTCCACCTGAGTCGCTGAGGCCGAGGTCCTTCCATGCTAAGTCTCTGATTCCACTCCGGAGTCATCCAAATCTGACAGTTCTAACACTTACACAGCCCAAGCCCCTATATCATTCTAGAACTATCTATAATACAAATGTAGCACATGTAACTAGTGCGAGGCGTGGGAGTAGAGAGGCCTCTGAAAAGCATAAAAGGCCGCTGCTTCTGCCCCCTCTCAAACCTCAGGTAGAAATATAAGTTTAATTCTCCTCACCAGTGGTTGGTTCATTTGCTCCAAAAGATAAAAGCAAATATTAGTTGTTAGCTAATATAAAACTAACACGTCACTCTAAGCGTGAGTTAGGGTCAGTTAGACACAGCTGAACAAAAGTGTCATAGTGAGAATTAGTGAGAATTTGGTGGAGGGACTTCTTAATTGAATAATCTCTCAGCAATACTTGGTTATTGTTAGGTACGGGTCAGCAAATGGGGACGACTGGCGGGGACAAGGCTCCGGGGTTGGGCTTCGGCCTCAGCGACTCCAAGAGAGCGCTGTGCCCACCTACTGTCTCAGTGCCCACATTTCGAAGTGGCTTGGGCTGCCTTGTTAGGGGGGACAAACCATGTCGATATTCAGACTAAAGTTATAATAATGTAATATACATATATATATAGTAAGAAACTGAATGGGTCAGGTGACAAAATGAAACAAAAGGAAACAGAATAAGGGCCGGCATCTGGGTCAGAATGCATGGTCGTGACAGTTATCACACCACAGGGGAAAAGTGAGTGATCCTGAACCTGCTAGATAACTAGCACACACTCTAAGCGATAGAAAGAGCAGTTTGGTCACTCCTGTATTGAGTAACATTTATTGCGGAATTATTTTATTAGTAGTTTTCCTTCAGTAAATTATCAGGAAAATCACGTCCTACTGAAAAGTGGTATATCTAGGTGTAATATTGACTAGAAATCATAGTAAAGTCAATATAGAATTTTATCCATAGACGATCTATACGTCAGGTGAGATCGTTGGGGGGTGTTTATTGTTGTTTAGACAGTGAACAATTATATATTTGGCAACCAAAACACGGTCAGTACGCAAATCAGCACAAACTCTAATATCGTTATTGGACATAGGAAACTGGTTACATAAGGTGATCCAGCTCCGCTCCTTCAACATGCTGGCAGATCTTGCTGCCAAACCCATTATGATGGGGGCCTCCCAGGTCAGGGGGAGGGGATATGGTGCTGGGGCATCTGTCATATCTGTACATACCCAATCCCGATCCGACTTCCAGACCCTCCTCTCCACCACCTCCAGATTCCCACCTCACCACCTCCTCTCACTCCTCCTCTCACCCCTTACCTCCATCCACTCCGATACCCACCTTCAGACATGACCACACTCCTCTCCCCACTCCTCTCATCTGTCATATCCCGGAATCCCGACCCTGCGCACTCCCACCACATCACACCTTCCTAACAACTTCACCATCCCCTACGCCGTGCCTCCCCACTCTCCAAGTCACCTTCCCTCCTGACTGTCTCAGCTCCGGTCTGGTTGCGGCACACCGAACCTTGGCCACTCCCATCCCGGAACCTCGGTCCTGAGTCAGAACATTCGGAGACCCCGGATTCGCTCCGATATCCTGACGGACCTCCGACATCCCGTGACATGCCCTTAAACCATTCCTCCACCCACTTCATTTATTGGAGTCACCCAACATCCTTCGGATACGCAACTCCGCTTTCGGAGCTACCTGCATCCTTCGGTGATCTCCCTCACGTTATCACTTATTAGTCATCTTCCATTCTTAGCACGACTACCTTCTTACTACCATTCAGTCGGCTAACCCCCTTTACCCATTTGTCTTCCCCATTCATTTTCCGGCCTCCAACTCCGCCCTCCTTGGCCCGACACCTCGGTTCCCCGTTTTAGATATCGTTCGGAACCTTTCGGTACCTCTCAGTATCATTCGGTACCTTTCGGTGTTTTCCCCATTTTGTCATTTCGGGCTTTGACTAAAGTCCTCCCCATCCTCCTTTAATAAATACACGTAGATTAGAACCTGTAGTTCCTCAGTTCTAATCTCAACTAAAATGCCACCCAAAGTCCCTCTGAGTGAATCCTGTCCCTGTTCTACAAGACACCTCAGACATAAGAAATACAAGGACTAACTGAGACGTAACGGAGGCACAGCGCTCCCTCCGAGTCACTGAGGCTGCGTCCTTCTTAGAGCCTCTTGTACCATCCAGCAGAACCGGGCTCCCTGAGAAGCTTCAGTTCACTACCGGAGCCCTTGGACCCCCCTCTAGTTGAGCCCTGCCTGCATTCGGACTCACGCATTTATCCCCTCTCCCACAACCCGGGTTTTTAACATCATCACTCTCCTCCCTCTGACCCTCTTCTGCCAACCTCTGCCAAAGTTACAACCTTCCACCATAGTCCCATACCCTGTACTCGGACACCGCTCATACCTTCGCTCCAAGATCCCATCATGGTTCTGACCTCGGACTTTGACTCCACCTCGGCTTAAGTCCATTGCATTAGTGACCTCATTCTACATAAACACCATTGCCAACATTCCTCGGACTTCCAACCCCACCTCTGCAACCTCCATAAGCTCTGCAACCTCCGAGCTCCATGGACCATACCCAGCACTTTCACCGCTTGTAATCTATCTTTTGCACTTTCCCCTCATCCCTATTTGGGCTACTGCTTCCTTCCATTCTAGCCAGTTAGTCACCAACCCCACTTCACTTCATCCCCCTGCCCCTCTGGGCTTCACCCTCCCTACCTCCTTTCGGTTATACTGCAGAGTCTAACCCAAATCCCAGGGCTCCATCAGCGGTGATTCAATGCCGATAGGCAAATCCACCGACCCAAAACCCATCCTAACCAGCCCCCAATCCAATGTCTGGCCCCCTGTCCTATCAAGTGAGACTAGGTCAACAATCCGACCCTGGACCTTGCCAGCATTCCGCAGTTCCTGAGCCCTTGGCGCTCCCAGCATCCAGCCCCTCTGGTTCCTCTTGCCTTGTCTCCATCTGAACCACACCCATCACCATCACTCCACTATGTGGTCACAGCCATGCACTGCATCCAGACCTCCACCTGCATCTGTACCTCCACCCACCTCTGATGCTTCCAGTTGCCCTCCACACCCTGTGGTCAGGTCAACACTCCCACTCCCCTCAGGACCTCTGCTGGTCATCATGCTGTCCTTGACAGTACTGATGGATCAACCTCTGTTTTGCAGACTGTGTCGGCACTGCACCGACCCCGCTTTCCGATTTGCGGACTTGTATCGGTGCTGCATGCTGACCTCCACTTTTCCTCTGGCTGTTTTGTCACTTGGCAATTTACCATTCATTCCTTGCCAAGTGCCTTTTATTCATTCACTTAACTTGCCAATATTGGCATTTGATCCACTCTCTATTGGCACTAGGTTATTGATCTCATTCAGTTATTGTTCTTCCCATCAATAACCCTTGCCACTTATTGTTTACTGATCCATTCCTCACTTCCAGTTCCCAGGCTCTTGTCCTTTATTTAGTTTGACAATCCCTGCTTATTTCCACACTATATTTCCTCTTGCCTATTTATATCTTGTAAATACTTTCGGGGACCTCAGTCTGAAATCAACTAGAGTACCCCCCCTGTCTGGTCTGAGTCCATGCTCACGGAGTCCATGCTCCTCCTACAGGCCCACTCTGCCTGCAAGTCTTGTTTGAAGTTTGCTGTAAGTGTCAGTCCATAAATACAGGATCTCCCCCAGATGTCAAGCTCAGGGCACAGCACTCCACTTGAGTCGCTGAGGCCGCAATCCCACTCTGCTTACCTTGAACAACACTTCCGGACACGCCACATATTTCTGCCTGCATATCTCCACATGCACACTCCAACAGACCTCTGCATCACCTCCAACCTCAACTCAGACAGAAACCCACCCATCTCTGACAGTATTTCAGACTCTGACACTGTCATCCCTTTGTCTCCGTTCGGACACCTTTGTTCCAATTTGGACCCCCTTTGATTTCCTTGTGCTTTTGTCTCTCCACTATATACAGGCACTTGTACATACTCGTTTTGGACCTTCAGTCTAAAATCGACCAGAAATGCCCCCTAGAGACTTCCTGCTCACTGCTTCTGAAATTAAGGACCAAATGGACAAACAGCAATGGCACAGCGCTCCCCTTGAGTCGCTGAGGCCTGTCATATCCATCTACAGCCATTGTCCTCCACTGCCTCCAACCCTTCCAGACTACCTCTGCTCCTTTGTCACTAACCTCAGAGCCTCCGTATTCTGCAATCACCTCCAACTCCCTTGATGGTCACCACCCCCTGAATTCAATATATTACCTACACCTCCCTAAGTATGGAACCCCAAAGGCCTCTGGACAGCTCCGATGTCCACTAGCACACTCCCACCCCTGCTGGGCAATTCACTTGCTTGCCCTGCAAGCCTACCTTCAGGCCTATCCCTCCTTTCCATTTCTGGGTTATAGCCTGCCATTCCGCTAACCCCATAACCCAACTCATCAGTAATATTCAGTCAGCTAACATTTAACTCCATTAGCTCCGCTCCACTCGGCCCCACCATTCATGGGCCTGCCCTCACTGTAACTATATATACATAACTTGTAGATAGGTTACACCCTAGTGATAAAATTGACTAGAGTTATCCCCCCTTTTAGTTCTTGCTGCCAGTAAGTAAATTAGGGCACAGACATGTAACTTGGCACAGCACTCCTGGTCTGAGTCACTGAGGCTGAAGCCCTCCACCACAGAGACATATCCATTGTCTCGCATCTGGTCTCTAACAAGGCCAAGGTCTGTCATATCCCGGAATCCCGACCCCGCGCACTCCCACCACATCACACCTTCCTAACAACTTCACCATCCCCTACACCTTGCCTCCCCACTCTCCAAGTCACCTTCCCTCCTGACTGTCTCAGCTCCGGTCTGGTTGCGGCACACCGAACCTTGGCCACCCCCATCCCGGAACCTCGGTCCCGAGTCGGAACATTCAGAGATCCTGGATTTGCTCCGATATCCTGACGGACCTCCGACATCCCGTGACATGCCCTCAAACCCTTCCTCCACCCATTTCATTTATTTGAGTCACCCAACATCCTTCGGATACGCAACTCCGCTTTCGGAGCTACCCGCATCCTTCGGTGATCTCCCTCACGTTATCACTTATTAGTCATCTCCCATTCTTAGCACGACTACGTTCTTACTACCATTCAGTCGGCTAACCCCCTTTATCCATTTGTCTTCCCCATTCATTTTCCGGCCTCCAACTCCGCCCTCCTTGGCCCGACACCTCGGTTCCCCGTTTTAGATATCGTTTGGAACCTTTCGGTACCTCTCGGTATCATTCGGTACCTTTCGGTGTTTTCCCCATTTTGTGATTTCGGGCTTTGACTAAAGTCCTCCCCATCCTCCTTTAATAAATACACGTAGATTAGAACCTGTAGTTCCTCAGTTCTAATCTCGACTAAAATGCCACCCAAAGTCCCTCTGAGTGAATCCTGTCCCTGTTCTACAAGACACCTCAGACATAAGAAATACAAGGACTAACTGAGACGTAACGGAGGCACAGCGCTCCCTCCGAGTCGCTGAGGCCGCATCCTTCTTAGAGCCTCTTGTACCATCCAGCAGAACCGGGCTCCCTGAGAAGCTTCGGTTCACTACCGGAGCCCTCGGACCCCCCTCTAGTTGAGCCCCGCCTGCATTCGGACTCACGCATTTACCCCCTCTTCCATAACCGACGGGTTTTTGACAAGGTCCCTCCTTGCTAAGTCTCTGGTTCCCCTCCAGAATCGTCCACCCTCACCCAGTTCTAACAGCATCAACTATCCTGCCACCCCATGGGCAGGCAACCCTGTCTGGGTTGCAGGCCCCCCCTCAGAAGGGCAAACCCACGTTGAGGGGAAGAGGGAGAGCAGTGGGCAACTGATGGCAGACCCCAAAGTGGGGACCACTCCCAGAGGTGGCAGGCCACTGAGTACCCCCTATGGGCAAGCTACCCTGCAGAGAAGTGTCCACATGTTATACGAGACCACCAAACTCAACAAGTTCAGCAAAGTTGAAGCTCCCATTGATGTAACAATCGACCCCAACTTCCCCATAAGGAGAACAGTGGGGTCAGAAGTGGCACACGACACCACATATGCTTGGTGGACAAGCGTGAGTGGAAAAGCATTCATACAATGGTATGAACAGGCCGAAGCTGCCTTTAAAAGCGGCAAGGTACACAAAATCTTTTGTGAAAAAGCGAAGGAAACCAAGAAATATTTCTTGGAACTCCTGAGTATTGCAAAACTTTCAGAGGATTACAATTCCCTGGAGAACAGGGGACAAATCTCCTGGGAAAGTCTAGGCAAAGCTGCCTATGTGAAGTCCCAGTTCAAACCACTCAGGACTCCTGAGGAACATGCCACAAAAGCTGCAGGGTGGGAAGCAAACGCTTCCAAGTACCAAGAGAGAGATGCAAGTCTCTGTGCTGGACAAACGAGTCAGCAACCATCCTTCCCCATGGGAAGAACAGTAAACTTACCATATTCTACACCTGAACCAAGTGGCTCAGGAACACAACAACCTGCTCCCAGCTTGACACTGTAGCCCAGCTACATCATCGCATCTGATGCAGCAATTGGATGTCCAGATGAACAACCCAGAGGAAAACCCTCCTCTGGGGCAATAACTCTACCCTCGAAAAAAGGGAAAGTGACATGGCAATACGCCACTGAGGTGCCTGTGAAAACACCTTCCTCCAACTTGAGGCCCTGCACACAATATTGTATGTGAGGAACTGCAAGTAACAATTGCAGAAACTTCTATTCCATCTAACCCACATCCACCACCACTTGTGTGCAAACACCATTTACACATGAATCCTCATGGAACAAGTGAGGAGGAATACCAAAGATATAATCTTTGGGTTGAAATCTATTTTCAAAACTTTCTTCTTCTTTTATTACTTTTCCCTTTCGCAATACCCATGTATTGCCGTTCACTTCAAAGTGACAGCCTCACACTCATTCACTCCTTCAATTTCTCTCACCAACATGTACAAATCACCCACTTTAAAGTGGTGATAACAAAACACATTGATAATTTCAAATTCAATGTAATTTCCTCTTTTCTTTCCTTTTTTTTCTTCCTCTTTAACCATGTATGCGTTGCAAGCAGGAATCTGCTACTGTCTCCAGAAAACGGAAGGTAGCACTCCAACTCACTCCCCAAAGAGCCAGGGAAGAAAGAAAAGGGGCTGAAAGGGTGTTGCAGTAGAACAGGTCCATATATAGCCCTTTACCAATCATGTGGCCACTCACAACACCCAAGTAGTTGGACTTCAAAAAGTTGTGGGAGGGGGGAAATTGTCTATTCCATTTCAATCACTATGTTGCAAGCAGGAAGCTGCTACTCTCTCCAGAAAATGGAAGGTAGCACCCAACTCACTCCCCAAAGGCTAGGGAAGAAAGAGAAAGGGTGCTGAAAGGGGTGTTGCAGTTAGAACAGGTCCGTATATCAATGGAGAGGGGGGGGGGGGGGGGGAATTTCAGGATTAATATATCTCTGGTAACTCTTGTTTATCTTCTTTCTGTGGTGGATTTCCCTAAAGGTCACAATAGCCCTTTACCAATCATGTGGCCACTCACAGCACTCAAGTACATGGACTTCAAAAGTACATATACCCATTCAGCAAACATACAATCTGTGAAAAGAGTCCGAAATATGGGTTTGGCTGAGCTAAGCCTCCACCAATCAATGGTGGTAAGGTTCGGCTGCCATTGGCTTAGAATAAAATTCCAAACAACAAAGGAAATTGAAAAGAAAAACACAAACTTCCTCATACCACTTTAAACACTGCGTCAAACCTCCGTCCCTTTATCCCACTCGACTCTCCTCATCCATAGCTTTCTAACGATACCGATTTTGTGAAATTTGGTGGAGATTTGACTGAGAACGGGAATTCTCAGAAACAGAATATATATCTTGATTATCTGTGCACAGGGAAACTTGGGCCAAATAATATGCCGTAATTCCAAGACTCCTCCAATGTCTTCTTTAACATTTGTATCATTTAACTAGCCCATATTCTCCTGGAATTTCACTGAGACTAGCTCGCACATGAGCATCCACATAGTTCATATTGTCCCATGACTCCCATCATGCCTGATAATCAGAATATCTCCACAACCACTGAACCGATTAGGGTGAAATTCAACGCTGAGTATTTGGGCATTTTTCTCGATTTAATGACCCCAAGATCGTCCTCATCCGTCAGCTTTTGACCTTGTTCTCATGGTCGCAGTCAAGTGCATGGACTTTGTACATGAGGACATCTCAGGTTGAATTTCTCCACCAAATCTCAACCAATTCCAATTCCTTCACAGAAAGGCTCTTTCGGTTTGTACGAAAACCCTCTTTCTTCTTTCTTATTACGATTCCTTTTTCCTAATAATGTACAAGGGTGGGAGCCCAATTTTGATGTATTTGCTGCGTAAGGGTCCATGAAATTGAGCATACCCATTATGCACTCCTACAGCATTGCACATGCAATGCAAGGGGGATGTCAGGGCAATAGCCCTGAACCCCAAGCCATATGTAATCACAATTCATGTGGGTGAGTGGGAACTTCCGTTAACCGCTTACACACCCATAAAATACACATCATCGTATCACTTATGGCCTCGTGTGCTGAGCAACCTCACTGAGACCTCACAGTGAGCTATTAAGGGTTCAATGACTTGTGGTCAGACACATCAGGGTTGATAGGTTAGCCACAGGTACTTGGTGCTCCTTAGTGGCATGTACCATGTGCATGGATGCAACTTGTTCAACATGAGAGGTTTCCATATCATTGCTAACAGTTACTTGGCATTTGTAGTACAAACATACTGGTAGCAGGTCATTGTTATGTGTATCAGGGAAGGAGCATCAAATGGGGCTTTTGGTGACTTGGCATTCCCAAAGGGAACATACTGATTGTGGAGGGGTGTGATATGGGAGAGACTAGATGGTTGATGGGTGGCTACTTGGCGCTCATGCAACAAGCATGCCAGCATCATGGGAATGGAGTCTTCACAGTAGTTATGGACTGTCATATCCATCCACAGTCACCACCTTCCATCACTTCTGGCCTTCCTGGATTGCCTCCACTCCTTCATCTCCAACCTCGGAGCCTCTGGATTCTGCAATCCCCTCCAACTCCCCCAATGGTCACCACCCACCCATTTCAACATATTACCTATGCCTCCCTAAGTATGGAACAACTCCAAAGGTCTCCAGACAGCTCCAATGTCTGCAAGCACACCCCTGCCTCCACTGGGTAATTTAGTTGCCTACCCTGCAAGTCTACCTTCAGACCAATCCCTCCATCCCACATCGAGGTTATACATAACCTGCCAACCCATTAAACCCCATAACCTGAGTCATCAGTATTATTCAGTCAGCTAACCTGTAACTCCATTAGGTCCGCTCCACCTGGCCCATGCCATTTATGGGCCTGCTGTCATATCCATACCAACTCCACCCAACCTCCAATCTACTCCATATTCCGGTTCACCTCCAGTTCGTCCTCTACCTCTGGCCTCCCTTCCAGGGAAAGGTCCAGACATGCTCGTTCCTTCCTTGCCATGTTCTGACACCTGCCACCTAGACTTCCCCTGGAACTATATATACCTAACTTGTAGATACGTTACACCTTAGCAAAAATATCAACTAGAGTTTTCCCCCCTCTTCTAGAGTTCCCTCTCAGTCTGTAAATTAGGGCACTGATGTGTTACTGGGCACAGTGCTCCTGGCAGAAGTCGCTGAGGCCATAGCCCTCCATTTATAGGGATGTCATCACTTGTCCTGAACCCAGTCTCTGACATGGACCACAGCAAGAGCTGCCAGAAGTGTTATGGAAATGGGATTTTCCCATTTATAGCCTCTTATGGGCTCTATGCAGTACAATATCACATGACATGTAAATGTCATATCCATCCCCGGCCATCGACTTCTGGTCCCTCCGATCCCTCCGGTCTACCTCCGCTCCTTCTTCACTAACCTCGGAGCTCCCGTATTCCGCAATCCCCTCGGTACCCCTTGATGGTCACCACCCCCTCCTTTCAATTTATTACCTACGCCTCCCTAAGTACAGAGCCCCGAAGACTTCCGGACAGCTCCAACGTCCGCTAGCGCACTCCCGCCTCCGCTGGGCAATACACTTGCCTGCCCTGCAGAGCCCACCTTCGGGCCTATCCCTCCTTTCTGTTTCTGGGTTATCGCCTGCCTTTCCATTAACCCCACAACCCGACTCGTCGGTAATATTCAGTCGGCTAATGTTTAACCCCGTTAGCTCCGCTCCGTTCGGCTCCACCATTTGCGGACCCGTCTTCGCTGTAACCATATATATATCCAACTTGTACATAGGTTACACTTCAGTAATAAAATCGACTAGAGTTTACCCTCTTCAGTTCTGGTGGCCAGTTAGTAAGTTAGGGCACGGATGTGTTTACTAGGCACAGCGCTCCTGGCATAAGTTGCTGAGGCCGAAGCCCTCCGTCACGGAGACACTCCTTCGTCTCGACCCGGTCTCTGACAGTAAATAATAATAACAACTTAACCAACAACTATCACCAAAAACACCCAATGTCAATGTCCCTGTAAACCTCATTGTTACAACCTCTGCCATATTATTACCTTGCTTGCAAGGTCATTGCCAGGTCATAATTGCCATGGGAAATATGTAACTATTGCAAATTCTTATTAACACATCACATGGTTCCTCTGAATCAATTACTATTTGCAAACACATCACATGGTGCTCCATCACATGGTCCTCGTGGTCGCAATCTCTGCCTCATGTGTGTGCCATCGTTCCAGCAATGCAACGCTGTTCCCAATGTTCCTTTGTGTCATATCCATACAATCCCGACCTCCGCTCCGGGCTCCTGGAACTCCGAACTCCGACTTCCGGAGCCCTACTTCCCTTCCATCACTTTCTCCTTGCCGACTCCCAAGAGGTTATCCCACCTCCGGCTCCAACACCACCTTCAGTCCGACTCCGGAACATTCTGGGTCCGACCCCAACCTCGACACCTTCCAGACGAGTACGCAAAACCTATGCTCCTGACTCCGGACCTCCGCTCCGGTATCCCGTTCACGTCTCGTCTCCGGAACCTCCGGTCTTAGCTCCGACCTCGGACTTTGACCCCACCTCCGCTTATACCCATTGTATTGGTTAGCTCATTCCATTTAATTACCTTTGCCAATATTCCGGAGTTTAACCTCCGAGTTCGGACTTTCCGGACTTACTCCGGACCTTGCAACTATTGCATTGTCCATTTCAATTCCGCTATTCTCCCTCATTCCTATTTGGGCTGCTGCTTCCTTTCTATTCAGTCAGCTAGCCATTCCCGACTCCCATCCTCCTTCCTTCCTCCTTGGGCCTTGGCCCTTCATTCCTCCTTTGGGAAACACCATTGAGTCAAACACTTGACCCTCGGTGTTGTTCCTCTTTCCATCTCCCTTTGTCTCCTTTTGTCCTACCCTTGTTCCTTTTGATTCCGGACCCCTCCTTATATACAATGTACCTAGTAACTTGTAACCTCAGTCCGAAATCGACTGGAATTCCCCCCCAAGAGACTTTCCCTCTGCTAGATCCGAAATTAGGGACCCCCAGGACAACCAGCAATGGCACAGTGCTCCGCCCGAGTCGCTGAGGCCGAGGTCCTTCCATGATAAGTCTCCGATTCCATTCCGGAGTCGTCCGAATCCGCACGTTCTAACACTTTGTCTTCTTGTTCAACTCTTCAAACCATGAGTCCGCCCGCTTTAGAGCCTTGCACACAGGCCATGTGAAAAGGGTTTCATCGAAATCTCTCAATAAGCGGATGGTTTTTCTCCCTGAGCTACGCGATAATGCAATGTATGCACTGAATGGTGTCAGTGCTCCAGTAGGAGGAGTTGCAAGGTCGATTATTACATGCGCGCGATAGTCCGAGGAACCATATGCTCCAGTTATAGGGAGTTGTTTCCGCTTCACACTTTTGGCTTTCCCTCCTCCAATCTTCAGTTGGTACTTAGGGAAAATTGGCACCACCCCATCGGGTATGTCCCCCATCCGGCTTGGATTGCCATATTCTAATAAGAATGCACGATGGTGGGTAAACCAGTGATACTCTAGGCCCCCAGTTGGATGTCGTAGCCTCCCTCGGATCAGGGATTATTTCCACAACCTCGCCGCGAGTACCATTGGCAATATTCATATCCATGTTTATGTTTGACGTCACCATAACCTTTGCGCCAATGGCGAAATGAATGATATCAGGGAGTCTTGTGCCTTCAAGGACCGCCTTGCTGTTAACACCATTAGATGATTCATGTAGTAAGCATCTAACACACACTCTGCACAATGCATAGCTCAACACCGAGAACAGAGAGCAAAATGGTGAACGCTTTGGGTGAACCACCAAACCTTGAGTCAGTCACGCTACAGACGGAGTGTACGACACCACCAACAGAGCCCAGCACACCAGAAAACAAAGCCAAAGGTAGGAAGTTTCCCACCAACTATCGTGATAATTCATTCAGTTTATGCGCAGCATTACCAGAATTGGGTGGATATGATTTTAAAGATAAAAGGCTATGACGTGTAAGATTCTCAGACTCGTACAAGAGTTCTACAATTGAATCATACCTATGATGCGTAAGATTCTGTGTCAACATGTACATAGTTAGAAAAATGTCATTAACAATAAAAACTATAGCTCTCACCTCAGACTCGTACAAGAGTTCTGAGGGAGAGGATCTACAGAGAGAGCGCTCTTTATACGTGAGCCACATCTCTGACATGTCTCACCGCATAAAGAGTGCACAGAGAGCAAACAGAGAGACTGAGACAAGACCCTCAAAACTCATTCCGCCATCAGCGGTGAGTTATTGATCATGTCTCGGTGTTTGTAGCGACCCTAAAAAGAAAAAATCAAAT
The DNA here is from genome assembly GCF_015039405.1 of Cantharellus anzutake. Lineage (NCBI taxonomy): Eukaryota > Fungi > Basidiomycota > Agaricomycetes > Cantharellales > Hydnaceae > Cantharellus > Cantharellus anzutake. Next base: position 1,464,600 of record NW_024066953.1, read on the forward strand.
CCCGCATTACTCGGATGCTGGGACTAGTTGTTGAAATTCCAACATATGATGATAGCAGCAAAGGTGAATCGGGTTTGTTCCCTCATCATCACCTACATCCTGTGCATAAGCTGATGATGGTGCCAACAGTCCATGGCTTCTTGGGGCCCGAGTTTGGTTTGGAACACTGGCCAGTGGCGCCAGAAACATTGACCTCCAAGACAAGATGTTCGAGGAGAAAAGATGGCAGACTGTCAGGGCACACACCCTGACTAGCCTGGACCCGCATGTGCACTCTGCCCCGCATGCTCCGCATGCCGCATGCTCCGGGCCCAGTTCCCACTCTTCATGTGACTTCCGGGTATCCCCGGAAGTTTTCGCCATATTGGGCCACTGTGGGAAAGTGAGAAGTTAACCTTCTTCTCACTTTCTTACCCACAGTAGCTATGCCCTGAGATGGGCTGTGTTTACAGGCCAGACTGTGGACTGTAGAGAGGGGTCATGGGGACCCGGGGTGTAAGGGATTAACCTTACTTCACTATAATTCCGATTATAGTGATGTGGTTATTTCTTTATTTATTTGTGCCGAGATATGTAATTTACATATATATACCTCGGAGTAGTTGTAAAGGCCCGGTAGCCTTTTACCTCTACCCCGTTGAATATACAGCACATTAAAGCTTATGTTTAGACGGACCTACTGAGGCCTGAGGCGAACGGGGGAACGGAACGTTACCGTCCCCAAAATAGTAAGCAACCTTTCACGGGGTCTGTCCCCTGACAGCTCTGTCAGGGATCGCTCGTTGGTCCGAGTCGAATATCGCCCAAAAACCTAGTCATAGACAAAGCTGAGGTTCCAACCCTCAGCGGCACATAGAGCTATATACACGAGTGACATCAATCAATCGGAAGAGATAGGATCAAAGGAACTAAACAATGATCCAATAGAAAACGAAGTGAATAGAGACAAGGGAACACTCGGATCAGGGGGCAGAGTCGGATCAGGAGAAGGTGAGGGATTTACGATATATGAGGGCCAATGCAGCTACATGCGGTGATATAGTCTTACGCGATATCGATAGGGTAACAGAGAACCGCTTACGCTATGTCCCCTGACACAGACGAATCCTCTTTGCGCATATTGTGAAGGAATTGAAGGAGTTATTGCTCCTTCAGAGCATGCAACTGCACTTCCAGGGGCCACCGTCATCAGCAAAAGGTCCTCAGGGTTTCACTTCAAATGGTTTGAAAACAATTGAGTTCACTTCTGAACTGAATTGAAATGTGACACCTTTACTAAAATGCTTTGGGAAATTGGTCAATTTGGCCAGTTTCATTGTATTAGAAGCAACAGGATCATCAGAAGTGTCCAAAGTTGACTGCAACAATTTCCTGATGGTACAAATGCCCTTTACACTTGCCTGCCACTTGATAGGATCTCGCACTGGGAAGAAAACAACTTTCTCTGCATGTGTTGAAGAGATAATAATCCTTAAAAAACCAGCCACTCTTGTCAGTAATTGTACAGATTCTGGATCGCCATCTAAGCGGCTGTTCTCCGGACCATCCTTCTCTCCCATGAAGCGACAGAAGCTTGAGAAATAGGTATGTCTGTCTCAACCCCGCCAACGAAGGGAACCACTCAGTATTTGCCTACTCTGCCCCAGACCTAGCATCTTATGGCATTGTGTGAACAAACTCATCCACGATTCAACTCAAAAGGGTCACATATGTTCACAAGAAGAGCCTTTTTATATTCAATTCATGATGTTCGCTTGATAGTTCTGCATCCCATCCCTGATCTTCGATTCAACTCATATGTTCGTTTGCTAGTATTGCTAATTTTCTTGAACTGACATGAGTAAATGTTGCGACCTCCGTTGCAACCTGTGAAATGTTCACATGATCCACAAGCAAGGTCATGGTTGCGAAGCAACCTTTCTAGTCTGTAACACCATTTCGATGTCACAACCCCTCCCTGCACCTGAATGCTATAGAAATGGGCCAATTAGGCCCCATTTTTATAACAAGAAGACTCGGCATAGTCAGACATACTGGACATGTTGAGATTTGTACACACAGATTCAGTTGAGTCACAGAAGGGAGGTTGTTACAGGGACAGTGCACAAGGAGGTTTGTAGTTGTTCATAGTAGTTAGCAGGTACTACCTCTGGTGGTTTCCATACATGATGTGTGACTACCTACAAAGTAAAATGGTCATGGGAAATCCCACAAAATATAAACAACCTTGGCCAGCACCAAAACCCCAATGGGCAAAGCTTTGCATGAGGGGGGGTAGAATGGGAAAGAATATGAAGGGTAGCAGGAGGGAGGGAGAGGGAGAAGGGGATCTTTGACTGAGCAATGGATATGGTTGTTGGAGCCTCTATATTCATAACAACGCTTGACACCCCTGACCCCACAGGTTGAGATGCTAATTTTTGACAACTCAATTCACTTCCAGTAAACTTTCCTTTCAGTGCTTGTAAACCAAAGCATTAACTGAATTTAAGATTTTCAGAATGATTTTACTCTCTCTATTTACACAGACCACTTTCCCTTGGATCGATGTACTGTTGACCCATCCAGCCTGGGCACCTTGGATGGCTTTCCACTGTGCCCAGCATGCACACCTGCAGTGGACACTCCCAGGATCCCCTGCAGGGACACCTGGATGGCTGTGGCTGTGTCCAAGGATGATGTGGCACCCATCATGTGACCCAAGCCACATGTATATAAATGTACCTGAAGTGGGAACTGAAGAAGTAACCCTTTTCCACTTCAGGTAAGTAGTATAGCTTTCCCCTTAATAATAACTCACCTTCTTCAGTCTAAGTGGCCAGGGACTGCTGTCCCACACCAGTATGCACGCTGTTAGAACTGGGCGAGGGCGGACGATTCCGGAGGGGAACCAGAGACTTAGCAAGGAGGGACCTTGGCCTCAGCGACTCAAGCAGAGTGCTGTGCCATTGCTGTTTGTCCATTTGGTCCTTAATTTCATAGGCGGTGAGCAGGAAGTCTCTAGGGGGCATTTCAGGTCGATTTTAGACTGAAGGTCCAAAACGAGTATGTACAAGTGCCTGTATATAATAGGGAGACAAAAGCACAAGGGAAACAAAGGGGGTCTGAATCGGAATGAAGGTGTCCGAACGGGAACAAAGGGATGACAGAAGCGGAGCAGTACCAAAGGTCATAGGTCAGAACCTGTGGTACATCCAAAAGGAGATAGGGAGGGGGAAGCCCAGAGGGGCAGGAGGATGAGGTGAAGTGGGGATGATGACTAACTGGCTAGAATGGGAAGAAGCAGCAGTCCAAATAAGGATGAGGGGAAAACGTGAGAGATACATTACAGACGGTGAAAGTGCTGAGTATGATCCGTGGAGCTCAGAGGTTACAGAGGTTACGGAGCTTATGGAGGTGGGGTTGAAAGTCCGAGGAATATTGGCAATGTGTTTACGTAGTATGAGGTCACCAATGCAATGGACTTAAGCCGAGGTGGAGTCAAAGTCCGAGGTTGGGACTATGATGGAATCTCGGAGCAAAGGTATGAGCGGTGTCCAAGTACAGGGTACGGGACAGTGGTGGAAGGTCGTAACTAGGCAGAGGGTCGGTGGAAGAGGGTCAGGGGGAAGAGAGAGAAGAGAGGAGTGGGGTGAGGAGTGGAGAAGAGGAAAGGTGTCAGGTCCAAAGGTGAGTATCGGTGTCATATCCATCCCCGGCCATCGACTTCCGATCCCTCCGATCCCTCCGGTCTACTTCTGCTCCTTCTTCACTAACCTCAGAGCTCCCGTATTCCGCAATCCCCTCGGTACCCGATGGTCACCACCCCCTCCTTTCAATTTATTACCTACGCCTCCCTAAGTACGGAGCCCCGAAGGCTTCTGGACAGCTCTGACATCCGCTAGCGCTGTAACGGGTCTATCGCCTAGACTCGAGACAGAGAGAAGGGGGAGGGTGGTAGTGTGTGTGGGTGTGGTTCGTTGGGCTGGGTTTTGGTCCGTGGGTGCTACTGAGTCTGCAAAAACCTCAAACAAACACTCACCTATGTCTCTCTTGGACATCAAGGCTGAGTATTATGATGTGAGGGGTCTTAGACGTGAGCAACTAGCTCAGTGGGGGCGTTAGGGTCGTGGATGGCATCTTTGCCACTTGGATGCAACTTCTGCTTGTCCCTTCACGGGTCTATTCAGTACTAACTTGTTATGTACAAGCTGTTATCTAGTTTATATATGTTGGAAATGGAATGAATGGACTGGGGGAATGTAAACGGGCCGTTAGGCAACCGTAAATGATGAATATCCAATTGGGAACAAAGAAACAATAAAAGAAATATGAATGAATGGGGAATATATGACAACGGGTCCGAAATGGGAATTGTGAAGGTTAACTCCGCAACACTTCGCCGCAGCGCCCGCCTATCCTCCCGTCAGCAACCTCCTCGTCTCCAGCTTTCCAACGAGCCCTTATTCATCCCAATTGGTGCAGTACTTCTTGAGATGTGGCCATTGACAGGTGCTGTCAAGACCACGTGAGACTATACTCCGTGGGTATGGGATTGCCATTCTGGGAAATGCTCCGGGGGTGAAGAAGGATGGTAGAGCATCACTATCGGGTAGAAAAACGGCTGGTTTGTATGTGTGGTTATGGAGATCTAGAGAGGGGGTGAAATTGGCGGCATGGTTGGGCGTGGGAATTTTGCTTGGGGTTGTCGGGAATGATGGGGAAAATATGGAAAAATATGGAGTGAGTGTATGGAGTGTTGGATAGTGATAGAATGAGTATCGGGAACGTCAGCGGATATGTAGTGCATGTTGGTGACCAAATTCTGTAGAATCCGACTTTTTGCGGTACACGGAGTTGTCCCCACAACAGCACACTCCCGCCTCCGCTGGACAATACACTCGCTTGCCCTGCAAAGCCCACCTTCAGGCCTATCCCTCCTTTCCATTTCTGGGTTATCACCTGCCTTTCCGTTAACCCCGTAACCCGACTCGTCGGTAATATTCAATCGGCTAATGTCTAAACCCCGTTAGCTCCGCTCCACCATTTGCGGACCCGCCCTTGCTGTAACTATATATACTTAAGGTTGCACTCCAGTAATAAAATCGACTAGAGTTTACCCTCTTCAGTTCTGGTGGCCAGTTAGTAAGTTAGGGCACGGACGTTGTAGGCGGGATAATCGCCCACGCGCAGAGCCGGCTCAGATACCCGCTTCCAACATTCAGAAATCTACTTCCATTCACGCGACGACTCAGTACAGATTTGGTATCCAAAAATATTGCTAATTCGTACGATTCCGACGATATCAAGAACGTCCCAAACGGTGGAGAATTGACGGAGTTCTATGTTGGGCAAGTTAGGCACAGCAGGTCACGGGCATGTGCGGGCGTGGGAATCTCAAGCGGCAACCCAGAATTCCAGCCTCACTCGTTCCCACGGCGTCTAATAAATTGGTAAAAATGTTTATCGGCTGTGTGAGAGTTATCTCCGGCTACATTTTCAATTTCGGCTCATAATTCCATAAATCCGTTGAGATATCACTTATTTTCTTATATTTTCATATTTTGCCATCATTTCAGTTATTGATTGATATTCTTTTATTGTTACTGTTACCCTTTTTTATTATTTCGCCTAATAAGGTACCCAGGTGCCATATGGTACCAATATTCACCATCTATTATTTCTAAAAATAATTATTTCTTATAATCCTGTACATACCGGATTTTTAAAAAGAAGTTCTCCCCTCCCCCAATTTCTCTAAGGTGCTAGGACGCGCTAGAGTGGGTGTGAGTGTGTGGAATTCCAACAGTAGGAATAAGGGCAGCTGTCTAGCTCACAACGAGTGAGTAGTGGACACTGAGCCCGGACCTTGTGGAAATCCTGGAGAACCCACACAGAGTTAAGGATCGAGAACGTGGCGAGTTTAGTGGAGAAAGTAGAGTTTAGGGAGAGTTGTCCCCCATGAGCTGTGTTGGCATAGAGAGCCGCGAGCCCTCTTGCAACGTGTTTACTTGGCACAGCACTCCTGGCATAAGTTGCTGAGGCCAAAGCCCTCCGTCACGGAGACACTCCCTCGTCTCGATCAGGTCTTTGACAATCGGAGCAGACGGTGTAGGTGGGCACAGCCAGTACTGCACAAACGAACCGAATATCGCGATTTCCCCATCCCAGCACATCCCCACTTCACAAAACATGTTGTACACATCCTCATATACCATTTCTACCCTTCCACGATTTCTTCCTATTTTTTCAGACACATTTCCAGTCCCCACAGACCAAATTCCCATGCCCACCCAGCAGCACGGCCACACTCACACTGGATTTCACTTATCTCAGCAACCACTGCACCGATTTGGACGATATTTGTACCGTTGGAAACGCGTCATTTAGGAGTACTAGGATCCGTAATTAGCGGGAGTTGATTGGCGATGGATAGAGTTGGATATTTTTTGGCTGGAAATCATTTATTGCTTTATTGTTTTCTTGATTATTGTTTTCCCTTCCTTTTTCCGATATTGTTTGTTGTCGATATGACCCACCTAAGCACATGGGACTCATCGGATATTTTCCTTCATTTTTATTTGATCATTTCTCATATATACCTGTACATGAGGATGTATCTACTTTTTCCTTTGGATTAGAAACCACCGAGTTTGCCCCTCCCAAGCTAGTAGGGAGTATTACGACGAAGAACATCAGTAAGAAGACCTCTAGATCAGTCCTCGCCTTAGTGTCACCCAGAGAGGTGGGGTGAGAGGTTGATTAGAGTACACCACGCACCGCACCACACTGGACCATTACCATTACCCCCCTTTTCCTTGACCTGTTGGATACCAATCCAGTCCCCGTCCTTTCCTGTTTGCCTGCTGGGTTAGATCCCTAGCCCACTTACAATGGGAGAAGGGTAGAGGGTAATGGAAGGGTGGAGGTGTCATGAGGAGTAAGAGGAGGAGTAGTGGAGGAGTAGGGGAGTGGTGTCAGGTCCGAAGGTGAATATCAGAACGGATGGCGGTAGGGTAGGACTCTGGAGGTGGTGAAGATGGAGGTCCGGGAGTTGGATTGGGATCAGGTATGTACAGATATGACACACGCCTGCTTTGCACCCTGGGAGGGTGTCATATCCATACCAACTCCGCCTCACCTCCACTCTACTCCACCACAGCTCCAGTCCACCTCCAGTTCACCTCCACCTCCAATCTCCGGTACCTTCTCTGGTACCTCTTATCCTCATCTTAAACATTTATTAATATTTCTATCTACCCAATATTACTACGGACCTCCTAGGACCTCCACCACCCCCGCAAAGGTTTTCCCACTCTCCAGTAGCTGTCACTAATTCCACCCTTCACCTACCCACTCCACAATGCTCGATAAGGTGATTCTCTCACGAGCTCACCGACCCAGCAAGTGGGTAAGTCCCCCTTGGGTTTTCCCCTTTGTTCCCATTTGTCTTGTATTATGTATATAAGTCCTGTACTGTAGTTGATGGCACCTCAGTGCAAAATCGACAAGACTATCCCCCAGAGTTTGTGCCCCTTGTTCTGAAGTTAAGGACCAAACTCTTAAGCGTTACCGAACGTAGGCACAGCACTCCTCTCCGAGTTGCTGAGGCCATGGTCCTCCTGCCCATTCTCTACCTCCAGCCTCCTTCTGGGGAAAGGTCCAGGGACACTGCCCCTCCTCACCATGTACTTGACAGAGGGTCCCCCTGCTGGACACTACATCCGGACCCCCTCTACCCTGGACACATCCCTGACAATTATGTGAATGATGGCAGGATGCAAAAAAACACCCTGATAAAGCCATTGTTGGAATATCTTCCTAGGCAGTAGTTTGGTATTTTATTTGCCTTGGTTGCATGGTGCCCCACAGTACAATCCTAGATAACAGTCAATTGCAAGACACATAGATATGTGTCAGGGATCAACAATGACCCTGGACCCTGGTGGCCCTGATCATCTCCAGCATTGTTCTGGAACATTCTATGCTCATGTGATTCTATCAGCAATCTTGGTTTCCTTATTGCCAGACTCTACATGTACATAGCTGACTCTAAGATGGGGACATTCCTTTCTTCCCCAGCCTTACAATGGAAAAGAGGTGTTCAGGAATTTTGACATGGAGGTTGCTTGAACTTGGCAGGATATCCATTGGATGAGGAACCAGGCCAAATTCCACACTTTCAAACAGTGGCAACTGAACATAGAATCCAATGAGAGTGTCATAGTCTCTGTGAAGAGAGACACCATCTGGGCCTAGTTGGTTCTCGTGTTCAAAGTATTGAGTCTCAAGTGACAGCCCCTTTCATTCTTGCCTTCTAAAAGAACTTGCTCAAATCCTTCATCCAAGACCCCAGTGTCACAACTGACAAATCCTGGGGCTCCATCAGTGGCAAACTAATGCCAATAGGCAAATCTGTCACCCTGAAACCCAACCCAACTGACCCTCAATCTGATGTCTGGCTCCCCACCACCTGCACCCCCATCATGTGAGACTTGACCAATGACCAGATCCTGGACTGTGCCAACATTCTGACTTTTCCTCCAGTTCCTGAGCCCTTGGTGCTCTGGGCATTCCATCACTCAGCCTCTGCACCCTCCAGTCTCAGGCCTATGGCACAGCCTTGCCTATTCCCATCTCGTCCCCATCCAGACCACACTCATTGCTTCCCACTATGTGGTCACAGCCATACACCACTTCTGCACCTTCCATGGTTAAAGAAAATCGGAAAAAATATGGGAAACATGGGAGGGGTATCTGGAACAGTGGTAGATGTGTTTCGGAAGTGAGGTGCTTGACATGGGTGGTAGAATCGTGATGATCAGCTCATTTGCATTGTACTGGCTGTGCCCGCCTACAGTGCTCCGCATGAGTCGCTGAGGCTGAGGTCCTTCCATGCTAAGTCTCCAATTCCATTCTGGAGTTGTCCAAATCCACCATATCTAACACCTGTGATGGGACCGCCACTACACATAGCTGCTACTCGTCCCATTGAGTCCCCCACACCAGGACCTCACCACTTTTGGAGCTGTCCCTGACAGTCAGCTAGCCATTCCTGACTCCCTTCCTCCTTCCTTCCTCCTTGGGCCTTGGCCCTTCACTCCTCCTTTGGGAAACACCATTGAGTCAAACCCTTGACCCTCAGTGTTGCTCCCCCTTCCAGCTCCCTTTGTCTACTTCCAGACTACCCTTGTTCGTTTTGATTCCAGACCCCTCCTTTATATACAATGTACTTAGTAACTTGTAACCTCAGTCCAAAATCGACTTGATTCCCCCCTAAGAGACTTTCCCTCTGCTAGATCTGAAATTAGGGACCCCCAGGACAACCAGCAATGGCACAGTGCTCCACCTGAGTCGCTGAGGCCAAGGTCCTTCCACACTAAGTCTCTGATTCCATTCTGGAGTTGTTATAAAAATGGGGCCTAATTGGCCCATTTCTATAGCGTTCGGGTGCAGGAGAGGGCCGTGACATTGAGAAGATGTTACAATTAATGTAACAGATGTTGTAACAGTGGTGTTTACAATAACATGGACATCAGGTGTTTTGGGTGATAATAGTTGGTTTTGGTTGTTATTATTTTCATGTCACGTGATATTATACTGCATAGAGCCCATAAGAGGCTAAAAATGGGAAAATCCCATTTCCATAACAGGAGTCATCCAAACTTGCCATATCTAACATGCTGAGTGACCCCCCTGAGACCTCACAGGGGGTATGGTGTGGTTGTCTGAGGTCAGGGTACTGGATGGAATGGGGGGTTGTACCTTAGTGGAGATTGGCAGGGGAAGAGTTGGGGGATGGAAGGTGATGTTGGATCCATGTCAGGGCATGCCTTCTGGGCAGTAGCATAAGTAGTGCAGTGTCAGGGATGCATCCAGGGTAGAGGGGGTCCGGATGTATCGCCTGGCAGAGGGGCCCTTGCAGGGTGTGAACCGGGTGTGCATACTGGCAGGTCCGGAAAGGGATGGCAGTCCCTGGCCACTCAGACTGAAGAGGAGAATGTGTTATTATCATTAAAAGGGAAAACTATGCTACTTACCTGAAGTGGAGAATGTGAGAAGAAGGTTACTTCTTTGGTTCCCACTTCAGGTACATTTATGTACATGCGGCTTGAGTCACATGATGGGTGCCACGTCATCCTCGGAGACAGCCGTGGCCATCCAGGTGTCCCTGTGGGGGATCCTGAGGGCGTCCACTGCATGCATGTGTGCTGGGCACAGCAGGAAGCCGTCCGGGGTGTGTGGGCCAGATGGGTCAATAGTACATTGATACAAAGGAAAGTGGTCCATGTAGATAGAAGGAATAAACAGGAAGAGAAAGATGAGAAGAATGAAATAAAGAAAGGAGAAGAAAAGGGAGAGAAGAAAGAGGGAAAGAGGGAGGAGGGAGGAAGGAGAGGGATGGGCAGTGGGGAGCGGGTGAGGTGTGGCCAGGTGGGTCCAGGTGGACCCGGGTCAGGCGGGTATGCCCTGACATGCAGTGCCATTTGGCCCATAATGCTACATGATCTTCTATCATCTTTGATCCACTTCTACTGGTTACTAGTTAGTTGCCAGTTACCACCCCTTCACATGTACATAAGACCCTGCCCTAGAGTGGGCATGTCCCCCAGCTCTGTTATCAACTAGGTGTCTGGGGTCTTCCTTGTTGTGAGCATGCACAACCCTGACAATCCAGTGGTGATTGGAACAGACAGGAATAGAGATGGGACTCCAGAGAAGGGGTCTGGGAGTCAAGTCAATGTACAGATATGACAGTCAACACTGTCACAATCTGGCACTTTCCTAATTGGGTAATCAACATGGCCAATTTCACAGGTCCAACTTTTGTTATAGTAATACATGCAAGGTGAGTTTGAAAGAACAGGGGGCACTGTGAAAGCACTTTTATAAGCTCGGCCTGAAATGTTGTGAGCACTCTCATGATGAGTGAAGTTCAGTATGTACCTCTGCTGATATGGTCCACTTTGTGCATCCATGCCAGAAACCCCAGCATATGACTGAGGCACAGTTGCTGGGTCCATCAAATGGTCAGGTTGCACAGTGACTCGTGAAAGATAAAGCGGCAAAAGGGCAAGTGCAGTGCTGAGACAAGCACAGCAGGGTCTGATCAAGCAGCTGGGCCGAGTCTGATCATTGCCCCATGATTAGTCTCATTAAATGCAAACATACAATTCATTGAACAAGAAATTGGTTCAATAGCATAAAAGGGAGCACAACAAACATTACATTTCAGCGAGTTGAGGAGCCAAATACTGATGATTTACAACCTGCGAAAGCAACATTATCAGAAGCAAAAGTGAGTGTCAGAATTTAGCATCCCAAACTGTCAGAGCAGGGAGAGATCTCTGGGAAGAATACATTCATGATGTAGCCAATTGAACAATCAAGATACACTCACGAAAACAACTAAGAGCATTCGGCCTTCCCACTCTGACAATTTCTTCCCTGGGTAGAAAAAATGGCAGCTTTTGTCTTCAAAGGAGTTGTCATCCAACTTTAGATCCTTTAAGATGCTTGGTTGTAACGCTTCTCTCGGCTACAGGGTGTTAGCAGTCAAGCCAGGTGGGAAATAGCTGTCGCACCTCATAAACTTGAATGCAATAATCATCAGTCCCCAGCGGGATTCTAGGCTTAATCAATCGGCGGAATTCCTGATGGAGAAACTTTACGGGATCTTCAGAAGTTGCCTCAACACGGCCCCCATGGACAAACTGATAGGAATTGGGTCGTCCGTCAAACAAGGCATACGGAATATGGAGCTCCCGTTTCGCAGCTATGAATTGATTCAATGCAGTTCACAAAGGCAAATCAGAGACTAAACGGACTGAATGCGAATATGAGGTTTGAGAGTCCTATCTTCCACAGCGGTGCTTCAGGGTCAAGAAGCAAAGTCGTAGTCTTTCGCAGCTGAATGGGTTCCAGCTTTCCCGCCTCTTGCAACTTAACGTAATCCTCATCCGGCATCTGCAAAACGGTCACGGAAAATGCATTAGAGTTTGAACGCTGCATACCTGATACAAAGAAAGCGCCCGAAGAATCTCCTCGCTGCCCAAGCGAGGAGTGACAACGGAGCTGACATAGTCATAAAGCCCTTTCGGCGAATCCCATGGGTGTGCCGTCCATTCGTATCGGCCAAACGAGGATCCGAACTCCTCGAAAACCATGAAGTTAAATGTCAAGCTAGCGCCTATAATGATAGCTCCAGACTTCTATTCACCGGTGACCTGAGCAACTTACTGAAAACCACCATGAGGTCCTCACACTGCGTTGCCTGCTCTAATATTAATTTGACCTTGTCTGAGTCCAAGGGGTTTTTGGCAACATCTTCCAACATCCGTCGCGTCGGCCCCACCCCTGTCGGCATTGGTTCCAAACACTGCAAAGCTCGGGATGAAACACAAGCGAACCAGGGACCACACATTCACCTCACCTCATAAATTTCAAGGCCTGTTATAACTGACGAGGTGCACTGCTTAAACTTGGGATGCGAATAGATGAGACGGACAGCGGTTTGTTGGAGATTTTGTGCAATATCTCGAACACATCCCAGATATTTGAATGAATTGGGTGGATGCTCGTGAATCAAGTGGAAGATGGCCATAGTGGACGATGAGAGATAGTACTGGTGACTGGAGGAAAGAAAGGTGGTGGGATCTCAAGATCGGCTGTCGCCGATCGCTCAGTCCCAAAGGATCGATAACTCACTAGATCACTAGGATCCAATGGATTTGATTTGAGGAGAGTGGGACAGCAATCGTGCCTGAGAAACCATAAGGCACGCACTCAGGATAGCTATCCCACCACTCTAACGTTGTTATCCTTTCTTTCCACCCACTCCCTCTCTAACACCCGGGGTCACGTCTCCCATCCCATTCCTCGTCGTGAGACTCCAGAGGAACGCAATGGTCGTCGAAGCCAACGCCCACCTACGGGGAGCGTAGTATGAAGCTGACTACGGTGACCGTCACCGAGATTCTCGAGCTCCGCATACCACCACCCGACGCTATCGAGGCAAATCCCATTTTCGGGGCCATTAGTCCAACCCTGAAGGCTTCGCCCCATGTGGCATTGCTTTTTACACTAATCTACGGTACGTGGGTTGTCTTACGGAATGGCAATCTTACAGGTCTTGCATAATTATACTAATACCCCCGCCAATTCACCCGCACCCAGAGAATAAATGCTCGTTCGTTTTATACACAGGTTTCCTTCCTCATGGCCGCAGTATGCATGGTAGGTTGAGCAGCGAAGTAGGCTTTAAGCAAGAGCACGAGGTCGCTGGCACTAGAAACCGGTGGGGCTTCCAAAAGTGACTACATGGCTATGTTAATGTTACAGGACCTCCATTATTATTATTCGTAAATATCAATTGCCAATTCAATGAGGAAGCGCGCGCTCAAGAAAGACATGAGCAATACAAGGCAGACAAAGAAATAGGATAAAAACAGGTGCGTCACCACAGCGCCGCATTACCCTTAAGTTACTGTCGCACCCCGATGCCTCTCCCAAAGTGTAATTGTGCGGTCTGGTTCTCCACTTAGCGCCGAGCGGGTTACAGCTTCCAACAATCTGTTCCTACATCACGCAATATACTGGTGCCACGCTGTCATAAGTGCCCGTTGACCAGGCCCCTGTTTGGCGTTGGCATACAGCTCGGCATTGCAGGTGTGGCTGTTGTGCACGGATAATCCAATTAGCTCCGATTCCTCGAATAGCGAACAACGCGAGGGAATATACCTATGTTGGGAGGATTCTTCATTGGTGTTATGGCGCGGTGCATGAGTAGTTGGCCATCTGTGCTCGATGAGAACTGTTTAAAGAGGTGAATGTGAACCAACCCCAACCTTTTTGGTAACGGGGGGCTGAACCCTGAGGACACAAAGGCGCGCTTTCGGCTCGTGAATTGAGTGGGTGCTGATCTTGTCCCTTCGCGGTTTTGATCGATCATCGCCATCTGAGGTGTTACCTGTGCCGTGGTCTCGATGTCCAACGTCACGAAAACCGGTATGGCTCCAGAGCACTCAGGAGTGCTCTGTAGACGGGTTTCCATACTCCCAAACTCCCACCGCTCTCAGAAAACCTAAACCGAACCCCAGAGTGTGATCTCTAACGAATACAAATGAAGTTCACTTAACCAACCTACCGTCTTAGATAGTATTTCGGCGTCTGAGTAGCTGCACCCATGCACTGTCTGCACTGAGGAAATTTTACGGGAGGGCCCGAAAGCTCTTGGGTGCCCGTGACTGGTTTTTTCAATTGGAATAGTAAATGGCTGCACTTCTTCAGCGACTTTATCAAATGTATTACCGGCATCGACTTCCGATGCTCCGTCATCGCCGTTGCCGTTGCCAACATCACCAAAGTCGTTCTCATTCACTTTTGCTCATTTTCTTTTTTCTATTTGCTTTTCTTACACATCAATCTTAGCACTTGTTATCGCCATTGTTCTCGCATCATGATATAATTATAATTATTACACAGATCCCACATCCATAGCTTCTAATGCATTCACAATTCTTCCAATGACATGGTGATAGTCATGGTTATTGCCATTGGCCTTGGCATGTGTCTGCCATTGAAATGGGGCTTCTAACGGAATAACCGCTTGCTCTAGTGACAATAGCTGTAAGGAAATATACAATAAGTTACAAGATATAAGAAATGAAAGAAAGTAACTAACCTCAGTCTCAAGCAATATGCGTGAGAACTGAGGGAAAAGGAAACTAATTCAAGAGATTGATTGTGGCCTTTGTGGATAAGTCCGAAGTGACCAAAATAAGTAAGAAGAAAAGGTGTGGCTGTATGAAAACTCATCCGGCCTCCCATAGCACATGGTTCCTCCAACAGCTTCCAACAATGCAGGGTACTGGAAGAGGTGTGCAGGTGCCACCTTGCTTCTCCAGAAGCCTCAGTTTGCTATGCAGGTGTCTGTTTGCTCTGAGTCAGTACTCAAAGAGGAGTGCTGTATACATCATCAGTCCCCAGCGGGATTCTAGGCTTAATCAATTGGCGGAATTCCTGATGGAGAAACTTTATGGGATCTTCGGAAGTTGCCTCAACACGGCCCCCATGGACAAACTGATAGGAATTGGGTCGTCCATCAAACAAGGCATATGGAATATGGAGCTCCCGTTTTGCAGCTGTGAATTGATTCAATGCAGTTCACAAAGGCAAATCAGAGACTAAATGGACTGAATGCGAATATGAGGTTCGAGAGTCCTATCTTCCACAGTGGTGCTTCAGGGTCAAGAAGCAAAGTCGTAGTCTTTCATAGCTGAATGGGTTCCAGCTTTCCCGCCTTTTGCAGCTGAAAGTAGTCCTCATTCGGCATCTGCAAAATGGTCACAAAAAATCCATCAGAGTTTGAACGGCTACATACCTGGTACAAAGAAAGCACCCGAAGATTCTCCTCGCTGCCCAAGTGAGGAATGACAAAGGAGCTGACATAGTCATAAAGCCTTTTCAGTGAATCCCATGGGTGTGCCGTCCATTCGGATCAGCCAAAGGAGGATCCGGACTCCTCGAAAACCATGAAGTTAAAAGTCAAGCTGGTGCCTATAAAGCTCCAGACTTCTGTTCACCGGCAACATCAGCAACTTACTGAAAACCACCATGAGCTCACATTGCGTTGCCTGCTCTAATATTAACTCGACCTTGTCTGAGTCCAAGTGGTTTTTGGCAACATCTTCCAACATCCATCGTGTCAGCCCCACCCCTGTCGGCATTGGTTCCAAACACTGCAAAGCTCGAGATGAATCACAGGTGAACCAGGAACCACACGTTCACCTCACCTCATAAATTTCAGGCCCTATTATATTTAACAAGGTGCACTGTCAAAACATGGGATGCGATTTGATGAGGTGGATAGCAGTTTGTTGGGGATATTGTGCAATAATGTCATCTCGAACTGATCCCAGATGTTTGAATGAATTGGGTGGATGCTCGTGAATCAAGTGGAAGGTGGTCATAGTGGATGATCAAAGGTAGTGCTGGTGATGGAGGAAAAAAAGGTTGTTTATGCCGCATCGTATTTGGCGATTGAATTCAAACATATTTGATATATATATATATGTATTCAGGAATCACTTGGATGGGACTACAGGTGCCAGAACAGCAATGATTTGCCTCCAATTTTGCCACCCCCATGCTTGCCCTGCCAGACCCTGAACGCCGAAACCAACTGACTATCATTCCAATAAGCAAATGAGACCCAGAGCATTGACTCAACTGGTTTTGAGAAGACCAACATGTGTATTTATTTGTTTGCCATCTCCATATCTGTTTAGTTTATTTAACGCCATGGCATTGTCATTTGGTGCCCAGACTGTACCCAGTCAGAGGAGTGCACGGGGTGACACGCAATTTACTTCGTATGTAATGATGCTGTCAGGTGTGCGACCACAAAGTGTTCGGCAACAACAACGTCGCCCCCCTGCTTCCTACAGTCATTGCATCTGACTGTGCACCCCCATTGCTTACATGTTCTTTCTGTTTGTACCATCAGCTCTGGGCATGCACGCTGCCACTCGCCCTCGCAATTACCCGACTGCTGTCACCATCCACAATGCTATAACCCGACCGCCCACCCATGGCATTGTTTGAGGACTATGCTTGTGGTTCCACATTGTGCTCATGTGTGGCAGCATGATGTGACACAGCCCACCCCCGAGCTGACACAACCAGCATGTTCCCCCTTGTGGTTAGCAACGCCACCACCTCTGCCTGTGCTATCCTGCCTATGCCTGTGCCACTAGAAACTGGCACCCAAAAGTGACTCCACGGCTGTGCAAATGTTACTGGACCCCCATATTTTTTTTCTTTTATATTATTATTATTTACTCATAAAATAGAAGTGATCAAGTGGGTGCTCAATGACAAGTCACAATATGAACGTTAATGCTAGTGGAAGAAGTACCACCCTCCCAGAAAAAAACTATCATTAGCCATTCAACACTAGGTAACACACGCAATAGTAATCCGTTAGCAACATTCCTGTGAGATTGCCACACAGGCAAGAATGGGTGCTCACGATCATGATTGGGGCTGGGGAGCATGGGCATCATAATGCTGCTTTGAAGTCCAGGAAGGAATAACTGGTGATTGACAAACTTTTGAGCTTGCCATGATGTGGAACGCAGAATCAAGTCATTCATGGTCTTGTCTGTGTTGGAATCGTCATGGAAGTTGATACTCTCAACACGAACGGAGAGGGTTTGGAGGTAGTTGCCCTTGGATGTCTGAATTTTGAGAGATGAGGAGGATTGTTCTCAGAAAGGCCATTGAGCTCAGTGATGCTGCAACAATGCTGCATGGGTAATGCAGTGGTGTATGCATTATGTTGAAGGAGTGACACTTACCAGTGAAAGTCTAAGGGATAATGATGGTCCAATGGATCGACTGGACGAGGCTAGCAACAACGGAGAGGAAGAAAGGAGGATGTTGGTGTCAATAACGAGTATGATAAACCCCAGCATGACCTTGAGAGCCTTGGCTAGCCAGTGGCTTGCTATGATGTGTCTGCATGACTGGTAGAGTGTTTAAGGGGGCTTTCTGAACTTATCATAAACTAAGGACTTTCACCTGTTATCAGGTTCGTTACCATACACCAGATGATGATGGTACACTTGGCAATCCCTGTCATACTCACAATTGCCATTTTATGAAAATTTCTGGGCAATGATGGTGCTTGTCGAATGAGGAGCTCAGCAGGACAGTCGAATGGAGAGGGGAAGGGAAAAGGGAGTAAATGATATATCATGTAACAGCAGTAAGTAACTAAGACAATAAAAAGAAATCAATGAACGGGAGGGGTGGGGATAAGTGCTACATGTGTAATGAAAGACAAAGGTATAAAATCTCTGGAACAATGAATGGCGTACCGGTATGTCATGACTTGTCCATCCCATCTTCTCCACCATTGTCTAGTTATTCTTTGTATTTTGACTTCACCTACGTAAGTTTTCAGAATGTGATAGCTTGTTGGTGATACCTAATTATCGGATTCACAGTGTGATGAATCTGCCACATTTGACGAGCCATCCCAATCACTTGAGTGATGTGAACCTAATGTTGCAAGACTGGCTTGGCATGTGTGGCGTGTCCTACCTTTTAGCCAAGTATGTCCAAGCCTGCTATGTTCATCCCGATGCATTACTCTCAGAAAATCTTCAATGACCGCCATTGCCTTGGTTGTAAGATCATGCCAGGTCATCCCTCGCATCCAAATTCCCTGATCCTTTCCCGCTTGCTGGAGAACCATCTCCCCAGCCTCAACCAGAGATTTGCCAATGCTTTGGAAGCGAGCCTGTAGATCTGTAATCTAAAATAAATTCAACATTGATATTACTATAACATCGATAGAGCTATGCTTGTTTAGACTTACTTCTTCTTTATCCGAGCCTTCATTCAGCCAAAGGTCCACTGGCATTTCATTGTCAAGAATGTCCATGTCATCTGTGCATGTTTTGGCCTAGCAATGAAGTTACATTGTTATTGCATGTCAAGAGTGAATATGATACAAACCCTCTTGCTGACAGGATCCGCCAAGGGACTAAGGTCCGGGCTTGAGCATATGCATTTTTGTCTTGTGAACTGACTGAGAGCCAGTCTTGTCCCTTTGCGGTCTTGATCATCACCATCTGAGGTGTTACCGGTGCTGTGGTCTCGATTTCCAAGGTGAGAATACTGATATAAAGGCATGATGCGCCTACGGTGGATTTCCTCCCAGAATGTCATGGGGGGCTTCTTAGAACAGTGGACCAAGTGTTTACAGAGATGGAAGGTATGTGTGGCTTGAGTTCCACACCAACATGTCCAATTGGGGATGTCCATGTGGTAGTGGTGACTGCTAGGCTGCCTTTTTGAGAGATCATTCCATGCAGTCTTGAAGGTGCATTGCCAGCAGGTCAGAGCGTGACCTCGTCCAATGCGGTAATCTGGCTCTAGCATATCGGAGGTATGAATGTAGGAGTTTATGGTGGAGTATGTAATAATGAATACAGTCTGATCAAGAGGGGAGCAGGTTTTGAAACGAAGATATCCATGTTTAAGCCGTTTCCAATGATAATCATTGTTGTTCATATGCATGACAGGTGAGTACTGCTAGATGAGCGAGCCCAAAGGTCCCAGCAAGAATACCAAGAATTCCATAGGTAGGCCCACACCTCTGTGAGGCCGTGCTCATGGCAGAATGTATACATTTGATATACAGAGGTGTGATGGATTTCTTCTTTAGTTTGGGATGAGCCAGAGGGTGTCAGGAAGAAGGGATGTTGGCACAGGTGGTGGATGAATAACTTGAGAATCTGATGGCGATGTACCTCCGGACAGAACACATAGTTAGTGTCTGTCACACGCTTCTCTTCTGTGTCAAACTCATACAATGGGCCATCATCATGCTCACTTTCTTTGTCGCTCTCTTCTAACCCATTGCTTTCATCGACTTCCCAGTTTTCTTGATCCACATCATGCATCCTATTCTGAAGAACTCAAAGTGCCTTTTCGAATTCATCCAATACAAATCCATCCTCACTCTCGGACTCCTCACCCTCCTCACCCCCCTCCAGCCTAGTCAGCCATCTAATGACAGCCTATAGAGGGGGGGCCATTTAGCCTTCAAATGGGCCTAAAAGGGGGTATTTACTAGTGGATGTCCTGGGATGATTCTATAATTCAATCAAATGCTTCACTAATAAATAATCCCTAAGGGTCATCTACAAGATCTGATTGGCTCAGTTTACCCTGAAGCCAGGTTTCGAACCATTTTGATTGGCTGCTCTATCTTACCTAATCCTGCTGAGGGTTCTAACTTGCTTGCGTCTCAGTTTTCTCCTTCTCTCCTCAAGCCTTTTATATGCCCCAGTGTATCTTACATCATCCTATCACCCTGGCAGCATCATTGATGCCATTACTCCATTGACAACTTCATCTCAACTTTGACTGGTGATGTTCAGTGCTTCACTGGTTGACTGGTGAATTGGCTCCCTGGTGCATTGTAGTCATATTTCACCTCATTTGCTGGCTTTATCATGGTCTTAGACAGGTTTCTGTTGTAATGACATCGTTCTGGAATCAGTACTCCAGATCAGACATGATGTGGCTTGCATACCACACATGGCCAACAAACTTCTGCAGGCATCTCAGCCCCAGTCTTCACCTGCCAATCATTTCCACATTTGAATAGGCACTTTCATTCACACCACATTGGTGGCATTCTCGCCCTGCAACCACAACAGCCTCATCTTGAGCACTGCAGACTTCCTCTTGACATTGCTCTGATGTCATGTTGAAAGTCAACAGCTACAGGAAATCCAGCAACAGCATGAGAAATCCCACACTCACCTAAAACCCAGCTGCTTTCAGAGTGCCTTCGCTCACCTCACATTGGTGGCATCTACCACTTCGGCAAGTGGCACACCCCCTCACTGTCATTTTAACCCAGGTGACAACTAACCACTTTCTGGCTATATCTGACAAACACCCTCCGATGTCATCAATGACAGAGCTTTAATTCCGTCTCTTTATGTATAAGTACCAACTCATTAGTTTACATGCTGTGTCACCCCTTTGTCTGACTCTTTGCTTTCACCGATGCTGCCTGACTTCTCACTGGGCTTTGACTTCATGCTCTCATTGGTTGATTTCACGACTTTCGGATTCTCCAGCAACTTTCACATTGTCTCCGTTCGCCTTGCTCAGGCAGTATATATGTACACAAGAATCACTCATCTTCAGCGCTGCGGATTTGGCTTGTGAGCAAGAGACTGCACAGCAATGTCCATTGGACATGCAGATGGCCTTAAACCCTGATGTGCACCTCAACGATGACTGGGATGGAGCAAAAGGGAGTGGCAGTGCCTGTTCCCAGTGCATATCTGAATTCATTTCCATGTTTTTAGATACAATCTCACTCTGAGGGAATTTCATCACCCTTGCCTTTGCCCATATCCAATTGGGAACAAAGAAACAATGAAAGAAATATGAATGAATGGGGAATATATGATAGCGGATCTGAAATGGGAATTGTGAAAGTTAACTCCGCAACACTTCGCCACAGAGCCCGCCTATCCTCCCGTCAGCAACCTCCTCGTCTCCAGCTTTTCAACGAACCCTTATTTGTCCCAATTGGTGCAGTAGTTCTTGAGATGTGGCCATTGACAGGTGCTGTCAAGACCATGTGAGACTCTACTCTGTGCTGAACCATCCAAGTATGGGGTTGCCATTCTGGGAAATGCTCCATGGGTGAAGAAGGAAGGTAGAGCATCACTAATGGGTAGAAAAACGGCTGGGTTGTATGTGTGGTTATGGAGGTCTGGAGAGGGGGTGAAATTGGCAGCATGGTTGGGTGGGGGAATTTGGCTTGGGGCTGTCAGGAATGATGGGAAAAATATAGAAAAAATAAGGAATGGGTGTATGGTGTGTTGGATAGTGATAGAATGATTATTGGAAGTGTCAGTGGGTATGTAGCGTGTGTTGGTGGGCAAATTCCACAGAATCCGACTTTTTGCGGTGCATGGAGTTGTCCCCACAACAATGGACAAACTGAATGGATGAACCAGATGCTTGAGCAGTACCTGCACATCTATAGTAACTATTAGCAGGATAATTGGTCTGAACTCCTACGTTCGCATACAATAACGCTCCAAATGCCACCACAGGTGTCTCTCCATTCTCCACCAATATGGGCTACCATCTGAACATCACTGTTCATCTGGAGCAAGACTTGACATCAGTATGTGCCCAAGAGTACTTGGTGGATCTTGACTCCCTCCATCACTTCCTTCATGAAGAAATGCACCACGCACAGATCTGTTACCAGGGCCTGGCAGACTCCTGCAGGAGCCCTGCCCCAGCTTTCAAGGTAGGAACTTCGGTCTATGTGAAGACCAAGTTCTTCTGCTCTACCTGACCTTCCAAGAAGCTCTCTGAGAAAAATCTTGGCCCTTTCGAGATCATCGCCCACATTGGAACCCACTCCCTCACTCTCCACCTCCCAGAAAACATGCAAGCCATCCACCCAGTATTCCATGTCTTGCAGATCGAACCCTCTGTCCCAAATGTCATCCTGAACCATCACCAACCACCCCCACCTCCAATAGAAATCGAAGGTGAAATGGAGTTCGAGATTGAGGAGATCCTTGACTCCAAGATCAACCGATGTAGATGCAACAAGTTGCTCTACTTGATCAAGTGGTTAGGTTATGAAGGGACCAACGAGGAGATGCAATGGCTCCTTGCTGGTGAACTCAATCACGCCTCTGACTTCGTTGAGGCATTCCACTCTTGGTACCCAGACAAGCCTGGACCCGAAGCTCCTTAGGAATCCTGACCCCTCTCCCATTTCTCCTTTCTCTCCACTCCTCATTTCCATTTTAATTTTTTTCTGTAAGTACAGCTCCCCTCCCCTTACTAATTCTGGGCCTTCAAGGGTTCAGGCCTAAGAAGGGGATACTGTCAT
Source organism: Cantharellus anzutake (assembly GCF_015039405.1). Lineage (NCBI taxonomy): Eukaryota > Fungi > Basidiomycota > Agaricomycetes > Cantharellales > Hydnaceae > Cantharellus > Cantharellus anzutake. The sequence goes on from NW_024066953.1 coordinate 1,487,038, forward strand.
ATCCATCCACAGCCATCACCCTCCACCACCTCTGATCCTTCTGGATTACCTCTGCTCCTTTATCACTAACCTTGGAGCCTCTGTATTCCACAATCCCCTCCGACACCCCCAATGGTCATCACCCCCTCAATTCAATATATTACCTACACCTCCCTAAGTACAGAGCCCTGAAGGCCTCCAGACAGCTCCAATGTCTGCTAGTGCACCCCCACCTCTGCTGGGAAATTTAGTTGCCTGCCCTGCAAGTCTACCTTCGGGCCCATCCCTCCTTTCTGTTTCTGGGTTATAGCCTGTCACTCCACTAACCCTGTAACCTGACTCATCAGTATATTCAGTCAGCTAACCTGTAACTCCATTGAGTAACATTTGAAAGTGTAATATCTCCCATGGGCTCCATGGATTTCCATGGGTTTCCATGGACTTTCATGGGCTTTTGTGGGCTTTTGTGGGCTTCCATGGATTTTCATGGGGAGCCATGAATGCCCATGAACACCCATGGAAGCCCATGTACAACATTATCTTCAAATTTCCATGGAATTCCATGGGTATCATGAATGCCCATGGATACCCATGAATACCCATGGGAGCTCACACAAGTGTTATTAGAAGGGTCCATGAATGTCAATGAATGTTCATGGATGGGAGGTCCACAGAAGTCCATGACAGTGCATGAACAACAACATACTTGTCAGGACTCACTCAGGGGCAGCCTGACCTCAGAGTTGGGTATGTGCAGTGTTCTGGGCAGTGGGTGTTGGAGTGACAGCAACTGATTGGGCCACGTGATTCTGGACTGGCAGACATCCGGAACATGCTGTTGCATTCTTTTCTTTTTTCCTCAGTTCAAAATAGTTGGGAACTGAGGTCTGTCCTTTCCCTTCACTCTTTCTTATCATTTAATTCACTGTATATCTACCTAGTCTGACCTATCTTTTAGACTTCACCCAGTGGCTATTATGTTAGTGGGGAGTGAGTTGAGAAGAAGGGTGAGTTTCCCTATTCCTGCTAAGCTACTCTAAAAGGAGGTGGACTGTGCCAGTTTATAGCCTGACTGCAGGCAGAAGCCAGGTGCATTCCCACAGGTCCATATGTGGGCTCCTGGCTGTAAATACACATGGAAAAATAGGGAAAAATGGGGAGAGACTGGGGGGAGGGGTTTCAGGGTTGTATGGTCAGGTGAGGTACCCTGACAATACTATAGTAAGTGAAAATATCAGTTGAAATTGCAGGACTCCATAAAATATAGAGACCCATGGGGACCCAACCAAAAGCCTTTATATGTCTTCCCAGGAGTCTGTATAAATGTTATAACTATGGGGCTGAATTGATCCATTTCCATAGGTTTTGGGTGCAGGATAGGGATGATTCTACAGATAATGTGGCAGAGGTTGTGAGAGCTTGGTTTACAATAACATGGTTGGGTCAGGTTTTGTGTGATGATAGTTTGTTGGATAATAACTATTTACATGGCATGGGATACTGTACTCCACAGAGCCCATAAGAGGCTAAAAATGGGAAAATCCCATTTCTATAATTGTTAGAGACTGGATGCGAGACAATGGATACGTTTCCATGGCAGAGGGCTTTGGCCTCAGTGACTCAGACCAGGAGCGCTGTGCCAAGTTACACGTCTGTGCCCTAATTTACTTACTGGCAGTGAGAACTAAAAGGGGGATTAACTCTAGTCGATTTTATCACTAGGGTGCAACCTATCTACAAGTTATGTATATATAGTTACAGTGAGGGCAGGCCCATGAATGGCAGGACCAAGTGGAACGGAGTTAACGGAGTTAAATGTTAGCCAACTGAATATTACCAACGAGTCAGGTTACGGGGTTAGCGGAATGGTGGGCTATAACCCAGAAACGGAAAGGAGGGATAGGCCCAAAGGTAGACTTGCAGGGCAAGCAAGTGAATTGCCCAGCAGGGGCGGGAGTGCGCTAGCGGACGTTGGAGCTGTCTGGAGGCCTTCAGGGTTCTGTATTTAGGGAGGCATAGGTAATATATTGAATTGAGGGGGTGGTGACCATTGGGGGGGTCGGAGGTAGTTGTGGAATCTGGAGGCTCTGAGGTTAGTGACGAAGGAGCGGGGGTGATCTGGAAGGACCGGTGGTGGGAAGCGATGGCCATGGATGGATATGGCAATAATAATAAATATGAACTTTGATTTTTGTGCCACAACTGTGAGTGCCCACCAAATATGTTAGTGTGCTTGTTTAAGCACTGGTGTAGCCTCACACTCCCAGTCCATCAGTACATACCATAATGAGGCTACATATATATATTATTAATGAGGGGATTAAGGTTAAGGGTGGGGAATACAATCCTTACAAGTGCATCATACATGTGAGGAGCCCAGGGAAAAACATGCATACATCTCCATCAGTTTTGATCACAGCAAAATTTATGTAAATAGTATTGGCGAATATAGACATGTCAGTGCTGCCTGTCTTTAGTAACTTTCATCATTAATTATGGCAATATTTGCTTCACACTTGATTGAAAAATGGAGATCCCCCCCTCTGCTCTGCCCATCTGCACATCACTGTGGCAGCATTGAGTGTCAAATCCTTGTAACAGAGCAAGATACCAAGCACATAGAAGCTGTTATGGCCTCTGGGAGTTCATGAGCATCCATGGGTGTTGTCATATCCATACAATACCCAATCCCGATCTGACTTCCGGACCTTCCTCTCCACCACCTCCAGAGTCCTACCTTACCCCTGTCCGCTCTGACACCCACCTTCAGATGTGACGCCACTCCTTACCTCCTCACCTCCCACTCCTCTCCTCACCTCCTCTCACTCCTCTCACCCCTCACCTTCTGTCCCTCTCTTACCCTACCTCCATCCGCTCTGATACCCACCTTCAGATGTGACCCCACTCCTCTCATCATTCCTCTCATCACTCTCCTCCCTCCTCCCCTCTTCCGCCAACCTCTGCCAAAGTTATGACCTTCCACCACAGTCCCATATCCCATACTCAGACACCGCTTGTACCTTCGCTCCGAGATCCTGTCATGGTTCCGACCTCGGACTTTGACTCCACCTCAGCTTAAGTCCATTGCATTGGTGACCTCATAAACACCATTGCCAATATTCCTTGGACTTTCAACCCTGCCTCCACAACCTCCATAAGCTCCGCAACCTCCAAGCTTCACGGACCATACTCAGCACTTTCACCGCTGCAAGAGGGCCTGTGGCTCTCAATGCCAACTAAGCTCGTGGGGGACAACTCTCCCTAAACTCCTACTTTCTCTCTTGACTTCACTTATGTAACTCAATCCTTAACTCCATGGTGGGTTCTCCAGGATTCCTCAAGGTCCGGGCTCAGTGTCCACTACTCACTTGTTGTGAGCTAGATCACTGCCCTTATTCCTACTGTTGGAATTCCACTCACTCACTGTCAGGGGCTGCGTGTCAGTTCACGACGATGAGGGTGTTCCCGAGAATCCTAGTCGTTGTTAACGCTGAGTGTCATATCCATCCCTGGCCATCGACTTCCGATCCCTCCGATCCCTCCAGTCTACTTCCGCTCCTTCTCCACTAACCTCGGAGCTCCCATATTCCGCAACCCCCTCGGTACCCCTCGATGGTCACCACCCCCTCCTTTACCTATGCCTCCCTAAGTACGGAGCCCCGAAGGCTTCTGGACAGCTCTGACGTCCGCTAGCGCACTCCCGCCTCCGCTGGACAATACACTCACTTGCCCTGCAAAGCCCACCTTCGGGCCTATCCCTCCTTTCTGTTTCTGGGTTATCGCCTGTCTTTCCGCTAACCCTGTAACCCGACTCGTCGGTAATATTCAATCGGCTAATGTCTAAACCCTGTTAGCTCCGCTCCGCTCGGCTCCACCATTTGCGGACCCGCCCTCACTGTAACTATATATATACTTAACTTGTACATAGGTTACACTCCAGTAATAAAATCGACTAGAGTTTACCCTCTTCAGTTCTGGTTGCCAGTTAGTAAGTTAGGGCACAGACGTGTTTACTTGGCACAGCGCTCCTGGCATAAGTTGCTGAGGCTGAAGCCCTCCATCACGGAGACACTCCCTCGTCTTGACCTGGTCTCTGACACTGAGGTGCCACCCTCAGCGGAGATAGGAGTTATATACATGGGTACCGCTACCCACTAGAGTGCGGCTACAACAAGATAGAAGATAACCGATAGAATGACGACATGAAAAGATAGCTATTCATTCAGATAATCGTAAGCGAGGTGTGGGAAAGGGGTGACATGTGGATGGAAGATAGGAAGTGGGAGCTAAGCAAGAGCTAAGCGAGATTACCTGTGTTCTTCGGATCACTCCGGATCGTCTTACGGCAACTCCCTTCCGGCATAGGGAGTCAGGGTAGCTGGTTAGGCCGTGCCCTGACACTCACACCCACTCTAGCACATCCTAGCACCTTAGAGAATTTGGGGGAGGGGAGGACTTCTTTTCCAGAATCCCACTAAATATTGACCCGTTTGACCACCTTCATCCCCATGAGAACCAATTCAATTGTGGGGTATGCATGTCCCCGAAATGGGCTCTCGGCCAAAGCCAGGCCAGCCGTTTCATTCACAAACCGTGAACATTGTTGTAGGTAAGGCATGTTGATTGACGTCCTCAACATCAGGATAACCATACATTACACTACAGACCCTATTCCTTGGGTGTTCTACTTCCTATATATTGCCATAAGTGGCATATTTGGTAAGCTCAAAATCCATTGTTGGCATCATTCCCAGCCCTGCACCTAACAGAACGCACTACGTTCGCCTCCAATCTCGTGATAGATATCATTAAAAAGGACCACTCTTTGTATTTAACTGAAATCCACTGGAGGCGCTTAGCGCATTGCTAGTGCACCACGGTTAACGACAGGGATCCCCCCAATCAACCCAGCCCTCTGAGTACACCGTCTACATAGAGTAACGGTTTCTCCAGGCCGTTCTGTATATTCTGCGCGAAGATTTGGGGCTTATCCATGGAGACACCTGCAGAGGGCCAGAGGTTGCACCTAGCACCGCTGGTACTCATGGTTGTGTGGTTCGTCTGGGCCACCCGCCGCAAAAACCGATCCCCCGCCCCGGTTCCGTGCCATACATTGACAGCTAACACCTTCCTAGGCCCCCATCAAAATCTTTTACCCAAACGGTCGCACCGACATGCAATTCCCCTCCCTGCTTGCTTGCACACCAACCCTCAGATCTCGCTGTCTGCGCTCATACACCCTAAAACACTCTGTGTGTCATCTTTTGTTATCAAATGGGTGCAAAAGATCTCAGCGAGCAGAACCATTGGGTGTTTGCCACGATCCTCTACACCCTCATATTACACACTATCCTGTTGTCCAATCTGTATCAGTGGGAATTCGCTGTCCGCTGTCCAGTCATATCATACACACACCTTCCTAGGCCCCCATCAGAACATCTTACCCAAACAGTGTATTGCATTATGCACCGACACACGATTCCCCTCCCTACTGTTAGAACTGGGCGAGGGCAGACGATTCCGGAGGGGAACCGGAGACTTAGCAAGGAGGGATCTTGGCCTCAGTGACTCAAGCGGAGCGCTGTGTCATATCCATACAATCCCGACCTCTGCTCCGGGCTCCCGGAACCCTGAAACGAACTCCGGATCCCTACTTCCCTTCCATCACTTTCTCCTTGCCGACTCCCAAGAGGTTACCCCACCTCCGGCTCGGACACCACCTTCGGTCCGACTCCAGAACATTCCGGGTCCGACCCCAACCTCGACACCTTCCAGACGAGTATGCAAAACCTATGCTCCCGACTCCGGACCTCCGCTCTGGAATCCCGTTCACGTCTCCGTCTCCGGAACCTCCGGTCTTAGCTCCGACCTCGGACTTTGACCCCACCTCCGCTTATACCCATTGTATTGGTTAGCTCATTCCATTTAATTATGTTTGCCAATATTCCGGAGTTTAACCTCCGAGTTCGGACTTTCCGGACTTACCCCGGACCTTGCAACTATTGCATTGTCCATTTCAATTCCGCTATTCTCCCTCATTCCTATTTGGGCTGCTGCTTCCTTCTATTCAGTCAGCTAGCCATTCCCAGCTCCCATCCTCCTTCCTTCCTCCTTGGGCCTTGGCCCTTCATTCCTCCTTTGGGAAACACCATTGAGTCAAACACTTGACCCTCGGTGTTGTTCCTCTTTCCATCTCCCTTTGTCTCCTTTTGTCCTACCCTTGTTCCTTTTGATTCCAGACCCCTCCTTATATACAATGTACCTAGTAACTTGTAACCTCAGTCCGAAATCGACTTGAATTCCCCCCAAGAGACTTTCCCTCTGCTAGATCCGAAATTAGGGACCCCTAGGACAACCAGCAATGGCACAGCGCTCCGCCTGAGTCGCTGAGGCCAAGGTCCTTCCATGCTAAGTCTCCGATTCCACTCCGGAGTCATCTGAATCCAACAGTTCTAACACACATGACGAGTGCCATGTCACCCTCGGAGACAGCCGCAGGCATCTGGGTATCCCCGTGGGGGATCCCGAGAGCGTCCGCTGCATGCGCATGTGCTGGGCACAGCGGGAAGCCGTCCGGGGTGTGTGGGCCGGACGGGTCAATAGTACATTGATACAAAGGAAGGTGGTCCGTGTAGATAGAAGGAAATAAACAAGAAAAGGAAGATGAGAGGAATGAGATAAAGAAAGGGGAAGAAAGAGAGAAAGGAAAGGGGAGGAGAGGGAGGAAGGAGGAGGGAGAGGGTTGGACAGCGGGGAGCGGGTGTGGTGTGGCCGGGTGGGTCCGGGTGGACCCGGGTCAGGTGGGTGTGCCCTGACATCACCCCCTCCTTAAGCCGCTTTGCCTCGAAGCGGTCAGGTGGTTCTCTCTCTCTCTCCCCGGGGCTAGGGGATGCGTCCTGTGGAATTCCTCGATCCAGTCAGGGGCATGGGCTAAGTGGTCCCGCTGGAGCCACTGGTTCTCTGAGCTTGGCCAACCCACAAATTTTACCAGATACCAGAGTTTCTGGTGTAGCCACTTGGAGTCCAATACCTTCTCGACCTCGTACTCTTCTTCCCCATCTACGAGTTCCGGGCCTGGGCGGGGGTCAGTGGGTCAGTGGGTCGTTCTGCGATATCGTCCAGGCGGTGTGGCCTGATGTTCGTTACGGATACGACCAGGTGAACTCCCTTCTGTCGTGCAGTGAGTTGGAGTTTGATGGCAGCTGGGGAGATGACTTTGACGATCTTGAAGGGGCCAAGCCATTTGTGGTCCAGCTTTTTGGTTGGATGGTTGGTCGTGTAGTTCTGGGTGCTGAGCCAGACTTGGTCACCTTCTCGATATTCTGGGGCTGCCTCATGGTCTCGGTTGTAGTAGCGGGCCATCTCGTCTGCTGCGTGTTCCAGTGTGGCCTTCGCCTCCTCCTGCATTTTCATCATCCTTGATGAAAACGCGTCAGCGGCTTCCACTTCGGACGTACGTGTGGGTTCCATCCCCATTCTGGGGTGCTGGCCGGTATCGAGTTCGAAAGGGGTTCGGTGGGTGGATGAGTGGATGTGGTTGTTGTAGGAAAATTCCGCTAGCGGGAGCCAATCTGCCCAGTCATCCTGTCAATGGTTGACAAACACCCGGAGGTAGGCTTCGATCTCTTGGTTGACTCACTCGGTCTGTCCGTCCGTCTGGGGGTGGTAGGGCATTGAGGGGGTTAATTTTATGCCTAGGAGGTCTGCGAGCTCCCTCGAGAAGCGGGAGACGAAGGCGCTTCCTCTGTCGCTGAGGATCTCCTCAGGGAGCCTGTGATGCTTCCAGACGTGCTCTAGGAAGAGCCGCGCGATACCCTCCAAGTCTACGGTCGTCACAGTGGGGACCGCGTGGATACGTTTGGACAGGCGGTCCACCACCACCAGGATGGCGTTATATCCCTTGGACTCTGGGAGCTCTCCCACCATATCCACTGAAATTACCTGCCAACGACGGGTAGGGACTTTGTTCGGGGTAAGCTTCCCAACCTTTCGTGAGGGGAAGGATTTGACACGGTTACAGGTGTCGCACCCACATACGTATCGCCCAACATACTCTGCCATCCAGGGCCACCAGTAGTCGCGGGAGACAAGTTCCAGGGTTTTCCACCGCCCTGGGTGCCCTGTCGCCTGCGTGTCATGGTGTAGCCTCACTAGGTCATGGCGGAGTTGGGGGTCTTTTGGGACATATACCCTCCCCCAGTACAAGACCAATTCGCCTTGCCTTTCCCATTCATCTGACCTTAGCGTTCCCTCCCCTAGCTCTCGCATGGCTTTGACTACTCTTTCATCATGGTCCTTTGCCCTGCGTATCCGATCTAAGATGCCTACCTCCTCACCTTCCACCGAGAATGCCTCTGTTGTGCGGGCCTCAAACCAGGCTGGTTGGAGGAGGGTCAACCCTTCGTTGTCGTCTTTCCCTTTCGGGTGGTCAGCACGATGGGAGAGGGCATCCGGTTTTCCCATGAGCTTCCCAGGACGATGGACAAGGGTGAAGTGGAAGTGGGAGAGGAAGAGGGACCATCGGGCCTGGCAGCGATTTAGCCTCTGGGCCATCCGGAAGTACCCCAGGTTGCGGTGATCGGTGTAGACCTCGACCTTCTCTTCAGCACCCTCTAGGAAGTGTCACCATTCCTCAAGAGCTTGGACGATCGCGAGCATCTCTTTGTCATACACTTTGTAGTTACATCCGTAAAGCTCTTGGACATGAATGCCACCAGGTGGAACTCCCCATCGGGTTGGAGCTGGGAGAGGACCGCACCGGTTGCGAAATTGGAGGCATTGCATTCGAGTTTGAAGCGGCCAGAGTCAGAGGGGAAGGAGAGAACTGGGGCAGTGGTGACAGCTTCTTTGAGGGTATGGAAGGTGTCGTCTTCGTTCGTGCCCCAGTTCCAGGTTTGGGCCTTTCGGGTCAGCTTGTGGAGCAGGCGTGCCTTCTCAGAGAAGTCTTTGATGAACCGGTGATAGAAGTTCACAAACCCCAGGAAGGACTGCACTTCCTTCACTTTGGTTGGGGTTGGCCAGTCAAGGACTCCACGGACCTTTACAGGGTCCATGGCAACGCTGCCCTCCGAGATGACGAGGCCGAGGTACTCGATCTGGGTCCGCTCAAACTTGCATTTTTCTGGCTTCAGGAAGAGCCTCCTCTTTCGCAGCATCTCCAGGACTTCTCGGACGACCTTCCGATGCTCCTCCAGGGTGGCCATGAAGATGAGAATGTCGTCCATGTAGCAGATAACGACTTCCCGGTCAATGAAATCCCTAAGGATGTCATTCATCATGGTTTGGAAAGTCACGGGGGAGTTACACAGCCCAAAGAACATTACCATAGGCTCGAACAGCCCTCGGTTGGTCGCAAATGCTGCCTTCCACTCGTCCCCATCCTTGATCCAGACATTGTTAAACCCCCAGCGCAAGTCCAGGGCAGAGAAGTATTTGGCATTCCGGAGGCAGGCGAGGATGTCCGAGATGAGTGGGAGTGGGTATGAGTTCTTTATGGTGATCTCGTTCAGCTTCCGGTAGTCCTGTACCAGGTGCAGTGATCTGTCCTTCTTTTTGACAAAGAAGACTGGTGCACCCATCGGAGACTTAGACGGTCGTATCCGCCCGTTCTGCAGGTTCTCATGCAGGAACTCATCCAGTTCTTTCTGCTCCAGGCGTGAGAGGGGGAAGGTCTTCCCTCTGGGAAGTTTGGCATCTGGTACCAGATCTATAGCGTGATCCCAGGGCTTCCAGGGGGGCAACTGGTCGAAGGCTTCTTTCGAGAACATGTCCCGGAAGTCCTGGTAGTGCTCTGGCACCAGCGTCTTGAACGATGCGGGCTCTGCGTCCGGGTCACGGGCCTCCTGGGCCATCCACTGGGAGGGGGTCGTCGTGGCCCTCAGGTCGTGGCCCCAGCCGGGGGGGATGATTGCAGTGTAGATCCCATCCCCCGGCTCTAGTGCAGGGTCCTGGTCATCTCGTGCTCGCGGCTGTCTACAGGCAGACAGGCAGCGGGACATGACGACTTTCTGTCATGCCCAGTCTACCTCTGGGTTGTGGTGTAGCAGCCACGAGTGCCCTATGATGAGGGACTGTCGTCCCAGGTTTGCAACCGCAAAGCGGGCACACTCTGTGTGCTGCCTGAACGTCAGGAGGGCTTCCAGCTCTTCGGTTATGGCTCCATTCTCATTTGGGGTTCCGTCAACGTTACGGACAGGAATGGGTTGCGGGAGAGGGGTTGTCTCGAGCTTGTGCTTCCGGATGAACTCAGGGCTTACGGAGTTCCTGGTGGCTCCTGAATCTAGGAGGGCTGATACTGACACTGACGCGAGGGAGGTCAGGGCAGTTAGTTTCACCGTAAGGTTGAGGGATCTGGGGGATTGCTTGGAGAGGACATAGATGGCTGGCAGGGATACTGCCACTTCGGGTGCCGTCTCTATGGTTCTCTTACTCTCATGGGTTGAGGATGTGTTTTTTCTCCTCTTCTTTGCAATAACTCGGTGAAGTTTTGGCATTGGCGTTGACTCACGCGCGCGCTGCAGTATTTACACGAGCTATCTTCTACGGGCACCCAGGACGCATCCCTCACCGGTCGCCTTCCTGAAAATCCCTCTGAGCCTCCGTCTCTGGCTCTGTCCCTTCCGTCTCTGGCTCTTCAGTCAGCTGCCTCTTCAGCCCTTCCATCAATGCCCGAAGGTCCTCAGGGTCCCAAAGACCTTTATAAGACCAGTGCTGTCATATCCATACAATCCCGACCTCCGCTCCGGGCTCCTGGAACTCTGAACTCCGACTTCCGGAGCCCTACTTCCCTTCCGTCACCTTCTCCTTGCCGACTCCCAAGAGGTTACCCCACCTCCGGCTTGGACACCACCTTCGGTCCGACTCCGGAACATTCCGGGTCCGACCCCAACCTCAACACCTTCCAGACGAGTACGCAAAACCTATGCTCCTGACTCTGGACCTCCGCTCCGGAATCCCATTCGCGTCTCCGTCTCCAGAACCTCCGGTCTTAGCTCCGACCTCGGACTTTGACCCCACCTCCGCTTATACCCATTGTATTGGTTAGCTCATTCCATTTAATTATGTTTGCCAATATTCCGGAGTTTAACCTCCGAGTTCGGACTTTCCGGACTTACTCCGGACCTTGCAACTATTGCATTGTCCATTTCAATTCCGCTATTCTCCCTCATTCCTATTTGGGCTGCTGCTTCCTTCTATTCAGTCAGCTAGCCATTCCCGACTCCCATCCTCTTTCCTTCCTCCTTGGGCCTTGGCCCTTCATTCCTCCTTTGGGAAACACCATTGAGTCAAACACTTGACCCTCGGTGTTGTTCCTCTTTCCATCTCCCTTTGTCTCCTTTCGTCTTACCCTTGTTCCTTTTGATTCCGGACCCCTCCTTATATACAATGTACCTAGTAACTTGTAACCTCAGTCCGAAATCGACTTGAATTCCCCCCAAGAGACTTTCCCTCTGCTAGATCCGAAATTAGGGACCCCTAGGACAACCAGCAATGGCACAGCGCTCCGCCTGAGTCGCTGAGGCCGAGGTCCTTCCACGCTAAGTCTCCGATTCCATTCCGGAGTCGTCCAAATCCGCACATTCTAACAAGTGCCCGTGCTATACATATATTCCTCAGTGCCGAGCAAGCACCAGTAATCGCCCTTCTTCACCACAAATCGTCCTGTTTGGTGTCCATTCCTATTGGTATGTACTACAGCTACACACATGAATATGCAGCTGAGTGCATGTCTCTCTTACAGGTCGGCTACTGGCGTAACTCGGCCAATATACCCACACTTGTTGGGGGAGACCTATCCCGTTCTGCTCCTTTGACCTGAACCCATTAGTTTCTTTAGCAGCTACTCCCATGCCAAGGCATAAGCGTGTAATTCCACCCCTTACTACTTTGCCTGTGAAAAAATATCAGCCATATAATTTAAAAAAAAGGACATAAGCACGTCCCAGCCACTGAAGTCCCTATTTCCCAGCCATCATGATGCATTGAGATAGCAAATGCCAGCGGCACCATGATGATGCAACGCTGGGAGCCTGGCATTGAGCCTACACATTGGTGGCAGGTTCCAAATCACCATGATCATGTAGGAAATGCAATGTCAGCGGATGCCAGCAATGTTTCAACTCCCCCTTCAATGCCAGCTCTAAAAAAGGAATCACCAATATGGGAAGCATCCCCTCAGGGTTGGCTGGAAAATATCGCAGAGCCCACTCCTTCGGGCCCAGACACTGCTCTGTCCCCTGCACTGTTGCGGTCAGCTTCCCGAAAGCGGGCCAAGAGAGCATTACGAAATCCGCAAAAGCAAGTTGCATGGCTCCATTGGCACCGCAATGTAATACACAAAGCAGTGGAAATCTATCTAGGTCTAGAGGCAAAGAAGGCAGGACATGTGCCCCTTGCCACCCCCAGCGAGACGTTGTATGATAGAAACGGAAAACTGCAAACACCAGCAGCATCGCTGTGCTCCCACTGCAATACATCTTTCCAGTTTCATTCACTCATGATGATCGCATTCTCAGGTACGTTTGTGTTCTGACCTCGCTTAGCAGTGTCCCAATGACCCTGAGCCAGGTGCCATGGGGCAGATGTTCGAATATTGCAAATGTCCATCCAATACTCTCCCGCTTAGCATCATCCAGTCTGGCTACTTTCCAGGGTCACCTGTAACGACCCAAGTTGCCTTTCATTTTGATGTCCTTTCGCTGTATTCAGCTTTGCATGTGGACTTGTACACCCCAATTGCCTCCTTTCATGCCGCTTTGTTTGCCATGTTACGAGAGAACTGTTACGAATTCACCCACAACATAAGATCTATTTGTTGCATGTCGGGAGTTGGCACCTTCATGATCTGGCGCGCATATAGGACCCCTTTCTGCAGTCATTTAGCGAGGCGATAACATGGTTTCAAGCCCTATGTGACTCGGTAGAGGTTGAAACAGAGAGAGAGTTTCTCCTACCCACATCCCCTGTGGCACCTGATGCACCGCTATGTCGTTCCACGCTGGTTGAGTCCGCTGTGTTTACCCTTGTCGCTCCTGCCCACAACGGTGATCCATCAGTCACTGCATCCCATGGCATGATGACCGTTAACCACAGCATCCCAACCTCCATAGGGATGTCACCGGACCTTCCATTGATGGTCCATGAGCGAACAAAGCTGATTCGCAACTCATCTGACAGCAGTGCAAGTCCATACCTCCAGGTGATGTTAGAATGGGCGGATTCAGACAACTCCGGAGTGGAATCGGAGACTTAGTGTGGAAGGACCTCGGCCTCAGCAACTCAAGCGGAGCGCTGTGCCATTGCTGTTTGTCCATTTGGTCCTCAATTTCACAGTAGGCGAGCAGGAAGTCTCTAGGGGGCATTTCAGGTCGATTTCGGACTGAGGCTCCTATGAGTATGTACAAGTGCCGATATATATAATGAAGGGGGTGAAAGCACAAGGAAAGGGGAACCGAATCGGAATGAAGGCGTTCGAATGGGAACAAAGGGATGACAGAAGCGGAGCGGTACCGAAGGTCATAAGGCAGAACCTGTGATACATCCGAAAGGAGGTAAGGAGGGTGAGGCCCAGAGGGGCAGGAGGATGAGGGGAAGTGGGGATGATGACTAACTGGCTAGAATGGGAAGAAGCAGCAGTCCAAATAGGGATGAGGGGAAAACACGAGAGATACATTACAAGCGGCGAAAGTGCCGAAGATGATCTGTGAAGCTCGGAGGTTGTGGAGCTTACGGAGGCGGGGTTGAAAGTCCGAGGAATATTGGCAATGGTGTTTACGTAGTATGAGGTCACCAATGCAATGGACTAAGACTGAGGTGGAGTCAAAGTCCGAGGTAGGAACTATGATGGAGGCTCAGAGCAAAGGTACAAGCAGTGCCCAAGTATGAAGTATGGGTCAGTGGTGGAAGGTCGTAACTTGGCAGGAGGTCAGCAGAAGAGGACCAGAGGGAAGGGAGAGGAGAGAGGGAAGAGGGAAGGAGTGGTGGAAGGGAGAGTTGTCAGGTCCGAAGGTGAGTATCAGAGCAGATGGGAGAAGAGTAGGAGGATGACGGAAGGGTGGAGGTGTTTGGGAGGAGGGAGCGGAGGAGTGGGAGGAGGAGTAGTAGGAGGGTGGCGAGAGGGGTGGTGTTCGGTCCGAAGGTGGTTATCGGAGCGGACAGAGATAGGACAGGAGAGTGACAGAGGAGTGGAGGTGGCATGGGAGGTGAAGGGTGGTGTGGTGCCAGGACCGAAGGTGAATATTGGAACGGACAGCGGTAGGGTAGGACTCCGGAGGTGGGGAAGGAGGAGGTCCGGAAGTCGGGTCGGGATCGGGTATGCATGGATATGACATGTGAGATGCCTGCAATGTTTTGGAGGCTCAATGTGGGGCAATTCAGCCAACAAGTTAGTCCTCTCATACATATGCTTTGGGAACAGGTATACTAAGCGATGTCATCATCGCCATGGATGGTAATATGCAACATAAGCAATACATGTTCATTGGAGGAGAGATGATTCTTCCCTGGAATGAAACTTGCACATTCCTCACCGATGCCGAAATTGAGGAAGCTGCCCGCCATATCTCTGATGCACGAGCTGCATCTAGAGGCTGTTTGGAAGTATCTCATCCCTCATCCCTTGTACCAGATGGTGCTATTGACAAATGCAAAGAATCACACAGAGCCACGAAACGTGGAAAGCAGTCAGCCTCAAAAATGGATACCTTCCGTTTGAAGGGCCTGATGGCAACCGTATGCCATCATGACATCCCCCTTTTCCTCTGCGATGTACACACTCCAGGTGAACAGCAGCACTTTTCAATTGCCATGTTGCACTTAGCCACCAACTACCCTCAAATGCCACTATTGGATTAATGTATGATGTTGGGTGTGTTCTTGATCGATCGATTGCCAAGGTATGGCCTCGCATGGTCTGCAACTACAACCTCTGATATTTGAACAAAGTACAATCTTATCCCCGAAATCGCTCCTAGATTGAGCATCGCCATTTCAGTCTTCCATGCCTACACACATCAATTCTGTTGTCAAATCGCATTTCACCCCTGGAAATGAAATGGGTTCAGAAAGTCAAACAGGGAAGGAAATGAGCGATTATGGTCCTTGATTGTTGATACAATTGCACCTGAACGCATAATGAGTGTGAGTCCCAACACTGTTTGGTCGACAACCCTCTCTTATGCAATGTTGTCCCAAAACTCGCCAGCAAAATCACAACTATTGACAACAAAATCAAGATGATCGCGTGCTGTGGCCGAGACCGCCCCACTTCATTGGCTAGATCCAAATTGGCCACCATTGTTCATGAGGAGGCACTTCTAATCGACCTCCTGCAAGATTTGAAGAGTAAGAGGGGATTCACAACTCCTTTCCTTCAATGCCAGTGGGAAGAGCAAAAGTCTTTGCAGCTCTCCGTTCGAGCCTGTATGCCCATTCCTGATCTCATGTTCGGCGTTGACTTATGCTGTTATGCCTGTCATATCCATCCCCAGCCATCGACTTCCAATCCCTCCGATCCCTCCAGTCCATCTCCGCTCCTTCTTCACTAACCTCGGAGCTTCCGTATTCTGCAATCCCCTCGGTACCCCTTGATGGTCACCACCCCCTCCTTTCAATTTATTACCTACACCTCCCTAAGTACGGAGCCCCAAAGGCTTCCGGACAGCTCCGACATCCGCTAGCACACTCCTGCCTCCGCTGGGCAATACACTCGCTTGCCCTGCAGAGCCCACCTTCGGGCCTATCCCTCCTTTCCGTTTCTGGGTTATCTCCTGCCTTTCCGTTAACCCCATAACCCGACTTGTCGGTAATATTCAATCGGCTAATGTTTAACCCCGTTAGCTCGGCTCCGCCATTTGCGGACCTGCCTTCGCTGTAACTATATATACCCAACTTGTACATAGGTTACACTTCAGTAATAAAATTGACTAGAGTTTATCCCCCTTCAGTTCTGGTTGCCAGTTTAGTAAGTTAGGGCACGGACATGTTACTTGGCACAGCGCTCCTGGCATAAGTCACTGAGGCCGAAGCCCTCTGCCACGGAGACACTCCTTCATCTCGACCTGGTCTCTGACAGTATTTTATTACTCCCTGACTAGTACACATCTTGTATGGCACCAAAGGCCCCTCGCACTCGTTCGCAACTATGCACATTGGTTCCAAACTCTGCCTCACCGTCCCCAGAACCCTCACAGCCTGGTCCTAGTCGATTGGCAAGGAACCCAGTTGAGTTTCGAAGCTTTTCTAACCTTGAAACCCCTCTCCCATCGACTCCGATCATGCATCCCGTTAGGAATCGATCACCAGTTGCAGATTCCGACTTCGGAGACACCACGGAACAACCCATAGACCCCGTTCACTTCTTTGGACTCGGTTCCAAGGTCCCCGACTTCGTCGATCCTCCTCCTGCTGATCCTCCCATCCCCACTGTCCCAACTGCTGACGACACCGAACCCACCTCCAACGTGGCTATTGCACAATTAGCCCAAGCCATTGCCAGCTTGGCTTGTCACACCGGTCGTCCACCACCTCCACCATCCTCTGCTCTCCGGACCAAGGTTTGTGAGCCTGAACAGTTCGACGGGAAAGATCCCTGCAAACTCCGAGTATTCCTGGTCCAATGTGGACTCAATTTCCAGGACTGTCCCCTCGCTTTTGCTAGCGACTGTGCTAAGGTCATCTTTGCACAGTCCTACCTCAAGGGAATGGCCCTCGATTGGTTCGAGCCGGATCTATTATTCGACCAAAATTCTACACTTCGTCCACAATGGATGAATAACTATCAAGAGTTCGTCAACGAACTCCAAACCAACTTTGGTCCTCACGATCCTGTGGGCGACGCTGAGGTTCAACTAATGACCCTGGACATGAAGGATGGGCACCACATCAATAAGTACGTTGTCAAGTTTAACCGACACGCCTCTCAACTTCATGGTTACGGAGAAGCCATGCTTCGTCGTTTTTTCTATAACGGATTGCCAGAACGTATCAAGGACGATATTGCCAGAGTAGGTAAACCTTCTACTCTTTCAGAACTTCACACCTTGTCACAAACTCTCGATGTGCGCTATTGGGAGCGTAAATCTGAAGTTACACGTCACGTGAAACCCTCCTACTCTAATGTTTTCGACAAGTCCAACGCCGCTTCTCGTTCCGACCCCGACCCTTCCTCCTCCTCTTTCAACTCCGCTTCCGGTAGTAAGCCTCCGAAGGACAATAAGAAGCCTGAGGCTAGCTCCGTTAAACCGGACCTTTCATCTAAACTCGAGACAACAGCAAGCTCACGCCACAAGAGCATAAGCGCCATCTTGACCAAAGACTTTGTATGTTCTGCGGTCAGTCCGGCCACATGGTCAAGGACTGTCCCAAGTCTTCTTCTCGCGCGTCTAAGGCCCGTTTGGCCCAGACCGAGGAGCAAGGATCCGCTTCTGCAGAAGCAAAAAATTAGTCCGCACCCCTGTGGACTCCGCACGGACCGGGGGTTGCGATCCTTCCTTCCGTGCGCTCAAAGAAGTGCGTTTAAACACATCTTCCATCTCCGACTTATCCTCCCTCCATATTCCCGTTTCTTTTTCTCTTTCAAATGGTCTATTTTCTCCTCTCAATGTTGACCCTTCGGTTAATGTTCTACCTGTTGTAGATAGTGTTGCTGATGTACCACTCTCTCCTCTGCCCCCTCCAACTACTTCCGTAGATCGATCCACCTCTCTCCATTTCTCTTCTTTCTCTTCTCCTGTTCCTTCTCCTGTTCCTTCTCCTCCATCCAATGATAGGACACAAAATAAACTTTTCCACTCCTATGAGAATGTCCCCACACTCATAGACTCTGGGTCTTTGGACTGCTTCATCGACGACACGTTCGTAAAGAAGTTGGCCTTGAAGACATACCAGATTAAACCCCTACAACTACACCTATTCAACGGTAGCACCAACTCAATCATAACCCGTGCCGTCGATATTCCCCTCCACTCCGCTTCCGGAAACATCACCCCCACGACTTTCTTTGTCACATCGCTGGATGGATCATGTTCCTTAGTCCTAGGACACAACTGGCTTACCTGCTACAATCCGTTGATTGACTGGGTCTCAAGCAGTATTACATTCCGAACTTCCGAACCTACCAAGACAGTTACTCCGAGCTCTCCCCCATCGTCTCCGGCACCACTGCCGTCGTCCGACATCCAACCATCTGATGTTTCGCCAGCACCTCAGTCACAGGCTCCCACTCCTCCGTTACCATCTATCGAGTTCGTCAGCTGTTCCGCATTCGCAAAGGCTTGTCGACTTGAAGGATTGGTATCCTTCAGCCTAACCATCCCTTCCGAGGAAAGCTGCTTGAGGGCTGCCTCATCCCACACCGATTCCGTTGACCTCTCGGCCGTTCCGAAGGAGTATCACGAGTTTGCGGATGTGTTCAGTAAGAGCAAAGCCTCAATGCTGGCACCGCACCGTGAGCACGACCTAAAGATCGACCTTGAGGAAGGTGTCAGAGACCAGATTCGAGACGAAGGAATGTCTCCGTAGCGGAGGGCTTCGGCCTCAGCGACTTCTGCCAAGAGCGCTGTGCCTAGTGACACGTCCGTGCCCTAACTTACTGACTGGCAATTAGAACCTAGGGGGGTAACTCTAGTTGATTTTTCTACTGGGGCGTAACCTATGTACAAGTGGGATATATATATGGTTACAGCGGAGACGGTTCCGCAATTGGCAGAGCCGAACGGAGCGGAGCTAACAGGGTTTAACCATTAGCCGACTGAATATTACCGACGAGTCGGTTTGCGGGGTTAGCGGAAAGGCAGGCGATAACCCAGAAACAGAAAGGAGGGATAAGCCCGAAGGTGGACTCTGCAGGGCAGGCGATTGTATTGCCCAGCGGAGGCGGGGGTGCGCTAGCGGACATCGGAGCTGTCCGGAAGTCTTTGGGGCTCCATACTTAGGGAGGCGTAGGTAATAAATTGAAATGAGGGGGTGGTGACCATCGAGGGGTACCGAGAGGATTGCGGAATAACGGGGGCTCCGAGGTTAGTGAGGGAGGAGCGGAGTTGGATCGGAGGGACCGGAAGTCGATGGCCGGGGATGGATATGACAGAAGGCACTTCTCCACCCTTGGGTACTATGTACTCTCTCTCTACTTCGGAACTTGAGGCCCTCTGGGCGTTCTTAGATGAACACCTAGCCTCCGGGTTCATTCGTCCCGCTACTTCCGCTCACACGGCACCGGTCCTCTTCGTCCGCAAGAAGGACGGATCCCTCTGTCATATCCGTGCATACCCGACCCCGACCCCGACCCCGACCCGACTTCCGGACCTCCACCCTCTTCACCTCCGGAGTCATAACCTACCACTGCCGTTCCGATACTCACCTTCGGTCCTGGCAACACACCTCCTCCTTACCTCTCCGACCCTATCTCCGTCCACTCCGATACTCATCTCGGACCGAACACCGCCCCTCTCGCCACCCTCCTACTACTCCGCTCCCCCTTCACAACACCTCCACCCTCCCGTCATCCTCCTACACTTCCCCCGTCTGCTCCGATACTCACCTTCGGACCTGACTACTCTCCTTTCCGCCACTCCTTCTCCCTTACCTTTCCCCTCTCTCCTCCCTCTGTTACTCCTCCGCCACCCTTCCGCCAAGTTACGACCTTCCACCGCTGTCCCGTACTTCGCACTCGGACACCGCTCGTACCTTGCTCCGAGCCTCCGTCATAGTCCCTACCTCGGACTTTGACTCCACCTCGGTCTTAGTCCATTGCATTGGTGACCTCATACTATGTAAACACCATTGCCAATATCCCTCGGACTTTCAACCCCGCCTCCGTAACCTCCGTAAGCTCCGCAACCCCCGAGCTTCGCGGATCGCCTTCGGCACTTTCGCCGCTTGTAATGTATCTCTCGCGTTTTCCCCTCATCCCTATTTGGACTACTGCTTCTTCCTATTCTAGCCAGTTAGTCATCACCCCCACTTCCCCTCATCCTCCTGCCCCTCTGGGCCTCGCCCTCCCTACCTCCTTTCGGACGTATCACAGGTCCTGCCTTATGACCTTCGGTACCGCTCCGCTCCTTCTACCCTTTGTTCCCGTTCGGACGTCTTCGTTCCGATTCGGTTACCCTTTGTTCTCCTTGTGCTCTTGCCCCTTCCATTATATATATCGGCGCTTGTACATACTCGTTTTGGTTCAGTCCGAAATCGACCTGAAATGCCCCCTAGAGACTTCCTGCTCACCTACTGTGAAATTAAGGACCAAATGGACAAACAGCAATGGCACAGCGCTCCGCTTGAGTCGCTGAGGCCAAGGTCCCTCCACGCTAAGTCTCCGATTCCACTCCGGAGTCGTCTGTTTCCGCCCGGTTCTAACACCCTCCGTCTTTGCGTTGACTTCCGAGGGCTGAACAAGATCACCAAAAAGGATCGCTACCCACTTCCCCGCATCTCTGACCTCCTTGACGCACCTAGCTGTGCCACAGTCTACACCAGACTCGACCTCCGGCATGCTTACCACCTGGTTCGCATTGCAGCAGGCAATGAATGGAAGACTTCCTTCCGCATGCGCTATGGTTCCTATGAGTGGCTTGTCATGCCATTCGGTCTCACAAATGCACCTGTGGCCTTCAGCGATTCGTCAACACAATCTTTGCCGACCTCTTGGACGTTTCTGTGGTAGTCTACCTAGACAACATCCTTACCTACTCGGAAGACATGGCTTCACATCAGGAGCATGTCCGAGAAGTTTTTAGGAGACTCCGCAAACACGGCCTATACGCCAACCCGAAGAAATGCGAATTTCATACAGACACTACGGAATATCTTGGATACTGCCTCTCTCCCTCCGGACTCACCATGTCCATTGAGAAGGTCAAAGCCGTCCAAGATTGGCCCAAGCCCTGTAAAGTCAAGGATGTCCAATCCTTCCTTGGCTTCGCTAACTTCTACCGGCGTTTCATCCACCAATACTCCGACATTGTGGTCCCCTTGACGTGCCTTACATGTAAAGGAGCCCCCTGGTTATTCTCTGACGACTGTCGCTCTGCTTTCAACACCTTGAAAGAAGCCTTCACTTCTGCTCCTATCCTCACACATTGGCTACCTGACGCCCCCCTCATTGTAGAAACCGACACCTCCGACTACGCAATCTCTGGAATCCTGTCCATCTGCTGTGATGACAGAGAGATTCGCCCCATTGCTTTCTGCTCGAGAACACTCTCGGCACTGGAGCTCAATTACGACACCCATGATAAGGAACTGCTCGCCATCCATGATGCATTCCGATCGTGGTGTCATTACCTTGAAGGTTCAGGAACCCCAATCGACGTCATCACCGACCACAAGAACCTCGAGTATTTCTCCACCACCAAACTCTTGACCTGGCGGCAAGCCCGCTGGTCGGAGTTCCTCTCCCAGTTCCACATGACTGTCCGATTCCGTCCCGGAAGACTCGGAGTAAAACCAGATGCGTTGACTAGACGCTGGGACGTCTATCCCAAAGAAGGGGATATGGACTATGCTCGCGTCAATCCGCAGAACTTCCGACCGGTCTTCACTTCGGAGCAGCTCACTGCGTCCTTATGGGCTACGTTCCTAGCTGCCACAGTAATCTGAGCAGTTGTACTCGTCGACACAGAGGCTCTCCATCGAGACATTCTAGCCTCCCTCTCCTCCAACACCACAATCTCTTCTCATCTCGCTTCCCCCAACCTCCCCAACCTCCCCAATTCCTGCTGGTCCGTTGATGCTGAAGGCCTGTTAAGGCTGGACAACTGCATTTACGTTCCGGATTCTAATGATCTCCATCTCCGCATTTTGCGAGACAAACACGACCACCAACTTTCCGGACACTTCGGTCAAAACCGGACTCTGGATCTAGTACGTCGTGAGTATACCTGGCCAGGCATCTGTAACTTCATCAAGAGTTATGTATCCTCCTGCACTTCTTGTGCCTGTGCCAAAGTCCCTCGTCATAAGCCTTACGGCTTGCTCAAACAACTCCCCATCCCCAAACGCCCTTGGAACTCCATCTCCATGGATTTCATCAAACAGCTACCCTCCTCTTCTGGATTCACTTCCATCTTGGTCGTCGTGGACCGCCTGTCCAAACAGTGCATTTTCATCCCTACCCACGACACCATCACCTCTCCGGAACTGGCCAAGCTCTTCCTCCTCCATGTGTTCTCCAAGCACGGAGTCCCTTCCCACGTCACCTCCGACTGGGGTCCGGAGTTTGTCTC
The DNA here is from genome assembly GCF_015039405.1 of Cantharellus anzutake. NCBI lineage: Eukaryota > Fungi > Basidiomycota > Agaricomycetes > Cantharellales > Hydnaceae > Cantharellus > Cantharellus anzutake. The sequence goes on from NW_024066953.1 coordinate 1,509,237, forward strand.
TCATTTTTTCCGTTCACTTGGTAAGGCCCTCAACATCTGTCTCCACTTCACCTCCGGTTATCATCCGGAAGGAGACAGTCAGACCGAACGGATGAACCAGACGCTCGAGCAGTACCTGCGCATCTACAGTAACTACCAGCAGGACAATTGGTCCAAACTCCTGCCTCTCGCGGAGTTCGCCTACAACAACGCTCCGAATGCCACCACAGGGGTCTCTCCATTCTTCACCAACAAAGGCTACCACCCGAACATTACCATTCACCCGGAGCGAGACCTAACATCAGTACGTGCCCAAGAGTACTCCGTAGATCTCGACTCCCTCCATCACTTCCTTCGCGAGGAAATGCATCTCGCTCAGATCCGTTATCAGGGCCCTGCAGACTCCCGTCAGAGTCCTGCCCCAGCTTTCGAAGTAGGAACCTCAGTCTATGTAAAGGCCAAGTATTTCCGCTCCACCCGACCTTCCAAAAAGCTCTCCGAGAAGAACCTCAGTGTCATATCCATACAATCCCGACCTCCGCTCCGGGCTCCTGGAACTCCGAACCCCGACTTCCGGAGCCCTACTTCCCTTCCATCACTTTCTCCTTGCCGACTCCCAAGAGGTTATCCCACCTCCGGCTCGGACACCACCTTCGGTCCGACTCCAGAACATTCCGGGTCCGACCTCATCCTCGACACCTTCCAGACGAGCACGCAACACCTATGTTCCCAACTCCGGACCTCCACTCCGGAATCCTGTTTGCGTCTCCGTCTCCGGAACCTCCGGTCTTAGCTCCGACCTCGGACTTTGACCCCACCTCCGCTTATACCCATTGTATTGGTTAGCTCATTCCATTTAATTACCTTTGCCAATATTCCGGAGTTTAACCTCCGAGTTCGGACTTTCCGGACTTACTCCGGACCTTGCAACTATTGCATTGTCCATTTCAATTCCGCTATTCTCCCTCATTCCTATTTGGGCTGCTGCTTCCTTTCTATTCAGTCAGCTAGCCATTCCCGACTCCCATCCTCCTTCCTTCCTTCTTGGGCCTTGGCCCTTCATTCCTCCTTTGGGAAACACCATTGAGTCGAACACTTGACCCTCGGTGTTGTTCCTCTTTCCATCTCCCTTTGTCTCCTTTCATCCTACCCTTGTTCCTTTTGATTCCGGACCCCTCCTTATATACAATGTACCTAGTAACTTGTAACCTCAGTCCGAAATCAACATGAATTCCCCCCCAAGAGACTTTCCCTCTGCTAGATCCGAAATTAGGGACCCCTAGGACAACCAGCAATGGCACAGCGCTCCGCCTGAGTCGCTGAGGCCGAGGTCCTTCCACGCTAAGTCTCCGATTCCACTCCGGAGTCGTCCGAATCCGCAAGTTCTAACACTCAGCCCATTCGAGATCATCACCCGCATTGGAACTCACTCCCTCACTCTACGCCTGCTGGAAAACATGCGAGCCATTCACCCGGTATTCCATGTCTCGCAGATCGAACCCTCCGTCCCAAACATCATTCCGAACCACCACCAGCCACCTCCGCCTCCCATAGAAATCGAAGGCGAGATGGAGTTCAAGATCAAGGAGATACTCGACTCCAAGATTGACCAACGTAGATGCAACAAGTTGCTCTACCTGGTCAAGTGGCTAGGCTATGAAGGGACCGACGAGGAGACACAATGGCTCCTTGCTGGCGAACTCGATCATGCCACCAACCTCGTCGAAGCGTTCCACTCTCGGTACCCAGATAAGCCTGGACCCGAAGCTCCCTAGGAACCCTGACTCCTCTCCCATCTCTCCTTTTCTCTCCACTCCTCACTTCCATTTTCTTTTTTTCTTTTCTGTAAGTACAGCTCCCCTCACCTTACTAATTCTGGGCCTTCAAGGATTCAGGCCTAAGAAGGGGATACTGTCATATCCATCCCCGGTGTCAGGGACCGGTCCGGGGTCGAGAGCGTCTGGGTATATCGCCCGGCACTGAGGGCCCGGTGGGGTGTGAAGCGGGCACGTACGGCAATGGGTCCGGTGCAGGCAGATGTCCCTGAAGTGGGAATGGTGAGAAGAAGACTGCTTCTCTGGTTCCCACCCCAGGTATGTTTATATACATGGTGCTCAGGTCACATGAGAGTTGCCACGTCGTCCCCATGCACAGCCCCAGCCACCTGGGTATTCCCATGGGGGATCCCGAAGGGATCCGCTGCAGGCGCACGTGCTGGGCATACCCGGGGGTCGTCCGGAGCATCTGGGGCTGGGTGCGTCGTGCATGGGTCATGGGTGGGTTAGTAGTACATCGATCAAGGAAAGTCGTCTGTGTAAATAGAAATAGGAAGAATAGAGAATGAGACAGAGAAGAAATAAGAAGAGGGGGAAGTGGAGGGAGGAGGAGACAGGAAGGGGAAGAAGGGGGTAGTGGGTGGGGTGGAGCCGGGTGGAGCCGGGTGAGGCGGGTGTGCCCTGACACCCGGCCATCGACTTCCGATCCCTCCGATCCCTCCAGTCCATCTCCGCTCCTTCTTCACTAACCTCGGAGCTGTCATATCCATACAATCCCGACCTCCGCTCCGGGCTCCCGGAACTCCGAACCTGACTTCCGGAGCCCTACTTCCCTTCCGTCACCTTCTCCTTGCCGACTCCCAAGAGGTTATCCCACCTCCGGCTCGGACACCACCTTCGGTCCGACTCTGGAACATTCCGGGTCCGACCCCAACCTCGACACCTTCCAGACGAGTACGCAACACCTATGTCCCCGACTCCGGACCTCCGCTCCGGAATCCCGTTGGCGTCTCTGTCTCCGGAACCTCCGGTCTTAGCTCCAACCTCGGACTTTGACCCCACCTCCGCTTATACCCATTGTATTGGTTAGCCCATTCCATTTAATTACCTTTGCCAATATTCCGGAGTTTAACCTCCGAGTTCGGACTTTCCGGACTTACTCCGGACCTTGCAACTATTGCATTGTCCATTTCAATTCCGCTATTCTCCCTCATTCCTATTTGGGCTGCTGCTTCCTTTCTATTCAGTCAGCTAGCCATTCCCCACTCCCAACCTCCTTCCTTCCTCCTTGGGCCTTGGCCCTTCATTCCTCCTTTGGGAAACACCATTGAGTCAAACACTTGACCCTCGGTGTTGTTCCTCTTTCCATCTCCCTTTGTCTCCTTTTGTCCTACCCTTGTTCCTTTTGATTCCGGACCCCTCCTTATATACAATGTACCTAGTAACTTGTAACCTCAGTCCGAAATCGACTTGAATTCCCCCCAAGAGACTTTCCCTCTGCTAGATCCGAAATTAGGGACCCCTAGGACAACCAGCAATGGCACAGCACTCCGCCTGAGTTGCTGAGGCCGAGGTCCTTCCACGCTAAGTCTCCGATTCCATTCCGGAGTCGTCCAAATCCTCGCATTCTAACAGGAGCTCCCATATTCCGCAATCCCCTCGGTACCCCTCAATGGTCACCACCCCCTCCTTTCAATTTATTACCTATGCCTCCCTAAGTACGGAGCCCCAAAGGCTTCCGGACAGCTCCGACGTCCGCTAGTGCACTCCTGCCTCCGCTGGGCAATACACTCGCTTGCCCTGCAGAGCCCACCTTCGGGCCTATCCCTCCTTTCCGTTTCTGGGTTATCTCCTGCCTTTCCATTAACCCCGTAACCCGACTTGTCAGTAATATTCAATCAGCTAATGTCTAACCCTGTTAGCTCCACTCCACCATTTGCGGACCCGCCTTCGCTGTAACTATATATACCCAACTTGTACATAGGTTACACTTCAGTAATAAAATCGACTAGAGTTTATCCCCCTTCAGTTCTGGTTGCCAGTTTAGTAAGTTAGGGCATGGACGTGTTACTTGGCACAGCGCTCCTGGCATAAGTCGCTGAGGCCGAAGCCCTCCGCCACAGAGACACTCCTTCGTCTCGACCTGGTCTCTGACAATGCCCTAGACAATGATCAAGCCGGAATGAAAAAGTTTGCCAAATTTTGGAAGCTGAACGATCAGCCCAGGCACATTCGGACGCATTGGATGCTGTAAAGAAGGAGCTGGACCGAATCAGCTTAGCACAAACACTGTCCCATGGTCCTATCGATCTCATGGAGCATTTCCAAGCCGCTCAGCATGTACAATTGTTGCATGATAAATCTCAAGAATGCCTATGCGATCTGACAGCTCAAATTGGCCTGTCCAATTTGAAACTTCTGCAAAATCCGTCTAGCACAGAAAGGGACTACATGGAGAAGTACATTCTGGCCTGATTCTGCAAACATGCCATCCTTATCCACTTAGCCAAGTACCAGGACAAGATTAACCCTATTCAGAGCTCACAATGGCATGGAGGACAGCTGGTTACAAAAGTCGGTAAGCATACCCCATTTGAGGCGAATTCTGATGTGCTCGAAAATTCATCCAGTACTTTGAGGATATTCAAAATGGTCTCAGTGTTCAGTAGCGCAAACGACCGTGCCCGTATTATTTCTGCCCATGTTGCACAATATAACAAGCTTGTCGACTGCCTCAAGTGTTCTGTTAGGCCATCCTGGGCTCCCGGGCTCTTTGAAACATGCCAAAATGAATGTCAAGGAGCTGCTTAACATGGATCCCAGTGATGAACAGTGGACAAAGATGTGGGAGAGCCTGTGGGATTCCAACTGGAACTTGGATGAGAAACCACCAGCTTTTATCGTTGACCAACAGGTTTGCCATGGCATAGTAGCGGTGCTATCACTCGCTTGTATTGAGGAGGAAAAGCTTAGGCTCACTCGAGAGGAACTTAATGCACGCACCTGGACTGTCCAATCGGTAGACTTGTTGATTTGGATCACGGACGATATTCATCATATGTCCTACAAATTCCACATTACTCAAATGCCGTGATACGATCGTGAACAGACCGTTTCCTCATGTCAATCTATGGCATGCATTGCCGCACTATCTGCTAGCAAATCTAGAATGTCCAGACTCCCAAGCTGCACTGAGTACTGCGGAGTATTCTTCTTTCCACCTTCCCCACCCCCCCCCCCTGGTTCTGTTGAAATAACCACCTCAGCCTATCAGGGCGTATGGTGTAATGGCTGTGCACGCTGAGTTCGCGATCCAGAAGACTGGAGTTCGATTCCCAGTATGTCCAACTTTTAGGTTTCCCTAAAAGACCACGTGCAAATTCCAACATGGTGGACATTCTGCGGAATACACCGAGCACACCCAAATCCGGTTGCTGCCACGTGAGCTGGGCACGTGAAGTCAAGCATTAAATTAGCCGGCCTGACAAAGTTTCAGGGGGTGTAGCTCAGAGCACTAAGGACCCAAATCCGGCTGCTTCAGACCACATGACATGGACATGTAGGAGATTAGCAGTAAGTCCGGCCTGAATATGAATTCAGGGGGTGACGGCTCACAGGTTGTTGGAACCCCGGTGGTTTGGGTCACATGTGGATCACATGGTCGATCCAATGTGAAGGGGGTGTGTTGAAATAACCACCTCAGCCTATCAGGGCGTATGGTGTAATGGCTGTGCACGCTGAGTTCGCGATCCAGAAGACTGGAGTTCGATTCCCAGTATGTCCAACTTTTAGGTTTCCCTAAAAGACCACATGCAAATTCCAACAGGTTCTGCCACTCTGGCCTCAGGAACCAATGGCATAGACCCCAAAGATGATTCTCAAGTTAGAAATGAGCTAAGCACACTCGATGGACTTATCAGGATGAGCCCAGAGCTGGGTGTAGCTGATGACGATGAGCATGTTGAGCCCTACCTGTCTACCGACAGTGGCAGTGGCCCAGGCGATACTCTTGGCCCTGAGATGCCAGTAAACCCTCCAGATAGCGAACCTGAGACATGGCCAGATGAGACAATGGACCCCACAGACAATGTCGAAACACATGCTGAGCCTCTTACCGACTTGGTCCCTCCTAGTGGGTTTGGAGATGTGGATAGTCCCAGCTGTGATGAGGATATTGAGGAGAGGTTCTGGAATGAGAACCCTCGTCCCCAAAGCCTTCCTCCAATTAGAACAATCTTCAATGCCATCCACTCACCCACCCAGTCTACCCAACAACAAAAGCCAACAAAAATCTGGAAGGAAATAACAGAGTTGCATTTACCTCAAGAGACTGAAAAAGTAAGAATGTTTCCAAGTTCCCCTGTGAATGACAGCAGACCAGAGACAAAGCAAGATATTACAAACATATTGCGATCTTCCCTGATGCACTACCAACAGTCAATCACTGGCAGCTGATACACAGAGCAATAATCGATGCCTATGTTGAGATGCTGAAAGACCTTACAGATGAAAAGCTGTGGGACATACTCAAGACCATGCGTCCCTGTGTGATTATGTTTCCTACCCAGTGTGAAGGAATGAGACATTGTATGGCAGTTCACCTGTTAGATGTATGTGTGTGAGGTCTCAGTGGGTAGCTCAGCACACAGAGCTGTAAGTGATACAAAGATGTGTATTTTATGGTGTGTGTAAGCAGTTAACGGAAGTTACCGCTTACCCACGTGACTATATGTATCTTGTAATTACATATGGCTCAGGGTTTGGGGCTATTGCCCTGACATTCTCCCCCCTTGCATTGCATTTGCGATGCATACAAGTTTAATGATGAAGAGAATAAAAAATGAGTTACATTGAGTTTGATATTATCAATGAGTGTTTTATTGTCGCCACTTTAAAGTGGACGATTTATACATGTCGGTGAGAGGAATTCAGGGAATAAATGAGTGTGGGGCTGTCACTTTGAAGTGAATGGCGATACATGGGTATCACAGAGGGGAAAGTGATGGAGAGAAGGAGTTTTTCGAAAATGAATTTCGATCCAAAGATTATATGTCTTTGGTGTTCCTCCTCACTTGTTCTGTGAGGATTCGTGTGTAAATGGTGTTTACACATGAGTGGTGGTGGATGTGGGTTTTGACGAAGTAGAGATTTCTGCAATTGTTACTTGTGGTTCCTCGCATACAATATTGTGTGTGGGGCCTTGAGTTGGGGGAAGGTGTTTTCACAGGCGCCTCAATGGTGTATTACTGTGTCACTTTCCCTTTCCTCAAGGGTAGAGTTATTGCCCCAGAGGAGGATTTTCCTCCGGGTTGTTCATCTGGACATCCGATTGCTGCATCGGATGCGATGATGTAGCCTGGGCTACATTGTCAAGCTGTGGGCTCGACGAAGTGGGCGCTCCCTGGGTGGGAGTGGGTTGTTGCGTTCCTGAGCTACTTGGCTCAGGTGTAGAGTACAGTAAGTTTACTGTTCTTCCTGTGGGGAAGGGTGGTCGCTGGCCTGTTTGTCCAGTGCAGAGACTTGCATCTCTTTCCCGGTATTTGGAAGCTTTCGCTTCCCACTCCGCAGTTCTTGCAGTGCATTCCTCAGGAGTCCCGAGTGGTTTGGACTGGGACTTTATATAGGCAGCTTTGCCTAGACTTTCCCAGGAGATTTTTCCCTTGTTCTCCAGGGAATTGTACTCCTCCACGAGTCTTGCAATACTTGGGAGTCCCAAGAAGTATTTCTCAGTTTCCTTGCTTTTTCGCAAAGGACTCTATGTACCTTGCCGCTTTTAAAGGCGGCTTCAGCCTGTTCATACCAGTGTACAAATTCTTTCCCACTCATGCTTGTCCACCAAGCATATGCGGCATCGTGCGCCACTTCTGACCCCGCTATTCTCCTCATGGGGAAGTTGGGGTCGATTGTTATGTTGACTGGAGCTTCGACTTTACTGAACTCGTTGAGTTCAGCAGTCTCGTATAGCATGTGGACACTTCCCTGCAGGGTAGCTTGCCCATAGGGTGCTGAGGTACTCAGTGGCCCGCCACCTCTGGCAGTGGTCCCTGTTTTGGGGTCTGCCATCATGTTAGAACTGGGCGAGGGCGGACAATTCCAGAGGGGAACCAGAGACTTAGCAAGGAGGGACCTTGGCCTCAGCAACTCAAGTGGAGGGCTGTGCCATTGCTGTTTGTCCAGGTCCTTAATTTCATAGGAGGCGAGCAGGAAGTCTCTAGGGGGCATTTCAGGTCGATTTTAGACTAAGGACTAAAACGAGTATGTACAAGCGCCGATATATATAATGGAGAGGGCGAAAGCACAAGGGAACAAAGGGGATCCGAATCGGAACGAAGGTCAGGGTAGCCTGCCCACGGGGTGGCAGGATAGTCAATGCCCCAGCACCGTATCCCCTCCCCCTGACCTGGGAGGCCCCCATCATGATGAGTTTGGCAGCAAGGTCTGCCAGTGCATGTGCCTCTTTGAGCTCGCATTTTAGTAATTCGATCTCCCTCTTTTGGAGACCGACTTCTCTCTTTGTGTCTTTCAGAGAGGTGAAGATGCCCCCGGCACCCCTCGTGCTCTATTGTACTCGCACCTCCAATGGGTGCAATTATCGCAGGCATCATCTGATGCCCTCGAGTTATCAGACCATGCCCGTTTGGATGGCCTGGACAAGGAGCCGCTGTTGCTCCCTCATCTCCCTCCTACGAGGGACTTCATCTCTTTCAGCTCCTGATGGAGTTGGCCTGTCTGAGCAGCTACCGCTGATGCGATAGCTGATTCCCAGCCTGCATTTGGCTGAGGTGTTGTTGGACCTTGGCCGAATTGGCCGATCCAGGGGGTGATTTGGCCAGGGAAGTTCCCTGGGGAGTATGCCTGGGGCTGCAGCAGCAAATGCTGCTCCTGGAATGGCGCTTGTTGCACCATCAGTGCAGTTTGCACTGCGTATGGTTGGAAGCTCCTTTGAGGAGGCTGGGGGTATGCGGTGCCTGTTGGCATCATGGATGGTTGTTGGTTTGCAGCACTCATTTGTGCTGTGTGCATTGTGTAGTCCATGGCGCTTATCTGTGCCTGGTGTTGTTGTTGTTCTGGGTGTCAGAGACCGGATCAAGACGAAGGAATTGTCTCCATGGCGGAGGGCTTCAGCCTCAGTGACTCAGGCCAGGAGCACTGTGCCAAGTTACACGTCCATGCCCTAATTTACTTACTGGCAACAAGAACTAAAGGGGGATCAACTCTAGTCGATTTTATCACTGAGGTGTAACCTATGTACAAGTTAAGTATATATAGTTACAGTGAGGGCAGGCCCGTGAATGATGGGGCTGAGCGGAGTGGAGCTAATGGAGTTAAACATTAGCCGATTGAATATTACCGACAAGTTGGGTTATGGGGTTAGTGGAATGGCAGGCGATAACCCAGAAACAGAAAGGAGGGATAGGCCTGAAGGTGGACTTGCAGGGCAAGCAAGTGAATTGCCCAGTGGAGGTGGGAGTGCACTAGCAGACATTGGAGCTGTCCGGAAGCCTTCAGGGCTCCGTACTTAGGGAGGTGTAGGTAATATATTGAAAAGAGGGGGTGGTGACCATCAAGGGAGGCAGAGGTGATTGCGGAATACAGGAGCTCCAAGGTTAGTGAAGAAGGAGCGGAGGTAGACCAGAAGGGTCGGAGGTGGTGGAAGACGATGGCCATGGATGGATATGACACAGTTGCAAAGTTAGAGGTGTCGCACTCAAGTTTGAAGCGACCTGTATCAGTGGGGAAGGCAAGGACTGGGGTGGAGGTGATGGTGTCTTTGAGGGTGTGGAAAGCACAGTCTTCACCTGGCCCCCAGGCCCGTGCTTTGATTTTGCAGGTCAGTGCATGGAGGGGGCAGGCTGTCTCGGAGAAGTCCTTGATAAACCGGTGATAGAAGTTGACAAACCCCAAGAAGGACTGTACTTCTTGGACCTTGGTTGGGGTTGGCCAGTTGAGAACTCCGTGGACTTTCATGGGATCCATCGCAATGCTTCCCTCAGAGATGATGAGGCCGAGGTACTCAATCTGCTTCTGCTTGAACTTACACTTCTCCGGCTTCAAGAAGAGCCTCCACTTCCGCAGCATCTCTAGGACCTCTCAGACGACCCTCCGGTGCTCCTCTAGGGTGGCTGTGAAGATCAAGATGTCATCCATGTAGCAGATGACAACCTCTCGATCAATGAAGTCTTGGAGAATGTCGTTCATCATTGTCTGGAATGTTTCTGGGGAGTTACACAGGCTGAAGAACATAACGGTAGGCTTGCACAGTCCCTGGTTGGTCGAAAATGCTGCTTTCCACTCATCGCTGTCCTTGATGCACGTTGTTAAATCCCCAGTGCAGGTCTAGCATCGAGAAGTATTTGGTGTTTTGGAGGCATGCAAGGATGTCCGAAATGAGTGGGAGGGGGTACAAGTTTTTGACTGTGATCTCGTTGAGGTTTCGGTAATCTTGGACTAGGCACAATGATCTGTCCTTCTTCTTGATGAAGAAGACCAGCGCTCCCATCGGGGATTTGGATGCCCATATGCACCTGTTCTGCAGGTTCTCATGCAGGAACTCATCTAGTTCTTTCTGCTCTGGCTGCAACAGGGGGAAGGTCCTCCCTCTCGGGAGCTTGGCATCTGGCACTAGGTCTATTGCGTGGTCCCAGGGCTTCTGTGGAGGCAGCTGGTCGAAGGTCTCCTTCGAGAATACATCTCTGAAGTCCTGGTACTGTTCTAGGACTAGTGCCTCGAACAGTGCAGGCTCCACCTCTGGTTCGCAGGCCTCCTGGGCCATCTGCTGGGACAGCGTGGTCGCTCTCAGTTCGTGTCCCCACCCCAGAGGGATAATAGTGGCGTTGTTGTGGGGACAAGTCCGTGCAGGTCAAACCAACCCTTAACACACATTTCACCCCCTACTGCATCAGGGACTAGGATTGGTGAGTCGTGGTAATAGTAGGAGTTGTAGCGACTGTGGAGATGGTTCTGACGAGTTCAAGATCGTCGGATTTGGTGGAGTGGTTGAGGAGATATGACTTGTTCTTTATTTTCCTTACTATTTTCATTCATTCACACATGTGACTTTCCTTTTATTTTTGTATCGGACTCTTCCATGACAACTGTACAGACAGTTAGTTAGAGGTTAGACAGAGAGTATCAGCACTGTACTCCGCAGGACCCACATCTACCTGACACTAGAGAGAGACCTACCCCCCCCCAGACCTGAGTTGCGAGTCTAGTTGGATAGACCCGTTACAGCGTAAATCCCATTGCCAGGTTCCACTACAGGTTCTGGGTCGGCCCATCCTTGCGTTGACTGGCAGGAGGATGGGCAGTGGGACATACTGACCTTTTGCTGTGTCCAGTCTACCTCTGGGTTGTGGTGGAGCAGCCACAAGTGTCCTATGATGAGGGATTGCCACCCAAGGTTCGCGACAGCGAAGCAGGCCCGCTCCATGTGCCACCCAAACGTCAGGAGGGCCTCTAGTTCCTCAGTTATGGCTCCGTTCTCGTTTGGGGTTCTGTTGACGTTGCAGACAGGAATGGGTTGGGGGAGCGGGGTCGTCTCGAGCCCATGCTTCCTGACAAACTCGGGGCTTACAAAGTTCCTGGTGGCTCCCAAGTCTAGGAGCACTGACACAGAGACTGTGGCGAGGGAGGTCAAGGTGGTCAGCTCTACAGCCATGTTGAGGGATCTGGGGGGTTGCTTGGACAGCACATAGATGGCAGGTGGTGGGACTGCTACCTCCGGCGCCACACTTGGGGCTTCTCTGCCCTTGCTAATCGAGGACGCGATTTTCCTCTTTTTCTTGGCGATGACTCAGTGGAATTTGGACACCAGTGCTGGCTTAGGCACCTCACGGTATCTACATGAGCTAGTACTATTGCCTACAGGCAGCTGGGGCATGTCCCTCACTGGCCACCTTCCTGAAAATCCTCTTGGGCCTCTGCCTCTTGCCCCTCTCCTCCATCCATCTCTGGTTCATCCACCAACTGCCTTCTCAGCCCTTCCATGAGTGCCCTAAGGTCCTCTGGGTGCATCCATCTGGCTCGGCGGATTTTCGGTTGCAGGCAGTCTCACGCAATGTGCCCTGGTGTGTTGCAGTTATGGCACAGCCCATTCCGTCTTTGGTCTATCCTCGAGCGGTTGAGGTCCATGGGTTGTGGCCCTCCCCCCTGCCACAGGGTGGGCTGCGGGAGGCAGCGGTGCAGTGGCAGCTGGGGGGCACAGTGGTGGAGGGGCTGGGCGTACTTGCGGGAAGGTAGTAGGGAGTGGAGGTCTCACAGGTGGGAGTTGGGGTCTGACTGGGGGAAAGTGGGGCTGCATTGCCTGGAAGTGCCACCACTGGTTGTCAAGGAGGGTGGCCTTGCACTTCCACTCGGCCCAGGTTGTCAGCATGGGGTGGAGGCGGTAGATGCTCTCTCAGAGCCGGGAGTTGATCACCTGTTTGAAGCGATCTACCAGCCCTACATATCCTAGCCATGAGGCAGGGCCAAGGATCTCGAACTCTTGGATGACCTTGTCGGTGCCTACCAACACCCCATCCGCCCTTTCCACTGACAACTCTTCTGCCTCATCCTCTCCCTCGGGTTCATCAAACCATAACCACTGGAGGAAATTGCCTCGAGAAGAGAGAAGGTCCCATCCATATCCTGGCCAAAGAGAAGGATCAGTCTCGGGTCATTTGGGACAGGCTCGTTGGCAAATGGGGAACGAAACCCATCAAACTCGGATGGACTCATGTCGCCCCGAACCTAGTCGATCCGACTACGACAGAGATGTGGATAGAAGGTGGTCTTCTCGACCTACATCTTGGGAATTGATTGCTCGAAGGGACAGCCGCCCTAACCCGAGAGACTCAAATCCCGATCCTTCCCCTTCTAGTATGGTACCATATAGCACCAGAGGGCCACAGTCAATTCCGCGGATGCCAACTTTCGCAATGCCAGTTGGAAGTTCTGCAGATTGATGCAAGCATAGTCCATATCCCCTTCTCTGGGATAGACGTCCCAGCATCTAGTCAATGCATCTGGTTTCACTCCGAGTCTTCCGGGGCGGAATCGGACAGTCATGTGGAACTGGGAGAGGAACTCTGACCAGCAGGCTTGCTGCTGGGTCAAGAGTTTGGTGGTGGAGAAATACTCGAGGTTCTTGTGGTCAGTGACGACGTCGATTGGAGTTCCTGAACCTTCAAGGTAGTGACGCTGTAAGCGGGATAATCGCCCACGCACAGAGCCGGCTCAGATACCCGCTTACAACATTCAGAAATCTACTTTTATTCATGCGACAACTCGGTACGGAATTGGTATCTAAAAATAGTGCTAATTCGTACGATTCCGACGATATCAAGAACGTCCTAATCGGTGGAGATTTGACGGAGTTCTATGTTGGGCAAGTTAGGCACGGGCATGTGCGGGCGTGGGAATCTCAAGCGGCAACCCAGAATTCCAGCCTCACTCGTTCCCACGACGCCTAATAAATTGGTAAAAATGCATATTGGCTGTGTGAGATTTATCTCCGGCTTCATTTCCAATTTCGGCTCTTAATTCTATAAATCCGCTGAGAAATCGCTTATTTCCTTATATTTTCATATTTTGCCATCATTTCAGATATGAATTGATATTCTTTTATTGATACTATTACCCTTTTTTATTATTTCGCCTAATAAGGTATGCAGGTGCCATATGGTACCAATATTTCCCATCTATTATTCTAAAAATAATTGTTCCTTATATCCTGTACATACCAGATTCTGGAATAGAAGTTCTCCCCTCCCCCATTTTCTCTAAGGTGCTAGGACGCGCTAGAGAGGGTGTGAGTGAGTGGATTCCAACAGTAGGAATAAGGGCAACTGTCTAGCCCACAACGAGTGGGTAGTAGATTTGTTGAGCCCGGACCTTGCGGAAATCCCGGAGAACCCACCACGGAGTTTAAGGATCGAGAGCGTAGCGAAGTCTAGTCAAGAAGTAGGAGTTTTGGAGAGTTTGGCCCCACAAGCTTAGTCGGCATAGAGAGCTGCGAGCCCTCTTTCAACGCCATGATCGGAACGCATTGTGAATGGCGAGCAGTTCCTTATCATGGGTGTCGTAATTGAGCTCCGGCACCGAGAGTGTTCTAGAGCAGAAAGCGATGGGGCGAATCTCTCCGTCATCACAATGGATGGACAGGATTCCGGAGATCGCGTAATCAGAGGCGTCGGTTTCTACAATGAGGGGGGCATCGGGTACCCAATGTGTCAGGATGGGAGCGGAAGTGAAGGCTTCTTTCAAGGTGCCGAAAGCAGAGTGACAGTCATCAGAGAATAACCAGGGGGCTCCTTTACGTGTAAGGCACGTCAAGGGGACCACAATGTCGGAGCATTGGTGGATGAAATGCCAATAGAAGTTAGCGAAGCCAAGGAAGGACTGGACATCCTTGACTTTACAGGGCTCGGGCCAATCTTGGACAGCTTTGACCTTCTTGATGGACATGGTGAGTCCGGAGGGAGAAAGGCAGTATCCGAGATATTCCGTAGTGTCCATATGAAATTCGCATTTCTTTGGATTGGCATATAGGCCATGTTTGTGGAGTCTCCTAAGAACTTCTCGGACATGCTCCTGATGTGAAGCCATGTCTTCCAAGTAAGTAAGGATGTCATCTAGGTAGACTACCACAGAAACGTCCAAGAGGTCAGCAAAGATCGTGTTAACGAATCGCTGGAAGGCCGCAGGTGCATTCATGAGACCGAATGGCATGACAAGCCACTTGTAGGAACCATAGCACATGCAGAAGGAAGTCTTCCATTCGTCACCTGCTGCAATGCGAACCAGGTGGTAAGCATGCTGGAGGTCGAGTCTGGTATAGACAGTGGCATGGCTAGGTGCATCAAGGAGGTCTGAAATGCAGGGAAGTGGGTAGCGATCCTTTTTGGTGATCTTGTTCAGCCCTCAGAAGTCAACGCAAAGATGGAGGGATCCATCCTTCTTGCGGACAAAGAGGACCGGTGCTGCGTGAGTGGAGGTAGCAGGACGAATGAACCTGGAGGCTAGGTGTTCATCTAAGAATGCCTGGAGAGCCTCGAGTTCCGAAGTAGAGAGGGAGTACATAGTACCCAAGGGTGGTGAGGTGCCTTCCTCAAGGTCGATCTTCAGGTCATGTTCACAGTGTGGTGCTAGCGTCGAGGCTTTGCTCTTACTGAACACATCTGCGAACTCGTGGTACTCCTTTGGAACAGCCAAGAGGTCAATGGAATCGGTGTGGAATGAGGCAGCCCTTAAGCGGCTGTCCTCGGAAGGGATGGTTAGGCTGAAGGATACCAATCCTTCAAGTTGACAAGCCTTCGCAAATGCAGAACGGCTGACGAACTCGATAGAAGGTAACGGAGGAATGGGAGCCTGGGGCTGAGGTGCTAGCGGAACATCAGATGGTTGGATGTTGGACGACAGCAGTGGTGCCGGAGACGACGGGGGAGAGCTTGGAGTAACTGTCTTGGCAGGTTCAGAAGTTCGGAATGTAATACTGCTTGAGACCCAGTCAATCAACGGATTGTAGCAGGTAGGCCAGTTGTGTCCTAGGACTAGAGAACATGATCCATCCAGCGATGTGACAAAGAAAGTCATGGGGGTGATGTTTCCGGAAGCGAAGTGGAGGGGAATATCAACGGTGCAGGTTATGATTGAGTTAGTGCTACCATTGAAAAGGCATAGTTGTAGAGGTTTAATCTGATATGTCTTCAGGGCCAACTTCTTCATGAATGTGTCATCGATGAAGCAGTCCAAAGACCCAGAGTCTATGAGTGCGGGAACGCTCTCATAGGAGCGGAAGAGTTTATTGTTTGTCCTTACATTGGACAGAGAAGAAGGAACAGGAGAAGAGAGAAGAGAAGCAGAGAGAGGTGAAATGATCTATGGAAGTAGGAGGAGGGGGAGGAGGTGTCAGGGCACACACCCTGACTAGCCCGGACCCGGACCCGTGTCCGGACCCGCTTCCACCCGCCACGCTTCCCACATGCGTGCACACTCCACACGCCGCATGCTCCGGGCCCGGTTCCTACCCCTTCATGTGACTTCCGGGTATCCCCAGAAGTTTTGCTGATATTGTGGCCACTGTGGGAAGATGGGAAGTTAGCTTCCTTCTCATCTTCTTACCCACAGTAGGTTGTGCCCTGGATAGGGCTGGTTACACCAGTAGGCTGTGGACCATAGGGGAGGGTCATGGGGACCCGGGAGTCGTCCCCTGACAGGAGGAGAGAGTGGTACATCAGCAACACTATCTACAATGGGTAGAACATCAACCGAAGGGTCAACATTGAGAGGAGAAAATAGACCATTAGAAAGAGAAAACAAAATGGGAATATGGAGGGAGGATAAGTCGGAGATGGAAGACATGTTTAAGCATACTTCTTTGAGTGCACAGAGGGAAGAATTGCAACCCCCGGTCTGTGCAGAGTCCACAGGGGTGCAGACTAATTTTTTGCTTCTGCAGAAGCGGATCCTTGCTCCTTGGTCTGGGCTGTACAGGCCTTAGATGCACGAGAAGAAGACTTGGGACAGTCCTTGACCATGTGGCCAGACTGACCGCAGAACATGCAAAGTTTCTCATCGAGACGACACTTACGCTCTTGTGGCATGAGCTTGCCGTTGTCTCTGGGTTTTGACAAAAGATCCGGCTTAGCAGAGCTGGCCTCAGACTTTTTGTTGTCCTTCAGAGGCTTGCTACTGGAAGCGGAGTTGAACGAGGAGGAGCAAGGAATGGGGTCGGAGCAAGAAGCAGTAGTGGACTTGTTGAAGACATTGGAGGAGGGTTTCGCATGATGTGTCACTTCGGATTTATGCTCCCAATAGCACGCATCGAAAGTTTGTGACAAGGTGCAAAGTTCTGAAAGTGTAGAAGGTTTACCTACTC
The DNA here is from genome assembly GCF_015039405.1 of Cantharellus anzutake. Classification (NCBI taxonomy): domain Eukaryota; kingdom Fungi; phylum Basidiomycota; class Agaricomycetes; order Cantharellales; family Hydnaceae; genus Cantharellus; species Cantharellus anzutake. The sequence goes on from NW_024066953.1 coordinate 1,525,851, forward strand.
TGGCAATGTCATCCTTGATACGTTCCGGCAATCTGTTATAGAAAAAACGATGGAGCACGGCTTCTCCATATCCATGAAGTTGAGAGGCATGTCGATTGAACTCAACGACATACTTATTGATGTGGTGCCCGTTGAAGGAGAGAATGAAGGAAGGTCAGTTGGGAGGTTCAAACGAGACCACCACCAAGCTGTTCCCTGGTTCTTTAGTTAGGATGGGGAAGTGTACTAGTATTATTTGTTGTAAATATAGTACCAATCCGAGTGTTTTGGCTAATTCTATTTTTATGGGTTAGTCTAAAGTTTCTGGGAATTGACTTACAGATAAACCGAGCCCTGCGGAGCTGTTCCTTTATTGAAATTTCTTAATTTGTCTAGGTGTAATTCTGTGTAGCGTTGTTCAATTTGGAATTTAACTTGAATTAAATCTTCTACTTGGTGAAGTTTCAAAGATTCTACTCAGTTAATGGATTTGGATTGTGTCTGGAGTGTCCCTTGAGTTTGTTTTATTTTTGTCTTATTTTATTGCTTGTTTTAACAGTAGCAAAATAACTGTTTTGTGTTTACACTTTGAAATCTGGAGTGTTAACCAGCTCTCCTGTTGAAATATCTACTTAATATTTCTCTCCTTAATTGCTGCCTTTTACTACAGTGGCAATCTTAACTGTATATCACTTTTTCGCACTGGAGTGACAACCAGAAATGCTTGAGAAAAATAATACTCTATTTTCTTACTTCTCTGAGGGGGGCAAAAAGTCACAGAAAGGGTCTCCCTTTTATACTCCTTGGGTCGCTGTCAGGGGACGTCTCCTGGGTCCCCATGACCCTCCCCTATGGTCCACAGTCCTAGGTGTAACTAGCCCTGTCCAGGGCACAACCTACTGTGGGTCAGAGATGAGAAGGAAGTTAACTTCTCATCTTCCCACAGTGGCCACCATACATCGAAAACTTCTGGAGATATCTGGAAGTCACATGAGACCTGAGACCCGAGGTCCGGGCCATCCGGCCACACTGAGCATCCGGCACAGGGTGCGTGCGGGGAGCGCAACAGCCAGGTGCAGTCGCGGGTGCGGGTGCGAGTGTGGGTGTGGATGCGGGTATGGGCTAGGTCAGGGTGTATGCCCTGACAGTCGCCTTCCTTTTTCACGCTCTACCTCGTATTTACAGGATTTATTTACAGTGTATTTTTCTCAAACTGAATAAAGAATGAAATTTTCACGCTATAGTTCTACTGCGGTCAGACTGCACCTAGAATCCTTATTGTCCTTCCTTGCCTAAGCTATTTTAATGGTTAATTAAAACTTGACTGCACTGCATTTGTTGCAGTTTCCTATTTCAAATTCCTCATATTTACCATTAAATTTGCTATGACTCGGTGATTCTGAATTCAAACTTCGCATTACTATGCATACGGCTGTGCTGAGACCTTCAGCTGATTTATTCCATTTTTATTCAGCGACATTTAGTTAAAATGAGACTTGAAATGGTAAATGAGTGAATTATTCAGGTTTAAAACCGAAAGAAAAAGTTGCTAGTGGTCAAGAATTACTCAAACGAATGTATTATAGCTCTCCACTTCATTAGAATATTGTTCCCTAAAATTCCCGCCATGGTCCGTCGTAGTTTAGTGGTTTTCGTGGATTTCGTTCATCTTCCCTGATTCCCCTTTGTATTATCACATCCTAATCCTCCATATGTATTGTTCGTTGTTATAGTAGGTCGTCCTCGAAGATATCATATTTCTATGTATTTTATTTAGGGCTCTGGTGTCAGGGCACACCCGCCTGACCCGGCTCCACCTGGCCCAACCTGACCCGGTACCCCGCCGGTCCACCCCTCCTTACCTCCTCCCCCTTTCCCTTCTTCCCCCTTATCCTCCCCTCCTCAGTTTCTCCTTATCTTACTTCTCCTTTATTCTCTCTTTATTCTACACGGACGACTTTCTCTGTATCAATGTACAACTGACCCATCTGCAGCGCGCCCACCATGTACCCGGCCCGGGCACCTCGGGCGACTTCCCGCTGTGCCCAGCACACGCGCCTGCACCGGATACCCTCGGGATCTCCCATGGAGACACCCGGGTGGTTACGGCTGTGTGCGAAGGTGACGTGGCACCCGTCACGTGATCCAAGCCGCATGTATATAAACGAACCTGAAGTGGGAACCGAAGAAGTAGCCTTCTTCTCAACTTTCCACTTCAGTCTAAGTGGCCAGGGACCGCTGTCCCACATCGGGCCTGTCAGTACGCACGCCCGATCCGCCCCCCGCCAGGCTCTCGGTCCCGGACGCTATACCCGGACCCCCTCGACCCCGGACAAGTCCCTGACATCTGGACCTCTTGAAGCTGTCTTCCCACGCGTTTTCAGGTTTCTAACTTCATGTCCTTGTATCTCATTCATTTCTGGATGGTTTCTCACGTTCTTGGTATCATAAAATTTCATTTATTCCCACCTTTCCAATGGTACTAAAGTTGTGTTCTATTTCCTGGTATTCGTCGAGTTAGCAAAAGTTTGCATGCACATTCAGTAATCACATGCATTGTTCCCGTAGTCGTTTGTACGCGGGCGCCATTTCTGTTTAATTGTTCAGGATTTATGGTATGCGCGGGTGTTTATATCCTTCATATGGGCTTCCGTGATTTATTTCAGATTTTTCCCTCATTTGCACTTTCCGTGCTTTGTTTTGACCAGGCTCTTCCTTATTTGGACGGAAATTGGTCTTCACGATCTGCGGAAGTGCGGATCTCGGTTCTGACAGCCGGTTCCCTTCACATTGCCACCCTCATGTGTCATTAAACATGATGCAGATTTCTATATTCCCGTCATGGGTATAACTTCACAACGGCTGGACCGTTTGGGCTGAAAATTTGCATAACTATAGTTCCCTATTTTTCATAATTTCCGTGTAAATTTCGTTGTATGTTTTAATTATGGATCCTTCGTAAACATCGTCTTTTCCCTGAGTCCGGACTTTTGATGTCGCTATTCCCATTATTGGATATCTCATTAATGCGTGATCCTTTTATCATGAAAATTTGGGTGGATTAAGATTAGATCCCTTCCTTTCTAATGGGCTATCAAGCTCGTCTCGGTCGTTACTGGTTGTTCTTCGCGCTTGCTTTTAAAACATTGTCCTCATTTTCCGGGAGTTTTAGTCATATCTCCGTTGTTTATGGGTAGTTTTCCCTGTAATTACTTTCATTGAGTCCGTTTGGGGGACATCTACATTTCCTATTATAAACACGACTTTGAATTTTGCATTAGTTCCTGAGGAATCCTTGTTCCATGGTACTTCCATCCTTGGCTATGTGTGTGGACGTGGGAAAGTAGTTTCTGTGGAGGTTCTCTGATTGTTTTTAGAGTCAAATCTTGGTCGATTGTCCTAATTCTTTGTTTAATATTTGCTATAAATTCCCCCGAGAATTCCGTCTTGTTGATGCTAAGCTTGAAGTATTTTTGCTAATTTTCTTTCTTTCAATTTATTGCGTATAGTCTGTCATATCTGTACAATCCCGACCTCCGTTCCGGGCTCCTGGAACTCTGAACCTGACTTCCAGAGTCCTGCTTCCCTTCTGCCACCTCCTCCTTGCCGACTTCCAAGAGGTTATCCCACCTCCAGCTCCAACACCACCTTTGGTTCGACTCCGGAACATTCCGGGTCCGACCCCAACCTCAACACCTTCCAGACAAGTACACAACACCTATGCTCCCGACTCCGGACCTCCGCTCCAGAATCCTGTTTGCATCTCCATCTCCGGAACCTCCGGTCTTAGCTCCGACCTCGGACTTTGACCCCACCTTCACTTATACCCATTGTATTGGTTAGCTCATTCCATTTAATTACCTTTGCCAATATTCCGGAGTTTAACCTCCGAGTTCGGACTTTCCAGACTTACTCCGGACCTTGCAACTATTGCATTGTCCATTTCAATTCCGCTATTCTCCCTCATTCCTATTTGGGCTGCTGCTTCCTTCTATTCAGTCAGCTAGCCATTCCCAACTCCCATCCCCCTTCCTTCCTCCTTGGGCCTTGGCCCTTCATTCCTCCTTTGGGAAACACCATTGAGTCAAACACTTGACCCTCAGTGTTGTTCCTCTTTCCATCTCCCTTTGTCTCCTTTTGTCCTACCCTTGTTCCTTTTGATTCCGGACCCCTCCTTATATACAATGTACCTAGTAACTTGTAACCTCAGTCCGAAATCGACCTGAATTCCCCCCAAGAGACTTTCCCTCTGCTAGATCCGAAATTAGGGACCCCCAGGACAACCAGCAATGGCACAGCGCTCCACCTGAGTCGCTGAGGCCGAGGTCCTTCCATGCTAAGTCTCCGATTCCACTCTGGAGTCGTCCGAATCCGCAAGTTCTAACATAGTCTGTTATGGAAATGGAGATTCCTATGGACCATGCACACAGGTAAGACAATTCCTTCCCTCCACTTTGTTCTTTGCCAAACCCCATGCCAAGCTTTCCCACTGGGTTTTGGTGCTGGCTGGGGGATTTGTTGATTTCCAAGGGACTTCCCTTGGCCATTACAACCTTTGTATTAGATAGACACAAGTCATATGACATGTATGGCAAATGCCGAGATGTTTTCTCATTATCAAATACATAACCCACAAACCTTGTACTGCGATTGTAACATCCTCACCATTGTGTCACCACTGTAAACTCAACCTGTAACCCTGGAACCATGTCCACCTCCCTATTCCTCCTCTCCATGACAAAACCGCAATGAGGAGGGCATTCCCATGCCCAACCTCCTGCTGCCCGCTCCCACCAGTCCACCAGGTGGTCGAGTGGTTACTCCCATCCAACCAGAAGTTCCCTATCAGGAACTGTAGCCTATCCCACCTCCTCAGGAGAAGGATATGGTCCAGGCAGCTCCAGGATGCCTGGCCACGCACCCGTGGGTCCCACTTCCCATGGTCACCCACTACCGTGCACTGGTCCACCAGCCCACTTTCCCCAACAACTCCCACTACCGGTACGCTCCCATGAGCGCCAAGTCACCGATAGCCACCAACTGGGTGACTCCCTTTGGGAGTCCCAGTATCCCTCACTACCGGTACGCTCCATTGAGCACCAAGTCACCGCTAGCCAAACACTCCCAGCACACCCGCTACCAGCACGCTCCCAGGAGCACCAAGTCCCCATTAGCAGACAGCCAGGTGGCTCCCTCAAGGAGCCCACATCATACTCGCTACCGGTACACTCCCAGGAGCGCCAAGTTACCATTGGCCAACACACAGGTTGTACTTCCATACACTCATCCTATTCTGCTCTCCCTCCGATGGCTACGCAGCCACCTCCATTAGTGAGCCGAACGGCTCAGGTTGGGTTCCCCGGAACCCATTCCTGTAACATAGTCTGTCAGAGACCTGATCAAGATGAGGGAGTGTCTCCGTGACGGAGGGCTTCGGCCTCAGCGACTTATGCCAGGAGCGCTGTGCCAAGTAAACACGTCCGTGCCCTAACTTACTAACTGGCCACCAGAACTGAAGAGGGTAAACTCTAGTCGATTTTATTACTGGAGTGCAACCTATGTACAAGTTACGTATATATAGTTACAGCGAGGGCAGGTCCGCAAATGGCGGAGCCGAGCGGAGTGGAGCTAACAGGGTTTAGACATTAGCCGATTGAATATTACCGACGAGTCGGGTTACGGGGTTAACGGAAAGGCAGGCGATAACCCAGAAATGGAAAGGAGGGATAGGCCCGAAGGTGGGCTTTGCAGGGCAAGCGAGTGTATTGTCCAGTGGAGGTGGGAGTGCGCTAGCGGACGTTGGAGCTGTCCAGAAGCCTTCAGGGCTCCGTACTTAGGGAGGCGTAGGTAATAAATTGAAAGGAGGGGGTGGTGACCATCGAGGGGTACTGAGGGGATTGTGGAATACGGGAGCTCTGAGGTTAGTGAAGAAGGAGCGGAAGTAGACCGGAGGGATCGGAGGGATTGGAAGTCGATGGCCAGGGATGGATATGACATAGTCATAATAATTCGTTAAAATTCGTTAAAATTCATTAAAATTCAGGTCCTTCTATTTTCTCATATCTACTTGTTGTATGAGGTTTTGTGATTTATCTGGCATATTTCCATAATGGGTTTCCATAGTGTGACCGTTATTTCTCCTACACCATCCTTCATATCCAGGGTCATTAGTTGGACTTTGGCATCACCCACAGGATCATGAGGATTGAAGTTCGTTGACAAACTCTTGATAGTTATTCATCCATTGCGGATGAAGTGTAGAATTTTGATCGAATAATAGATCCAGCTCGAACCAATTGAGGGCCATTCCCTTGAGGTAGGACTGCACAAAGATGACCTTGGTGCAGTCGCTAGCAAAAGCAAGGGGGCAGTCCTGGAAATTCAGTTTGCATTTGACCAGAAATACTCGGAGTTCTCAGGGATCTTTTCGAACTGTTCAGGCTCACGGACCTTGGTCCGGAGAGTGGAGGATGGTGGAGGAGGTGGACGTCCGGTGTGACGAGCCAAACTGGCGATGGCTTGGGCTAGCTGTGTAATAGCCACATTGGGGATGGGTTCGGCATCGTTGGCAGTTGGGACAGTAGGGATGGGAGGATCAGCAGGAGGAGGGCCGACAAAATCAGGGACCTCGGAACCGAGTCCAAAGAAGTGAACTGGATCTATGGGCTGTTCCATGGTGTCTCCGAAGTCGGAATCTGCAACTGGTGATCGATTTCTAACGGGATGCATGATTGGAGTCGACGGGAGAGGGGTTTCTAGATTAGAGAAGCTGCGAAACTCAACTGGGTTTCTCGCCAGACGACTAGGACCAGGCTGCGAGGGTTCAGGGGACGGTGAGGCAGAGTTGGGGACTAATGTGCATAGTTGCGAATGAGTGCGAGGGGCTTTGGGTGCCATACAAGACATGTACTAGTCAGGGAGTGATAAAATACTGTCAGAGACCGGATCGAGACAAAGGATTTGTCTCCGTGGCGGAGGGCTTTGGCCTCAGCAACTCAAGCCAGGAGCGCTGTGCCAAGTTACACGTCTGTGCCCTAATTTACTTACTGGCAACAAGAACTAAAGGGGGATCAACTCTAGTCGATTTTATCACTGAGGTGTAACCTATGTACAAGTTAAGTATATATAGTTACAGTGAGGGCAGGCCCGTGAATGGCAGGGCCAAGCGGAGCAGAGCTAACAGAGTTAAACATTAGCCGATTGAATATTACTGACAAGTCGGGTTACGGGGTTAGCGGAATGGCAGGCAATAACCCAGAAACGGAAAGGAGGGATAGGCCCAAAGGTGGGCTTGCAGGGCAAGCAAGTGAATTGCCCAGTGGAGGCAGGAGTGCACTAGCAGACATTGGAGCTGTCCAGAAGCCTTCAGGGCTCTGCACTTAGGGAGGCATAGGTAATATATTGAAAAGAGGGGGTGGTGACCATCGAGGGATGCAGAAGTGATTGCAGAATACAGGAGCTCCAAGGTTAGTGAAGAAGGAGCAGAGGTAGTCCGGAAAGATCAGAGGTAGTGGAAGTCAATGGCTGTGGATGGATATGACATCTCCCACATGCTCCAGCCACTCCTGATGCTCCGGAGCATAACGGACTTTTGCTGATGCAGGACCCTTTATAACCTAGGTTCCTCTTTTCCCAATATGACAATCACTTCCGCTGTGGTACCACTGCGATAAGTATTGGAATATCAATATCCATGCGTACTGATATTTTCTTTATTGACGCGATATCAATTGAGGATATCGTATATACCTTTTTGTCTTGATGTCCTCTTCATTGCTGGTTATAGCAGGCAGTCGCTATAAGCAATATTAGCGCTAGGTGTATAAAACACACTGTGCACGGAAATTTTTCACACCCCCTCAGTTCTCTTGTTCGAGACTGAAGTGATATCCTTTTTCTTTTACTTTATTCCTTGTATGCGAGTTCTGACTGTATTTACAGACCGCGCGTATAGGTAAAGGAACAATAAACTTAGTTCTCTTGTTCAAGACTGAGACCGCGCGTATAGCTTATTTACTTTAATAAGACAAATCACTTGACCTGTTAGCTCAGACTTCAGACACCCAGTCGGCTCCCTATGAGTACGAGTTTGACTAACACTGCACATTCCTCTTCTCCACTCATTATTCTAATCTCAGTTTGAAACGTGACTCTTTCTGCACACACTATGGCTTCCTCTAACTCCATTTGCATCACTTCTGATTCAACCTCTAAACCGTGCACACAGGTTTGTGGTCATACTCATTTTTGAGTGTGCCTCGGACCTCGATCCATCCACCATCACTAATTACACATACTGTACTCACACGACCAACAACCGGTTCCCACGGCCTCCGGGAATTGCCGGAGGCACCCAATCAATTCAATTGTGTTAATTTTTAATTCAATCCAAGACCTTCGCGTGACGCGTGACCGGTTGTTGGTCGTGTTAGTACAGTACCTCCATGATTTATATTTTACCTTGTTAACGGCGCAATGCCCTGCATTCTTTTAATCGGATAAAGCTAGTGGAATAGAGAGCGTTGGGAAAGCTAACTGGTGTTAGGTAATAACTAATATAGTATATATGCTCATGGCGGACAAAAAGAGGGGAAAGAACACCCACGACAGCTCAATAAAAGTTGTGCGATGGTAGAAAGAACCTCAGCATAATGGTGCAGAAAGACCCGATGGTTAACCTCACATGCAGAAGGCTTATCACAAGGGCTGCACGGCAGCCATTTCTAGTTATGTAATCGCGCTTCACAAGTAGACTGGTCCTCTATTAATGGTTATTATAGCCCTGCTCGCTCCCACATGCTGAGCTGATGTACTTCTCTGTACCCGCACGCCACAACTTTATCGCTGGATCTTCTGCCCTCCGTTCCAATTGCACTGTTTGCCCCTCACTTCTTCAATCACTCCTCAAATGTGGACAACCCAGCTGGGGCCCAAGCTCCGTGGCCTTGTTCTGCCGTCTAGAATAAATTAACAATTCACGGCCTCGCTTCGTCTGAGTTCGTGGGTTATAAAGGTCTGGTGACCAATGCCTTCAGACTCAGTCTCTATACTGTGTCCTATATGCCTCCTGAAAACCTCTCCCCTTGCAACGCTACTGCCCTTGCGAGCTCCAACCTGCCACCGTGTGAGTCACATTATATTATTACAATGGCCGGAGGTTTGGGTGCGCTCAGATTCTGGGTTACAATCCACCGCTCTGTGCCTTTGCAAGCGGCTCTGGATTCCCCTGCGTCGAAGGGGAGGGGATTATTTAAAGCCAGGCATTATCCACACCTCGGTGGGATCTTGCGAGCCGTCGGCGCGCACGGACAATACATTGGTCAGCGCTTTCATGGCTAAACACCATGAAATTCAGCCATACACTCCATACTGACATCGGGAGGACATACCCATCGAGAGGGGGTTTCTATTATTGTATTAGGGTGTCATTCGTCCCGCTCACACTCACGGAGGGAAGTGCTGCAAATGTTGATCCGAAAGGGGCTACAGGCAGGAGCGTACTGATCATCAATGATCCAAATTCCTTCGTCAACTAGACAGGGATGTTTGTTGGCAAATGTGAGGTTTCCGTCAACTGGGCCGGTGAACCTATCCCTGGGGATTAATGCAGGCACTGGTGACCTTTCCGGGCGCCTCGTTCAAATGTTTAACAACACAGGTTCATATATGCCTTACCCTCAGCAGTTAAACCCGGACCAGTGGGGGGTGAAGTCGGGCCAGGTGCACGCATGCCAGCGGAGACCAAGTGGCCCAGTAATAAGGATTTATCGCGCATGACTACTGGGAAAATGATGTGACTAGCTCGACCGCCGGGATCAAGTCTGGTGATTCCCGGGTGGTGCGTGTTTGATTTGGGCCCACAAGAAAATGCAACAATATATGCCCTTGGAATCCCAGGTCGTCATGCAGCAGTGACGCTGGGAGTTGTCTTACGCGCATAGGATGAAAGGTTGAAATGGAGCCTCTGAGGCTTTAAAGCCCAATATGAAAACTATATATAGTCTACTGTGCATGGTGCTCACTCGGATGGAAATTCCGTACCTGCATGGATTCCATAAGCTCGTGGAACAAATGGCACAGTCATCCCGGCCAGCTGCTGAGAAATTTCCTATGACTATTCGGATACGAACACACCCACTTGGAAATTCATTCAGGCGGCGCCGGTATTTGAGCCCAGGATGGCTCACAATCCCTACTCCGATCGATCCACACCCACGAATAGATGCTCACTAGGGACAAAACATCCGATAAAAGAGCATCGCGACGGCAAGTGGCACAAATCCCTGAATTTTTGCGCAGCATGGCCAGTGCCAGTCAACCACAGAATTCAGAAAATCCCTAAGGGCCATGGGTTGGTATTAGTGATTGGGTACTACCCGATATATGCAGTCTCAATCATATCATATGCAAGTCACCGGGCCATTACAATTCGTCGATGGCGCTATCTCTTACGGGGATGGCGCCATCGTCAATTCCGCTGAGCGCGAAGGTTTGAGAGACTGACATGGATGAATCGAAGATGAGTGGACCTGATTTTCTTTTAGCATCCTGTCAACTTCCTCCGACTCAAGATCCAATCACGAAAAAAGCGATATCTTGGGCGGGCGAGACTTCGGTTCCAGTACTGGAAGCCGTCTCGGGGGCAATTGCAATAGCAAATAGTCGGAAGTAATTATCTGTGACGCCATCTTGGACAATGCTAGGTGCAGAGTAGCGCAGAGTAAAGATATGCCTCGAGCCCTTAGGCATATAGGACTTCGGAATGATTGTATATTAGCGATGCTCACTGATCAGGAGCACGAAGGGGAACCCCGTTAGATTCCCAGAGAAGATCAAGGATGTGGAGAAATATGTCGCTGGTAACCTGCCCGTGCCGATGCGTGAGAAATCAAAGACGCGACGATGTCGTGCTCAACCAATATGGCCACAGTTAAAATGGCCGTATCCCACTCATTTATCAGCCAGTCCACCATCATAAATCTCGCACCGTGTCATGGCAAACATACCTCATGGTGGTGTCCTGAAAGACCTCATAGTCCGTGATCGTCACCTACATGATCAACTGCAACAAGAATCGGGCTCGCTGCCATCGTTTACCCTTACTGAGCGCCAGTTATGTGATCTTGAGCTTATCATGAATGGCGGGTTTAGTCCCCTGGAGGGTTTCTTAAACCAAAAAGACTATGAATCGTAAGCACGCATAAAACTGCTCTTCGATCTTGCTGCGATGCATACATGGCGTAGTGTCGTAGAAAACCTTCGTCTTTCTGATGGACTTCTGTGGCCGATACCTGTCGTACTTGATATTTCGGACACAGAAATTGAACATCTTGGCATCAAACAAGGCTCCCGTTTAGTTCTTCTCGATAGACGGGATGATGCGGCACTCGCCATTCTAACCGGTTAGTTATTCGAAGCAGTGTTCCTGCTCGTAGTAACTCTGAATTCTGACAACCGCTTGACTACAGTCGAGGACATTTATGCTCCGGATCTTACCAAGGAAGCCATCCATGTCCTAGGAGATGATGATATTGCCCATCCCTCGGTAGCCTATCTCCATCACCGAGTACAAAATAGGTATATAGGAGGGAAAGTCCAGGCCATCCAACTACCCACTCATTATGATTATGTTGACTTGCGATGTGTGTTTCGTCTTGAGCCATATTTAGCGATCTTCGCACTGAGATCCTTCCCTTTTAGACACACCGTCCGAACTCAGGGCACGATTCGCTAAATTGGCGTGGAAAAAGGTCACTGCCTTCCAAACTCGTAACCCTATGCACAGGGCCCATCGGGAACTTGTCGTTCGTGCCGCTCGTGAAAGCCGGACCAATGTTCTTATCCACCCTGTTGTTGGCTTGACCAAGCCCGGCGATGTGGACCATTACACGTAAGCACGGAACATGATCTTCTATTATTCCGGCTGAAACGACACTTCTTTTAGACGTGTTCGTGCGTACCAAGCGCTCCTTCCATCTCTGCCGCCAGGGCTGGCCGTCCTATCGCTTCTTCCGCTCGCGATGCGCATGGGGGGTCCACGAGAGGCTCTGTGGCATTCAATCATCCGCAAGAACTTTGGCTGCACCCAGTTCATCATCGGGCGCGATCACGCCGGCCCTGGGAAAAACTCCAACGGCCAAGACTTTTATGGTCCGTACGACGCGCAGATCCTCGTGAGCAAATATTCGGAGGAGCTAGGTATCCAAATGGTCCCATTCAAGATGATGACTTATTTGCCGGACGGGGACGAATACATGCCCGTTGACGAAGGTGGGATGAAAAGTCTCTCGAATGGATAAACAACTCACCATTGTGATAGTTCCGGAGGGCGCCCAGACACTTAACATTTCTGGTACTGAGCTGAGGAGGCGATTGCGCACAGGAGCCGTAAGTTTTATCTCGAACAATGAAACCGAGGTTGACATTTCTGGGATTGATTAATAGTCGATTCCAGAATGGTTTAGCTACCCGTAAGTCGTAGTAATTGGTCACCTATCCCCTTGTAGTCACGCTACTCTGCCCCCAAGTGCTGTGGTGAACGTGCTTCGCGCAAGCTACCCTCCACGCACGAAGCAAGGATTCGTCCGTGAGTGCAGCTCGTTGGTTCGAATATCCGATCGCCTCACTCGTCGATGTAGTGCTCCTAACTGGCTTGCACAACTCGGGACGCGATACTGTCGGTCGAGCTCTTCAAACCATTCTCAATCAGCATGGTGCCAGGAGCGTTAGTCTACTCCTTGGCGAGACAGTCCGCTCGGAGCTCAGTTCAGGTTCATATGCTTCACCTTCCTTTCCTCATGCTCGCTGAGCGGCTGACGATGTGTCTAGAACTCGGCTTCTTGCCCAGCGACCGACACCGTAATATTCAACGCATCGCTTTCGTTTCCGCAGAGCTGGCTCGGGCAGGCGCAGCCGTTATCGCGGCACCTATTGCACCGTATGCGCACTCGCGAGCGGCCGCTAAGCAAACTATCGTTACGAATGGTGGCTCGGGGGGTAATTTTTTCCTCGTTTATGTTGCCACGCCGCTAGAATATTGCGAGAAAACTGATAGAAAAGGAACATACAAGAAGGCTAGAGCTGGAGAGATTCAAGGCTTCACTGGAATTGGTAAGGCACCTCTTCCATATATTTATAACTGCTGGCCCTAATTGAAAATATCTAGACGATGTTTATGAACCACCGACCGATGCAGACATCGTTGTAAATGTAGAGACTCAATCTATCCCGGAGATAGTTCATTGTAAGTGTCAGTGACTTATCCTTGTATCGAAATGGACTAATTGTGCACTTTGCAGCAATTGTGTTGATGCTCGAGGCTACGGGGTTGTTGTAGACCCAACTAGCGAGTCATGTGGTCGTATCTTGCCGGCTCGGCGTGGATAAAAGTAGGGATCAAAACTATGACACAACCCAACATTGAGCACGGTCCTCCACCTCCAAGTAGTCTGACAACCGTAACGACCTCATCTCTCCCTTCAGGGAACAACAAATCCAGGTTACTAGTTCTGCCGTTGAGAATGGGATGGTTGATTGGAGGCTAGGAGACATGTTTGGGATTTCAGACTGAGACTGTTGCTGCTGTTGCAAATTGTCGCTAAACGTATGCGAAACGAAAACCACAAGTCAAATCGAATCACTAATAAATTCGGCCAACCCCGGCGCTAGTACATAGATTTAGTGTACAATGTCATACTGTACGCCACAGGCACATGCATGCACTATTCAAAGGATAATTTGAATTCCATCCAACTATATGCCAAGTAACTTGGCTGATATAAACGACTCATGGATGGGCTGCTGAGATAGGGACGGCAGAGGATCGATACCTAGCTGCACTGTTCGTGATGCTGTGCAGGGGATGCTCGACGCATGGGGCAGCAAGCACCTCCTGCGATTGCGTCATAGCCCTGAGGAACACTTATCAACGACTGGGTACGAGTCTGCACTTATCGGGGACTATGACGTAAATAAATGTAAACACACGATCTCTGGGCCGGTTTCTAGCAACTACGGGGGTTCCGCCGCTTGCACGCGTTCTGTACGCGCGTGCAGCTTTCTATTAATATTATCGGCTGTGCAAGGAGCCTCGGCCCTTGGAAATAGTCGCATACATATAAGAGGCCAGGTCGTCTCGCAACAGTGCAATCATTTCACACCCTCACATCAATCAAACTGTGCGGCTTCCGTAGAGACAAAGGCTCAGGCAATAAGCAAAGCCCCCATCCACGCGAAGCCATGGCCGCCTATCCCACTCACTTCCGGGATGTCGTGGAACAACTGCTCCAGAATCTGAGATCAGAGAAAGACTCAGAGGCACATAGGGTGTGAATCATGCTTTGCCATTATGAACGTTATCGCTGACGAAGCGGCGTTATAATTTTGTGTCGCTAACTCCCTGCAGATCTTCCGTTCACACCCTGGACACAAGTCTAAGCACATAATCCCAGAAACTGTCAACCCTAATGAAGAGACTGTTCCAGGGGTGCAACACCCAGGATCGACAGGCGTTATATATTGCACTGACCGTGCTATGGCCAATGGTTTTACATACGGAGACCCGCAATGGGTATGGCCTTTCGGATCTCCCTACTTGATAGGTGGAAGGTGTTATTAACATGTCCGCTATCAGGCCAATCTCGGTCAAGGTGCACCAGAAGTAGGGGAAATACCCGATGCACCACCTCGCATCACTAGTTTCCAAATACCAGTGGAAGCACTGGAGTACGGTCCCACCACAGGCGTGAAAGCATTCCGTCAAGCTGTCGCCAATCTGTACAATATACAGTATCGCCAAGGGAAAGTACGTTATGACAATCGTACCTATTTTCATAGCGTCACTAATCGTGGCTTCCAACCCACAGGAAAGCAAGTATACGTATGAGAACGTATGTATCGTCCCTGGTGGGCGTGCTGGCATGAGCCGCGTGGCTGCAGTTGTCGGCGATGTGTATTGTGGATATCAAGTTCCAGAGTACACAACTTATAGTGAGGTACGCCAACAGGGGGGGGTGCGGGGTTGATGTCACTGAGTGAATTCATCATAGGTCCTGTCCGTGTTCAAACGCCTGGTTCCTGTCCCCACTGCGTGAGTGCTCTTCCGTTCATGGTTGCCAAATGTTACAAGCTCTCTCTTTCCGAAATTCCAGGCTGAAACCTGAGGTCTGTCGAGTTCCACCACCACTCGCCACCCATTGACTAATCAACCACCACAGAACGAATATCGAATCGACGTCGAACAGTTGAAGGTAAGTCTCTGGAAACAGCGTGAGGTGAAACCAAATTCATACCGATCCCTGCATAGGGAGATATCAGGACGCAGGGTCTCCAGGTTATCGTTGCTTCTAACCCCAGGAACCCCACAGGCCAGGTAATCAGAGGCGAGGATCTCAAAGCATTAATCAAAGTTTGCATACCACATACAACTCTCGTTTTGGATGAGGTAATTTTCTCAGAGCATCATCTCACCTAACTCTAATACTGGCCTCTACAGTTCTATTCATGGTACATCTATCCCAAGGAAGGCGAGGATTATGGCCAGTCTGTCAGCGGCGCCGCTTTCGTGGAGGGTAGGCGCTTTTGCTCTATTTCGGTGCATCGGTCTTGAATGTCTCCCACTCTAAGACGTCAACGAGGACCCTGTCGTTCTCATCGATGGTCTTACAAAGAATTTCCGTCTTCCGGGTTGGCGCACCTGCTGGGTAATTGGCCCCAAAAACCTCATCAGCGCTCTATCTCAGAGTGGTTCTTTTCTTGATGGAGGTGCCAACCATCCGTACGTCTCTGCTGTCTCCAGTTTATTAGCCACTACTTGCTCACGGGGGTTAGGCTGCAAATTGCTGGATTGCCATTACTCGATCCTGATCGCGTGATTCAGGAGAAACTCGCTCTGCAGAAACACTTCCACAAGAAGCGTGACCATGTATTGAAGAGGCTTGCCGAGATTGGGTTGCCCGTGAAGGTGATTCCTCATGCGACGTTCTATATCTGGTTAGACCTGTCCAGTTTGCCTCATCCGTTGGATGATGGCTTGGTAAGCAACAAAATTCAGTGCGCCGTGAGATGGCAATATTGACGGCCACCTATAGACATTTTTCGAAGAGCTTCTGAGGGAAAAGACTATTGTCATCCCAGGGATCTTCTTTGAGATCAATCCCGCTCACAGACGCGATCTCTTTGCTTCTCCTTGCCACCACTTCATCCGTATCTCATTTGGTCCTCCGTTATCTGAACTTGATAAAGGTGAGGGTTTCAAGTGATGTTGGGAGGGATGCAATATAACGTTATGCATTCATTCAATTAGGACTCGATGCCATTGCCAGGGTCCTAGAGCGTGTCAGAAGGGAAGGGGCGAAAGACTTTGGCCACAGCTACAAACACTCTGGAGGGGAGAGTGCTGTTCACCAGTGAAGAATAACGGCCCGTCCAGCGACTCTAAAGATCGTTTGTTCGTAAATGTATGTTTGTCATCTACGTGAGATATTGTACTCGTACCCGCGTTGATACGTGGCAATGCGGCTATCCCAGCACATGAGGGGATCGTCAATACATGACTGGTTGATGTCGTCGAGTCCTCTGGCTCGTGTTGTTTATAGTTGTTGACGTGTCACGAAAGCAAAGTCACTCCATTGTGTCGTCATAGTCCTATTGCGTATGATTCACTCTTATGGTCAAGAATATAAAGAGTCACGCCAGTCAGGTTAGTTGCGCTCTTTCAAACCACGGGCTGACGATAAAGAACGTTGGACGTAGACAACGTGAAAGACGGGCCACAACAACAATGCTAAAGGCTCAAAGAATGCTAGCTTTGGGGTTTGGGATGAAGTCGCAGCTAAGTTCGGTGACACGAGGTGCGATATCGTGTGCGTACTTTCTGGAACTGTGGTGCTTATCTCTCGATCTTTCCATGTTGCGCAACCCACTTGCATCACGCGCACACAGCTTATTCAATGCACCCCAAGCTTTCCATCGCACCAATGCGTACCTTGCATATTCAGCAACAATGGATCAGGCCACGTTTGACAGCTCCTACCCTCCTTCAAGTCCGCTTCGCTACAAGTGGACCTGTCCCTCGGGATGCCAACTCAGTTATTCAAAATGCAGCTGAGGAGATGAAGAATATGTCTAGTGATCTTGCGAAGACAATCGCGGGGAATAGGATCGATACGACCTCAAAGGACCCTTCGGTTGTGAAGAGAGAGGCGGTTTCAGGGAAAGCCCGTGTAGTTCAAGACTTTGTGAGCTTGCGATTGGAGTAACAAGCCCTACATACATCAAATGATTCATATTCCATTTTTTCAACTCAGGTCGGCATCACTACAGCGATCGCTTCGGAAGTCCCTAAGCACATTTTATATGCTGGTCTCGCTGGTACACTTCCATATTTGGGAACGACGTTCTCCACGCTGTATTGTGCTCGAACGGCTGGCCTCGTTCCAGATCAAGTAACCATCGCTTTATTGGAATCTTCGACACACATTCAGGTCACGTATGGTGCAGTTATCCTCAGTTTCCTTGGTGCCTTGCATTGGGGAATGGAATTTGCTGGTTACGGGGGGTACATGGGATATAAGCGTCTAGTTTTTGGAGTCACACCGTTGCTTGCTGCATGGCCTACGCTTGCGATGGAACCACACACGGCTCTTGTCGTTCAGTGGTTCACCTTCACGACTCTTGTGAGTGAATGTCCTCCAGCTGAGCCGAAAGTTTGAATGGATATTCATCTTGATATTTAGTGGTACGCTGATATGAAAGCAACCGAAGTCGGTTGGGCGCCACGTTGGTATTCTCAATACAGATTTTACCTTTCTATCCTCGTTGGATCCTGCATCATCGCCACTCTCCTTGGAATCAACTACTTTGGCCCTACCACACAAGATATCATCGAGCATAACCTACCTGACTTGGGTGGTGTCGGGAGCGCCGTTGCGTTGATAAATCGTGACACAGTCAGCAAGCGAAGAGCCTATGAAATTCAGGAGTTCACGATTGGTCCTGATGTCCCTGTTACAGTGGAGGATGGTACCGCATCGGATGCTGATGCATACCTTATTGTTAAAGCTGGGGAGAAAGAGGAAATCTTGACTGGGGACAATGAAGAGAGTGGTGCGCCGGAGGAGAATACCCAGAATCAACAAGAATCGGAGTAGACCAAAAATAGCGGGAATCGAGATCCGGAAGTCGACAGATGACGGGATGATGTCACAAGAGTACAGGTCAGGAGGGAACGGCCTCTGCCAAGCAGCGATTTTTCTTGAGCATCATGACCTCATTTCAGGTCAGTCGCCGCATGGTTTGATCTCGAGGCGCATTTGCTGTACTAGTAGGCCACTGGTATCTTCATCGTGTACATTTTGATAAAATATTACAGTATATGGATAAACAAGCCGGGATAAACTGGTGCTTCAGCATAGTCCCTCATCTCCAAGCAATCTGATAACCATAGCGGTCTCGTCCCTGCCTTCAAGGGGTGGCCCTAATATCTGCCAACACATCCGACATACGAGAGTGATGGGCTCGCCAGTTCGCACGTCTCCGACGATAGATAGTTCTGCGGGGAGTCTGTTGCAACTCCTGCATAGAGGCTTCCTGCTCGTTATGCTGGCAGGGGACAGTTGGATTGTCAGAGGATAATTCGCGGGGGGGTCAGTGGGTGTCGGCAATCTAAACAAAGCACATTAGGGAGCAGTTGACGGGGGGCATTATCAAAGAACACCTTATTTGACTGAAAACGATGAAGTGTTCGCAGTCTCCTTGGTGCAGAAGATAATAAGGTTGATGTAGTCGGAAAGCCAGGTTTGCAAGTACGACGCTGTGAATTCCAGCTCCCAGGTGGACAAAACCAGGACCTCTCTTGTTGATATACGTCTTCAGTTTTCTGTGGGGAAGTGCGTGAATATAATAAATAGGTAAGACTGGGGTGATCCTGATCGCTTACTCGCCATAATCATGCGCACCTAATCCATCACCATGCACAACACCCTCCACACATATAACAACTCCTTTGCCTTCTTCGACATGATCTTCGTAGCCCACAAGAGTTTTCCCATCATCGCTTAAAATTTCTTGTGGGAGGAATTTCTCCAGGCACGGCATGTTGTCGTACACATCTCCCAGAGTCTGAGTGGAAAGAGCAACATGCGTAGAGGATCGATGGAAATGGTGAGGGAAAGAAAACCCGCGGGAGAAAATTGCGTATGTGATGAGCGCAATGGGACTGCCGCTTCCAAAGATACCACTGATCGAACATAAGGCGGAACCATCCTTGCTTGGAACCGAGCTGTATTTCTGGGAAGAAAGTGGGGGGTCAGCTCTAGAAGGTGTAGTTGACCGAGGTCAGCACAATATTGCTTAAACTATTTATGTCCTCATTACGCCGCAATCGGGAATAAAGGTTGGCTTCCGCAGACACGCTGTCACGTTCGTGAGGGATGAGGATGACATTGGCTTGGCTTTGGGACTTACTTCCAACACTCCAATGGGATATCCCGAATAGTCTTCTCGAAATGAGTGAGGTCGGGCTCTGTCAGACGATTTCAGCAAATTTACGCGAAAGTTCGGTAGGAATACTGTCTACCATCACTTGCAGTGCTTGAACGACCCAAACGCACGGATGAAATTTCACCGCGCAAGCCAGCGTGTCCTTTCCGCCTTTTCATTGCACCATTTTCACCAAATTCTTCATTCAGCTGAAGGTCATGGAAGCTTCGCAAAATCGCTTCTTTTTTAGGATTTCCTAGGTTGTTCCTTATGTCTTCCGCGATGTCATCAACTCTGCCCAGTTTATATACGGCTAAAATATCTGAAAATCTATAGTACACGCACCAACATACCTACATTCTTGCTCTATTTTGTCGTGCGTGACGTCGTCAACGCGATTCCACTTCAATGAATCCTCGGAACTTGGGCTATCCCTCCCCAATGAGACGTCACGGTTGAGTGATGTAGCTTCCTCTATAAATTTGACGATCGATATTGGATGAGATGGAGGACCGAATGTCGCATTCTCGTCCCAGCGATGGCTGGGTTGCATCAGGGCTCACGTTCACATCACGTTACATATACTTTGTCCGTCGTAGCGGCGCTTTCCGCCAAATCGTCCATCAAATATTGGCAATATTAGGCAAGACCCCATAGTGGAATATAGAAGATAGGTTGGCAATATCTTTTTGCCGTCGCGCAGACTGTCGCGTACCTTTATTTTTTTCCCCTCCACCTATATACTGCTGTACTCTAGTGCTTCACCAGAGTAATTTTCTTTGCCCTGCTACGCATGAAAGCACTGGACACAACAGGAGGTTCAAAAGAAAAAACCGCGACGGGAAAACATGGGCTTGAGGTGGGGGGAAGCTATATCAAGTTATTCTAATTAACCTGCCAAGGGGAAGCAACCACGGGAAGAAGTGCAAATTGAGAAGAAAGGTAAAAGATGGGCCGGAAAGATCCGTTGCGACGCCTGGTTCGGCATTGCCTACGTGTTGAGCCGCACCATCGCACGGATCATTGCTTCGCAGTCTTCACCCTTACTGACGCCATGCGCCCACTGAGACGACTTGACGTCTTGCCCGCATTCCTTCTATCTCTCATCTATTCCTGGATAGCGAATGGCGAATTCATCCGCCCGCGGCCAAATCCTTTGAAGCAGGTCCTGGAGCATACGCCAGTGAATCAGCCCTCCGAAACTTGCGCTAAGGTGTGATACTACATAGAGGATTTCCTGGCGACTTGGATTGAACCACCTCACAAGCTCCGATTGAAAGGACCTATAGAAACCACACATTGTGATTATGAGACTGTGGAAAGCGTGAATGACGAACTGGTATCGAATCTAAGCGCTCTGGTTCGGAAACCATTCTTCAGATACTATAAGGCATGTCCTTCCCCCCTCCCTCCCTCCCTTAACAAATTTAGTTGCTGTCCCAGGTTGATTTATATCGGGAATGCCCGTTTTGGCGAGAAAATGGCTTTTGCATGCATCGCACTTGTGGAGTGACGTCCATAGATGAAGTAAGGCAGGTAATGGGTATTGAGGTCGCTTTCTAATTACTCTTTGCATAGAGTCAAGTACCAAGGGAGTGGAGAGCTGAAGCACTTAGCCAAGTACGAGGAGCCCAAGAAGGCATTGTGGTGCGTCTACTGTTCCATCGCTCCGTCCATGATCTGAACATGAATTACCATTCAGAGACTTCCGGGATGCTTTTATAAAAATTCGGATTTCTGTTTCCTCGACGATAACGAAGGTACGTGAGGGTCGGTAGCGCCATTCAAGTGGTACATTCACATGTTCATCCAGGAGGAGAGTATGTCGACCTTACTGAAAACCCCGAAGGTTTTACTGGATACGCTGGCGCATCTGCTCATCGAATATGGGGCTCGATTTATAACGAAAATTGCTTTGGCTTATCAGAAGCGACCCTTCTCCAACGTGCTGAAATGTCGCGATTTGATCGGTCCCCTGCCAGCATACTCGGACTGAGTCGTTTACCGGCAACAGCAGATGAAGGGTGTCTGGAGAAGCGAGTATACTACCGCATCATATCTGGTCTGTGGATCTGCACAGTTAATATGCTCCCAACACTCTATTCACCATACTCTCTAGGCATGCATGCATCAATATCAATTCACATTTGTCACCGGTGGTTCAATCAGACTACGGGAGTATGGGTATGTCGTCAGGCTTGCGGTATTTACGTCCCTCTAATCAATTGATAGGGCCCAAATCTGCAATGCTTCGCTAATCGTATAGCACTGCACCCTGAACGTCTTCAACACCTTTACTTCAACAACGTTCTCCTTTTGCGTGCTGTTTCTCGTGTTGGTCCATACCTATCCGCTTATAGTCTAGATGATGAAGAGAAAGGCGCAGATGAGCTCCTCGATAATGTGTTAAATATAGCCAAATCAGCGGGGGCTTTTGACGAAACTGCATTGTTCCGGGGCAACGATGCTAAGGTAAGTTCAGAATGTCAATTGATTTGATTCTGGGCTGAGCTATGGCTTGGTAGATACTAAAGGAGGAGTTTAAAGACCATTTCCGCAACGTGTCTCTAATCATGGATTGCGTCGGATGTGACAAGTGTAGGCTTTGGGGGAAGATTCAGGTGACAGGCATTGCTGCTGCTCTGAAGATTCTCTTCGAAATGGATGAGAATGCCCTTGAGTAAGTTGCATCTGCTTTCTATATTTGGATCTCAGTAATGTTCTCCCTTTGCTAGCCCTCAGCTGAATCGCAATCTGCTCACGCGCTGGGAAGTGGTGGCTTTAATCAATACACTGCGTCTCTTCAGTGAAAGTCTGAAGATAACAGAGGATTTCCGTGCACTTTGGCATGAGACACACGATGCTGAGAGGATAATATCTGAAGCAGAAACAGAAGCACTTATCACTGCGAAAGTACGTACATCATGGGGTGCTCATGTGTTGTTGGTTCTTATCCCCATAGGTAGGCAGGCCAAGCCTCAACTATTCCTCGGCCGTCACCGGCATCTCTGATGCCTCCTCAACGGCCGGAATATCGTGTTCCGTCGTATCGATTTGAGGTGTTCGGAGAAAAGGTAATCGATGTGTGCAGGCGAGGGAGGGGCTGTGTGGCAGCTGTCATGAGAGAGATAACACGGCTTACACAGGCTGCCGCAAGGATATTACGGACTATATTTGCCTTGTCTAGAAAGGACCACACAAACGATCTATAGACTAAGCACCTCGACCTAATCAGTATATACTATGTATATTCATTGTTTGTAGTTATATCCTATTTGCGTCATCTAATCACTTGAACATCCGCATTAAATATAGTGCATCCCTATCCTCGCATCTTGGAACTAGGTTAGAGTGAGCTGCGAGTCAATTGAATGAATTTCCCACGACTCTCCGAAACTCGAAATCCGTCTACGCCCATTTTTGTGGCGGCCATTCAACATGCCAAATATCCACCTCTCACCTCGAGCTGAAGCCCTGAAGCTGGAGGCCAACCGTTTATTTCAAAATCAGGACTGGAGTATGGCCTTCATAACATACTCCGCAGCCATCTCCGTAGAACCTAGGAGTGCAGTGCTTTATGGCAATCGAAGCGCCACATCCATGAAGATGAACAGATACCATCAAGCCCTTAGTGATGCAAAGAAGGCTATTGAGGTAAGATCCCTCGTCCAATCTTCATAATCAGGGCGATCTGCAATCGATTCCACTCTCGAAGCTAGACCATGGTTGGGACAAAGCTCACGCGCGTGCCGCCGCAGCTCATGAAGCTTTGAGTTCAGTCCATCATGAGTGTGGCGATATAAAAGCTTAGGGTCATTCGAACTTTATAGATGAGCTCACGAGCGCCCATCTTAAATATTTGGAAGCGGCTAAATTCGCTACGAAGCCGGCAAGCAAAGACGAATATGAGAGACTTGCAAGGCTTGTGATCGAGAAGGCGCAACGGGCTTCCGAGGCTACAGTGGCCCAATCTTACGTTCAGCTGAAGAATCCAACCGACAAATTCATGCAGATGGTCGAGCAGGGACACATTTTCCCTCTCGACTCCGCCGTCGTACGGAACGTAAACACTGTTGATAGCGTCCTAAAAGCATGGAAGGTGGTTAACCATACCCATCCATACGGACAATAACAGAGTCGCTGAGCCTCGTTCGTCAGGATATTTTGGGTCTCGCAATCACGAAGACTGATGCCAATGGCAAGCCATTGCCCCAAGCTCAACATACGGCCAAAGTCAAAGTAGGGGCAGTTTCAGACTTCGTCTCCTGCGTACTACAGGATCCGATGAATAGTTTCGCGGTTACGAGTTCCACAGAGTGGAACAATCCAGTTGACTTGATCCAGCATCAGATCCAGTGGGAGGCAGTGAGTACGCATCTATATATTACCTTGGACATTCAAACTCTAGCCGCGTACTTCATTAGGCAATCTCAAAACTTCCGTCGGTGTGTTCTCTAACCTTGGTGACTTATTTCCGTGCTTATCGGTAGCACAACACTTTCAGTTCGAAAATACACAGAACTTCGTAAGATGATAATTACTATTGCGTGCGATGCTTTAATGTCAATATCATAATAGATTCAGTATTTTGAGAGTATAGTATCTGCTCATGGCTGGGATCATGTCCACGGAGGACCTCAAAGGCGAGTTTACAGTGTTCGGCGAATAGTGCGCCTTCTTGACCCAAACTACAGCTGCTTCAGGGTGCGGGATAGCCTATCACTTGCCATTCGCATTCCTATACTTGCCGGAATGGTCTACGAGCTCATCGCCGGCCATTATGGGACAGCGGCGCAAAAGTATGAACAAAGTCTAGCATATATTGACGCCATTCGAGCCAGATGGCCTGATTTGGGCCCCGAGATCGTCGGAACTAGCATCAAGGAAACGTTCAGTAAGGAAAAAAGTAATACTGTGCGACTGGCTCAACAAAACTACGATTTCATAATAGGGAGAGCCGTTCAAGCCAGGTACTTAATGTGTCTTGAGCAGCGAGCATCAGCTCGTCCGAAACCTCTTTCGTCGGAGTTCGAGGAGATCAAAAAGGTGGCAAATGAGCTGCTGGAGTCGTGTAGAGCGCACCCCGTTCACCTTGGCCCAGGTGCATCCCCATCGGATATAATTCATTGGGTTGCGTTCGACAAGAGTATTCGTGCTGAGGTTAGTGCTTCATTACTTTAGGATTTCCGACAAGTAGTTGAATATACTAGGCACACATGGCGCTAGCCTATGCGTACCGAAACACCAGAGATGATCCCGAAGATGGAGTAAAGTGCTTACAGAAGTACGTGCCTTGTTCCAAGTCGAAGCTTTGGGACGCCGCTCATTGATAGACGACAGTTATCTTCTAGCCGCTGCTTGGTTTCCGCTAGGTGAGTCAGTTAATCCTGTTTATCATTCGGCAAATCTTCAATTCTCTTTTAGATGATTATCGCTGTGCTATGAATTTGTGGTATGCACTCAATATCTCCATGAGAGAAGGTGGTATCTCCTTAGAAGGTATGAGAGACTATTGCGGATTTTGGCGGGGGATAATGGCTGTTGCAGATATTGACGCAATGATAGCAAAGGCTCAGGCTGCTGAGAAAGCTTCACAACTATTTTTCGATAAACGAGAAGATCCCCAATGGTATGACCGGAATTCATGCTTCAGCCCCATTTTAATCAGGTATCGTTCATCAGTCGTCAATGGGTATTAGATTGCAGGGACGAGCTCAAGAAGTGGGCATCAAAAATGAGAAAGGCGAACCCTCGCAATGTTTTCTTAGGACCAGTGATAGGACAAGCCGACCGGATTGTCTCAGGCAGGATCCACGGTTTGGATTTGTCTCAGCTCCGGGGAAATGGTTCGGGTCGAATTGGTATTTTTGCTGAAGTCCATGTGGTGGAGACTTACAAGGCGGCGAAGGAAGAGGCAAAGCAGGAATCCGAGGGAGTGCTGGTTCTCTCGGTTGATTAGTCGACATTCGGAATTACCTCTTCTCATCATTTGTTGCCAGTAACACAGCGCTGGCTGATACGAATCTCCTTTCTTGGATATGTAGAATTGAATTGGATGGTGTTCGACACCAGCGAATGTGCGAGGTACAGTAATGTAAAATGCAGCGATACAGGCGATTAATAGATGGAAAGTAAAGGAGTGAACGCAATCATCTTAGTATGGGAGTAGTTGAGCCAGAAACGAAGCAAAGGGAAAATAAGTTGTGTCCAATAAGAATACCTTTGACCCCATGAGCAACGATCACACCCCTGCTATGTGCCGATTTGCCACGCAGATGGCCACTCATCAATTCCTTGAATGAGCGCCGAGTTTTCTCCGTCAAACACGAGGATTGACGTGGCTAGGTGTGATGCGACGTTTACCGTTCCTAACTTCGCACGCATACTATTGGGAAGATCGTTCCACGATGCTGTGCCATGTTGGGATTGCTGTGGGTCATCGTCATCCTGGGAAACCAAGACAGACCGCACATGTTTGTTCCCTGAGGGATCTTTTACGCCTGGAGCTTGGGAAACTTGTGCTATGGAGTCTTTAGCCATACAGTGGAAAGAACCTGCAACAAAGAGTGGAAAGGGGTTCAAATTGGTAACGAATGCACTGTGTGAAGCGTCGACCATTACCTTGAAATGAAGGTGGGACACGAGCCAATACTGGCGAGAGCTTCGTCTCAGCAGACATCTGAAGTGCGACAGGCGGATAAGAATATGGATAATCTACGATCACGGCAACCGGTGCATATGTGGTGCATGCGGATAGATGGATGGCATAGGGGTCGGTCGAACCGCTACGCCTCTTGGGGAGATTAACGGCTTTAACTATAGCATCGATCGGACTAATAACCAAAATTCAGACGCAATCAGTAAGGACCGTGAGACAGAGGGATAATTTGGAGGTGTACTAAATGTGACACATACGCATGATCGGAATGAAGAAGTACAGTGAAGGGCAAGCCCCTGTACACAAGGGTGATGTTGGCCATTATTTCAGCTGACCGGGCCTGGATACGCAAGTACTGAGACACTCGCATCAGCCCACGGATGGGAGCATATGTATCAATGCTGAAGTTTTTAACTTCGTTCTGCACACATCTCCCCGTAAGTAAATAAACGAGAGATTGCCCACAGATGCGTACCATTTGCATGGAGACGAGAGAAACAGGTCCTTCTAGTGAGAGGGATTCGATAGAGAGGGGGTGTTGTGAGTTTCTCCGTTGAAAACTGTGACTGAAACGGGGAAGGTAGGTGGAAAGACAGCGCAGCGACACATCTCTAGGGATGATTAGGCTGATGGTCACATCGAGAGGTATATTTCTTTCATTCCTCTGTTCTTGGTCATTCACTCAGTCTGGAGAAATATGAAGAGAAAATGACCACGCACGTTGCGTATCTCCAAACCATATTCACCGTCCCCTACACCTTTCACCATGCACACATGGATGTCCCTCGTAGGTGCGAATTGGCCAGGCACGTATACCTCAATCAGGATGCCCATGTCTGGCCAATTATGAGCCCAGACATCAAGTTGTCCGGTCAGTAACTCAGAGTCAAAGGAACGAATGAAGAAAGATGTCGTATTCTTCGGGTAGAGATACCGAAGCTCGGGCATGCTTGGGACGCTGAAATTCCATGCATCACACGAAGCATTTTGACCCCCCATGCATGCATCACACGGAACGGTTGGCGGTCCCCTGTAATCAGCTGCAAGCGGAGGATAGGGTGGGGGGGAATGGGGAGGCGGAGGCGGGGCGGAGGATGGGCCAAATTGTGGACCCGGAGGGTCATTCCAGAAATTAAAGCTGAACTGTTCGTGGTAAGTTGCGTCACTCCATCGTCGCTTCCAGGGTTTCTACATTGGGGATATCATCGATATCATAAACCCAGATATCCTTCGTAGGCATGTTGAATTTCAAATGCTTACCAGAATCAAGAGGGCTGTGAGAAGAGCAGAGTACACAACGAAGGCTATGAGAATATATAGAAGCCATCGCCGACGTCTCTTCCGCGGGAATGTCTTGTCTTTTTCGACGACGGTAGAAGTATCATCATCATCGTAACCAACTCCCGAGTTGTCATTGATTCTGGTGGTCGTTGGAGCTGA
This sequence comes from Cantharellus anzutake, assembly GCF_015039405.1. Taxonomy (NCBI): domain Eukaryota; kingdom Fungi; phylum Basidiomycota; class Agaricomycetes; order Cantharellales; family Hydnaceae; genus Cantharellus; species Cantharellus anzutake. The sequence continues at coordinate 1,553,407 of NW_024066953.1, forward strand.
CGGGATATAGGGAGGCGGATGCTCAAGGGAAGTGGTGGATAGAGGGCGAAGGGCAACAGGCTGGCTTGATGAAGGGTCAACCTTTTGAGGCTGTTGCTCGTCGAGGATGATCATGGGAACATTGGACAAAAAGTGGTGTTACCTAAAGGACACGGAATAGAATAATTCCGAACGTGATTGCTGTGCGGCAATTCCCGCGGAACTTGCTAACTCCGTTCTTCTCCCGCTTCAATTCCTGATAGACTCCTTTCGGAGGGTTCAAGAATATCTATTGCGTTCTACATACACATTCATCCAGAAACAAGTAGATAAAGAATATAACTATTGAAACTATAAAAATAAGAACCGACACGGCGCAGTTCATCTTGTGAGGCAGTTGCAGAAAGGCGGATCCTGAGAAGAATACACCATCTTCCACGGCTGTCGAGCCTGCACGATCTGTCTCTCGTATAGGAAAACCCAATTTTGAAGACACGATGAATTCCGCGATTTGACCGATAGCCTTTGTAATGCCTTCCCAGCCTCAAAACATTCTCCAACCCATTCATCGAGGTGCTTCGGCTCATCCATCCCAGCTATACTGCCTTCCCAAGCCAGCTCTTCCAAAGATGATGCTAGGGCTGGAATAAGAACATCCACAACTCCCGCGAGCCCATTGACGAGTTCGGCTGCTACAGTGGGAAATTTGATTTCGACACTTCTGAGACGTTTCAAAGCGGGTATGCGAAAGAGGTCCGAATACGTGCTAGGCGCGCAAAGGGCAGCCGTGGATGCGCCGTGGAAACCCATACTCAGGTGGTCTAAGGGGTCGCGTGCTTTCTCGTCCTCGTTGGTTGAGAGGGCAAGCTCAAGTTGCTGGAGGTTTGTTGACATATAATCAATGGAAAGGCGCTTGATTGGTTGACCACGGATGATGTTAGATTGGGAGGGCGTGCGGACATGGAGGGATTGGAGGGAGGGCAGGTAAACGTCTAATGGAGACGCTTCGCATATTGATAACGGGAGACGTAGAGTATGCAATTGTGGATGAGCACGTAAAAATTTTCCGAGTCTTGCATCGCATCGATCCATGTTCGCCGTGAAGACCCTCAGGTGCGGAGCGAACCCCAGATTTCTCTCAAAAGTCGAGGTAACGGGGTTGTGTTCCACCCCGTGCCGATGCGAGCAGACTTCCAAATGCGTAATGTTACGTGCATAGCGCGTAAGCTTCCCAAGGATGAGCTCAAGCTCTTCGGAAAAAGGGACATTCTGGTTCCCTTCACCGATCATCGAATTGCCGACTTCGAGGCCGAGCCCGCTGGTGCCGAAATCTAGGCAAAGACGGCGAATGAACGTCCCCGAGATGTCCTGGACGAATGTGGCAAAGTTGTTAATCGTGCAGGCAGAATTGCGTCGAGCTTTGGGGGAGGTATAACGGATGGAACGCCAGAGCTGTGGCGCCGTTGCGCGGCGTAGCGACGAGCTACACAGGCTAAGAGACTTGAGTGAGGACGAGTCCAACAACCCGAAAAGGATGTAATGGACGTCGTACGTCGCGTTTTCGATGCGAGAAGACGGCATGGATAGGACTCCTGGCAGGTTTGGGGTAAAGGTCAAATTCTGGGCACTCTTATAAGCACTGCGGAGTGTTAGGTAAATAAGCCACGAGTGCCAAGTGCCCGATCAAATTCCAAAACGGTCACCTTGTGCGTCCCCAACGAAGAGGCGGAGCCGGCGTCTGTACCACTTGACAGGAGCATTGGCTGCAGGCCAAACTTATAGACTAACCCTATCACCCTTTTTCAATGACCCTGATCGTATTCCCTGGCATTCAATAGTGGACAGAGAAGTGCGAAGCATGAGGCGGAAAGAGGGTGGATTGTTCGAAAGAGCTGCCGCTCCCACGGCCAACGCCTCATAGCCGACGACTTCCCCTAGTCCTAATGAGATTTGAAGCATGAACACCGCGCATTAGAGCGCTCTTTAAGCGGGCCACTGCAGCTTCTTCTGCAGTGTCGAAAACATAACTGGGTTCGCTGATGCAATCCACATGGGCACATGGGATCATATCAGCGATTGATCGGCTCCGCGTGTAGTAGCGCCGTAAAGTCAAGGCGGCTTTGATGCATGAAGTACGTGACAGGGGACAGGAAGCGCACTATTCAAGGCGAATCGCAACCTCAAGGAACAAAGAGAAATGCAGCAGGAGTGCATGAGAAACGAGCAGTTGTAGAAAAGAACATGGTACAAATTAGGCATGGTTTGGCGGCTGTAAACTGAACCTAAGGCAATACCCGCCCAAAACATCCATATGACATGCCCCCGCTACACGGAACGACACGAGCTTTCTACTCCCCATAGGGAGGCGTCATTGCAGCTAAATCTTTAAGGCATGCATTTAGATGATGGTCGGGCTGGGGTTCTTCTGCAATATCGAATCAATCCACCACACACGAGGTTCTTGGTCGACCTCGGCGTGTCTGGTTCCCTGAGGGAGTACTGGGAGTAACAGCTACTGCCGCAATCTAGGGCAACAAGGTATGTCTTCCAACGTCACGACGGAACCAATAGCCCCTCACACAATCTCAGCGTCTCCAGTACTGCTTGATCCATGTTGAACGCAACCTCTCATAACAACATATTCGGCTCAGAGGATAGTATCAGGACTCGCCCTCAATACCGAAAGGACCTACCTGGGGGGTCTCAATATATTACCTGTGGGAGGTGGCTTCATCACCCGATTGCAAGCAGGTTCTCTCAGCAAGCTCAGTTCCCTTGCCGATGCGCTCAGTTCCCCGACCAATTTGGAGCGAGAGCCCGTATGAAAGTGCTGGCCTGCCCGGGTGAGATACCTCCTGACGCACCAACTACTACGGTCCTAGGGGGAACTTCCCATGCACAACTGATTGATGAGACACTACTACCTTCTTCTCATTTATCGTTGGATTCACCCAATGGGGACAGCCAATTTATGCGGGATTAACAAACTTCCACCACCCACCTATATTGTCAACTTCTTTATCTATGGTGTGTGTCGGTCTCACGCCGTTTTCCTGGCTCCCTGGATCCAGCCAATCTACACGCAATGTAGCCTTTATTGGAAAGAGTGTAGCTGCGGTGAACCCTTCCCATCGAACGGTTTCTGTCGACGTATCGCTTATATGGAGACGTCAAGTTCTTGCCGTTGTGGGGTTGATTGCACCGGATGTGAGTCCGAGTCATAACTAATTAAGAGTCGTCCACCGAGGTGGTCGAGGCTGATATTCGGACCGGCCAGGCTGGTAGATGTTGCCCCTGGCTGAGTCAAGATTAGGCAGCACACTTACAAGACGGCGAAGTTCGGGGCCGGGGAGGTATATATCCGTGGCATCGGTTCTCTTGGTGCCACTGATCTTACCGTGTCACGCACAACCTTGGTCGTGGAACGCATCTTTCACCTAGTGTGTTTCATGACACCGCGGATACGGCGAAAGCTTGATGTCTGACTGTACGTTCACGTACTAGCTGAGATCAGTGGATAGAACATCCTGAAGACTTGACGTAACTCCCTCTTCATTGTACTTGCGGCCTGATCTCCCCAGTTATACTGCCCGCAACTAAGTCGCAACTTGCACTTTCCACCCTTACATAAACCGAACGAACCTGACACCCTTCTTGCACCCCGACACTAATGGAATGCCCGCGAATGGGCTTGTCCCGATGCGTTTGCATAGAGCGAAGGTGAATTTGTCCACCTTGCTGATCGACTTGCGACTGGGACACGTGCGAAGTGATTCCAAACTGGTATCCAAATTTGAGGTGCCAATCATTGCATTTTGCGTTGTGTAAACCTGGCGTTGCCACTGAAGGGTCTATTCACTCCTATCCTTTCATCCGCACTAGGTTAGAGCTCTACATCCCTGGCGTATGCAGTCATTTTGATTCGATAGCTGGTGTCTGATGACCCGAATAAGGACAACCCCACTACAAGCGAGGCGACCCTCAAATTTCCCATTATACGTGACAAAAGCTGGCTCCCTTGCACTCTCGGGAACCGTCTTGATTCGTCAGCTTTAGCTTAGTGGCTGATGTTGTGCAGATTGGCATCTCAATAAAGTCATACATTAACCCACGAGTCCGATTGCGTAGGATCACTGCCAGACGGAGATAGTAGGGAAAAGTGCTCGGTTGCCTGCAGCTTGATCAACTGCTGTGAATTGGTCCTCGCCTTCTGGGTATCCAACTCACATCAACCACACTGGGCTGCACCTCCGTTCTGTGGAGCAACCTTGGACCCTAAAACGATATCCTGCTTCGGTCAGGTCTGTGGCCGGCAGTAACGCACATTGCTGCGGTTATACTTAGTTACCTATGCCATGCGCATTCGTCTCTGGCTTTTTCGTCAGCGGTCAAGTCGTGGTCAATATGGTCATATAATTCAAGTCGTAGGAAGGATTTCGTTTATCATCCTTCGAATTCAGACCCATAATGACTGCATTATTCTGCACATTCATATTAAGACATGCTGACTAGGCAATCACATTGGAATTAGCCGACGTTTCAATTTATTTCAGTAATTCAGGAGACTCGGATATCCAACAAAGCATATCAAGGAACAGGAAAAGGGGCGCGAATGTTGCAATGAGAGCCGACGCAGTGCATGATTCACTTCGACTTCGCGAAACCAACGGCATCACGATTGAGATCGTACACAGTGAAATAACGGCGGAGGAAGGCATCACCAAGGATCCAGAGGGAGCCGCCTGGAACGTTGATGTCCATACCTTCAAAAGGTTGAAGTTTAAGGTACGGAAGCAAACAGAGGTGAGGGACCCCTACCTTGGAACGCACTAATGCACGTGTTCTGAATATTGAGGATGTAATCAGTTCCCTTCAGGGATACGGCTTGCCATTGAAGTAGAACGAGAGCTCCGGAAGTGTGGGGACCTCATCACAGGGAACGGTATACTGGCCATTCCAGCCCTTCGTTGCGCCAATCTCAGCATTAAGCATTTCGGCAATGTCAGTAGGAGCCACAATCAGCGAAGTTCCACTGAGCTTATCCCATGAGCAACATGCGCAAATCATGAATGCTTGAACTTACGTGTCGATAGCAGCGCCAGTGTTCTCAAGCTCTAATTCCTCATCACCGAAGGTGATCTTCTCGAGCTCCACTTCCCAGTAGGCCTTCCTCCTAACAGGTACATACTCGATCTTTCCGGTATAGTGACTATTATCGATACCGCCAAACACAGCTTCACCTCCATCTTCCTCACTATCACCGACGCGGAAGGAGAAAACAGGGTCCGCCAGCAATCCGTGATTGACAAGTTCGTAGAATGGAGGGGTGATGTGATTAACAGCAATGGTGTCATAAGCAAGTCCGAGGATACCATCGAACCTGGTCAATAATTAGTTCAAGAATCGATGCTGGCGTGGGAATTGGCCTACTTTCCGAAAGCAAAAGTGAGACCGGGTTCTTTGAGCGCCTCAGCGAAGGTGACGCTTCCCAAACTCAGGTCCCCAATGCTAAATGCATCATGCGAAACAATACCAGAGAGGGAACCAGAGCCATACGCAATGTCGAAAGTTGATCCATTCGCCTTGTAGGTGCTAGAAGCCGACGAGTCGTATTTGGCATGGAAAAAGCATGCAATAGACGTGCAGGACTTGCTGGGGACCCAGAGGTTTGAGGAACTAATGACAACCATGGTTAGGTATTTTGCGGCACGCAACATGCGGCAACAAAAACTTGCCCGGTATCTAGATGTCCTCGCGTTAGCAGCCTTTATATATGATAAGATACGCATCTTACCAAGAATAACCTAATGGTGACAGACGAAGAAAACGAGTCAGTAAAAGTTATGACGACAACCTATCTGCATGCGACACAGGTAGCAGTACCTTGAACTAATTCTCAAAGTCAGTCTGAAGTGTAAGTTAACAAACACAGCACTTACAGTTTGCGGGGGCGTTCCTATAGTAATATCGGCAAAATATTGCGCATTGGCATAGTCTGGTGTTCACACAAATCGAATCAACTCCACGAAACGAAGAGAAGTCCACGTACTGGTAAGTGGGACAGTGTGTCCACCTTGACCCCTCTCCTGAACCTGGGTCCAGTAGAGGTCGTCCTCTGCATTGCGATTGAGGGGCTTCGAGAGGGGTTGTTGAACACCGTATTTCTGTCCAAGCTGCGCAACAGACGCTGCCGATGCGACATGGTCGGGAGAAGAGGGGGTATCTTCTGAAGCCTCAGACGATGAACGCCTCCCGCCACCGCGAGAGCTGAAAGGGATAACGAGACAAGCAACGATGAGAACATAGTTTTAATGAACGGACGAACGCGCGGCAACTCGCACATGACCTATCCTTTCTTTTACATGTTTTCTGCACGTGAATTCCAAAATGCCAACCGCAGCCACTTAATAAGTTAATTGAGGTTAGGAATTGAGCGCGCCATCCCGTTCGCTGCGCGTCCTACAACGTCGCTTGCGGGCCAAGGCTATGTTGTTACCTGTGCTTCTTGTAGGCTGGGTTTCTTGCGCAGTGGCTTATCTTCCTGCTGTTCCCACCAACAATGTGTCGGCTGTTCACGTCAATGCCTCGATGGTCGTACTTGAATGGTCTGGGGGTGTGTACAGCCGCGATGTCTCTTATCAGCTAGTAGGCTCAACTACCACCGGGATCGACAAGGTATGGTTTGCGAGTGGTCTGCTACTCAGTCCTTAAGACTTCAGTTAGGGAGCGCTGGTCCATTTCGCTGAAACTAATGCTACCCAACCTTTTGCGACTACCCCATGGATTGCTCTCATATCATGCGACCAAAATTACACCTGGCCCAATGGCACACTTCATAATGACAGTTACGACGTATTGTCTATGGCGAACGATCTGGGCGCAATTGCAGCCCTACTCTACACCACAAATTCCGAGGCTTGTCTGATAAATCCCGAGTTTTCCAACCCAAAGCTTTTCGACCAAATCATGGATATATTCACAACCGTCTCGAAAAGTTCGGCAAGGTAAAGTCCATCCGTCTCTTTTTTACAACTGTAATTCTCTGATCCGTGCTTCTATATCTGTGCCCTGATGGGAACCCTTCGAGAAGGCTTATCGAGTCTCGGTTTAGCAATGTCGACCACTCATATTATTGGTATGACAGTGGGAAATTGAACGATTCGTTCTCCCAGGTGGAGTCATATATCAGCGGTGCTCCTCCGCAGCCGGGGTTCATGATGTCCAGTCTGACCGTCAATTCAACATTCCATCCCAACATTACTACACCTCCTCCTCCCACACATCTTCCAAGGGATCTGGGGGGTCCTCCAACACTAGTTTGGCGATGTGGGTGTGCCGTATTAGTGCGCCTGCATGTGCTCATCAGCCTCGGTTTTAGGATTTTGTTGTACTCAGTCACTGGTTGCGTCTCCGTGCTCTTCTCCATTGTCGTCATATCCGGGGTATGTCGATCTGATAGTCCCTGTTTCGTGAACTTGCGCTAATTCCCTTGCCTATTAGGCAGTTCGTGCTTTCCGATACCCCGATAGATATGGCCCCCGATCAGGAAATGAGCCTCACACAGGCCCTGGCCTGCATCCTGGCCCACGCACCCGAACTCAGGGCCTCACGCGTGCGATGTTGGATAGCTTCCCCCTTATCAAGTTCGGCCAATCTGACAACAATGCACCGCCGCAGCATAGACAGATGGAGAGGATGCTGTACCCTAAATTCGATGGAGAAGATGTGGAGCGGCATGCGGGTGTCCGGGCCCCAGATCACGGGCATGCGGACTCTACCATTATGGAGGAGATCAACGGCGCGGTGGAGGGCCCCGCGCCAACAATCGTGAGGCACCCAAACTTCACAAAGAATCTGGACGAAACCTCGGGGCTAAGCGGGACTCAACGGAGAGAAGGCTGGACAACGGGAGTCTAGATCCGAGGAGGTGGATCCTGCCACCATAGGACGCGAGACTTGCCCTATATGCATCGTTGACTTTGAGAACGGCGATGATGTCCGGGTATTGCCGTGTGAGGGCAAGCACCGGTTCCACCAGGGGTGCGTGGATCAATGGTTGTTGGAGCTGTCAACCTCGTGCCCCATCTGCCGGGCCGGTGAGTGTTCTCTCGCCATTCATCTCTCTGATCATTCCATTCATGATACTGCGTGCACAGATTTCAATACTCTTGATGCAACTGCTGGCACGAATATACATTTCCCCGAAATGCCTGAAGTCCACTCCCCGTCATCTTCTGCAGCTTCTGGACCTGCGGCAGGGAATACGCCGAAATATTCAGCTTCACTATTCCCAAGATATCTCGGAGTCTCGCGTAGAAGCCACGAGGGGGCAACCAATGATGCCGGTACTTCGCAAATGCGCTGAACAAGGTCATCCAATCCCCGCCTCGCCTGGCGCGTCACCGTGTGCAGCTTTCTCCCACGTTATATATCCAGAATGACAATGTTCAATCTTCGCCTGACGCCGTACCATCATACGCATTCCCAAATAATCGGGCCTTCATGTTGGCATCCTCGAATCCCACCGTTGGTTTCGATCCTGGGTCTCTTTCAGAATTCTCGTACACCCATTATTGCTCAGTTCTTTACGACAGGATTCTGCTTTCCGCGACCGTCACCGTCTCTAACGCAACAGCAGCACCGCCACTAGTTGTATCACGGAGTCATTCCCCTTGTTTGAACATCTCAAGCTCCAAAGCGCCACCGGAGCTCACGGACTTTCTGGATTTGCTCACCGTCTGACCCTAATATCTGTACATTGTTTGTAGTCTAGCTAACATGTATTATCAACTGTGGGCCCGACTCCATGTGTCAACCTGGAGAGGCAGCTCAAAATCCAAAAATATGGGATGTTACTGTTCATGCTGAACTTCTTCAAGGAAATGGCAGTGTTGGCTTTGTCGAGGTGACAAAGATTAGATATAGAATTCGGCTCTGAGAACCAAGCTTTCGCCATGCCAACCCGATGTCAGCACTTCGCCATTCCGGAAATTCTGCATGGTAGCTTCGTGAGATACGCACGTAAGGACGACCGGCTCATGACAGATCCTGTCATGTCGCCGTCGGAGCAGCTCCATCATGATACGGTTCTCTGGCGTAGCAATGATGCGGGTCATTGCGTGGTGCGAGGAACCTTCACGTTTTGGAGATGATGAGATTGGGAGGAAGGGACCATGCAATAAGTCCGATTCTCTCGTCCGCCCTCGTCCGCAGCGTAAGACCCTCCCATTAACGAGTTCCACTTACGGATCATCGGGTGATCAGACACAAATACTGCCTAAAGACTTTGACCCCTGAACGATGGTACAGACCACTAGTTTGACGCGATTTTAAGGATACACGGAGGGCCGTAGTACCGCTGCCTTAGTTTCTGCGAAACTGCGACTCAGAATTCACTGTAATAGCCCCATTCCATCTGGGTACTATATTAGCTATTCCAGTCTGCCCGAGGATGGTGCGTATCGACTCTCACCGATTCAAGGAGCTCATCTTTCTCAGCGGCCAGGTCGGATACCGGACCAGCTACATGGCTGGGGGAGAATATGGGCGCTCATTCTTATATGTCCAGGAAACTTACTGCTTGAAAGCCTCTGCGTTCTTATACCTATTCGTAAGGCGGATCGAGTTAGATCGAGGCTATTCTATAAGTCAACGGATCAACGCACTCTTCAAAAATCGTAAACTTTCCCCCAAATCTTGCGATTCGATAAGCGAGAGTGCCTGGTTCCTTGTCAGAGAGCGCGTAGTCACGAAGTTTGGAGATTCGATCAGCAACTACGTCCTCTTTTTCCAGGTTTCGAAGTACTCTGAACGGATCCGGAATCCGTCATGAACACTTCACTTGTTATGACCGACGTTCGAATTCAAAAAGAATGAACTCGCACATGAGCAACAACGATAATAGGCCCGGTAATATCTTGAAGATTGTCAGACATTTTGTCGATCGATCAATGTCCTTTTGAGGGGAGGATCGTTCGTTCGGAATGGAAAGTGCTCGAGGAAAGTTGCCATTTGGATAATATGGGGGACATGCCATCGGAACAGACTCGTACCCAGTCGGAGGAGCTCCGTGGACGCGCAAAATAATAGCTTTTTTACGCAATGTAAATAAACGTTCTCGTGCCTCCATTAAATTTAAACTTGTGCGTGGGCGAAGGCGCAACGGATAGCGTGGCGACGGCCCCGACAAGATGTCGAAGCCTCTTGATTTGAAGCGAGCCGGTAACATGGTAGAAGAAGGAGGAGGAGGGGAGGGATGGTGGTGAAAAATAAAAGGAGGGAGCTAGGAATCAAAAATCGAAGACCCCACAGGGGTATGGGCACAAAGAATTACAGGGTTCTTACGAATATAAATCCGCCAAGCATCAGAAGACCAACGACCTAAAGCTTGAATCCTCGAATCTGAAAAACCAAGAGCGGCAAGATGGGTAGCCCCTCCAGAGCGAAAAGAATGACCGGCAAATTCTTTCGGAAGACAAGTACGCAATTTTTGCAAAAACCAAGAACGGGAGGGTAAGGATCCATCACCTCGGACCCAAAGCTGGGGAAAGAAGGAGAAGGCATCATCTCGCAGTTGAAGGTAACGTTCAAAAATCAGAACAGGATTAAGTGGACCAGACCTGGACTGAATCAAAATAGGACTACCATGAAACCGGCGATCCGCTTTGTGAGTGGGTAACAGGAATTGGAAGCAGCGTAAGGAATCGCGCACAACTATGTCGACTGACCGACGAAGAACCAACTTCCTGAACACCAGTTTTGAGGGGTCATCCGGCACAACCAATTCGCCTAATCGCAACAAACCGTGAAAGGCTGTAAAAGCAATGGCGAGGAAAAGGCAGTCATCAAAGTCTTGAGAAGCACCGAACTCTTTCAGCAACAAGAGTAAGTGCGCATCTTCAATCGGCAACTTCCGGACGATTGGCTGGCCGTCAGTCCGCTCTGCTCCACGCAACGTGTTAACTACCATTGGGTGCTTGCGGGCCTCTCGAACCGAAGGATAACAAGGCTCCAAGTGGTGAGCAAGGCCTGACAGGTAAGAGGTAATTGTGCGGATTGAAATCAGTTTTCCTGACGGTCCTGTCTGTTTCGCCATAAAAGAGATAAACAAACTAAGCATATTAGGAGTTGGCTCGGGGTCGTAATGATGGATTTGGCAGAAGGTAAGATATGAATTAATCCCTGATTGATAGGCAGATTTTGTTGACTTGTCAAGAGCATTAGACAAATAAATCGCTCGCTGACGATGCAAACGATCCAATGTCCAAGGGGCACGTTTGGGCTGACGTGCCTTGGCGCTTACTGAAACATTCATTCCCGTATCACCCCCAACATATCCTGTGGAGGCCTAAAGGAAGAAATTTTCAGCCCTGGACAGTGAATAAGGGCCGAGTTGAAAAGGTGACGTGACAACGCATCTGTGACGGTATTTTCGGAGCCAGGGATATGAATAACTCGAACATCAATGTCGAAATCCATCATTGTTTCAACCACATGGAGGAGGAGTAGAACGTAATTAGGTTCGGTGGCTAGTGAATGGAAGATATCGACCGTGTTCATCGAATCAGTTTGAAGTAAAATGCGATGAGGTCTATCCGGTAACTGCGCAGCCCAATCAATTGCTGAGACAACCGCCAACGCTTCGTTGAAAAGCGTGTCTCCAAAACGTAAGCTAGACTCCAAAATCGTTGCCACCATTGCAATCCTGATGTCCGGAGACCAGAAAGCCAATCCTACATTAGACGCGTCTGTCAAAAAGGTCAAGTCTGCCTCGTGCTCCTTCCAAGTCCTGGCTCGCAAGAAGTTAACACCCGCCGAAACCTGGATTCGCTCTGTGAACCAAGTTAAGTCTTGTATGACTGTCAGGGACGCGTCCGGGGTCGAGAGGGCCCGGGGGTAATGCCCGGCACTGAGGCCGTCGCGGGGTGTGGAGCGGGCGTGCGTACTGGCGGGCCCGATCCGGGACAGTGGTCCCTGGCCACTCAGACTGAAGTGGAGAATGTGTTATTATTATTAAAGAGGAAAACTATACTACTTACCTGAAGTGGAGAATGTGAGAAGAAGGTTACTTCTTCGGTTCCCACTTCAGGTACATTTATGTACATGCGGCTTGAGTCACATGACAGGTGCCACGTCATCCTCGGAGGCAGCCGCAGGCATCCGGGTGTCCCCGTGGGGGATCCCGAGAGCGTCCGCTACATGCGTGCGTGCTGGGCACAGCGGGAGGCCGTCCGGGGTGTGTGGGCCGGACGGGTCAATAGTACATCGATACAAGGGAAGGTGGTCCGTGTAGATAGAAAGAAATAAACAGGAAGAGGAACATGAGAAGAATGAAATAAAGAAAGGGGAAAGAAAAGGGAAAAGAGGGGGGAGGAGAGGGAGGAAGGAGGGGGGAGGGGGATAGACAGCGGGGAGCGGGTGTGGTGTGGCCGGGTGGGCCCGGGTGGGCCCGGGTCAGGCGGGTGTGCCCTGACAATGACTGACTTGTTCAAACGAATTGGCGCTAATGGAAGATTCTTCCCTCGAATTTTGGCATACGAAGATTGAAGTGCTGGTCGTAAGAGTGGATAAGCATTCAGCACCCAATTGCAGTAGCCTAGGAGGCGTTGCCAATCTCGAAGAGGATGTCGGCAGGAAGAATGTTCAAGAAAGGTTTTGATTTCGACAATCAAGTTCTCTCTTTTTTCGTTCGGAATGACGATCGTTAACGTATCAAGGCACACTCGGAGACCAATTATCGTGAGTTGCTGGCCAAATTCTTGCTTTTTCTTTTCATGTGGGATTCCTACCTCATCAAATAACCTGAGTATTCCACTTGTTTGTGCGGGTAGGTTGAACCATACGGAACATAAAGTTCCAAATCCTCACAGGGCTCGAAAGGGAAAACGTCGTCCACATAATGCAAGAGTCCAGGTAAGTTTCTTTCTTCGATGCCAATCCATAGGACCAACGCATAAAAAGTACTCCAGATCGCACCTGAAGCCCGGTTCCCGAAGATGCAACAACGATCAATGTGGTATTGACCATCAATCGTTGTCGCTTGTCGAGCCTGCCATCTCGGGTGACAAGGAAGCAATCTGAAGGCTGAACTCACATCAGTTTTAAAGAGCCAAGCAGGTGAATGACCATGCTTTTCCAAAAAAGAAAGTAGGAGGTTCCCTAAATCATGTAAATTGTCTGGCTTGAACGACCCTTCCTCCGGAGGTATTGCCGCATTCAAGGACGAGTCTCCAGCCGTATGATCGTTCACTAAACAGAATTTCGACAACCCAGACTTCGGGACTGCGAAGCACAGTTGCGACACCATTCCAGGGAGTAAGGTCGGCCCAAAGGCAATAGAATATCGGTCCAAAGAAATCTCCACATCTCGCTGCGACTTCAAGAATTCCCACTTCTCCTCATCCATCTCATCCTTCCCTCGGCGATTATCATAACCTTCTCGAAGTGAGACCAAACGTTCGGGGTGCACTCCCAGCCAGAAACCCTCGTGAAAACCTTTCAGCACAGACTCCACCAGGGCTCGATTAGGGTGATTGATCAAGAGTTCCTCAAGCTTATCAGAACGGATAGGTGTCACTATTTTAAAGAGATGAGCATTTTGGGCGACAGTTTCGGTAACCAACTCATGGTCATAGTCGGTATTCGGGGTTATGGGTAAAGGTTCTCTGAAGACAGTAGACGTTACCGAAGGTGTGCCCGATTTTTCATTGCCCCACACAAATCCTCGCAGATAGCGTGGCTCTCTGATCGATCTTCTCCAATCACTGATCCTTTCCAGACTTCTTCCCTTCCTTTTGTTGACAGTTGATACACCGATGTTCTCCTTGGCACTGGTCACATACGTGCTTGTATCGGCAGTTGGTATGGGGGGTTCCCGCATTGAAGCGTTGTAGGCGGGATAATCGCCCACGCACAGACTCGGCTCGGATACCCGATTCTACGATTAGGAAACAACTTTCATTCACGCGACGACTCGGTACAAATTTGGTATCTAAAAATAGTCCTAATTCGTACGATTCTGACGATATCAAGAACGTCCCAATCGGTGGAGATTTGACGGAGTTCCGTGTTGGAGAAGTTAGGCACAGCAGGTCACGGGCATGTGCGGGCGTGGGAATCTCAAGCGGCAACCCAGAATTCCAGCCTCACTCGTTCCCACGGCGTCTAATAAATTGGTAAAAATGCTCATTGGCTGCATAATAGTTCTATTAAGTCACATTTCCAATTTCGGATCTTAATTCCGTAAATCCGTTGAGAAATCGCTTATTTTCTTTTATTTTCATATTTTGCCATCATTTCAGATATTGATTGATATTCTTTTATTGTTACTGTTACCCTTTTTTATTATTTCGCCTAATAAGGTATCCAGGTGCCATATGGTACCAATATTCCCCATCTATTATTTCTAAAAATAATTATTTCTTATAATCCTGTACATACCGGATTTTGGAAAAGAAGTTCTCCCCTCCCCCATTTTCTCTAAGGTGCTAGGACGTGCTAGAGAGGGTGTGAGTGTGTGGAATTCCAACAGTAGGAATAAGGGCAGTGATCTAGCTCACAACGAGTGAGTAGTGGACGCTGAGCCCGGACCTTGCAGAAATCCCGGAGAACTCACCACGGAGTTAAGGATCGAGATAAGTCAAGAAAGTAGGAGTTTAGGGAGTTTGGCCCCCATGAGCTTAGTCGGCATAGAGAGCCGCGAGCCCTCTTTCAGTGTCGACAGATCTCTGAATCAAACCTCCCTCTCCCACTAGGGTTAGGTCGTTGTGATCCACTGCTCCCTGCAAAAGAGCCGAAGAGGAATGGGTGGTTAGTTTCGACATCATCAAAGGTAAGTCTAGCATCTGCTGCGAGATCTTTTCGGAACCTGACATCGAACTCAATGACTCCGCACTCCTTATAGAATCCTGCCAAGGTAAAGAGTCGTTGCATGTAACGCTTGTACCCCTCAAGTTCTCCCTTCCTGTGTGGGTATATGAAGAGTACTGCTTCGGAGTAGGCTTCAAAGGCCCTTGTCCAGGTAGCTTCTCCTCGGATTGTTCCTTTCACTTCAACTTGATTAAAGATGAATTTGAAGCGACCAGATTCGTGGACCACCTCTTCATCCAAGGCCTGCCCCGACTCGATGGCATAGAGTTTGTTGAAATCCACGAATTTGTTGAGGAGAACTGCTTCCCAGAGTGAGTCGGGTAGAGGGGGCTTATGCAACTCGCCTTTGAGGTCTCTGAGTGCTCTCTTCCGCCTCTCCAAGTAATATTTCCGAACAATATTCGTCTTGGTGGCAAGGCGTATGTTTTTAAAGTGCTCATGCTTTGTTCCCCTACTCGATCCCGCAAAACTAATGTGTTTCTTCCCATCACTGCTCGAGCTACTCCCTCTTGAATGGGTTTCCTCTGAGTCGCTTTCTCGCTTGTCAGCATCCCTGAGGATTCCTTTGACTCGTTTTGCTCTCCGACTCCATCCATCTTCTTCGTCGCTTGATTCTCGTTGTCGCTTTCGACGTTCTTGTGGGTCACTACCTTTACCTTTTGATTCAAGGGTAACTACGGTAGTATCTCCCTTCCCTTGCTCAAACTTCAATAAGGTCAAGGGCCTCCTTTCTTGTGTGATTGTAGTCCCCAGTGGATTCTGCGTCTCGCACGATGTCCTCAAGGATGTCCTTCGGGCCCTTATCAAAGTCGGACTTGGGTGGATTTCTCCTCTCGATTCCCGTTGACACCTTTACTGAGGACGAACTTGTTCCCAGTGTCTCAGAAGTTCCGCTCGTTCCTCCTGCCGTAACCTGGGGTAAAATCGACTCTTCCTCCCCGTCAGGCATAAACCTTCTTTGTTTGGACGAAGGACGAGAGAATAGGCAGATTCGATAGATATAACGATGAAGACAGACAGAGAGTAGCAGCAAGAAGCGCCAACAAAAGAGAAGAAGTGAAGTTACAAGAAACAAGGCATGAGCCGAAAAATGAAAGACACCATAAACATCCGGGATCCAACTTGCAAAGGGTAACCAAGGCTAACTGCCTTATCCAATGCAAGACCGAATATTCAACACCAACCAACCACCCTAACCAGAACTAATAAGAGAATTAGTCAGAAAAATACATCAGAGTCATAGAAAAAGGAAATAAACTCCAGCGTGCGCGGATGCAAGAGGAGGTAAAAGACTGTAGAACAACAGCGTGCAGCGGACGTGAGAGGTGGTGGCTGAGAAGCCAAAGCGTACCGCAGACGCAGAAGAGAAGGCATGGAGGCCGAAGCGCTCAGCGGGCGCGCATAAAGGAAAGAAGGCACGGAGGCCAAAGCGTACAGCGGACGCGTGTAAAGAGAAAGAAAATCCTCCGACGTACCGATCAAGCAGCAGAGTATCAGAAACATGGACACAATTGCATACCAGACAACTAAGAAAAACTGAACATCGCGGATGAACAGTCTAAAGGCATAAAGCAATGAATATTGCGTACAGATGAGGACTTGACCTAGCAAGGGGGCACGGCGGATACCCAGAAGAAAACTGAGGCGCTGAGGCCGGCGCACACAAGTCATATTTAATCTCGTGCCTCCATTAAATTTAAAGTTCTCACACTGGTACTCGATACCATGTGATCTTTTGTATTGAGTACAAAACGTGACTAGCATCGGAAGCAGTCGAGTACCAGTGTGAGAACGTTTATTTACATTGCGTAAAAAAGCTATTATTTTGCGCGTCCACGGAGCTCCTCCGACTGGGTACGAGTCTGCCATCGGAATAGCATTTACGCTACATAGCACAATGATTCTTTTCCCGCCATAGATGAATCAGACCATCGCCTAGACCTCATCTAAGACACTGCCTCAACGGATAGGGCCAAGCATCTGTGTAGAAAATCATTAGGTAGGGTCTAGAGTTGGCTGGAACAAGTCAATTTCTCACGATATAAAAAGTTCATCAAAACAGCGCACTGTCTCCCGGCTGTCTTGCTGACAATGCTAGGCTAACTCTTGCCGCGCGGAATGATCTAATCCGTAAAGAAGGTGCACAGCCTGATGGTTCATTGGTTGGCCAATGGCCCGCTCTCTCTCAGATAGTTCATGTTGTTAA
The DNA here is from genome assembly GCF_015039405.1 of Cantharellus anzutake. Lineage (NCBI taxonomy): Eukaryota > Fungi > Basidiomycota > Agaricomycetes > Cantharellales > Hydnaceae > Cantharellus > Cantharellus anzutake. The sequence goes on from NW_024066953.1 coordinate 1,570,460, forward strand.
TCTAATTCCAGTCCCCCTATGGGCCTCCGGCAAGGCTCTAATTGGTTCTTGCCGTCGACTACGTATACGCGGAGGGGATGGTAACTTAGTATGTAACAGTCAGTTGTGGCAAAATCTCGACTGGGAAAATTTTTTTCCTTGACACTGATCATGAGGCTGAAAGCAACATTTCAGTGATGGGTCTTCAGAGAGGCAATAACGCTGCCTCTAAAGGGAAACGGAACTATTGTAGCCGTCTAAGTGCCAGTCCTGTTGACATCGTCAGGTCCTGGGCAGTTCGATTTTTGAATCAAATGCTTTTGGCGTTTCTCTTTCCGCGGATCCGTGTGGCAAATGGGGCGCATGACCTCGTCATGAACTACTACTTGATGCTGGTTTTGGAAAAATTGCTGTCACAGAGTCCTCGCTGTGTGTGAGCTTCACCAGGGTGATTCGGGCACTTGGTCTTCATTGCCAATTGGCTATAACGGTCTCTTGGGCCATTGGCCAGTCCTGCGAATCCTGGTTGTCTCCCCCCCGGCTCCAATATGACTTGAATGTTCGAGTGCTCGATTTCCCCTCCACTGAGCCACAGAAGCAGCATTTTCCCTTCAGTGCAAAATCCTGATTCAAGAGCCTTTGATTCCCTTCTTCCTGTGTCCACTGCGAAGTCCACATGATTCAGATCCATTTCATTGGAATTGCGTAGTCCCAGGAACCTTCAAGTTCTGGAGGAAAGCAGAGATGACGAGAAGGCAATATTTGTATCGAATCAAGTATGCGACGGATCATCAGATGATCAGACACACGAGATGGGGGCTTCGCCAACGAGGTTGACTTCTAAAGTTATATAGGGCTCGGCTAAATTTATTTTGTTCATTTGTTCAGCACACGCTGTTTCCTACGTAAAGACTTCGATCATAAACTCTGGAATATGGTGGTACAGACTGGTTTTGACACATTTTCAACGATACACAAAGGGCGGTAGTGCCGACTCATTTCCTGCCTCGAGACTGCTACTTAGTATTCACTGTAAAAGCTCCATTCCAACTGGGTAGTTGGTTAGCGATTCCAATCTGCTCGAAGGTGATGCCTATTGATTCTCACCACTTCAAGGAGCTCATCTTTTTCAGCGGCCACTTGGGATATTGGACCAGCCACATGGCTGGGGGGGAGAATATGAGCGTTCGTTCTTCCATGTCCAGCCGGAGAGACTTACTGTTTGTACGCATCTGCGTTCTCATACCTACTCACGACACAGATCAACTTAGACCAAGGCTATCTTATAGGTCAACGGAATCGACGCAACTGTTCAAAAATCGCAAACTTTGCCCCGAATCTTGTGATTCGATAAGTGAGGGTGCCTGGTTCCTTGTCAGAGAGTGCGTGGTCACGAATTTTGGCGATTCGATCAGCCACTATGTCCTCTTTTCCAGGCTTCGCGATAGCCTGAACAGAATCGTCATGAGTACTTCACTGATTACGACCGACCGTTCGAATCTGAACTCGCACATGAGCAACAACGATGATGGGCCCAGTAATATCTTGAACGTTGCTAGACATTTCTTGTTGATCGATCGATATCTGTGTTGAAGGAGAGATCGTTCGAATTCGTTCGAATGGAGAGTGCTTTAGGAAGGTTGCCCGTATGAGGCAATACTTAGTATGGGTACATCTATCTCATGTTCTACGGCGCAACGATCACTCCCCCACCACAGCCTTGAATAAGACCACGTAATCCCATTGCTTGCGCCCCGTCGAAAACACTGTCTCAATGGATAGGGCCAAGCATCCAGGAAATCGGAGGAATGTCCAGTAAATTTCCCACGATATGACCTCTCGAAACAAACTCGTGAAAACATTGTACGGCCTCCGCCTGTGCACAGCCCGATGCATGAAGCTTTATGCACCTCCGCATTGCACCCGCGCAAATTGTCATCTATTACTATGGGTGGAGCTTCCGGGCTCTCGGTTCTTGTAGTTCACCACGTATCAGAGGACGGCAGGTTAAGTATGTATTAGTTTGTGTGGCGAATTTCGACCGTCTGTGTTGGAAAAGATTTCCTTCGACACTGAGGCTAGGCCGAAAGCAACTTTTCAGTGATGGGCCTTCAGAGAGGTAATAACGGAGCTTACTGTAACCGTCCTGGTGACAGTCCTGTTGGCGTTAGATGCCGGGCTGTTCGATAATTACCTGATTATTGTATCAGATGTTTTTGGCGTTTCCCATTCCGTGGAAAGAACTCGATGGAGCCCACTGATTCGGAACGTCTAAATGCTGGTCTTTGGCGACCTGAACTACTGTCGCGGTCTCGCTGTTTGTGGGCTTGTTCGGGCACTATGTTCCTTATTGCTGATTAGCTGTCTTACTTGGGATGATCTCCTTGGCACTAGCCAGTCCTGGAATTTTGCTTACGATTTCAACGTTCTCATTTTTTCCCTCCACTGGGCCAGAAGCGACAATATGAGGAGGAAGCAAGCGGCCCTTTCGAATGGGCATGTACTTTCTGCAACATCTTCATTTACTCATGCTGTGCTGTTCGTTCACTGCGGATCTCCATATCGAGTTCTAGCTTCCACTTTTCCCCTTCAGTGCGATGAGGCTCGTGAGCCCACTGATTCAAGATTCAACCCATGGTTTTTGGCGACCTCGGGCTTGACAGGATGACTAGTATGTAAGACTCCCTGTTAGCTTCTCTCCTTACGTCCGGTTGTACGTACAACTTTAAACTTACCAAGTTCACTGGAACTCCATGCGCTTCCGCATTACGTCTTTCGTCAGCTGAGCCATTAGTAATCATGTTACAATAGCTATACAATCCCCTCCGCTCTATAAATGCTCTCTGGGCTTGGCTTTCAGGGATACCTCAACCCCATGGCTAGGATCACTCTCAACATCATCTCCCTTTTGTTTGTGGCCTTGGTCGGGCTCATCGCTGTTCCGCAACCTGCGGCCGCCTATGACTTCCGTGTGTTGGTGAAATGGAACCACTCCCAATACAAAACAGGAGACGAATTCTGCACAGCTTGGAAGGCAGCATGGTATGTGTTGTTGTACAACTAAATCGGCTTCATCTTTAATCTAACGTGTTTAATTTCGCAAACATCAAAGCCGATCCTTTAAGCCAAAGCAGGCCGGCTTTTTCTTCCTGGGTGCCGTCTGCGAACCTGGCGATTATAAAGGCAAACATCCGAACACTGAAGCGAAAGTTACGTGTATCTTCCAAGTGGCAGAGACCGAGGGATTAGCGAAAGAGTTGAATCTCCGTTTCGTCTGAGTGTTGGGATGGAGCGAATGGGCGCATATTTGCTTGTCACCTCATGTACTGTACTTGTATATTGCTGCGAGAATTGGGACTGTTTTGACCTTACCATAAGTGTACCGTAGCCGCATGGATACCATAAACGATGGATTATCGCCGATACCTTTGCTTGGCAGTAATATGAAATTCCCGGAGAACTATGTACCTGTAGGCACATAGTCACGCACCGATACCATGCCGTACGTACACCGAGTAATTGTTACATTGTTCAAAGTGAATAATTGCGGAAGGATTATTGGGGGTAGTACTCTGCAGTGACAAGTAGAATGGATAACAACAATATGGCGGACATGAAGGTGGTAACATCAACATGGCCGCCCCAGGGGCCAGAACACATTGAAGGTTGGGAACTCGGATTCAAATGGTGGCGGAAGCTTGGCGGATGGCGCGCCTAGAATCAAGTCGCCCGGGCTCCTCGGGGACGAAAATGGAGGGGCGGGGCCGGATGGTTGAGGGCTTTTCGCCAAATCCAGTAGGCGAGGTGGAAGTAGACAGTTGAGGAGAGAATACGCAGAAGTGTACTGCGTTGACCAAAGGCCATAAGATGATTGGGCGGAGGTAGTGGGAAAAAAAAAACAGATGCAAGCAGAGGGGACCATGGCTGAGGGGACTCCGTCGAATATGTGTGCGATGCCCGTTAACAGAACCTCCGATCCAGCGGTTGTACATATACTCCTGTTAATCATTGCAAAGAACGCCACCAACTGTCTGCATAAAAAAGGAATTAACAATCCCGGCCCTTCAGACTGCCACGGTTAGAAATGCAGAATAGAGAAATATGAGCCATGGGTCCGAAAGAGAGAGGATATAATAAGGAAAAGCTGATACAACCCAGTGGAATGGAGAATGGATGTGGGGAGTTACTGACGCTAACAAGTTTTAAGGTATCATAAGTGCATCCAACGATAAACACCTTAGTACATCGAGAACACAGACAAAGCGAAAGATAATAAAGATCTTGATGAGGAATGAAAAGGGAGAAGGGATCTTGCGAAACCGTTAAGCTCATGAGCTAGTGGCTTGTTCCGCAAACACACTCGTGGCGTTCTCTATAAACCATTCTATCGTGAGGGCTTTCCCAGCCATGTCAGCGAACTCCTGGCTTGGATCGCTCGAACGCATCAAAGTTGCTGATCCTGTCATCAGCGGTTGAAAATCTGCGCGAACTGGGAACACTCACGCCCAAAAACAACACCCAGATTACGTGCATTCATCAGGTTGATATTGCTTTGTTGTTTCACGCTGTTGAGTCGTGGTGAGCAGAGAGGCTTGCATCAACGTAAGCAGTGCGGAACAGTAAGCATACCGATTTAGGTGAAGCATGAGCACTTTAAGGGTGGCGAAATGTTCCTTCGGAAGCTGTCGAACAAGTTGTGAAAGCTGTGCAAACTTTTCGCTTGAGGTTTTCATCGCTAGCAAAGAATAATCAGTTCCAGCTGAAGCCAAACGTTGCATGCATTGGACCTACTGGTTGCCTTTATAAACGCTTCATGAAGTTCGGCCGTGAAGAGGGGATTGGGAAGTGAACGGAGATAATTCTTGAGGACGGAAGTAATGCTGGAGACATCGTTAAATGTATCATTGTCGAGAAGGTCAAATGATTCGTATCGGCCACGCTCGAATAACTGAGTGATCGCTTTCGATTGGGAACTACCTCCATTCTTACGATAAATCCCTTCATAGTCCATGCCTGCAGAAAAAAATATAAGCGAGAGCGAGATGATTCGTCTGGCAAACACACCTTTAAACTCGACTGCAGCAATGCATTTGTCGACAATAATGGGAACAAGCCGGTCGTCTCCCTGCGCATCGGCACGTGCCTGCTCAACCAAATTGCGCCCAAACATCGATGGGGCTTTAAAGATGTTCAGCGTCAAACTGAGGTCGGGAGAACGAAGGAAAACATACGGAAAGGGATAATTTCCGCCAGTTCATCCGAATGTCCGTTCAGCTGTTTGCACATTCCCTTGACAAGCGCACTGCAGCGAGGATGACAACAGAAGCTACAATCTAATGCAGAGGTAATCGATCAGATGCCACATCATGGTATCTGCTGAAATATGACTCACTCGTGCACTTCATCTGAGCGCCCCAAAGCTTATCACCACAATGATCACAACGAGTTATCCGCAACATATTCGCGGAGGCAAAGTTATGCCCTTTCACTCCAAGAGGGGCGTGCGGAGCCTTATTCGACATTACACCTCCAGCAGCATCCCGCAACCACCTGAATTTCTTCTGGTGCACATGCGGCTCCGGAGTCGAAGGTTTGGCACCCCGGAAAGAAACTACTGTCTCCTCAGAGATATCATAAGTCGAATTAGTGCCAACAGTGTTGAAGGACGTGACTGAGGGAGAGTATCGGGACCTGGCATTTTTCCTCCCGCGTGATGAAGCCTTTGTCGAAGCTATGTCTGAACCGACCAGGGTAACCGAGTAATCCTGTGACACGTGCTGCCCAGCAGCAGTGGATGCGACAGGGTCCCCAACTACATTCTGTATCTGGGCAGCAATTTGTGCATTTAAATCGGCAAGCTGCTCGTTCCGAGTGTTCAACGCTGTTGTTTCCTCCAGGAATATATCACGGGCCTCCCCCAGCTCCGTGATCTCCTTCAACACCCACTCGCGCTTCTCCTGAAGAGCTTCCAAATCTTTGCGATATTGAGATTTGACGTAATCCAGACGGGACGACATGGCTCGCGCCAAATTCGCTGTAACCTCCGAAGTAGTGATATGCCCATTCCTAGTGGTCCCATCAGGATAATATACCAGAACTACTCAATGAGCAAAGCTTACTTCCTAGTGGCAGCAATTTCGTCGAGTTCAGCAAGACCCATATCACGCTCCACGCGAATCTTCGCCACTTCCTGAGCGATGGTGGCAACCTGGTTATTCAAATCCATAACAACCCTTTCTAACATTGACTGGGTACGTGTTTCGGCACTCATGGCGGTAAGACGCGCTGCCTGTCCAGAGAGTTGCACCTGAAGCCGCGACACCTCCGCCTGGAGGTCTTTGCGAGCAGCGACTTCCTTCTGATACTCTTCCTGTGCAACTGTGAAACCAGTTAGATACTGATGACTCGTACGCTATTGAGGAACAAATCTTTGTATCAGACCCAAATCATCTTATAGGTCAAAATCAGCCTACTTTCATATGATCAATATCGCCCTTTAGCCCAGAATACGCCTCCCTAGTACCTTCCACGCTCTTCAGGAGAGTCTCTACGAACTCAAGTTCAAACTTAGCACTAGGCGCCCCCTTCTCCTTTGCATCCATCAAAACCTCCCTCAATCTCTTCACTGCAAGGTCTGACGAAGCCGATGTCGAACCTGATTCCTGGCGACTCGTACTGGACTTTAATGGACCAAGCAATGACACAGCACTGCTATTTGCCATTGAACCGCCCAGCGCAGCGAGGCCACGATTCTCCATGGATGCCTTACGTGGCGAAGGCTGCACCATGGAAGGCAATGGTGTGGGGAGACGTAATGACGACGAACCAGACATGTTTGGGGACGAAGATGGTGCAGGCTCACTGTGGCTTCTAGTAGACGAAGAGAGTTGAGTCGGGGGATGAGAGGCCGACTGAGGCAATCCCCCATCTTTGGCGTCTTCATCCGCAAGCAGGCGTGGAGGCAGGTGCAGCAGGATGGGCGAGGAGTGGAGATGCGATGCATCCTTCTCATCGCTCGATTCTGCACCATGGTGAACGATTGTGGGTGTGCTCTGCGATACACCAAGCGGCGAGGCAGTACGCTGATGAAGGATATCATGCGGTAACGGCCCAGCGGATTTCGCAGTTTCATCCCTGGCATCAGCGAGTATGCCAGAATCACGGGGCATCGGTACCCTGGGAAGTGAATCAGAAACAGATTTCAGAACATCCGCAAAGTCTGTTGTATGTAATGAGAAGCGCATTGGGGGCAAAGCAGGAGTTTCCAACTGCATGGTCTGCGGACCGGCCTTCTGAGGTGTCATCTCGGGGTCGCTACCCCCAAACTCCGAAGTCGGTGATGGGGAAGGCGTCCTCAGAGACCTCTCATCTCCTGGTGAAGGAAGCGGGGTATCATCCCCCAATCTAGGTGTGATATGACCTTCATCTGAAGCAGTAACAATCGAAAGAGTGGGTTCAGATATCTGTCTGCGTGTTTCTGGAACAATAGTGGCCGTTGATGCATGGGGGTCTCGCGCATCTGAGCCTCGTCGATGGATAGGTAAGCTATTCCCCCGAATTGGGAAGGATGATTGCGTTAGCGGAGATTCAGTCCAAGTGACAGGGGAAGCGCTGTTGCCATCGGTCTCATGTAGACTGGGAGGGACAAGGTTCGATGGAGACTTAGCTCGGGAACTTCTTCGCGAAGATGAGATCAGCGATTGGGATTGTGCATCGGCCAAAGGCGAGGAACGTCCATCAAGTGGAGCAGGCGAAATGGAAGGCGAGTAATAAGACGTGTGGCTTGAGTCAGGCGAATCACTCCGCAGAGGAAGTGCCGCTAACCCTGACAATCCCAACGAAGAAAGCGGTCGGGCAGGAAGACCTGGGTTAATGGACCGCCGTTTATCCGCCTTCGATGTTCGCCCTGGTACGTCTAGACCATTCGATAGGCCGCTGGGTAGCAATAACGAATTATTGGATAAAATAGATTGAGATGCACGAGGCGAGTAGGGGCCGAAGAACGATTGCAGGGGTCGGACCCCATCGTCATATGACTTGCGCGGCTTGCCATCTCCGAGCATTTTGAGCCCATGAACGGGAAGCGATTCGATTCCATCCGTAGGTGATACTTTGGGTGATGGTAATGAAGATGTCGATGGGTTATCTTCAGTCACAAGTGCCAAGTGAACCGTATGATCGTTTCCGTCGATCGGCGAGGGGGCAATGGATTCATCTGCGTCATCTGGGGGAGGCAATGAGATTGTAGTATCAGCTGGATCCATTAATGATTCTACATCTTGAGGAACAGATTGCGATGAAGACCGAGTTAGATTGTATGGGTACGACACGGACTCATCCACCGCTTGGTTCTGACTGGACGCACTGTGCAAGGGAGTCGTAGTCTGTGCAGACCCCTGGAAAGTTATAGGAGGATACGAGGGGTGAGAAAACGCCAAACCGCTGATGATAGACCCACCGCAGACCCAGCATCTCGATCGCGGCTCTTAGCTTCCCTTGGCCGTTTCGATCCGCCGTTCCGTTTGCGTTCAGCATGTCTTCGACTCCTCGCTACGCGTGTATTGTGACAATCCATGCAATATATCCCCTGACTGGTCTTCGCGAAAACAAGCTCTTCGATCCGTTTGTGGCACGTCCGACATGTGAAACATGCCGCATGATAAGAGTCTTCACCGGTCATTATTGCCTCGTCTAGGATGGGCTTTTTGCAAATGTTGCAACTATAAGAACAGTTTGAGCATATTGGACTTCCATCAGCGAGGAGTAGCAGAGTCGTATCCGCCTAAGAGACACCATGGGAGTTACAATCCATCGACGATACATGCTCCATTAGGAGTCCCACTTACCCCAACTTGGTTACCGCATTTTGCGCATCGGAAGCTACGCGTCGATTAGATACACGGTCATTCAAACACAGCCATGTTGTACATACCAGTCTGTATGCCACAAAGCGGATCTAACGGTTCATGGCCGTTTGCAGACGGTCGGGATAGAGATACGAAGAAGTAGAATGCCCATGAGGAAAACACAACTTACGATAAGATCATGGCACATACCCAAAAGCTACCACCACCCCGCCGGTTTCTTCATCGATAGTTCTTTTGCACCCACCACAAACTGACGCTAGCTGATCAGTGGTTTGCGTGGGGTTATGAAAATACGATGTAGCCGTCATTGGATCAGCATTAGCGGCGTAAGAGGGTCCTGCCACGTCCATGCAAAGCGCGCTGAGAACCGCGTCGTATAAGAGCGGAATAAGGTTATAACTATAAAGAAGGTGTAAGGTTGGTTGAGCACCGTTGTCCCAACGCAAAGGAAAGGTCTAGGATGGAGTGAGGGAGGTTTGTCGCCTGTGTGATTCTCAAACGTTCTCAATAATGGAGAACCTTTCGAACTATTGGTCTTTCCGGAACCCGCCGAGGCAAATCGAGACTCGGCCCAAGCCTAAGGCGTAGATGGCGAAGGGAGAGGTGGATGAAGTACAACACAGCGCGATGCAGAGATCCCAGGGATGGGGTGTTTCTCTTGATGACACGCTTTAGAATGTGTGGCTACACCGGTTGCTTGTCGCACGGTTACGGAAGGAACCCGGGCAATCCTTAAAGAACTAAATAAAGGCCGTCGTTGGGACACCCGTTGCAACTCCTGCATAAAGTCTTGGTATCCATATGTTCGATTTACGTGTATATTAGTGTCAAATCATCAATTCAGCCGGGGGACAGTGTGCATACTGCAACAAGTAAATCCGACGGGACGAGAATGTGGGAAGAGAAAGAACGAGAACATGCATAGGAAAAACAATATTGCTTCAAAAGTGCAAGCATGGGTGCGTTCTTTAGAAATGGGAACAACTAGATTTCAATGCCAACCAAGACAAACCGGGGGTCAACGGCAAAGGGAGGATTGGTAACCACCGTGCCGCCAACATACATTAACGAGTGCAACAACTCCCCAAACTCTTGATTCGTCGACCTCGTACCTCCATTTCCAATGCCTCTCCCGTCGTTCAATGGACGCTGGTCCCGTTCTAGAACCATCACCACGGAATCACATTTCAGGTGCTCGCTGGCAAGATCCAGAAGCGCGACAATGCTCTCACGGATCCGGTCTTGCTGTTTAAATGCGTTCTGGATGCTCATGTACAAGATACGCGCACATGCGGGAGATACTATTTTGACCGGGGGACGGCCCTTCCTCCCCTTCACTGTCGCTGGTACCGGAATTACGGGCACGTGTTCAAGAACGAAACCCTCCCATATGTTGCAAGTTCCGTTAGGCTGAAGGCTCTCGACAATCACGCTCTTCGCCTTGTCCTGAAACTGGTGCGCATTCTGTGGGAAGAGTTTGTAGAGCAAGGAATTGCGTTGTTCCAGGTTCGAAATGGGTGCAGGAGACGGAGATGTCGGAGGCGTGGCGGGAGGCGTGGTCAAAGCAGCATGATTGTGAGCTGGGGCATGCGCTGAATTACGAGCAACCATTTCCATCTGAATCGAACCGAAGTGAGCAAGCGAGAATGTGCCGGGTGGCGTTGGAAGTGGACTGCACGTTGCAGTTGAGGCATGTTTGGGAATCTCGATGCTTTTGCTCAGCGTCGGCAATGATGACGAAACAGTGATCGAGCTCGCGGTTGGCATGATAATGGCAGGGTATGTCGAGGAAAGGGGAGAGGGGGCAGAAGAAAAAGCATGGCTTCGACCTGTCACATCTTGGCCATGACCCTCGGGATGACCCAATGGGCATTTCTTCTTTGGCGGGTCAAAAACGCCACTAGGAAATGAAATCAGTGTCAATGTACAGCTATAATGGCTAAAACTGCTGAATCGGGCAGCTTCTGCGTACATACCTGGGGGCCACCCGAGAACGTGGTCGAGTAATAGTAGAGATTGGAAGGTTGCCCTTGGAGGTGACAGATGGCCGTCACGTCCTTAGGCAGAGGTGGAGACGGAAGCCTCATATCGACCCCATCCACAACGGCAAGTCCTGCGCCGTTGCTGTCAACGAAAGATAATTAGTATGCAACAGTTAGGGCCTTCAGAACGACAATGAGACTGACGGGATGGGGAAATAATTAGATATCGTTAAACTGGAAGTGGTACTGTTTTGACTCGACATGATGTTCCAGATCCAGTGGTGTGTGTGTGTGGTGAGTTTTAGAGTTGTGAAATGTCAGAGAAATGAAGCGCTTGGACAGAATCACAAGTTACGACTCAGATACAAGCTCTCGCCGGCAATACCCTGATATACTGGTGCTTATGTAATTCTCAACTTAATGTATGTTCCTTCCCTTTGATTCCGACGCTGTCTTTTCTTTCGAAGACTCCTAATATTGGGTCCAGCCAGATCCATCATTGCGCGCAGCAGGGAATTGGAAGAGAAACAGTGCAACATGCAAAAGCTGTTGATAGTAGTTTTGCAGCGGAAGCTCTGGGCTGATCTCATTTCTGGATTTAAGTTCAAAGTAGCCTGAAGCTGCATTCTGATATGAACGTGGACGCCCCAGGCAGAGCTAGTTTATCTAGTTGCTGAAAGAAAGATGCCCGAATGTACGAAGTGTCAGTCAGATATCACGACGCCCGTTGGTATTGATAAATCAGAAACAGCGCCGGCAGGAGTCTGCACATAATGTTACTTCTCCATGGTGCATACATACGATGGCTCAAATGAGAGGATATAGAAGCCGAGTATTACATGCATTGGGCAAGATGTTGATGGGAATTGGGAAGTTGCTTGAATGGGTTTCTCATGCACATTCATTCCACCAAGCTTTGATAAAGTTCACCAGCGGCGAGAACCAGCAGCTAGATTTCAAAACCAGTTTCTGTAGCGGCAAGAAACGTCATAACAAACAAAGAAGGGGGCACCAACTGGAACAAAAAGTTTTGGGATTAATCCCAAGTTGAAGTCCACTTACGAACACGTGCCGAAACTACTCCTGTGACAACAAGCGGTTCTGTCCGCCGCTCGAACTGTCCCTTCACACAAACGTCCCTAAGTGGCATGCCATGCCATTATCCAAAGATGTCGAGACTAGGGGACCACTACCTGGCATGCAAATGAAGCGTGCAATGGTATTACGCCTGTCCTCAGAGACCTTTGCAGAGCTTAGTCGGGCTATTGCTGGCGGAGCAGGCAGTGGCGTGCCTCCGATCGAGGTACAGTTTGGTGATCATGAACCAAGTGTGCGTTTCTTTTTCACTGTGCTCGGCCATGAATGAAACGAGCTTATCGTCCGGCGTTTGCAATAGGTGCTTTATATCGGTGGGAGGCGGGTTGACCTCACTGACTTGCCAGAGTCTGTATTCGAAATATATCGTCAGCGCCGAACGAAAGGCGCATCGGGAGCAGGAAACCCCTTGGAGCTCTATGGGACTGTTTCTTCCACTCTCACTGCGAAACGTGTTCTTAACGAAGAAGTAGAAGGTCGTTTACACCAACGGACACAGCAAGCCGAAGAGGATCGTACAAAGCGCAAAGCTATATACCTCGACGGTGCACCAGATACATTGCAAACCGCCAAGAAGAGGAAGGTTGCTAATTCGTCAACGGGGTCATCACTGGCAAAACGGGCCCTGACCCAAGCTCGGACAGGTGCTGGTCCGGCGTCTGCGGCTTCATCCAGGCCTGGTTCTCCTTTGCCACCTCGACATGCCACAACAACCTCACCATCTGGAATAGAGCGTGCCTCAACACCTGTGGCTTCTACGGCATCGCTCTCTCAGGGACATGGCACTTCCGTCGCCTCGGCTCCTGTGGCGGCGCCAGTACAAAGGCGCCCAGTACCAAAGGTGGTTAACCGCCCCGCGGACCCTCCACAAGTCTCTGCGGATGGATTCCTCACATCTTCATGGAAGGGTGGGGTCAAGCCAAAGGCAAACACCTCTGCTTCAGGCTCGAGCAGACCGGCGAAGTCCAAGGTCGTGAAAACTCCTGCAATCGTCCCCGATAACGCTGATGCTCAAGTTGACGGTCCAACTACTAAATCGGTCCCTGAAAGGTCATCTGCATCCACCACACCTACGCGCTCTTCGTCCACTTCCAGCACCAATCCTGCCCGAAAAATGGCCGTCGGCGAGCCGCTACCTTCTCAATTGAATCGCCAAGCCACCGCCATACAACCACCTCCTTCTGCATCATCATCATCATCGTCTGCATCGAACCCTGTTGTCCGGAAGAAACGATCTGCATCAGATTCCATTGACCATGATGAAGATATTGCGGCAGCCGTGAATAGTATGCCGACATCTAAGAAATCTCGACCTCCAGTGAATTACATAGATGACGAGCTTGTTGCTGCTGCTGCCACGACCGTATCGAACGGAAAGGGCAAGGGCAAGTTAAAGGCTGTCGTCGCTAGTCCTGAAGATAGCGAGCTCGTCGCAGCTGCTTTGGTATCCAAGGTCAATGGGAGGCCGAAGAAAGTGGCGACGGGAGTGGAGGACGAGCTTGAAGCTGCGGTCGCATCAACGTCCGCCAGGCCAAAGAAGGCCCCGAATACTACCGCCTCGCGGGCGTCTGCGGAGGAAGACATTGCAGCCTCAACCCGGGCAGCAAACAATGGGAAACCTAAGAAAAAAGTCGGGAAGAAAGCCGAAACAGGAGATACCCCGGTGAGGCGTAAGGCGCCACAACCACTTTATAACGACAGCACTGTTCAAAGCGTGCCCCCACCTCTACCACCACCCACCTCAAAGCGCGTCACCGCAACTTCAAAAGCATCAAGAGCCGCAGCATCCTCAGCAACCCCTTCACGCTCATCGACTGTTCACGCGAGCGCCGGCAACACAGCCCCAACAATACCGCATCCACCTAAATCTAGTCCCCCTCCCAAACGTCCCAAAACCACCACTCGTAAAATGAATGGAGATGCTCGTCGTGCCTCTGCCATGTATACGAGCAGCGAGGAAAGCGAGAAGGATGTCAAGCCCTCCACCATTACCCACAACGTCGCCCCACTATCGCGAAAGCAAATGAACGGGAACGGGACCACACTTTCTTCGTCTGGCACATCATCAGCACCGCCCAATTCCACCTCGCCTGTCCATAAACGAATCCCTTCTGCGGCAACCAATGCCCCTTCTCCCCCTCCGCCTCCATTGGCGGCAAAATCTAAGAAGAAGAAAGAGTTCGTAATCCCGCCCCTGCCTCCAACCACGGATCGTGCTGCACTGAAAGCACAGTACGATAAATGTTACGTTCCCTATTCCCAACTGTGGGCTCGAATCGTGGCTGAGAGACATCGGAGTGAAGTGCTACTCAAGGCTATCGAAGAGGGTTTAGATGACGAAGGAGACAGTGATGACGAGAACACCTCTTCCGAGGAGGATGTAGATGCATTAGCGAATTCTTACGGGGCGTTACATCAAAGGCTTTTAGATATTAGAAGTTTATTGGGGGGGTGACGGAGGTGGTTTGACGTCTAATTGTACTTCACTTTGTTAACACACACTTGGAGGAAGGAGATTCTCATTTTTTTCTTCCATACATTTCCCACAGTTTTAGTATTAATATTATTCTAACCCTCGGATCCACACTCGAAACCTTCCATTCCCGCGCAGGCCAACTTGGCAGGTCCTTGAACGGCGAAAGCTTATCAATAAGCAGCGATGCCAATCTCGTGCGGAATACCCACCGCCAAAACTTAGAAAATTGTATGCCCACAACGTGTACAGACTTCCTGGGTATCAACACTGGAAGTGGAAGGGATGAGCTCAAGAAGGGGTTTTGGCAGGTTGTTACTTACCTTAACGCAATTAATCCAATAGGGAAAAATCTATATGGGTGAGTAGAATACATTGAGACTACCTGGGACTTGCTACGCGAGCACAATCGAAAACATACATAATGGCGATAATAATCCCCGCTACCTGGAGTAATGTTATGCGTAGGCTGATTCCAAATCGAGATAAATACAGCAGACTTACTCCGTATCTCCTCATGTAGGCGTGGCCGCCCACGCACTGATTTTGCATCATGATGGGCATGAAAGCAGGCGAATAGCCCCCTCCTCCTACCACCACTGGATGAAACCATCAAAACCTGTCGTGAATAATTGGCAGATAAAATCTCACCAACGTTAGGAGCTGTCGACGGCGGCTGGGGCTGATAGGTTGGCGGAGCTGCTGCTGATGGCGGAGCTACTGATGGCGGAGGATATGGAGGGTCCGATGGTCGGTGGTGATAAACATTATTTTGCTGAGAGGTCCCAGTCCAAGAATTTTGGTGATAATTAAGCTGGTTGTAGTTGTTTGGCGGGCCACCAGTGGGATACTGACTCAGTCGGTTCTGGTTTGGATCGTAACTGTGCTGGTGCTGGGGACTCTGCGGTGGACCGGTTTGTTGCATATTGACTGGAGGCGGCATGAACGTCTGCCCCCCATGGTGACCACCTTCTGGGAATGGTGCTGGTGGACCAGATTGAGTCTGTACCAATTGCATATCTAACGCATTTGGCGGGAGAGACTGTTGATGATGTGGTGCGGGAGAGCTGGGTGGGCTCTGCGTAAATGAACCAGTGGGATAGCCCATAACTTGACCGGGCCCCGCATTATAGAGGTTATTTGCCTTTTGATCATCAGGGATGAACGGCGGCGGTTGTTCGGACATGTACGAGGGAGTGCCTACGGTTTGAGGGCCTGTCATATGGCCATGAACGCCAGGGGAGAAAGGATTGGTAGATGTCTGAGAGGGTACGACACTCATGCTGAGGGGGGGGAAACTAGTTGGTGCTGATCCCAAACTTGGAGTACTCTGCTGCGCCATGGCAAGGACAACAGCGAGATCAGCAGTGTACAGGGCGTCTCTGGGGACACTGACGAGCAATCAGGTGGAGTTAACGTCAAGAATTATGGGACAGAACGTAAGCGCTTCAGAATCAGAAGAGAAAATCACTCTTTATATATGCCCTCACAAGGGACTGGGCGGTGCTCAAATCAGGTAGGATTACCCAGAATGGCAGATTGATCCAGGCACGTAATTATGTACAAGTGCATCGCCTCAGCAGGGTTAACTGGAATTGACGATGTCAAGACCGCCTTGTCCGCTTTATCAGGGTTTCGCTCCAAGTCAAAAGAGGTACTAGAAGAGAACGCTTCCGAGGTGCACCGTGTTGGAATGCTCGATTTCATTCCTTCGATGATATCATCGCAGTGTTCTCCTCACGCTCATTTATGTATGGCCTGCGTTGATTCCGACTCACACGGAGTGCGCGCTGTCGATCCTGAATCCATTTGCCCTGCTGCCGAAATCCCTGGCGTGCTCATGGTCTCAGACATCGTGATCGAGACCTGAGAATTTGTTGAGGTTCGATATATAAAGACTAATCACTGCACAGGATGGCGCTCTCAAACTGCAGGCGCCTTGCTTCACTTACACGCACGCACACTTCACTGTCCTCGACTACCTTATCCTTTCATCCAGTAAGGTCCCGATCTCCTCTTGCGTTTGCGCGTTTGCGCTTATGTTGGGCATATTCCTTGTCTGTCTTCTAGGGAAAGAAGTCCTGGCACTGCTGTGGGGTCTTTACGCTGCCGACACAACAGTTTCGTCTCCCTGGAAGCATTTTCTATTATTGTCTGCTCCGTATGACATCACGAAGCTTTGCAGCACTGCTAAGAAAAGTCAATTGTCGGTCTCACGCAGGCATATCAACAGCCGTCAGTCGCATGGATAACTTTGTTTTATCTATGACAGCTTCCCTTGCTATGTCTACCACACAATCGAGTTCTGCAGTTGACCTCCTGATTAGCTTGGAACCCAGTGCTCATTGTCTTGTGTACAATCCGTTCAGTTGTGCTCTTCTGCGCCATTGAGGTAATGCATTGTTGCCCGACCGCTCTGCCAGGAGCTCCGGCGGCGACGATGAGCAAGAGTCATTTTTAGGATCGCTGAATTCGCGAACTTCCCAGATCCTTCGTGTGCATTGGTCATTGGTCTGACGTGTCTTGGAAATCAGCCTCTTGAAAGATAGGAATAAATGTTATTTGGTTGAGTGTGGTACCGATGTGCACACATCATCGTCTAAGTGACAACCCGTGTCTTTCGAGTTGGCTTCTTGTCTTCTCGCAGTGGGCAAAATAAGAAGTGTCTTCGGGGACCGCTGCTGGAACTTGGTATTCGTGGATCCTGAGGCACAACATCTGGTCCGTTCCGCATGCCAAGGCTAAACATCCTGTCGAAAACTGATGGAGGCAGGCAATCAACAATTGGATGGGGATGAAGAACACCAAAAAGACACACGTGTCGACACCCACGCCTTTGCTGTAAGCTGACAACTGTGGTGGGTCAGTGAAAGAGGCGGGCTAACGCCTTCAAGTTGGCGAAGATATCGGAAAACCATGGACGGTTGGGCTGGGCCTGTTTAACGATTGAATCTGTAAATTTCACTTTCAAAATTGACATACAAAAGAATCGTGTATACCGAATCGAAAGAGTGCCTGGTACCCTTGTTTCCACTTTTCTTCGAGCGATCTAGCGCAGTTGGCAGAATCTGGACACGTCAGGCACTGGCAAGGGTGGGCCCAAACGTCTGAGGTGTTTAACATTCTAGAGTGGAGTTACTTACGCATTGATACTCTTTGGCTATCGGCACCAGTCCGAGTTTCAGTACACGCTCAAGGAACCAGCTTCGCCTAAAACCGTTCAGGCTGGTGTCAGTGTCTGGTAAATTGTCCAAGATTCCTGAGACGAACCGTCTCTCCAGCTTCAGGAGTGTCTCCTGCGACAACGTTTGCATTTCGGCTTCGGGCCTACGGATGGAACGGTCAATATATATGTGAATGATTATTACCACGACCGTACCATCCACCTAAGGGAGGCATTTAGCATAATAAACTCATCCGCATTCGCATCCTAGGCGGCGTGATACACACCGGGATTATCAAGTACAAATCGACTCGATTCGCGGTACAGTTCTTCTTCTTCGAACAATTCAGCTATTCGTAGCGCCTTGATCGGTTTCCCGGCCGCGTGGGTCAAGAGGAATGTCATACATTCCTTTTGAAGAGCTGGTACGACAAGTTTGTGCGAGATGTTCATTCTGTGATGACCGGTGGTTGGGCAGGTTCAGGGGGCATTCTATGGTAATTGGACTCACAAGCCTTCCACATTATTCCTTGCCACACGGGAGATTCAGACATCGAGGGAGATCCTTTGCAATGCCGCTCACCATGTAATGACACACTCTAAACTGTGAGAAGCCCGTGAATATCATCATGTCTTTGTAGATAGCGGGTTTTTGCGTACTGAGGATAGACAAATTTGAGGAAGTCATGGAATGTTGAAGCCTGCTCGTTCGGGCATGTTACTAACGGGCATAAGCATTGACAGCGTTGACTCCCCTTCTCCTCCTGAAGTACAATATATGCTATTGCTATCGGATGGTGTGTTCGTGGAGCGGATCCACTTGCATCCAAAGTGCCATTCCCTGCACTCTCAAGCTTCTTCAGTGAAGCATCACGCTCGGCGTCGCGTGCCGAGTCGTCCTTTGGTGTGTTTTCATCTGCACTCATCTGAAAGACCTCATGGTCCTCTGTAACAAGAGTTGTTCGTCTATCAGTTCCTGCTTTTGAAGAGTTTGCACTTTTAGGAATCTGAGGTGGTTGGCTAATAGTGATTATTGATGATGCGACTGAGGCCCGTCGGCCGGTTTCGCGCCATCTAGGGTCCTTTGCTTCAAAGCAGTGCCTCGACTTTTTCCATGGCATATTACTCACCCGCCACTTAAAGCAGCTTCAAAGAACGGTGAGGCAAAAAACAGGACTTCCTTATGTGTCCTTCCCAGTTGTTTCGGGTCTTTAATGAGAAGCTAGACTGCGGGAAGGAAGCAACACACCAGAACGTTGTCGCACCTACGGTGATTTTGACCGTTCCGGGAAAGCGCGCGTCTTCGCGGAAAGTGGCATCAACTTCGATCGGTTCGTCGTGTTCGCGATAATCTGTAGTGGATCCTTCATCCTCGCTATCATCATCAGAAGCATAGTAAGATACAACGGGTGGGGAAGTCGAGTTTCTAGGAAAAACTCCGCTAGCTGCAGCGTGGGTCTCCAAGGGAGACGAGAGGGTCGCGTGCTGATGGAAATCAGTTTGTTTACTGCTCTGATATCTTCTTTGTCATGGACGCGTACAGGCTGAGATGAGCGCGATGATCGTGCTATTAAAACATGAGAGGGGTTGGACATTTTACGGGTGTTGTCGTTTTGAACGCCAAAGTGTTCGTTCCGTTCGTTCCTGAGCTGCTCGGAAGCAAATTTGCTTGGTTCGGTCCTACCTCCTTCCTCGTGGTCGACGGAAATCTTAATGTCGATACAGCCTGAGGGCCAGCACGCATCTTCCCCCTCTCCTTTGGCAGACACTCCGGCAGTAGCTGATATAGCCAACGTCAACGGCGCAGTGCGTAAAGAAGATAACGACGACGGCGAAGGAGAGGAAACACCCAAGGCGAACAACGAGGCATCGTCGACCACTGCTCCTCCTATCTCCGTTCCTCAAGAAACGGCCACTACCACTTCTATCACACAGCTTAACGGCCCCACGTCTAACATCCCTCCTGAAACCCCCACATCTGCGCATAAACTCTCATCTAAACGCTCAAAAGTGACAACGCCAACTATGACTTCCAAAGCGCCTCGCAAAAGGTCCATCTGGAGCTCTTTCTTCGCGAAGCTCATACCATGTGTTCCATCTTCCAAGTCTGCTTCAATCATCGTAGACGATTCGACAACCCCTGCGCGTGACTCATCTTCTACAAGCAGCGCGCCCGTCAAGCCTGAGCCTAAATCACCTCCCGCTCTCAAAGAAGATGCGGCTCCTGCTACTCCCGCAAGCAAAATAACCGAGAAACCTGTTCCTTCCACACCCACGCGTCCACCTCCATCGCAGGTACCAACACTCAACATCGATACAAAAGCTGATGAACTCGTGCCGCCTACCCCCGTCAAAGCTGAAATCGTCGTTCCCCCCACCCCAAAAACTCATTTGCTGCCTGAATCAGAGACTGCTGGTGTTACATCTGGTGCTGTTCAGCCTCCTGGATCCACTGGTACGGAGCATGATGACGAAGCAATGCCTATCTCTGATGATGAGGATGGTGAACAAAATGGCGAAAGCACCGCACAGGAGGAGGACGATGAGGACAGACTAATATTGCAAGGTGGCAATGGGATCCCCATCATCGTGAGTACCTTAATTGCGCTCCACAGATCCTTTCAATTACATGAATCATCAGGATGGCGTGCCAAGACCGTTGTTACCTCCTCGTCTACCGGAACACAAGGGGCGGAAATGCTTAGTGCTAGACCTGGACGAAACGTTGTTACATTCGAGCTTCAAGGTGCGGAATCATCCAGGCTTGGCTCGGCCGTCACTTATCCGAATGCTGTGCTATTTTGACATCCCAGATGATACCCCAGTGTGACTACGTCGTCCCGGTTGAGATCGAATGGCAGTGGCACAACGTGTACGTTATCAAGCGACCAGGTGTCGATGCATTCCTTCAGAAGATGGGCGAACTATTTGAGATAGTTGTTTTTACTGCTAGTCTCAGTAAAGTAGGGGTTGGATCTTTTGCAGTAGGTTTGAACCGAGCACTCACACCCATTGCCCGTTAACAGTATGCGGATCCCGTCTTGGACAAACTTGACGTCCACAAGGTAGTCACACACCGGTTATTCAGGGAAAGCTGCTATAACCACCGGGGCAACTACGTCAAGGTACCTAATTCCGCCGTATAACATTAGGTCCCCACCATTGATCTCTCTGTGGCCATTCGACAGGATTTATCTCAGCTCGGCCGTCCAATTGCCGAAACAATCATCTTGGACAACTCTCCCGCCTCCTATATCTTCCACCCGAACAATGCCGTACCTGTCTCGTCGTGGTTCAATGACCCGCATGACACCGAGCTTACGGATCTCTGCCCGTTCCTTACTGATCTGCGAGTTGTAGACGATGTCCGCGGTGTGCTGGATGGTGGTCTATGAGTCCCTGCAACTCGAGCCATCGTTTCTGGTGGACAGATGTTACACGGTATAAGGAGAAGGTGGCATTCGTAACGGACGTTTGCGTTCATTTTTGGGGTTAGTCTCGATCCCGTCACTCATTCGCTTCCCTTCATTATCTATTTCTGATTTTTCTCGTGTTGCGGCACCTCTTGTTGGGCACCGGATTAACGATTAATCTTTCTCCAAACAGTGTGCTTGTTACAAATTTCTCTCGCGGTTCTCAATTCTCATACTTCATATCCTTAATCGCAAGCAATGGACAATTCGACCGGTCCGAGTTCTTCAACTATTTACTTATCCTATTCTTTTGATTCCCTCACGTTGTATTCGTGTGTTCTCTGGGCGTTTGTGGCACATGCTCCCAATCCTCAGCTTTCTATTACATTCCCGACATCCCATCCCCTACCCTCTTTTCCTTTTCCGCTTTTACTGTTTCTTTTCTTTGGCAAAAAATCCTACATCGTTCTTTTGCTCCGTTTTTGTTCTCCCCTTCAACCCCATCATGTCTCATTGCCACGATTACTGATGATTTCAAGCTGGCCTCTTCCATTTGCCCAAACACGTATCTGCGTGCAGAGGACTGATCAATGATCATGAAAATATACTGACTCCATTCCAATTCGGACCTCGGCCCTCTATTGGAGGGTAATCAAACAATGTTTTCGACGTCGGAGCCCGATTAATCATGATGTCTGATAATAAGTGTCGGCATGGGATGCTGAGGTCATTGGGGCGTCAGTCAGATCAGAGACACAATTAAGAACAATATTCTGCATTCGTGAAGATGAATTTGGCCAAAGCGGTGTAACGGAAGAACGGCAGATAGTGAACAATCAACAACTAAGAAAGCACGAAGAAATGAGAAATAATCTGGTTCTGTTAGATCATGCCCATGAACCTGAGCAGAGCTGAGAATGCAAAACGAATGAATCGGGGAGTGTGACTTTAAGAACCGGGCAATCAACAGCAACAGAACACCGATTCATAACAAAAAAAAAACAGCATGCTCCCAGACTGCCCACCAATAGATTCGTGCACTTACATCAAACCATCATCGCATCCTGACTCATCCTTAACCCCAAAATCTCCCTCAGAACCAGTAGATATACTTCCGGCGTTAGAACGCTCTTTCTTATGACTCCACAACGAAAACGTCTTCCTGAGGTTGGATGACGAGCCAGCGTCTCCATCTCCCCCGCAGCAACTGTCGGCTCTGATACTCCCTCCTTCAGCCCAACCGCTCGCGGGACAAAAATGGAGGGCCCAGTGCGGCCATTCAAACTTCCCCTTGGGTTAACATTGGAGAGGTAGAAATCACTCCCTCCCCAAATAGAACTACCACCGGTACCCAATGAAGGACCAAGGTGCTGTTGGGGCGGCGATGGTTTTTGCGAATAATGACTATGGGAGGACAAACTCGGGGATGAGTGGTCCGGAAGGGACAGCTTTTCCATAGAACTATTGAAGTTCGGGTGAGATTGGCCCAAAGCTCGTTGGAGCGCTTCACGTTCAGCAGGCGACGGCGTGAACGCAAGGAGGGACGAAAGGAAACTCGTCGTGCTGGATGCTGCACTGATTAATGGAGAAGTCGAGTTGGACTGGCTCGGCGAAGGGATCGGTAGCGAGCTGAAGGAACTGCGAGATGCGGAACTCGACCCAGGGTGCCGGAAAGAAGGCTTCTGTGGGTTTATATTCGCAGATGTAGGCTCATTCGTGGTCGCAACTCCGCCAGGAGGGAACAAGTAGGACCGGCCGCGACTAAAATTGAAAACCTTGGCATCCGGATTCAGATTACTCGACATTCCAGTTGAAGTCGCGTGTCTCGAAGCCAAGGATGAAGCCAACCACCGACGAGGAGTGCTGGAGACAGTCTCTTGTTCGGCCTGGGAAGGAAAGTGCGTCGTGCTGGGTGTGTGCAAATAAGGGGTGGCTGGAGAGGTGTAGAGAATCTCCGAACCGTCATTCCATGTCCCTTGCACAGGCAAAGTTGTTCGCCACGCTCGATTTGCATCGTATGGCTCGCCCGCTGATGAGATTGAGAAGGAATCAGTTGGGGAGGCTCCAAGCTGGCTCCCATCATCTGAATCTAAGGAGGAGAACAAGCTTGTGGGAATCAGAGACGATGCTGTAGGTGACATGAGGCTATGGTCGGTGAAGGGGGAAAAGTCATGGTATGGAGCCGATGATTCCGGGTGCGTCGTGCTGGGGGTATGGCCGGTGGAATGCCTGCGTCCCAAGGAACCGAGCTGGTTCGTGGCATCATTGCGCACAGGAGGACCGAACGCACCATGCTGAAGGAACGGAGGAAGGAAGGCTTGTTCAGCAGTGTTGAGCGTTTGGGGTTCAAAAGATTGAGGCACTGATCGCCTTTGGAAGAGGGGAACGGATGGGCTTGAGTTGGCTGGTGTAGAATGAGGAGACGCAATCCCTGACGCAGCGACCGTGGCAGGGCCTGCAGCGACCGGAGCAGGAACTACCTGAACCGCCCGAACTGCCCTTGCGGCTTGAGCAGCCGCTACTGCCTTCACCCTCTCCTTCGCATCCGCCTTCGCCTTTACCAAAGCCTTCTCTTCGTCTTCGATTTGCGCCTGCAGCTCCCTTGCACGGAGCGTCAACGCTGCGACCAGATCCTCCGCAACCTTTATCTCCTTCTTCTTATCTTCGATTTTCTCCTGGAGCACACGCTCCTGCTCATTCGCCTGTACTTCGCTCGCAGCTACACGATGCTTGTTCTCGGCGATACGTGTTTTGAGCACACCAATGTCTCTGCTAAGTTGCTCCATACGATTCGCAGCACGGTCGCGCGCACTCTGAGCAATCTTTAATCGCCTCTCTGCATCACGTTTCGAGTTCTCAGTTTGTCTTTTGGAATCTTCGACAGCTTTCTGCTGTTGTCTAAAGTCAACGCGCTGCAAATCGTCCTCGCGCTTTTTCTCTCGGCATCCCTCCAAGGTAGACTGGAGTTGGTCGTGGGAAGTGGCAGCAGAGGCCTGGAATGCGGCAAGATGATTCCGAGACTCGTCCACCCCATCCTGAACAACTTTGATTTGATTGAGAATGTCCACGATGATCGGTGATTCGTCCAACCCATACGTCGGCGTGACATTGCTGGTGCTGTTGTTTCCTTGATTATTTAGCGATATCGAGTTGGAGTTTGAGGCCGAAAACGAAGAATCTATCCGATGCGTTGGCTCTATAGCGTTCGTCGAAGGATTGAAAGGGGACGTCTGAGATAAAGGATTAACAGATTTGATGGCCAGCAGACCCTCAGGACCGCTTTGTGGAGGACGAGTTTGATGAAGTGGGAGGGACGCAGATTTAGGCAATGGTGGGGGGATCCACTTCGCAACGGTCCATTGGCCCCGTGAGCTGACCCAAGATTAGTTATTGATCTTCTCCCGCTTCGCGAACGTTCATGTTTAGCTGAACCAGACGAGCTGTTCCTAGTAGCTTTCCTTGACTTGCTCGTGATTGCAGATATGGAATCAGTAATCGTCTTGAGACCTGAATACGACAACGTTCGAAGTAAAATTTTTCAACCTCGGCTATATTAATAGTGGTGAAACATTACCTTCTGAGATAATATCACAATCAAATGCATCGAGGGCACGAACACCAAGCACTCCCGCAGTGAACGTATCGTCTTTACCATCCATGCATGAAGCACTGCGCTGACGGAGTTGTAGTGTGCCACCGAGCCACCATTTACCGAAAATACCGATGAACCAGCTGCCATCTAGCATGACCTCTGCTTTCTCTGACGCAGAAGGAGTAATCTGTCCTGCAAGATTCACATCTGTAGCTTTGTCCGTGACGATGGGGACGGCAGCAACTGTGAGAACGCCGAGACTGCGAAAGATTAACCCAGGAGTTCGAAGTGAAATCGATGCACGATTGGAGAAATGGAACCCAGAAACAGTTGTAGGAGTCGTTTGAGAGGAAAGGATGAGGTCTTTACTTGGATGTTTCGTCTGTTGATGGTGGCGTTTTGGGGTGTGCAGCCCACTGATCTCGCAATCTTGACTCCCTGGTTTAGAGTTCTGAGCATCATAATACGGAGAAAAATGGCGGCGAAATGATAGCTCGGTGAGGTAGTTCCTAAAGGAGGCCTCGGTTGGATTGGTGAGGTACGCTTTAAAGGGTAGCAAAAAAAACGTGGACGAAGTCAGGACAATCATGCCTCGTGTGTGGCAGGCTGGTTGAGCTAATTACGACAGATCACATACCAAGGATGATCGTAACTACCACGAAGACAAACGAAAGGAAGAGAGATCTTGGCTCGACCAAGTTTGCGATTCGGGGGAAAACACTCATAGCCTTGAAGGGTGCGAGAGGCAGCCTCGCCGAGCGGAGCATGATACCCAATGCACCAAAGGATAATCCCATAAAAATTTTGAAGCTCAAAGCGGAAGAAGAGTGATCGTGGTGAGATTGTGGGCTGCTCAGAAATCCGGAGAAAAGGCGAGTCAGCAACAGATTGGCGATTTCTATCACGAGGCCACCGCGTCAGCGCTCAGGCCACTCTCAGCGCGAAGTGGTCGACGCTGGGGATGGGCGGAGAGCGCTATCGAAGCAGCAGCCGACTGTAGTTATGTTAGGTCAGGATATGGGACTTGCGAAGGAGGGAAAGCCTCGGACTCAACAACCGCAAATGAAAGCCAAGCTAGTTCAGGAAGAAAAAATTGAAGTTTAACTTCAAATTATGAATAAATAACAACAACGATAACTTCACTTTTACGGAGCTTGTGTGCACTGTCTGGAGTCTAGAAGATGCAAAGACAAGGCACACTGGTTATATACACCCAGGTTCTAACCGACTACAATATTGCAGTGCAATTCCGTACGCACACAAGGCCATCAGTGGAACAAACGGAAGAAATCTTGACGCCTCCTCTGCGCGTATTCCTGCACCATGGATCTTCCAACCCGTGCTTTCTGCGTAGTTGTTCCATTTTCGCACACCCAATATCGGTTATTGCTTTCGAAGACCGATCGCAAATTATTAGAGTCGTTTTAGTCGTGCGACCATTAAGTCTCAAGCTTCCAAACGCCTCTCCCAGGTGACTGCAGTGTATGAAGATGGCGATAACTGGGATATTAGAAAATACATATGAATGTATGTGTGCAGATGGCTCTCTATTGCATCTCGCCCCAGCAGTCAGTCCTACAGAATGACCAAGGGACTCAGGTGGTGCTGCGAAAAGGCTCAAGTCGCGGCTACTTATGACGGTGGTTGCGATGTCGATGTCGATGTTGTCGACGGTGGAGAGTCCGCAGCCCGTTCCTCCAACGCAAGCTTGTACTCCGCTTCTAATCGCTCTTTCGCACGTACAACTTTGGATTGGAGGTAGTGTGAGTGTACAAGGGGAGTGTTCTTTGATGGAGGGGGGTCGATCTGTGGTGCTGAGTTTGCTTTGAATAGATGTTCGTAATTCTAGAGCATGAATCATCAGGGTCAACGGCTGGAAAATGCGGTATGAGACCTGCCTGTAAAACCTTCTCCATACTCTCCCCCTTCTTAAGATTCAGGATGAGGTGTGCTTCATCTAATGTCATTCGATGGTCTCGGGATAAAGTGTCAGTAATCGAGCCTGAAGTAGCATTCCCTATGCCAGTAGCTTGGTTCACTTCTGCCGGTCGGTATTTTGCATCTGTGATAACCATATGAATACCACCAGGAATACAGCCGAAAAATCATAACAGTGCGCACTTTTAATCGCTTGACGTCCAGCTTCCAGAAGTGCTTTGCCGAATATGCGGCCCCCAACAATGACAATTTGAATGAGTATTTTTGGAGCTGACTATGTCCATTCCAGGAGCGCGTTAGCATCGTTGAAACGGGGTCATGGCAGCAGATAGGCTTGCCATTTTTGCTGACGAAGGGTGAACGGAAATATTAAAGGAGAAATATTAATTCCCACGCTTGTGGCTGCATAGCCTCACTCCAAGTTCTTCTTGACTTTTGCTTTCAAGATGGGCAAGAGGAAGCGCTCTACATCACCACCTTCGAGACTAAAGACAAAGGAATCGTCGAGCACTAAAAAGCGTAAGCCTGGGAACGACAATAATGATAGATTGTCACTTTTACGTAAAAAGGCAAGGTTAGATGTGAAGCGCGAAACCGCGAGCAATGACACCTCTGCCTCTGAACGAGAACATGGGCACGAAAAGGAAAGAAGGACCTCTTCACGCAAGAAGTCTAAGAGGGATCTGGAGAGCGGGCTTTCGGGCTCTAGCGATGGTTCCTCACCCCCGGAACAGAACTCCAGTCACAGACGTGGACGCGACAGAAATAGAGCAGTATCGACTCCTCCGCGCAAGAAGAAGAAAAATGTGGAGGACGAGGCCGAAAGCTATCGCGACGATACCCCTCTTTCAGACCGTATCTCCCCTAGTAACCAGAAACGCGACCACGACCAGGAACCTTCTTCTCTGCGCGGGAAGGAGCACAACCCCAAACATAGACGCGACAAGCATAGTGCGCTGTCTCCCTCACCCAAGGGCTCGCGGAAGGAGGTGGAGAGCGAACTCTCGGGCTCCGGCGAGGACTTTTCTAGTGGCGCAGGCATCGAGGATAAAGAATCTCGTTCGCCGCTTGAGGACCCAGGTATATCTGCGGTAGTCAAGATCTCAACCCCTAGCCCCGCTCCCAAATACGACTTCAGTTACGTGCGCGCAAGAGTTCGTCTCTCACTCGCGCCTGTATTTCTAAGGAATCCCACATCCGGAGTTTTCGAATTGTTAGACGCAATGACCATGAAGTGAGTCTTGATACTATGTACGGGCAACTCGTGATTTATCGTCCCGCCGTACGTTTGCGTGCCTTTGGGGTATGTTCATCAGATATGTGCCGGATTTTCGTGGGGTACTTCTAGCTCATTCGAACGCGAAAATATTGGATTCTAAAGCAAAAATAATGGAGAGTTGTCCATTTGCATCTGTCGATGTTGGATTCAATGCATTGATATGGAGTCCATCGATAGGGATGAAACTCAGTACGTCCTACGTTAACATATTATTCCTATCTGAGCTGCATCAACCCCGTAGCCGGCGAAGTTAATCTTTGCTCCCCATCCCACATATCATTACTCATCCATCGTATATTCAATGTGTCGATACCCCGCCGTCACATACCAACAAATGAATGGCATTTCGAAACCGAGAATGATCCTGAATACGAAGCTAGGGAAGATGAAATGCAAGTCGATGGCGGCAAAGCCGAGGGTTGGAACAGCATCGGATGGTGGGTTAACACCTCAACGGGTAAGAGAATAGGTGGAAAGAAGAGGCTCGTCACGTTCACTGTTATAGGGTAAGGTGATAAGCTCGATTCCCTTAGTTGGTATTTATCAGGTGCTATCTGCCTTGTAGCATGATCGAAGCCCATAGGATGCTCTCGCTGAAGGGCTCATTACAACCTGACCCTTTTAATCCCGCACATTCTCTTCAGCTCACGAATTCCATCGAATCCCAACCCTCTACCACCAGCGCATCCGAACCCACGGCTCGAAGGGAGACAGAGGAGGGCAGCGAGGATGGTGATAACGATGACATCAACGAAAAGGAAGAGGGACGCCCCAGACGAAAAGTCAGGTTCAGCCTCCACATGGGGCCCATTCCCTCGGATTCTGATGACGAGTGACATGGCCAAGCCGACCCTTCATTTCCCAACACTCGTGTTGCTCAAGTTGAATACCTTACGACCCCCCAAAGCCCACTGGTGCACGGCCGCCCAACCCAAAACTTTTAGCACCCTTCTCATTGAATAAACCTAGGTCTGGAACAAATGGTAATCTCGCATAAATGCTTGTGCTTCTATGGACCTTTAGCGACAAAAAACGCACATGTAATGTACTCAGCTGATTGACAATTAATAACCGCTAATCACCAGCAAGCTATCTCTGAGCGCTTCCCATGAATTATGATGCGCTGTTGAGTTGTTACGGCTTATGGGCGCTAAAACAATGATTGTATTGACAACCGGTTTTACTGGACGAGACCCCCCTGGGCCATGTCATCCAAATCGGGTGTGCGGTTTTTTTTCTCGCTTACTGTAAAAGTACCCCAATGTCATGGCATAAGATCTTTGAACGCTGGAGAATTGCCACGGTCGTTGTGGTGAAACAGGGTCCTGCCTTCCAAAAAGTCGTATGGGGTGCACCTGCTAGAGTAAGAGGTCCATTGGAAAGTGTTACATCCCTAGGGAGCTTTTAAAAGATATGGAGTCATGGACAAAGCTTGAGACGGCGGGATTGAATGAAACCACGAGCGCTTAATGTGTCCTGCTTTAGGGAATGCTCACGTAAGGATCTTCCGCAATGTCAGACTGATTAATTTACAACGTCTTGTTGCTCTTCCACATGCAAAATGCACCAAACAGGACAATCCTTTTCTTCATCACAGAAGCAGGATGAACTCAGGCAAGCCGATTCAACAACATCGATCACCTCTTGGGACGCGTCGTTGCGGAAGTTCTTTCAGACAGTGCGCATTATGTTTTCGTCTGCCTGCCGTATTCTGAGGAAACATTAAGACTGGTTTCAATGAAACATTCAGGTCATTCGAAACTGATATGCTTACTTTAAATTCAACATTTGAACAAGACGTCGTAAGTCCCGCTCTTGCCACTTTGGCCAACGAGTTGGCGGTATGCATTGTTGCCTGTGCTAGAGAAAGGCCACTGATCGTGAATGTTAGAAAGCATCTCACACTAGAGCAAACTCTACGCAGAGTGATATTGAAGAAAGAAAGTTACATTATGTTCAGGATTCCGTTCATCCCACTTCCCCTGCCAATGTGCGCTCCCACATACTCAAATCATTGCGAACTTGGCTTCTAACTCTTTCCGGCTAGTTGACAAGGTCCATATCCCAGTTCCTGGCGTCCAATCATGCCCGCTCTAATCATAACAACATCGAGGAGTTCCTTCGTCCAATGAAACGTCGACGGGTAGATGAATCTTTAACTTCGCCTGCGCAGCATGATTCCTCATCTTCTGGCGACGTATGTGATGAACCTCTTCCCACATGTGCAAGGACCCGCGCGATACGCGTAAACCGCGACATCCAGATGAAGTATGATATTGTAAAGAATGATGAAGGGCCTTTGGGAAAGACTATGCATGGTACTTTCAAGGATCCAGTTGAAGTGTTGCGAAATGCCCCCGAACAAGGGGCAGGAGGCGTGATCGGGGACTCCAGAAAAGGTGTGCCCATACTTGATAGACACCCAGGTTTCACGGAGAGGTTCAAAAACATAGAGGAGCACCTTGCTATCAGATACAGTGAGTTCACAAATTTTCCATTTGAGGACGCCCATTTTGAGGCCAAGGTTATCCATGCACGCAGTTCCTCGACCTCCAGAAGATATTCGTCTCCGGCTAAAAACCATCGAGGACCATATCATTAGGTTGGAGAAAGATTACCCTCCTTGGGCGGCTCTTCACTTTAACCAGCCTCGACGCGATGTGTGTGCTGACCCCATGTTATATTTCTGAGGCTTTCACTAACCGCTATTTTAAAACACGCAAGTGGCCACCCCCTCCGCCTTCCACACTGATTGTCATTCCTTCCCATCTGACTATTCCCGACCCTACAGTTTCATCATCAAGTGCAGTTCCCCAAGCACCATCATCTGCCCCCGTCTCAACCCTCTCTTCCTCAGTTTCCACCTCACTGCATGTGGACGGACTGACATCATCACCGGCGTTATTAGCACCTGTGTCGACGAAAGGGAAAATGAAAGCAAAACCGTCACGGATGGAATCAAGCTTATACCGAGCCGTGATGGAGAAATTGGAGGTTAGCAAGGCACTGAGTGAGGGTGCGAGGGTTGCAGAGCTTGATGATGGAAAGCACTGACGGGCAAATGGCTGGGATGCTATGATACAGACTATTCGATTGCCCCGATCCGATATCGGGGTTATGTCTATCAACAGATACATAAGGTGGTATTAATTATACGAGAAGACATAAAGCACCACGTTCTTGAATGGATGCCTAGAGAAACAACAAAGAGGGCTACAACGTAATGCATCGGGGTCATAAAAGCATCACCATGATGCTTCTGCATGAGATTTTGCACAGGAAAGTAGGGATGGGAAAAACATAATTCATCGAAGTGTGTATGAGGATAAAAGTTGATCAGGTTGTGTAGAAATCTAAGTGAATACAAAATTATGAGCTTTTGTCTGAGAAACGTAGATTCAAAACATGGCCTACAATATAATGCAGCATACGGAATGGTAACATCTGCCGGTCCGGATGTGCATGTAGATTTAGGTGGCTGACCAAAGTATGTACTGACGCGGTAGATAGACTTCGCAAGGGTACCGTTGACATTCTGGAGTAACAGCCAGTCAACGTTGCCCTTGCTATTTTCTGGATCAGGAACATCCTAAAGAGATTATATAAACAAGCACGAAGACGACGGAATTAAAACAAAGGACAAAGTGTACCTGGACTTTCTTCATGACACTGAACGCGACCAGCGCGCCATTAGGTTCTAGGTCGAACCTGGGATTGATGCCTCCAGCACCATTATTCACGAAATAGTGGTGTATGGAAGGCCGGGAAAGATCTAGTCCAGCTAATGGGGTTCGACCAGTAGGATTGGTCTCGATAAAGTCGTAAACGAGTTGGGGTACAGTCTCAAGCTTTGGTGTGCTTGCCATGCACGAGACGTCATAAAGTTTGGCCACAGCGCCCGCGGGAGAGTACGCTCCGGAAGATGAGCAGGTGTAGTTCTGCGGATTAACATAATTCAGCGCACTGGTAAACGTGTGATTGAACGACAGCGAAGGACTCACTTGGGTGCCATAACCAACCATCACGTATTCTGGCGCTGTCGTGGACTTGGTCAGGTTCTGGGGCCAGGTGCAGGGAGTAAGCGCATTTGACAGAGGGCAACCTCCTCGCTTAAATCTCATATCGTGTCGTTCACCGTTGAAGAGTGACGGCGCCGCCTGCACAGCCATTAACCAAGTGACAAGTGCGAACACAATTCTAACAGCAGCCATGGCTAACAAACGCAGACCTCAAGGAAATCGAAGGATAGGAAGAAAGAGGGCAACAGCGTCGAGCAAGGCAGGACAAATCTTGTGAGTTTCCCTGCTCCTCACGCCACCAAGCTTTATAGGCATAAAGGGTGCTTTCCTATCGCCACCATCGCTAAGGTTACAACACAGATGTCACCAGGGAGGTCTTCCCACCTGTTGTCGTGCCGAACATCCAATAACCTGCCGCTACAGTGTTCACTATGGAGATTATGCGGCTTTGAGTTGGAAAGGTTCTGCGCCAGACTGATGTATCAGCTCCAGCCATTGATAAGGTTAAGTGTTGTGTCAGGGGTAAACGCATATCTCTCGCCTAGCTACCAACCACAGCAAGATATTTGACGTTTTTGCGTCAATTGACAAGCATGTCACTGCCACCATGCCAATTATGGTACATGATTCTTTGGCACCGCTGTTGCTTGAGGTTCCTGGCATCGCTAGCTGAGGAAATTTCGGCCTCGAGAGTCGTGCACCTACCCCAGTCACCGGAATGAAACCGAACTAGCTACGTCATGAGCTGAAATGTTTCTGGGCTAAATAAACCCATCATCAAACAAACACAAGGGGTCAAAGACTGGGACTGGGGGAGTATAGATATTGCCATCGGGACTTTGTTGCATGCCGTTAATCCTCCTCGTGTGGCGCTTCCGACTTGGAGACCAGCACTGCCCAGCGACGTCAGCCAACGAGCCTGAGAGGCTCAGTGACGTAGAGACGTACTGGAAACCGAGCGACCGGGGACCCATACAACATGGAGCATTCCATATCCCCCAAAGCAGTGCAAACAGGGACCGCCAGCGCAAGCAAGCGAATGGTTCCGTTCAATGTGCCTCCGATGTCACGCGCTTGGTTTCTTTACACCCAAAATGGACAGGATCTTAAGCAACATTGGCGACCTGATCAGTGGTCAGAACGAACATTCTGCACATTACGCGCCGGATGAGCCTCAGTCCACTACTTCTCCCTCCCTATCGGAGGCCGTAGTTTATCGATATCGCAAGCAGTATGGCATAAACCTAGGTTAGAGCAGAATTCCAACCTCCACACCTCGAAAGATCGATGGCGATTCACTGATGACCATTCTCTAAGGCTCATGGTTCACGTTGGAGCGATGGATTTCGGAGGCGCCCTTCAAGGAAGTTGATGGTCAATGCGATCTCGCTTTGGCGCACGGCCCACACGCTAAACAACACCTCGAGGCTCATTGGGACTCGTGGTTGAAGGATGAAGACTGGGACTGGATACGGGATCATGGATATAATACTGTCAGGATCCCTGTCAGTAAGAATACTGCTGAATATTGAAAGCAACGGTAGCTAAATTATGGTTTCAGATTGGATACTATCACATTTGTGGCCTTGAGCCATCTGTCATCCATGGAACAGACTTCGAGCCCTACCGGGACGTATACGAAGGCGCGTGGAAGCGCATTTCCCGAGCAATTTCTACGGCAGCCAGTTATGGCATAGGAGTTCTCGTCGGTAGGCATCTCGCATTTCAACCCTCATAATCTGTTTCCTAATGATCGCGATGACTAGACCTTCACGCTGCGCCAGGGGCACAGAATAAGGACCCTCACGCGGGAACTGGAACCGGTCAAGTCCACTTCTGGGAGCCTCACAATCAGTCCGCCACAGTCCGTGCACTGCGAGTTCTCGCTGCCGCCTTATCTCCTATCCCCAATGTTGTGGGTCTGGAACTCCTGAATGAGCCTGCTAACAACGATTCCCTCCAAGGATGGTATGAAGACACAATTCGCGCCATCCGATCGGCCCTTCCGCCCCGACATGCTGATGAGTTTCCCATCTACGTCGGCGATGCGTGGGATCCGAACTGGTATGCATCCTGGACGGGACAACGACACGACTTTGTGGTATTGGACCATCATGTTTATCGTTGCTTCACACCTGAAGACTTGAAGCTTACTGGTGACCAACACGCGCATAACATTCAAACGGACACAAGAGGATGGTTCACGTCTCTCTCATCGAAAGCTAAGGGTAATTTCGTCATCGGCGAGTGGTCCGGGGCCTTAGGTCCCAGCTCCGTCGGTCTTCCCGGAGCGGATGCTGGAGAGCAAGACCGACAGAGAAGGGTGTTTGTACGTGCGCAATCTGAAGTTTTCGATGCGACATCCGCTGGGAGTTTCTTTTGGACATATAAGAAAGGTCAAGGCTGGGATGCTGGCTGGTCTGCCCGAGATTCAAGATTGGCAGACATTTTGCCTCATTGGCGTGGTGGCGTGAAGAGGGGTATAGGAAGAGGGAAAATTACCGACAACGAGAAACAGGAGGCTTTAAGGAAGGCTTATGGTGCGTACGCTGAGCCTGTGTTCCATGCAATTTGTTCTCAACTTCTTCACGAACCCGCATTTAGATTCCCATGTGGCATACTGGGAGGCTCACGGTCATGGAAGCAAAGAGCCTTGGCGCTTTCAAGACGGCTTCTCCAAAGGATGGGATGATGCGAAACATTTCTCGCAGAACATACCCGCATCAAACTCGTCCCCCACGATTGGGTTCCTTGGTCGTTGGACGAGTCGACGTGTAGCAGACCATGTCCAAGAGAAAGGAACAAGTCCTCAACTTTGGGAGTTCGAGCATGGCTTCGAACAAGGGGCAAATGCTGCTGTTGCCGCGTTGGCCGACTGAGGATCAGCGAATCGATGGGCGGATCGTGATGAAGTCAATTGTCAAAGTTCAAGTGTGCTGATGCGTTTGAAAACAAATGTACTTGATAGCCCCACAATGTATGTACAATCCAATGGAATTCCAGACAGTTGTGATGGATTGCGGCCACCGCATGGGGAATACCTATTAATCAATGTAGAACACATGTTGGTGGGTATAGGGTGTGGAAAGTTGTAGACAAGATACGGATGGAGCCACAAAGAGCTTGGGTATGGCAGGCGGCGGACTGACGATTCAAGCGATCAAGCGATTGTGAAGCTCTAAAGGTGATTATTTGACACCGAGCTAGTTGAGAGGAAAACGACGAGCCCACCTCGTCATCCTCAGTAGGGATTATGTAGCCATTATCCACAAGAAAATCGAAGGCATCCCTGACGAATGTCGTGCACACGTCCGCCCGCGATTGCAAATCAGCACAGGCACTGTTGATAACAATTGCAAATAAACGAACAGGATTGCCTCTGGAGTCCAACTATCATCTCTCTTCTGGAGGGTCGTGACAACGGCGTTGATGTGTACCCCTTCTGGATGTCCATCCGACAACTCTCTTATACACTCGAACAAACGCCGTTGGGGCCTGGATAACGACGGTGATCCCGATGTTGAAGCCAATGGCGGGGGCTGAGGGAGCCGTACCGGCGAGGCCACCGAGTGCTGTGGAATCACTGGGGGCCCTGATTCGACTTGCGTCATTGGCGCCTCCGCGATCGGAGTCGAGGCTCGAGTTGGCATTGGGGAAAGCATTGCTTGAGCCCGATGAGACGCACCCGTGATAACTTGTGTCGCGGGAGCAGAGCTCGAACTCGGACTCGAGGGTTTGGTGGAGGCTTGTAGCGATTCTGACATGTCTGATGTACCCAGTTGTCTCCTGAAAGGATTTTTGTTTGATTTGGGTGGATGACCGGAGGTCTCTAGTTGCTTCTGTGTTCCGGTGGCATGGGTGGCTTCCGATTCAGCCCTCAGGGGCTGTTATTATCATTACTGTTGAATTAGCAAATGAGGCCGGATTAGCTTAGGCTTACGGGACGAGAACGTCGAGGGACTGCTGAATTCATTGATCTGAAGCATGGGCGTGAATAAAGTACATAATGGTGAAAAGGTCAAGTCACTCACGACTTCCTTGGGCTTCGTTCAGTCTGCGTGTCAGATGATCGACTAACGGTGCGTGTGCGTAGAGTACCCTCTGACGTACTGGGACTGCCAGATCGTGGCTCATTCAGCGGGACCCCTGTGGATAGATGAGCGGCCAGACGTTCTCAGATACATGATACTCACGTCCCGGTGCATGGGAAATTCCATTCGAGCCGGAAACCATCTCAATAATAGTACGGATATCTTCAGGCCCCCCCATTAATTCTTCACGCAATTTTCGGAGACTTTCCTCGTCCGCATCCTCCGCAACAACCGAATCGACAGACATTTCACCATCATCCCGTGGAAGTGTAAGTATCATGGATTGGGGTGACGGGTATTGAGTGTCTGAGGTCGCTGTGTTCCCTGAGCCACCGGAAACCGACGGAAGGAAAGCATATGCGGCCCGCCCAGCCATTATAGTCCCTTCCAGATTACTTATTCTGTTCGATAGTTCCTGGTGCTGCACCAATAACTGCTCATTTGTGTTCAATTGTATTGTCCTAAACTCCTGAAAGATCTCCGTGAACTGTCGAAGCTGTTCGTTGGTTTCATTTTGGCTCTGTTGAAAATGGCCAAACTGCTCTACGTGACCGAGCACTTCGTGGAGCTTGGGCAACTAATCGATTCCGTCAGAAATGGGGTCAAGATATGCTGTCTGTAAGTACAGAATACCTCTTCACGCAGCACGCCGACTGCACTGATAAGTGCGTTCATATCAAACATCCAGTCTCAGAGACTGAAATGTAAATACCAGTGCCCTTGGCGGCTTGCCGGCATCAAATCACGCGCTCGTGACCCTGAGAAAGTCACCCCACCTAAAATGATTCAGGAATCGAGGCCCCACAATCACTAAGCGTTTGACATATGGTGGGAAGCAGTACAAACAAATAAATTTCTGGGCGTACGCTGTGGCCAACTCACGTTTGTTGATGTTGAGCTTTCCTGTGTTGGATTACTTGCGACCAAAGTCAGTGCGCATTCAGAGCGCCTGAGACTACAAGACACAAATGTTGGGTCTTAGGCTTCGTTCAGTATGAAGAAACAGGTTTCTTTGGCCTGTTTCTTAAGGCTTCGTTCGGTATGGAGAAACAGGTTTCTTTGGTCTGTTTCTTCCTGTTTCTTAATACAAAAATTGCGTGTTTTTTTAGGTAGAAGAAATGAGAGAGAATATTGAATTGAAAAACTGGAAGAAACAGGCCTGTTTCTTCATACCGAACGAAGCCTAAGTTACGACTTCTCCTCAGTTCACGTACAACGGGACTGTGCGAGAACGTCGCTAGTCCTTATTTCCTAATACCCTCCTCTGACGCACCTCACGACACGTCGGTGTACCCTAGGCCAAGCGTGAAGATATTGCTGTTGATATGACATTCCGATGCCCTTTGTGCCGATGATTGGCTAGTCAATAATATGTTACCACTATTGAAACAAAACTAAAAGTTTCATTGTTGTTAGTGCTTTGTCCCTTTGTGCCACTCAGAGATGTATGTGTGAGCTGAGAGCACGATATCTAATGACACTGATACCGTGCTCAGATTTTCACAATTGCAACTTTGAATATTTGCGGAAAGAACGAGGTGCTAAAAGGATATATAGTGCTCACCTACAGGGATGGTATAGGCGATGAAGAAACCTTGGTATTCCTAAGCTCGTGGGTGATGATGGGGTTCCCTACCACCTACTTACCTCACGCTTCCAGTGAAGGGAACCAACAGATTTGACGTCAGAGGAGTTATTTAAGACATTGACGCCATCTGGACTTCGGCTGAATAGTCGTCGGAAGCAACGTTACGAACGGGACGGGTGGAGTTGGCTCTCCGTGACATGATCCGATCAATCACCCTCTAAAAACACCGGGGCTCGCCAGCCTAGTACAGCTGATGCCACTGGTCAGCGATCTACTCTTCTAGCATCCACTTTGCCCGCTGTGAATGCATTAAATATCAAGAATAGACTCTGGCTTTAGCCCTGTCGTTGTAATGTCGGCGTTACAAGCGGCTGTTGCCAGGCACCCAAAATAAAAATCGTTTACAAGCAGCGCAAGCAAATTTTTGAATAAGTGCTATCCACAACTCTGGTGCTACAACGTCTGAGTCGAGGAGCGGACGTTGGTATGGATGAAAATGGCTGATGCTGATGTTCCTAGGTAAGATAAATGACATAAAGCATACAAATGGCGACAGATTAGAGGCGTAAGTCATGCTGGACTGGGCAATTCCTCGGGGAGGGCAACATATCGCTCCTGTTAAGAGACCAACCCAAATAAGTCCATGTAAAAGGGCGAGAGCGAGAGTAAAGACTAGTTACCGCATCGTCATCAAGACTCTCAATCAACCTGAGGTCTTCAGCGACGTCAAATGCGTCACTGAAATGAAAATAAATCCTTTAAATGCAAACCCCGAGTAGAAGTCAACCCACAGAAAAGACTCAGCCGTCCACTCGCCGACACTGTCCTTCAGCGCCCAAATAATATCGTTCACGTGGACTCCTCGTGCGTTAGTGTCCTTGCGCATCAACTCCCGTACACACTCCACCACAAGGCGCTGGGGCTCGGGAAGAGATGAGAATGGCAATTGCACATGTGAAAGGGCAATTGAGGTCGGAGTGGATGGTTGTGGTGTTGCTGAAAATCCTCCGTGATCTGGAGTTTGGGCCTGGCTACCTTCGGAGTAGGGTGGGGGTGTATTGCTATCGGAATCAACGGGCTATGGCCATTTCAATGAAATCGCAAGTGGACGTCACGATCGCACGACCTACCAGCTGAGGACCAGAATGCGAGGCGAAGGAGCTAATAGAGAAGAATAAGTGGACCAGACACATGCACGCCAGCTTCCATGTGACTGACCCAGGTCTGTGAGTGCCGCTTGAGATGGACGAAGAATTAGTCGGCGAGGAGGGTAGCTCAAATGTACCGCTCAGGCCGACTGAGTCAACCTGGGCACCATTCGCCAAGGAGGCTAAAAAAGATCTTTAAGACTGAGATTGCCAAAGAAAAGTGCATCGTTCACCCACGAGTTGGGGTGGGGTATGCCGCAGCCGCAATATCGACTGGGCCTCGGCTAGGCGTATGTGGTGCTTCAAGTGCTTCATGTTGTGCAGCACCAACCCCCGTCGCGCTGCCACCATTTACAATAGAGCTTAATGGGCGCTCAGGATGAACGGACGCCATTGGCGTACGAGGTGATGGACGTTGAGGTGTAGAATGAGTATAATTTGTGTCTGTAGTGGCAACCACACTCTGGTCCTGTAGATTCTGTAAAGAATCCTCGATATTCGAGAGACGAGCAAGGATTACGCTCTGTTGCTGGAGTATCTGGTCATTCAGACTGCGATGCGAGTTCATTGATTGTTGAAGCGATTCAATAAGAGCCCCGAGGGCTGAAGCCATAGCTTCCTGGCTTCTCCGAAAGCGATCAAATTGCTCTGCAAAATCAAGCAAGTAGTTGATGCGAGGGAGCTTAAAGGTCAAGTTCAAACAACACGTCAAATACGGATGAAGTTATTCGCACCTCTCGTTGTAAGAGACTGGCGGCTTCGAGAAGGGGAGCAATGGACTCCATACTCACGGTTGGTGATTGGCACAATACAGTGAGCAGGACCCCAGCCTCTGCTGTCGAAGCGGTACAACCACAGCTAGACAAGTTACAACTGTCACTCTATTGACTCGTTTTAATGTGACAGACATCACATGGCCGTTGATCCGTAATTGAATGGTGTTTATTCATCTTGTGTGTGAGCGAATGTGACAAGAATAGGGTGGCGACGGCCCCGACAGGACGTCGAAGCCTCTTGATTTGAAGCGAGCCGGTAAATACATAGATAAGCAAACAGGAGGCGATGGGGCAGGTGGAGGGTAACGATGAAGACGAGTGAGAATAACAACGGGGATTCAGACAGGAGGGAAGAAGTCAAGTTACAAAACAAAGGGATCAGCCGAAAGGAAAAGCCACCGTAAACACCCGGGATCCAACTTGCAAAGGAAAACCAAGGCTATACTGCCTTAACCAATGCAAAACCAGACATTCAACGGCAACCTAACCAGAACCGAAAAGAAAATTAGTTAAATAATAAACGACGAAGTCGTAGAAAAAATCCAGCGTGCGCGGACGCAAGAAAGTAGTGGCTGAGAAGCCTAAGCGTACCGCGGACGCAAAAGAGAAGGCACGGAGGCCGAAGCGCTCAGCGGGCGCGCATAAAAGAAAGATGGCACGGAGGCCGAAGCGTACCGCGGACGCGCATCAAGAAGAAAAATATAAATCGACGTACCGATCATGCAGCAGAAATCAGAACCAGACTCGCAAACAGATAATCAAGAAAATGTAAACTGAACATCGCGGATGATCAGCTTGGAGGCGTCAGGCATTGAATAATGCGTACAGAAGACGAAGCCTAGCAAAGGGCACAGCGGATACCCAAGAAAACGACTGAGGCGCTGAGGCCGGCGCACACAAGTCCTATTTAATCTCGTTCCTCCATTAAATTTAAACTATTCGTCTATTAGTGTTGTCATTTAAATTTACAAGTGCCCGGGCCCTCAACTCGTGCACTTAAACTTGCGAGACATGTTGAAGGGAGTGTTGAAGGAAGTGGTATTTGGCGACGCCGATCGCCTTTTCACTCGGACAAACATATTGATACGCTGCAGAACGGGAACTCTTATACAAGTCGATCTATGCCGGTCTATACACCATGGGCAAATGACCGTCTGGATAGTTTCACAGCATGTTAGAAGGATACAGCGACTGGCACTAGTAGTAGGAACGAACCTGTTCAATACCAAACCCTTGAGTGCTTTCAGCTCTCGTCGGACCTCTTCTTCAGCGGGACCAAGAACATTTACGCTGCCACCAGAACTACCCATCGTTCCGAGTCGGAAAGAAGAGGCAGCAGGGATGAGGTATGTTTGAGATGATATGTATGCAATCAGATCAGTCACCGACTCCAGCGTCCGAGAAAACGAAGTAGACCGTGATATCGCAGCTGTTGAGTTGGGGTCTTGTGTTGCTGCCTCGGCTAGCCGTACGACGGATGCACACAACCTCTAAAGAGTGGTCTATGAATCCAAAATGCCAGCGTGAACATGCTGAATGCGCACCTCGGGCTCTACTCTGGGAGATATGTGCCTCTCGACCGAATGAGGAGAAGGGTCAGATAATGATTCGTTAACTGTCTGTTCTGGATTGTCTAGCTGATTAGAGGCGGGCTGCATGGTGGTTTGTTTCGCAAGGCTCGTCAATTCCTTATTCAGTTGTTCAACCAACTGGAGGCCATGTATCCGTAGACTATGACGAGATTCGAAAGAATCATTCAGAAGTGGGAATATGTAACGCTGGTGATGGCGCAGTCTGAGTACTGGAGAAGACTAAGAAGCGATGGGCGGCGATGAGACCGACCTGGTATAGCATCACGCCTACCCCAGCAAGCGCCCCACCATAGCCCAAGGCCCGAGTCAACGACACCAGCATCCCCGGAAGTTTTGAGGGCGGGGAAGGTGGAATGTATGTCTTCGGAGGAACAGGGGGAGGCGTTGACTAAACGGAAGTTGAGTGTGGCAAAGCGCTGTGAGGACATGCAAACCTGCCGTAGGTTCGTCGATTAAAGAGTCGACTTCTTCATGGGTAAGCCCCTTCGACTCCAGAAATCCTCTCTTCTTTGAAACATCCGAAGCATGAATAACCGGCGTAGCCAGGAAGTCGCGGGCTTGTTGCAGCAGCATTGCTCGATCCTCCGGCCACACTTTTGGGGGTTCGTCGGGAGTGTTCTTTACATGGTCATTTCCCACCACGCCTGGGGACCTGGGATGAGATGCTGAGCCCTCAGAAGAGGGCGCGGCCATGCTACTTTCATCCCCTGCGCTCTCCCTGTCAGCTTTGCTGTCTTCGTCAGCCATTTGGGCGTGGGAGTCCCGTGACCTTGGTCTGTCGCAGGATTCCAATACTGGCTGGCGCTATAACTGTCCTATCGAGTGGGTGTAATTTACCATTGCTATTATGGAGCATAGGTCTGCTCTAAGGAAAGTGGTGAAGGACTGCTCTCAGAGAGGGCTATATGTGGCCTCGAAATGGTCTGTGATGTAACTCTTTAGGCATATTTTGTCTAATGACTCAGGATGCAGGGCATCGGAATTGCTGCTGTCGTATCATACATCGCTGCATTCCGATACGTCGTTAGGGCGACGGTTTTCGCTTGATACGGTACTGTCATCCGGGACTTATAAGGGGAACGGGAGCATGCAATCCATTTCCACGAGCGAAATTGGCCTATCGTCAATACATGATTCTTTAATGGACGAGAGCTCTCCTGTCTCTGACGCGTATGAGGAGCCTCCTATAACAGAAGAAGAGGAGGATTTGTTTATGATTGCGCGTGCGCATTATGATGCCAAGGAGCATGAACGCGTTGACTTCCTGTTGAGGAATTGCAAACACCCAAGAGCGCGATTTCTTGGTTTGTACTGCCGATTCCTGGTCAGTACCACAGTGACTAGTACCCTTTCTTAGCGTACACAATTTTATTGATTTAACATGCACAGGCGAGCGAGAAGAAAGCGTACGATGTTTGGATGTCCCGCAAAGGTTCAAAGTTAGACAGCTGAAACAGACCTATAGACTAACATCGTTTGCCTAAGAGGTTAAACCTGACATACGCAATATCGATGCTCACCCCCCTTCACCAGTGAATGACGACCTAAATGACATCCTTGAACAACTCGAAGGCGTCATCGATCCATTTTTGATCTTCCTGTGAGGCTTCTTGTCTCATGTATGAGACGTGCCACCGATGATTTATCCTCTAGAAAAGGTGTTATACTGAAGGGTCTAATACGGAAAGCTGAAGCTCTCGAATGCGCGGTGCTTTCGCTACGGGCATACCCTTGGAATTGGAGTTGTTGGACCTTACTTCGTGAAGTGGTAGATGACTATGATGTGGTAGCGTTCCATACCCTTTTGTAACGCTTATCACTTCTCAAGACCAGCTTATTTGTTTCAGATCGACCGCTTACGCCCTTTATTACCAAAGCACCCAATGACGAAATTGTTCATTCTGAGTGTGATGATAGATGGACATGCAATGAGCCCAGATTTGGAGGAAGAACTCGACGAGATGCTCCAATTGTTTCCCGAAAGTCTGTATTTGAAAACATTACGTGCGCGTTATGCTTATAGTCTTCGAGGTTTGTTCTCTCTCTCAAAGTCTTCATCAGCGTTCTGACTTAAGCAATGTTATTGTAGATTATGAAGCGGCTGTCAAACTGTTTGGTGAAGTGCGGGAACTGGATCCATTCAGAACCGACGACGTTGATACATACTCAAATATTTTGTACACGATGAAAAAGCAAGCTGAATTGAGCCAGCTTGCTCAACACTTCATTGGCGTCAACAAAGATAGACCAGAGGTTAGCCTAGCAATCGGTGAGTGTGTGTGACATCGTGTCCTCAGTTAGTGTTCATGGAGGGCCCAGGAAACTACTACAGTTTGCGGAACGAGCATGAGAAAGCTGTCAAATACTACCATCGCGCTGTCAATCTGGATCCGACCTATGGTGCTGCGTGGACGCTCATGGGTCACGAGTATCTGGAGATGAAAAATTCACATGCTGCGATTGAAGCTTATCGGCGGGGAGTTGGTGAGGACAGAAGTGCTTACCATCAATCAGCGTTTCAGATCGATGACCATGCATAGACATCAATAAGAAGGACTATCGGGCGTGGCATGGCCTGGGCCAAGCATACGAGCTATTGGACATGCCTCAATACTCGTTGCATTACTTCCAGCGGTCCACAGCATTAAGGTGGTTAGGGTTTTTTCGGCTTGAGACAATGCTAATGGTATACTGGCAAGGCCCTACGACATCAGGATGTGGAAAGCTCTGGCGAAGACATACCACTCCCTCGAGCGGTGAGTTAAGGTTCCTGATCCCAAAAATTGCGGCCGTTTATGTTAAACTCAGTTATGCCGAGGCTATCGAATGCTATAAGCGTGCGTTGATTGGAGCGAATAAGGATGACACCAGTTCGTATCATGCACTGGCCCAACTTTACGAGCAAATTGGAGAAGCAAACGAGGCCGCAGCTTACCATAGGCGGTGCGTCGACATCGGCCAGCGAGCCGGCAAGCCAATACACACGTTCTCAAAGGACGCAATTGAGCTTGCTCGGTACGAAATGCTGAAAGGATGGTGGTCAAAAGGACCTTTGCCTTCGACACTACATCCGGATATGTTGCCTGACGCACCTCAACCAATCTCGAGGTTTGAAGGGGACATGATACTGGCTAAAGAATATCTAGAAATGATCGCCACCTCAAACTGCGCGGAAGTCAAAGAAGCAGAAGATCTCCTCAGGGTTTGGAAGAAGTTTGTCGTCGAATAGACTCGCGATGTGCTATCGAACAGCGTTTAGTAGTAGGCGTCATGCTGGGCAGCTAAACCAGATGAGTGGAATTGTTTGATATATCAGCCGAAGTGCCGTCACAAGCCCAGTACCGAAATCTGGAAATAATCAGATTGCCATTTCATCGTTGCAAAGCTACAAGAGGACATCAATGCGTTAATATATTCGCTCCACGGCGGCGATCATATCGATCGCTATCACGGTCATTCCTTCCGTATTCCCTGTCATCGTATCGGTCACGTCCGCGAGGGCTTGCTGATCTTCTACGCTTACGATCCAAGTCATCAGTATCTCCGTTCCGTTCAGATGGAGGCTGCCATCCACCGGCGCTCTCGTTTTTGTTTGAACCGTTAAGGCGGCGCTCGAGACGCTGACCGGCTTTTAGAGACGATACCAGTTCTTTGGAGGCAAGACGAAGGTGCATGAAGTTGCAAAAACCACCTCGGTTGCATTCTCCATTCTCATTTTGCCGGCAGCATGCCTCACGAAAATCTGTGACTGG
The DNA here is from genome assembly GCF_015039405.1 of Cantharellus anzutake. Lineage (NCBI taxonomy): Eukaryota > Fungi > Basidiomycota > Agaricomycetes > Cantharellales > Hydnaceae > Cantharellus > Cantharellus anzutake. The sequence goes on from NW_024066953.1 coordinate 1,615,207, forward strand.
TGATAATTCAGCATACAATGGACGACCTGAGGGAAGATTAGTAAGCGTGCAATGCCCGATGAGCACAGAATGCCAGAACATACCGGCATACCAGCGACTATTGAGCTCGTCCACGGCAGCCTGTGCTTCAGCTTCCCACTCATAGCGAGCATAGACATTGCCTATAAGATGATCTCCAACATTGTCACAGACGTGCAACTCCAATAAGTGCCCATACTTGGCCAGTTCGCTGAGCATAGTGAGATTCGTAAGTGCCAGAGAGAATCCGGATAACGTACCAGTAAAGATCCTCGTATACAGCATCGAAGTTGTCTTGCAACTCTTTTTCTGTGAACTTGGCATTTGGGTTGTGGGCAGGATTGTGATACACATTTGGAAGCAATATGGTCTGAGAAAATGGCGGCTTTATATGTTTTCTAGAACACCTATCCCCATGCCGGCAGGCTCCAATCTATGCGGGGGGAGGGTTGGATTGGTCAGCGGAGTTCGATGTCGAACGCAGCGTCCGCCCACTTTGTAATAGAAAGAACAATTGACACGATCTTGCTCTGTTAGATAAACGAGGCATTAATGGGTCCACATAGCATCAGATATGTGGTCCAGGACACGTACCAGTTCCAAAAATTGAGGCAAGATGATGAGCCATGGCTGGACTGCAAGTTCGCCGGATGCAAAGTCGGTTGTCCCTGAAATTCCTCACCTCCGGCGCTTCCACCTTGCTCGTCAGGCGACGTCTTATGTCTTCCTCCACGAGACGACCGGTGACACCCACTGATATTACGCGTGAAAGTGCCCCGATCATCAAGTACCGGTGTCCCAATGGACGGATTTTTGCTCGCGTATTTAGAGGTAAGCTTTGCCGCAAACTCCGGCAGGTGAAATAAATCAATGCATATGGCATACGTTGCCTTCAGAGGATTCGATTGAGGACTGCGAAGCAGTGATTCGCAACAAATTGGGGCTACCCCCGGAAACAAACCTTCGCCTGGTTCAGCTTCAAAATGGAGAGCGCATTGACTTAGAGGATGGTAAGAATGACCGTATGCATTTAATTCATTTTGGCAGTTCATAAATAGCAACGCAGAGGAAGATTTCAACGCGTTGAAGGAGAGCTCATATTCGAACTACTTCCTCGAACTCGACGTCTCGTTCGACGACACACCTTCCAAGTCTTCAATTTCTGTCGATGGCTGTTCCGAAGAAGTGCCCATGAGTAAGGCAAGTGCTCAGCAAGGTTCTGCAGCTGTGCTTCACTCAACTTTAAACACAGCGTTTTGCCGCCAAACGCCCGAGAACGTTTTCGCATATGGTGCCAGTCGACCCGGGGCACATGGAACCTTCCCATTCGCGTAACAAATCAGCACCCCCGTCTTTAGCAAAACAAAAGAAAACTCCTGAGGTTTGTTGAAGCTGTTTTGTGTTACACCGCTCATTCAGGCTCTAGCCAACAAAGGTGCGCAGAAGCAAGAAACGAAACGAAGTCCCCGGAACCCCCAACGGGAAACAAAGAAATGAAACCATTCCACCTAACCCACCATCAACTTCGGTTCCACCGAAAAAGAAGGTTGGTTTTGATTTATCTGACCTTCTTTCAGAGAACTCATGTGGAATCCACAGAAGGGAAAGCAAGAAGTCACTGGTCAATCGTCCAATGTTGATGTAAACGGGTCTCATCTCCATATCGTGTCTTCCCCTACCCCACGGGGAAAGGGTGTGGGCGACACAAGCAAACTAGATAAATCTCTGGCAAAGATTCTTGCTGACCTAAATTCCATGTCACGAGTCTTACCAAATCGCAGCCTCTCGCCCGGCACTCCACCAGATGACTCAATGATGTCTTTGCCCGTCAGGACGAGTAAGAAGAGGCGTAAGTGAAGCCATTTATCGGTCGATTTTTCCGTCCTTTGAAATTGTATTACTGGTCCCATAGGGGTCACAAATAGACAAGAAACCTCCGCCCGTGAACCGTCTGCCCAGGATTCTAAGAAGTGGAGAAAAGGCCCGGGAGGGTCCGTCAGTGGGGTGTCTGGTGATCATATTCCCTCCGAAGTCGGGGCTCAACGAGATCCAACACCTGAAGTTGATATTCGCAACGTCAGCACACGGGGAACGAGAAAAAGTTCAGGCAAACGTAAACGTGTTGATCTCGTGCAGCATGATAGTACTTCTACGAAAAAGAGGAAGAAAGAAAGTTCTTCCCTGGGAGTTGACACCCACGAGCCCCTTCAGACATCGGAAAACACCCCTGATGATCAGGACTCGGTCATTGTCAATAATCTCCTGGTGGGCCTCAACGCAGGTGCTATCCCGCCTTCACTCACTCCTGAAACGTCTCCGTTTGCTCTATCAGTGAAAGTGTTACAGAAGTTAAAACGCAAAAGTGGTCCAAAGACAGTCAAGGCTCCCAAGTCGCACATAGATGCCCCGAGTCCTACAACATCGCTGAATTGCGATGTATGCAAGATATCTGGTCACACCGAAGAAAGCTGCGCCCTTACGGGGGAACGAGGTCCCGAAGAGCCCAGACCTCATCCCTCAGAATTAACAAAGAAGCCGATTGATGCTCACGGTGGAATGGAGAACTTGGCTACGGCTAATCTGACAGCTGCGATCCTGAAGGACAACGGGGGATATCCTACATCTGCCGTTCTTCCAAGTGCTGATGACGACGCCGCAGGCTCCTATAAACATCAGACATCGGAGGAGCTGGCAACAGGCAACCTTCAGCTATCCGGAAGTCCTTTAATGACATCAGACGGCTTCAGTTCATACCAATTCAAACCTCCGCAGGCCCATGGTACCCATGGTACCTCAGCGACCTCGAGTGGAGTAGATCGCGCAGACGAAGTTACCGAAAGTGAGGACGATATGCAGACGTCTAAAATGCCGAACGCACATGACATTCCTCAACACGGTGCAGCGGCTACAAAGCCACGGATATCTCCTGAACGGATGACGGCGCGCGTTCTTGTCCCCGAATCAGAATCTTCTCAAGAGGATGAAATTCATGTTGGACGTCACAACGCTTCACAATCTTCCCAGCGGAGAACCAGGACTTCGGCTCTCCTAAAGCAGCTGCCAGAATCTCGAGTAATGGGATATACCACGGATCCTGCGTTCTCGGAGGCCGTACATGATGCCAATTTGATTGAAAATTGCACCCCAGCTGAGGTCGAAGTTGCTGCAGGTGATTCCGACACTGGTGAGCCGGAGAGAGGATCAGATTTATCAGTGGAACTTCCCAGCGGCACTGCGGAGTCTCCGAGGGCTGCAGAAGAGGTGTCGCATGCCCAATCACAATCGCCTCTTCCTTTATCAAATTTGAAGTCTTTCGCGTCTCCACGTCAATCTAATGCGCCAGCGAAGAGTCGTGATTCTGGAACGCTCCTGGCGCATAACTCGCAGTCCCTGCCTCAATCGCTCGGTGGGCACAATAGCAAAGTGATTTTATCGCACTCGAGGCGCGTGGAGCCAATCTCAGAGGATCAATTTGCTGAAATGGAGAACCTCCCCGCCATAGATGAGGCTAGGGATCTCCAACATAGACAGATTACATCCTCTAAAACTCCTCTGCCGGATTGTCAGGCTCCGCCAACTCCAGCAAGTCAAAATCGTGCGGCTGGAAATTCCTTGACAAGAGCAATTACTTCGGCAAGTGGATCCACTCAGACTGCTCTGCGTGTCAGAGGCTTGAAGACCGTGAGGAGGGCAAAGTCAGACACGGTCAGCTCTACGCCCAAGGTTGGGAGACGCATTCCTAGGGCCACTGTTCCGTCGCCTGAGGGTGGGGATTTGCAAGCGAGTGGGTCTCAGAATAGAGCTGATTCGGCTGCATCGAAAGCCCACAAGCCAGAACACCATGCTTCCCCGACCAAGGCGGCATCAATTGAGAACTTTGACCATGACCAAGATGGGGCGAGTTCGGACGTAAGCACCGGTGCCTCATTTTATGCTTGAGTTGATGAGGATTTGTTACAGGAACCTAGACGGTCACAAAGGAAAGTTGGAGCGTCTTCGGACAGAAGGGCAAGGCTCTCTAACGGGACCAATGTGGATGATGTATCGCTGCTTGTTAACCGTTCGAGCCCATCCCCTGTTGAGGACCTCGTCGACGCAAGTTTCTTAGACTCGCCGAATTCATCGCAGGCAATGGATAAGCGAAAAACCCCCCTTTTTGTCTCGTCGCCACCCAGCACCCAGCACCCAGCGATCCCTTCAACTCAAGACCACCTCCCGCCACGGATGCGTCCCGGAAGAGCTAGCCAATTGCCTCCTTCATCCCGCTGGCCATCTCTCATGTCGCTCACAACTGATCAAGTTCGCTCCGCCGTTCAACACCGTTGGAATGCTTCACTTGGGGGATCATCCCAAATGAATTCTCAAAATGCAATTAATAACGACGATGCCAATGCAGACAAATCCGATGAACTGGATGAATCGGATGGTGATCGTGAGAAAATTCCGACTTGAACGCAAGTGAGACCCCAGTCTTAGTGGAACTCGATGTGGGCACGGCCCCCAAAGATTTCTTCGCAAAATGCACTTGCGAATCTTCTGGGCTTGACATTGTGATTTATCCATGGACGCACGATGCACACTGGTGGATTGCCACATTAAGATCCTACATGTACATAGTAACCTCCTATACATCTCATGTTGCAATCTGTCCGTCGCATCCCCTGATTGTCAGTAACTGGTAGCCTGAGATATGGGTTTACCCAAATCAATGTTCCCAGGCTCTTAGATCTCGTATGCGAAGTCCACCACAACAATTTGGTCCACAAACTCACTGATTTGATCTAAACAATTTTCCCCTCAGCTCATCATCTGGGAGTATCATGGCAATGACATACCGCCCGGCCAAGGGAAGCGAAGTATTCCCGTGTATGTGTACCTTGTGAAAAGCATAAATGCAACACCTTGTGAGAGTGGATGACGAGGCAGACCAGATGTTGCTTTCAGACATTTGGATGCAGCAAACTGTTGCGCCGTCGGAGCGGGAGAACGATACGATAGTCAACAGTCCATTCTCCGATGGTGTGAAACGTTTATCATAATCGAGGGCATCTTTTAAGTGCAAGACGCACAGCTCGCTGGGCTGTTGGAAATAATTAAACATAGACAGAGGTCGACGAACTGATGGAAAACATACCGTGTTGAGGACAATTTTGAGTCCATCATAAGCCAGGTTTGAGATATGCTTCCCGGAAAAGAGTATCCAAAGTCCCATCTTGTCGCCCCATTCAATAGGAGAGTCTAATGCCGCCTTATCCAGGACATCGATAACTTCGAGCATGTTTTCGACGTATAAGATGAGCCCTTCTTGACTGACTGCGACGAAACTTCCACCATCGGGTGAAACGTGCACCGCCGTGAAGACAACCCCATCTGCCAGCTCTCGAGCAATAGGGAAAGTCCCATTTGTGTCCGTGATCCATCGATGTGGGCTAATATCTGACGTGGGGTTCTTGAAAGGAATATGGGCTCGCGATGAGCAGAGTCTTGTGTCGTTCCATAGCGACTCTCTGGTGAACTCAAATACTTTACGACCTGCCTTGGGTGGCTTAGAAGGTGTTGCAATTCCATCCTGGGAGATATTGAGTTCAGGAGCAATTTTTCCACGCTCCAACACCACCAGCCGGTCACTGAGTGAGATGAAGACATGCGTAGCACTCAGCTCCACATAGTTGATACGGTCAGGCCCATCGGGGTTCCAAGCTCCACCTTCAAGTCCTTCAGATCCATCGATGGGAAATTCCTCAACAATTTCTCGGGTCGGTACGTGCCAAATGACAACGCGACGGTCATGCTCAGAAGCAACCAATAAAAGAGGGTAGACAAAGCGATATGCCCTAGTCCGGATAGGGTTCCTGAGCATTCCGAAGGGGACCATACACCCCCGGAAGGGATTCTCAGGATCGTTCTCAAAGTCCACTGCTCCCTCTGCGTTTTGCTGTTGCTCCAACGTGGGTTCGCATGGGACCTGAAGATTAGGCAACATGCTGTGTTTCACCCATACTTCGTGACAATTTTCCCCCCGATCAAAGATAGCATATCCATTTGAGTATTCTATGTGCGCGAACTCGCGGACAGCTTCCTGCTTGTCCAGAATTTTCGGTTAATTGTGCGGCGATTACTTGGGAAGGTCAACTGCACCTGATACATGCACCACAAGTCCTTATGTGTGGATGCACACCGAACGAAAAGTCCTCCTAAGCGCAAATGGGCGGAAGGATCTCCGTAAAGGAAGGGATCCGCTCACCATCATCTGAGGTATTCATGATCAAGCTCTCGGAGCTGTCGATCTTGATACGATGAGGAATGTTGCGCGTAAAACTTGACCGTTCTACGATCCTCGGTCGAGGCGGATGAAGGCTATCCCCCATCCTCCAATAGCGGTCCAGCAGCACGTTGTACTGGCCTAGTTCAATCTCGTGAACTCATAACACACTGAACACCTGTTCATGCAGCTCACAAAAGCCTTTCCAGGAAACAACTCCACGTAATTTTTGCGTCTCAGTCTGATGCTCTTTTATAGCTTCCTCCAACTGCTGATGCGGTTTCGCAAATCCATGCAGTACGCAGGCTGAATGGTACAATGTCGATTCATGGGTCAAGAAGAAATTGGACCAGAACCTCGAAAGCAAGCGAATATTCAGCAAGTCAAAGACCCCCAGCCTGTCGGCGATTGCTAAAAGAACCTCCGAAGACAAATGTTCGAGTTTCATCGGCTCGGCAAGGTGTCAGTCTGAGAGCAGTTTCACATCACGTGTCGCGTGCACAGCTTCCTAGATTAAAATTTAATGGGCTCGCAGACCCCGGCTCTCCCCCGACATGAGCATCACACCCTCACGGGCCATTCTGGGCCCGTTAATATTGCAGTATATGCCAAGGGGTTTTCCAAGTATGCTTTGTCTGGAGGTAACGACAGGACGATCAGACTTTGGAATCCTGAATTGGGTGCCGAGATAAAAGCATACAAGGGACACGGCTATGAGATATTAGGCATTGATGTGTGAGTAATGGGGAAATACTAGTTAGTTCTTTCTCATGGGTCTGACGTCGTTCGATATTGGCGGCCGGAACAGGACATCTGATAATGCTCAGTTTGCCTCTTCGGGCGGTGATCGTGTCGCGTACCTTTGGGATGTCACTTCGGGGCAAACCATCCGTCGTTTCCAAGGACACATGGGGAAAATAAACGCCGTGCGGTTTGGCGGTGACGGTGCTATCCTTGTCACTGGTAATATGCGCACAAGATCAACAGGATCGATTTTTTGATTGTCTGTTTCCAGCTTCCTACGATCGTACAGTGAAGATCTATGATTTAAAGTAAGTTGGAGTAGAGCCGAGCTCAAGTTGATGATAATCGACCTATGGAAGAGCCCAGAACCGATCTCCGATACAAAGCCTTGATGAAGCTAGTGATAGCGTAGCCTGCGTTTATGTCAGTGCTGCGGAGATTGTCACTGGGTCTGTAGACGGCCACGTTCGGACGTACGATATTAGGAAAGGAGAGTTGAGGTCGGACTACCTTGGCCGTGAGTCCCAGAGCATCCATGATGTGCACGTAAAAATAACAATGACGAACAGATCCCGTCACCTCGATCCGACCTACGAAGGATGGATCAACATATCTCGCCACCACGTTGGACTCCAGCATCCGTCTCATGGATTGCGCTAATGGAAGCGCACTCAATACATTCAAAGGTCATAAGAATGATTCTTATCGAACCAATGCCACTTTTGGTTTTGGAGAGGCCAGGATTGTATGCGGAGACGAGGACGGGCGGGTGTGGTCGTGGGATTTGCTGACGGTACGTGCTTGAGTTATGTATTTCATCTCCTGCGTGAACCACGTCCCATTGTCCTGCCAGGGCAAGCCAGAAAATCCAAATCCGCCACCCAAGGCACACAGCAAGACTATCACTTGGACAGAACAGCATCCAACCAAAAGGGATGAGCTCCTTACGGCCAGCGCGGACGGGACTGTGAAAGTGTGGCGCCACCCATCCCCTGTTTCTTCATAGCCCAGGCGCATTGACATATGTCAGTTCTTTGTATCCAAATGCCAAAACGGGTGTTGTTGATATTCTCGTGGACTTGACACGACGGGGGTCGATTAAAAAGCACTTAGCTGGGCGCGTGATAACCTTCACATTGCTCGAGCCTTCACTTATCCGCTCATTGGCTACGCTTGTCGATTGACAGCCGCAGGATTCGTTCCAATCTCAGTTTCCCCGTCCTGCGTTAGACATGAGGAAGTGGGGCTAGTTTTTGGTGTCAAGACCAATCTCACGGTATAGTTTGGAAGCCATGACATGTACTGTTCACGTTTGGTTGCTGTTAAGAAACCATGATGCTCTCAAACCTCCTGCAATCTGACGTGTGGGTTCGAATTGACCGTAGCTCCTGAGGCTGTTCTCAGGTACATCATATTTCCCGCTCCTATCTGGGGTGGCACTGGCGCAGAGGGAGCGTGGTGAAAACCTGCCTCAATGGATTAAACATCCTGTCGTGTTTACGCCACCACGGTAAGGCTCTGGCACACAACTCTTGTAGCGTGGCAGTGCGGCATCCATGCATGTGGTGTATCCGGGTGAGTGAGGACGCGTCGCGTTAGAATTGAGCAGCATAGAAATACGTGTAGAATAACGCTCCAGAGGCGCAGGCTATACCATAAAATAGAATTCCAACCGTAATGACTGAATATAGCGGGCGACTAACAAAGGGGGACTAGTAGGGATGTACTGGGAGGAATAGATGAGGTAGGATAGAGTAATGGCTGTTCCGTTGACGACGAAAACGATGGAGGGCTAAAATTGCGAGCGACATTGAACGGGTCGGGGCTCGGGTCGATACGTAAACCAAAGTTTATCGACCCCAGTACCGAATCTGAAGGGCACGAAAGGTTTAATAATGTAATAATGAAAGGAATAACAACGAAAATCGATGATACAAGGGCGTGGAAATGCGTCAAGCACAAGGGTCAGAGCGTTGTCGAGTTCATCAATTAGAAACTTCATGGATGAAAGTTCGTGGTGGGACTGCTGGAGGGAGGGTGCTGCTGGCTTTCAGCACTGCTTCTCCGTAGGCTGGGTACTCGGATCCCCAAGTGTAAGGGCCAACTGCGCGGTTATCGCTACGCGACTCGCCCGTTGTCCCTGAGGAACGTTGACGCAAGAGGGGATCTTTATATATACCGGATATCATTTGTTGTTGTTGAGGCAGTACAGCTTCTGGAGAAGGCACGTAATAGGGCTGCGGTGCGTGTTCGTAGGATCGTGGCGTGTACGAGTGCTCAGGGGAGCCTGCAGGCTGCAGGGGCGAGTGGAAAGGCGCGTGGGTTGGAATGACATCCGCCTGTGGGGAGTAGTGATGCTGCCGATGTGCAGATTCGGCGGTGGGACTAGAAGCTGATCCATACGACATGCTGGGGTCTTCAGAACGCTGTGCACCCGGGCGATAGTAGCTGCTGACTTCCGAATATGAGCTTTGGTATTGGACTGAAGGTGATTGTGTCGATTCATGAGCTGGATACTGAAGAGATGGGTACGAAGGTTGTTGAAACGACTCGGGATGATACAGGTGTTGTGCGTGAGGAGGAGGGTAGGTTTGTGCACTGTGTTCAAACTGTTGCCGTGACGACCCTATCTGACCCTGATGACCAGATGCAAGGCGGTTTGGGTTGCAGCTGGCCGTACGGACGACTGATACTGTGACGAAGTGCTCGATGCTTCTCCAGCGGAAGATTGGGTTGGATATGCCCGTTGAAGATACTGTTCCATCTCGGCCGTAAATGAGTCCGGTGAAGAAGATGATCCCCTGACCGTCGGATGTTCGGGTGCATTTCGCATGTATGTAGCAGTAGAACGTAAATATTCATTTACATCCTCCATTCCAGGGCTCAAGCTAACGACGCCACTGGGTCCGGACACGCTGGTCTGGCGACTAGCTGAATTGCTTCCTGCTGGCGATTGACTGGAGAAAGATGTCCGCGGAAACTCGGTTGATTGTCTTCCGGCACTCAACGAACGGTAAGGGTGGTGGAGTCCAATCGGCAACCCAGCGGTCGAGGGTCCAGCTGGCGCTGGCTGATGCGATTGCTGGGAGGAGGGACTTCGCGATAACAGGTTCTGGGTCGTGAAAGAACGTCCTTCAGAGTTTGAAGTGGCAGAGCCCGAAGATGCAATATGGTAGTGGAACGATTGGTGTTCTGGTGAGGTTTCAAATGGAGCGGTGGAAAAATCTTCCAGCTTCACTTGCGGGCTGCAGGGCGGATCTACGGTGGATGGATGGCCTGCTGGTGAGTCCTCCTCCAGTTTAACACCATCCTGACAGACAATCGGGTCGAGTAGCGCACCTGTCGTAGGCGCGTATGACTGCGTATGCATTAGCGGGAGTTAGTGATGGCGTAATTAACAAAACACCACGCTACTTACATATTTCTTGATCACTTTCTCTAGAGCGGTTGGAATGATCTTCCATGGAAAAACTTTCAAGTCCTTCTCAATATTCCGAGGTTTAGGTTCTCCGAATCCCATAATAAGAGCGAAGAAGGAGTCAATCCCTTTTCCTGGCTTGCTCTTCACTACCGTTTGAGGCTTGAAACCTTCTAGATTGCGTCGGATCCGATTCTTTTCCTCGATGCTGAAAGGAGAATCAATGATCATCTCGAGTAGGTAGATGAGATCGACTGAAGTAATAAAGCATTCGTCCGCATCGTCCCTATAGATGCAGGACACCACGATCGACGTGGGTTGGTACTCCTCAGGTGGAATAGACTTGAAAGCGAGATGAACGTCGGCCCCATCCTGACGACGCCAAAATTGCACGAGTCTCCGGCGACTAACAAAATCTTTCTCCGACCTTACAGAGGAACTACTAAATACGTATTGACCAGCATGTGGAAAAAAGTACGCACCATCCAAGAGCCATGTTATTCAAATCCCCCTTCATCAGAAGTCTAACTGGGTTTCTCGTTGTTCTTCGAGATGATAGCTGGCTGGTTCGAATTAGTGTAGACGGGATCAACGGTTTCCCGCTAATTGAGGTCCTAGCTCCAAAACCTCGTGGCCTGTGCGTACTCGCTGTAGACGAGGAGGCTTCCTGTTCCCCCTCCATTCCAAGATCGGGTGTGGACGTATCTGCAGAGTCCTGAGTCTGAACTGCAGAAGCTCTTCTTGAACGCCTCTGGGCGAGTGGAGTAGGTTTCCGTGGTAACGGGGATCGTTCACGGTATGGTGCTTGGGTCGAGTGGGGCGCTTGTGCCACAGGGGGGGTGGTATCGGTTTCTTGATGAAGAGGAAGGCGCATGCGCTCCTCAATCGGGCTGTTCTGCATCGCTGATGAGTCATGACCCGAACTAGGTGTTGAAGGTGGCGCTGGAGACGGGGTAGGGATATTGCGAAACATAGATGGCGCAAGCGCGTGCGGCATTCCCGGCAACGATGTCGATCGAGTGTCGAGAGACGGAGGCTGGGGTCTTATGGAGGAATCGTGGTGTGTGTACTGTGGAGAAGTGAACTGCCGATCTGGGTTTGGCTGCTGAACATGTTGTGTCAAACCCCGGTCAACAAATCGAGAATTCTGTACTTTATCTCCCCTTCTCCCCTTGGGTACCAGCTGTGAGTACGGCCCAGAAGGGGAACGCACGGCACGGTCTTCCGAAATTGGTAGGGGGGCTGTCGTGTTTCTCGGTGCTGCTTCTACAAGCAATTTAAGTTGATTCAGTGCATGAGGTGCGGGGCGAAAGCGCTGAGGAAGAAACGCGAACAGGGGGATGCTGAAACCTACCAGTATCCCAATACATGAAGACACCGATTTGGGCAGTGTCCAAAACAGCGTGGTTTGCCGTTAGCTGAACGCTGACAGGAACATGCGGCAGGGTTGACTGCCGCTTTGGAATAACGGATTGCAGCATAAATTTCATCTGCGAACTTGGCTGATGCAAATCCAACGGCTGCAATGCAACCAGAGTGTCCAGGGGGTAGTCACCAAAACATATACGAAAACCGAAGGGAAATGGTATCTGCGATTGGGTTGATTTTCCTTCCGAGGCTCTCGAGGCTGCGAGGTGTATTTGCCGTTGTAGATGGGGAGGGGGGACGAAGTCGAGACGTATCGTGAGTGGAATATTTGGCTCTCCCTCCTTGGGATGGAACTGCGTGATAGACATGGTACGGCGAGAAGATACGATAGGTTCAAAAGGCGAAGATGGTTCCGAATATGGGTCTTCATCGGTGCTCCGAGGTCCTTGCGCCCGTAAACGCTCGTCCGGAGCTCTGTCTGGAAGTCTCTGCCAAACCGAGAGATCAATTTCAGACGCAGAAGAGGGGCCTGGGGCAGGGCGGCCGTCTCCTTGCATCTCGATGAGGCTGGGAGTGATGTCTGAGATACGGCGCAAAGCTAAGGTGCAAGGGGGTATCTGGGTTAGAAGGCGTCCACGCAAGTGAAAAGGTAGGGGAGTGAGTCAAGGGGACGAAATGAAGGGTCTTTCCGCTTAAGATCGGGCGTACGCTGAATTAAGGACGAAAATATTAGGGATTGCAAGGAGTAAGGGCAATCGGCCTGGAGAATTACTTTGTGAGTTTGATATTTCAAAATTGCGACGCCTCAACGCCCGAAAGATGGCAGGGGATGTAAGGTAAGGTATCAAAAAGCGCCGAATGATTTAGTAAATCACAAAAACGCGTGCGATATGCTAGTAGAAATTAAGGTTTTAGGCGTCCAGGGAAAAACCGCTTCTCCAAACCTGTCCTTTGACAACCGATCGCCCTGACTGCACTCAGAAGACAGGCCGCGTTCACTGATAGCGGCCCTGTGGTCTCCAGGAGGATCAGGTGCGCTGACGAGGCGTGTTTCGACGATGGATCGACTGAATACAAAGCCTTGCACCAGGCGTGAGGACTGTACTCAATTCGGATTGCATCCGAAAGCATGGCGCCGATAATAAAGCAAGACCCTTTTTCGTATGCATTCAGTGTTGATCCAAGCTTCCTCGGACGGGAGATCTGGTCACGGCCAGATCTATGAGCGCATGGGATCCTACTCATTGCACCTCGAGGACGGCAGCGATTTTGCTGAGCGTTTTTTCGAGGTCATCCGTTTTATTTTCGGAGAGCCTTTTCCCGTGACCCCCCGCTAATTTCCATATCGGGATCATTTCTGGTTGCCATTTTCAAAGATGGGCGCCCGCAGCGAGCATCAAACGACAAAATTGATTTTGACTCAACTTAGGAGATTTTCGTGACTGTGTTGTCGGTGGCAGCGCAACAACAGAAACTCAAACGGTTTTGCCCTTCAGGAGTTAAATCGTTCCGTGGCAGAAACCGAGTCGTTATTGAGCTGAGGCACTTTCCTATCGACATCCCAGGATGCCGTTATTTCTATGGGACCAGCGTCTCGTTCCCAGTGATGGCATCATCCCATCAGTGGAAACATTCCATATGGCACGGCACCCATTTCGCTTTCTGCTCTTCCCCCACTCCCGCTACTTCCTCCTTCCATACACGTCCAACAGGGGGAAATCGCCCAGTTCTGGAAAGCAGCGCGCCACACACCCCGCACGCGTCCGTAAAAAGCGTGTCATATGTAGAAAGCAGGTCCTGAAATATACCCAATGCGTCATTGGAGATCAGCGGACATCGAACCCAAAGAGGGATAGCGTAAACCATTGACCGACCAGCATCAAAGGAATTGAGAAGCGGTCATAATGCTCGGTTAATAGAGTGGTGAAAAATTGTGACATCTGGTTATACACAATATGATCAGACGGTTCGTGAGGGAGCTTCTATGAACATCCACGCAGAACACAAAGGCATCAAAACGACAGGCATACCGCCATCAATAAACGCGCCTTGATAGGTGAAATCCGGGGCACTCACTTTTTCGCCAAGTGCCAGGCAATTAAGTGATATCACCCGCAACGGAACCTCATCTGACACAGGCGGCGATAATCGAACGTAGACAATAGACAGATCCGTTACTTCCACACGCAAAACAATAGATTCACGCTTATAGGAAGGATTTTGGCGTATCACGGATATGATTTCGGTGGTTTTGGACTGTGTGAGCAAGTGTTGACGTGCCCTGGGCGGAAACCATATTCTCAACTTGAGAACTTTCGGACGAACCGTGCTCGCCGTTCGGATAAATTGAGGGAGGCCCAACAGAGTGATCCGCTTGGATGAAGGCAAAGAGGAGAAACCGGCAATTGAGTCGGATAATGAAGGAATCAGAGAAGAATGTGGTGGGAGTAATTGAAGACCGTTTTTGGGTCTGCGAGGTTGTACTGGGGACCTGTTTTTTTGGGCGGGAAAGTTACAAGGTTCAACTTTCTGTAACAAATTTCGGAAATATCGGCGATAGACAGGAGAACGAACCGAGTTGGTGGTTTCTGGACACGCGTCGTTGTGGGCGTTTGCGGTATCCCGATAGACGTATCTGCCTTCACCACGGCAGGTTCTTCGATAAACGGATGGTTCTTATCACTCTCCTCTGATGCTCGAATAGCTTTTTGAACCCCCGCACTCTTCAGCGTGGTGGAAAAGCTATTTAACTCATTGAACGCCCGCCGAATGTCGAGGGGATTGGAAGAAAACAGTGCTCTAGTCAACTTCCTGGTAGATTGAAGCTGCTTCTCGACATTGCTAAGGGCATCCAGTCTTTTCTGGAGCTCCTCGATTGACTCAATGGGCTGAGGCTTGGGCGTTGATCCCGCAGGGCTGACCATTTCCAAGATGTCAACCCAACGATGGTGGCGGTGCACCAATAACCCTCAACAAGTTGTTTCAAAATTCATCATCAGGTTGATATGAACTCTGGCGACCCAAGTTCTCAATGCAATAAAATCCTTTTCCAGTTGAGACATATAAACAGTTGGGTGCCTTAGGTTGTCGAAAGCAATATCCCACCTTGATTACACCAGCGATCAGCCTGATATCAATACTGCTGGCCAAATACCCGGATCTCAGGCAATTAGAACTTCGGAAGAGGTCGCGAGTCTCGGTGAAGGCACTAGTACCATGCATCCGCATGGGGCTTCGATACATATATATCGACTACTGTACTATTAGTACGCTGTACATTAACAGTGATGCGGAACAAGCATTACACCCTTGTCATCTTGATATGGCTCATATAAGCTTTGTAAGTTGTCAAGATTGCAAAGGAGCATCCTAATTCCGCAGAGCCGCCTCCACATCCGCGTCAAGTGCATGGATGAGTAAAGACTTGATCATATCCTCCGGAGTCCTAACCGTCACAAGCCAGTGCCGAAGGACTCGGCGCAGCTCAGTCTCATTCCGACCCACTGTGAGACTTTAAGCGCGGCGAACATCAGTCAAACAAGAGCACGGACAAAGGTATTAGTCGCTACTTACTATCCCCGCTCATTCAATGCCACTCGGAGCTCTTCGAAATCAAGACGATCTCCGAATTCCTCATGCGTAAGTAGCCGGTCATCGTCGGAAATGTAACCGAGGTGCCTCAACAGTCGTCGGTTAACTAGAGAACGGGGCCCTCGGTCCGACAACCCGTACACTCTGCAAAATTCCTTGGGATCCACGGCGTAGCCTACTATCAGAGAGACGTACCTGCATATTGTCCATGCTAAGTCATTGTCGAGCCCGGCTACACCACGTCTGGAAGTGTCGGATGGAGTTGATGTGTTACTCGACTCGAGGAAGAACTTGGCTTGAACTAAAGCTTCAGCCCTCTTCTCTTCCTTCCGGCGGTATATGCGGTCAGCTTGCGCTGGTAGGATTGTGGTCGAGGGAAGCATGCCGGGTGCATATAGAACGATGAGCGGAAGGGCTTCCTCTAGGATGACTAGAATGAAGACGAAGGGCACGAGTCTGGGATTACATCGCAACTGAATCATTCTGTAAGGTATGAAGGCAAATTTATACTCACTTGCGTAGATCTCTCTTGTGCGTTCTAATAAACTGGGTTTCCCATCTTGTCATTAACGGCTCTGGCTTTCCCGCAGCTTTGCCTTCTCTAATACGTAAAAGAATGGCCCGCATGTGTTGGTGATTCCGGTATTGTGCCCTTAAGCCCTCCCAATAGAACTTGAATAGCTGCTTCGCTTGATGGACCAATTTAGAGAGTGTACTAGCCCCTTCAGGTGGGGGAGTCAAGATGCCATGTCTCTCAGCGTTTCTCAGATCCTTCCCGACTTGATCCAATATGGGTGATGGGCCATTGGGAGGAAGAATAATCGTGGGTGGGGGTGTGAAATTAGAAGTTGGGAGCGATTTCTCTTTTGCGGATACGGGATGCTCAACATGGCCGGAAGGTGAGGATGGAGGAACAGCTGACGGGCTGTCTTTTATGGGGGCTGGGCGAAGCTCTATCTTTCTTGACTTGGCTGGCGTCGAAAGTGGGAAAGAGTCCAGAGGCACATCAGTAGTATCTTTCTGGGTGATTGAAGGCTTTGCGTTGACGGAACCACATGCCGGGCTGGTATGAAAGGAGCGAGTGTTTAGAAGGTGAAATGTTAGGAAAATTCTAGGGGCTGAAATGTATTGGCGGCGACGCGTCCGAAGCGAGGGGCAGTGACGATTCTTGCGCATCCATCCGATGCTAATCTGCGCTGTGCCGTGCGACTGAGTGCCAAGTCAGAGCAGAGCAAAGTCAGACTGTTACAGACCCACATATCTAGCCTTTGCTGGCGCCATATGGCCCGAATCATCCGAGGCCTTCCTGCTTGTGCAGCGACCCTATTGTTGGGCGTATTCGTAAACGATGGACACGCGTTCCTGACTCGTCCGTGGCGGCCGCCAAGTTGAATTCTTTTCAAAGAACACGTGACTACAGTCTGCAAGCCAAGCCACATTCAAAGTCAAAGGGCGCATCAACATCTTCTGGCGATGACGAGGTATCAAGATGATGATGATGATTGGGAGGATGATAAGGACCAACTAGAATCCTCCGCCGGCGAAGACTACGAAGAGGATGAGGATCACGTTGGGGACGCTTCGCGCAGCAACACATTGATTGGGGAACTCGAGGAGCCGCGACCTGCAAATTACTCTGGACAAACGCTATATAGTGGGCTTTTTTTTTTTTAATTCTATCCTCTTGCCTTAATTTTTTTTTCCATCAGGGATGATGATGGAGGACGACATAGACCTGGATCCCGATTATCAACGAGGTTCGTGGCCTATCCGCCTGACTCCCCTGCACGTTTTCTGATCCCCTCAACATAGCTGTCGTATGGTCTGAAGCCGCCCAGTCCAAAATCATTGAATCCTGGATAAAGCGTTTTCATGTGCCTGAGATTCTCTTTCGTTCGTGCCCCGGGACTTTTTATCCCCGACCTGTTCTAATTTCGTCTCAATAGGAGTCATCGCGCATCGGGACGGAGAGAGACGCGTTTGTATTGATGGGAAGCAAAGACTAACATCTCTGAGGAAGTGAGTTCTGTTTTTGGTTCACATAGTAAGATGACAAACTTGGTTAGGTTTTTCGATGGGGAGGTCGGTTTCATTCTCCGCGGTGCCGAAATTGTTCGCTGACGCCACTCAACTTCCTCATTAGATTCCATGTAAGTGCTGCCGCTGAAATCAGAGCGAATCTGCTGATTCGCGGTGTAGACATCGACGAAAAGACAGGGAAAAGGTATTATTACAAGATGCGAGCAGTGCACCAGTCGCGGAAGGTCAAGCCATTGGAACTATCGATTGCTCTGAAAAAGCGAATGGAGAATAAGCAGATTCGCTGTGAAGAGTAAGTGGCCAGAGCCGAGGTATATCTTTCCTGACTTTGGTCCTAGGTACCATCATATCACGGAGGCGCAGGAAAGAATGCTTTTCGAGGTAAGCAAGTTCCTCAAGCCACTTTCAATGGCCCGGCTGACCGTCCACTTTGTCCTAGCGAGTGCAAGTAAGCATCAAATATCGGTATTATTTACGAGCATCTCGATCTAACTCTACATCAGAGAGGAATGACCCTAACACCGGCAGAGAAGCTGAGAGCCCACAACAGCCCTTGGTCGAAATATTTGAATTCAGTTCTCCAAGAACAAGTCCACGACACCTCGCTCTCCGAATTAATCAGCTTCAATCCTGCGCGTAATGCCGAATTTTTGGCTCTTGTCCGTCTCTGTTTCATCATGGTGCATGGATTGGATCTTCCCCGACCGCCGACAGATGCTGCGTTGTCGACATGGCTCTCCAAAAAGGGTAGACCAACTGATTTTTTCAAAGAACAACTGAGAAAAACGATGGATATATTCAATTATATTGCGACTAGCAAGGACTTATGTTCTAAGGCTTTTTGTTCCAGCAAAGAGCTCAAGCCACCCAAGGGCGCCGTTTCCAAGGCTTCACGACCCAGATATTCACCAGTTGAATGGGTCTTAACGGCATTGTTAATTGCCAGACACACGAAGGAAACCCCCCAAAAGTTGGCTGATGCCATCCGGAATTTCCGAGAGGAGCTGAATAGGTTTCACTTTGGCGAGAAGAAGTTCAATGGAAAGGTGTTCGATCGCTTTCGCAGTTGGGAGTTTAGCGAGTTCGGTGAGGCAACTCCATCCCCGCGCAAACGCAAACGGAAGGGCGAAGAAACGGATGACGATTCGGACGATTTATATGAGGAGCGAGACGTTCTCCCTGCGAGTCAGGGCGTCGTCTCAGTAAAGGAGGTCAAGAAAACTGTCCGCAAGTTCTCATCATCCAGGCCACGGTCTTCTGGCTCTATCTCGACCCCTACACCCGCCAAGAGGCACAAGGCGAATGGAGAAGGGCTTATTCAGCTCATTCCTCCTATACCATCTTCATCTTTTGTGGGACATTCGATGGACTGGGTGACAGTTACCACACCACCGGTGAGATGTTGCCCGGGAGGTGCACCGCTTTTCGTTTCTGACGCTTCTTCATCACAGCAGATGGGGTTAGAGGGAGTTGACTTTGGGCAACCCAATGATCTTCTCATGAAATGAAAAGATTGCGCCGCGAAGCTTCTCGGTTTCTCGGCTTATGCTTTGCTTCTACCTTCGACGTCTTGATGTTTATAATCTAATTTTACTATCGTTTGTCAAGCACTTCATGTATACGCCTGCCACTTGTTCTGTGTGCGCTTGTTCCTTTGCTGAATTACGCAGAATTGCTTCGAAATGAGACTTGTGTGCTCCCAGTTCCCAGTGCTTACCGCGTCCGCTGCATGCTTCAGAATATCTGGCTGTCTTCTCGTACGTCGTACCCGCCTACGGCTCTTCGCATACTGATCATCGGCGTATGCTCAGTTTGCAGGTCTCAATCGTCGCCTTTCAAGCTTTGCTCCTGAACTATTTTCACATTATTATGTTCGGTACGTTGTCTCAATTTCTTTTTTCTAGCGTCTGCTGCGCGCATCGGCCTCCGTGCCTACGCTGTCAATCTTGCCTTAGCGTCCGCCGAACGCCTCGGCTCCCATGCCTGTACTCTATTCGGTGCATCTTCACGATCTAATTCGTGGTTTTTTTCTTTTTGCGCCTTTGAGTGTGCCTAGTTTTTTTGTTTTAACCTTTTTTTCGTTTTTCGGCTCTTCCTGAACTCGCCACCTCCGTGTATTTATGTAATCCGGGTCACTCAAGGTCGCGTCATGTCTGGAACAAACGGAGTTATGACGGAGTAACGGATTTAGCTACAAGCGCTTGATGTATCATGGCCAACCCGCCATCTGCCACGGTCTCTAGGCTTGCATCCAAATCTAAAGTCTCTCGTGTTAAGAGATCTTCCATCTCTGTTTCTAGCACTAAGTGGCGCACACCCTGGATCCAATAAAGATCCCACATGGCATCACGCGTCTAATTGAAGATATCTTCCCCTGCAAGCTTACACCTTGAAAGCAATAAATCTTTTGAGAAGAATGTGGGAGTGTTGATATTCAACTCAATCGGGCAGTTCCATTATCTGTCGATCCGGAAGTCATGGCGGGCGCAATTGGTGGTCTGTTAGAGCACGAATCTGACCGGAGATCCGTGGCAAAACGATCAAAAGCAACATGCCACATAGACAACAGCTGCGGTCTGAGCACTCGGGAAATGCTTCCACGCTGCTCACTCGTTGCTTAGCAACCTTGGAACGGCTCGCTTTATCCTGAGTCTCCAGGCGGTCGGACCCGCACCTGGATTCTCCCAT
The DNA here is from genome assembly GCF_015039405.1 of Cantharellus anzutake. Classification (NCBI taxonomy): domain Eukaryota; kingdom Fungi; phylum Basidiomycota; class Agaricomycetes; order Cantharellales; family Hydnaceae; genus Cantharellus; species Cantharellus anzutake. The sequence continues at coordinate 1,635,336 of NW_024066953.1, forward strand.
GGCATATGTGCGGCATTGGCAACAAAATGTGGCACGCAATATTAATCTTATGACGCTTCCATCAAATCTGGCAACCGAGACGGATGTATAAGCATGTTTACATCTTTCGATCCTCCCGACTAGTATTCCCCAGCAAGACTCTCTAGTGGACCAATACCATCCAGCTTTGACGATATGCCGATCAATCACGCTATTCAGATCTACAAGACAGGCGGACCTGAAGTTATCGAGTTGAATAAGATCAGTTTCCCCTCACCGAAACCTGATGAGATCCTGATATCTGTCGAATGAGCTGGCGTCAATTTTAGTGAGGGCTTTTTCCTGATCTTCTGGTGTAGCTCACTTACAATATTTATGGTACTTCAGTTGATACGTATTTTCGCAGGGGAATATATCCAGTCACCCAGTTTCCGTATACCCTCGGTGCCGAATTAGCGGGAAAGGTTCTGGCTTTACCTACGTCTGAAGAAGTTTTAAACGATAAGGAGTATAAGTCACACAATCTCAAAGTTGGAGACAACGTTGTTGCGGTATGTTGCATGCCTTGCCTCTCTGCTACTGCGTAATAACGTCCCTACGAAACGCATTCAGCGTCATACTTCGGGGTTCTCTAGGTATCGAGCAGTTCCTTGGACGCAAGTTGCACCACTTCCAGAAGGAGTGTCCACGCGACTCGCAGCAGCAGCCTGTATCTCTGGCCTCACGGCCTTGACATTCCTCAAAGAAGCCTATACAGTCAAGCCGAATGATTGGATCCTCATTCATGCAGCAGCTGGTGGATTCGGCATTCAAGCTACTCAGGTAACGCGCCAAATCTTCCTGTCGTTTCTCTGTGTCATTCCGAATGACTTTGCCTTCCTCTAGCTTGCAAAGAAGTTTGGGGCGCGTGTCATCGGAACGGTTTCAACACCTGAGAAGGCCTCACTTGCAAAGCAGCATGGCGCTGATTACGTCATTAATCATACCAGAGAGAATGTCGTGGAGAAAGTATTGGAGTTTACAGGGGGTGCAGGTGTGCAAGCAGTTTATGACGGAGTTGGGAAGGACACGCAAGTACCGTTGCTTTCTATGGGTGACTCTTCCCAGCTTATCCAGAGGAGAATTTAGATGGGATGATAACTTCAGCCTCATCGCCAGGAAGGGAACGATCGTGTCGCTGGGAAACGCGAGTGGCGTCGTTCCTCCATTTTCACCACTGAAGCTTGTGACGAAGAACCTCAAGCTGTGTCGTCCAACGTATGTTCATCACTTCACATCCTCTCGTCACATTAATCATATGAATAACTCCTCACAGTGTAAACACCTACCTCGTCACTCCGGAGGAGAGACTCTCCCATATACCAGAATATTTCAATTATCTGGCAGAGGGAAGTGTTAAGGTTGTGATTCATAAGGAGTATCCATTTTCCGCTGAAGGGGTACGTCAGGCGCAGGAAGACCTGATGTCCCGTGGAACCGTCGGCAAATTACTGATTAAAATTCGCAACGACTGATGCAAGGGAAGCATGCTAAAAACCCATGTTTGTCAAGGCCGACGCTGCGTCGCGTATCGGCCCTCCTGTACTGTAAAGTCACCAACTTAAAAACGTAATTGCACAATCGGCTCAAATTTGATCACAAAGAGAGTCTTCGCCCCAAGGAGACCGGCAACGATATCGATATATATGGGTAGTGCTGACACATCAAACTACCAGTGGTCAGCGGGAGAGATTTAAGTATCAAATCTCCAAATATTCACGCCACCACGACGTGTATCGGTTGCCACAATCCGACGCTCGTCAAATGTCACAACGACAGGTCGCCCCTCGGCCACGGCCCGGCCTCCAGTATCCCCCTTGCCTTCACCGTCCTCGTCCGCCCAACTGGCGCCACCAACCTCGACAGCCCAACCCTCTTCCAGATCCCAAACACGCACAACTCCTTCCTTACCCAAGCTCACACACCTCCCATCCGTCACTTTTAACCCTGAAATACCGGCCGTATGTCCGTACAAATTATGTTGATAAGTCAGTGACATTGGCGTAGCATTCGAACTTGTTGAGGGTGGCCGATAAAGGCGGTAGACTTGCAACACTCCGTCCTCGCTCCCTAAGACAACCCACTTCCCGTCAGTCTGAACACCCGCCACCTTCCCTACTTTTCGATCCCATTGCTCCATCGCCAGCTCGGCCTGATGCCGCAAAGTACTGACTTTAGGCTCGGACTCAGGATCCTGACAAGATGAGGGGGAAGTAGGAGCCTCGAACCAACCGAAAGGCGTATTGGCAGACGCCATTCGAGTTGATGTAACACGGGCGAATGTGCCTGAGCTGGAAGAGCCAGGTGGCAAGGCCTGTTCGTTCAATGAGATGGATATCTCGCAAGCGCCAGCCGTGAAGTGGGCAGGGAAGACCGGCACTGAATAGGCGACAACAAGCTTAAAAGTCGATTTATAGGTTCGTGTGAGAGACATAGAAGAAGGTGGGAAGGATGTGTAGGAATGAAGCGAGTGTTGAAGTATAGGACGGAGTGGTGGCGAGGATTGAAATCCCCCGTCTGAGGGTGGGGAAACAACCGTTGGAAGATAGTACACTAGAATGTGAAAGGCTTCGGAAAGGGCAACAAGCAAGGGATGATGATAGGCGGACGAGACGATATTAGATTGTCTAAGACGAGGTGCAAAACCTTCCGAAGAATGGGCTCCCAGATGGTACAGTTTACGACTGAGACCGTGTTCAGGCCCTTGCTCCGGAACATGAGGGAGGAATGTTGTTGAAATTTCACAGACTGAAAAGACTCCGACCTCATGAAAATATGCGAGTCTCAGCACATCTGGAGGTGCATTTGGGGACTGATCTAATGCAATGCTGGTTACCAAGGATCGCTCATCAGGATCGCCCAGGCCCGGTAAGAGCCCTGAGACCGAGGGATCATTGGCGGCGAAATGCGCTACTACGCGGTTGCGGATTGCAATACTCGTCAATGGCCCAGACAATGCCGCAGCTCGTACAAGGTTGTCTTGGTCATGCGTCTGGTTGCCCTGAACATGTAATTTTGTGCAACGACCTAATAAAGCAATGAGCTCCACTTGACTTGAAGTTCGGAGTATCGGTAGCTCACCTTGCTCCCAGTTCCATGCAATCCTGAGGACAAACAGTAGGTGCGCACAATTTCAATACCACTGTTCCATCCGTGATGCGGTAGCTCCTGAGGAATGATATTTACCTATACAATGTCTTCCAATTTTGGCGATGAGCCTGTCGCAGCGTCAAGCCGGCTCGTCGCGGAAGTTTTTTGATAGCCCTTCCATTATGATCCTCGCCATCCGGCCCTAGAGAGGGGTAAAGAATCCCCCTCCCACCTCGCAAGCGTCGAGAAGGATGTTTCTCAAAGAAAAGGATCTTCCATAGGTGATTGTCTGAGCTAAGTCTGCAAAAAAATTTATTCACAGCTTAGGGTTGCCTTTGTGTTAGTGGTTGCACGAGATGAGACGTAGTGACCATCTACGTACCTTGTACTCGACATAAGTCGCATGCATCCAGCCAGGAAAAGATTTGTAGGACCACCTCTTCCACGACCGGAAAACCTTGCTGTTCCATCTTAATGGCTCGCTGTAGCTGGCGCACGCTAACTGAGTGATTGGCTTCTGCTCTTAACGCGGGACAAAGTCCCAGGCCTGGCTATTCAATTCGATCGGGCATTTCCGTTATCTGTTTATCTCCAAATTAATTATGGCTCGCTCGGGGCAAAAGAGCAAATGCGACCTTGCCCCGTAGACGACAGCCGCAGTTCTGGAAGTGCTTCCCTAACCATTAGTAAATTTGGGATGGCTCGCTTCACTGATCCGAGCGTCCGGTGTGGGACCGCACCGGATTCCGCCATCGCGTGTATGCAGCATCGGCACCAAAAAGCGGCACGCAATTTTAATCTCGTTTGAGAGCGTTTATGTTGACGATTGTGAGATGATTGAATATTTAAGGGGGGGGGGGGGGGCGAAGTTGTTGACCTCCGAGTCTCCAGACACTACTAACAGAATAGCAATGGACCTACGCGACGAAAAGACTTCTGGAAAAGACGCCATCGAGGAACTACCCTTAGCTCGCGACCAGGAGGAGGTGAAAGCTCGTGGTAGTTGTAAGAAGAGCGAGACACATGAAATCCCCCAAAAGTACGCCGATCTTTTGGCGTCGAGTACCCTATGTCATCCTTTGCACTCTTTCCCACCTTTTCCCTCATCCTTTGCTCATCACCAGCAACTTTAAGATTGGTACGTACACTTGCGTCTGAAGAAGTCTCCTACATGTCCTCATTGACAACTTGGTCAGTCTTCCCTGGCTTCATGCTGCGCGTCTTTCTTGCAGCCTTGGATCAAACTATCGTGAATACCGCTGTCCCTAAAATTGTCAAAGACTTCAATGTCTCGTCAGGTTATTCATGGATCGGATCAGCGTACCTCCTCACATCTGCCTCCCTTTCACCGCTCTATGGAAAATTGAGCGACCTAATCGGTAGAAAGAAAGTTCTTCTGGCAAGTGTAGCCATCTTCATGATCGGAAGTGCTTTGTGTGGTGCCGCACAGTCGTTTATGATGCTCTCTGTTTGTCGAGGTGTTCAGGGGATTGGAGGCGGCGGCATCCTTCAATTAGTCAATATAACGCTTGGCGATATTGTCCCCCTTTCTGAGAGAGGGAAGTGGATTGGATTCATCGGAGCTACGTGGGGAATTGCCAGCGTTCTAGGCCCATTAATCGGTGTGTTAGAGAACCCTCGACTGGATAGTCTCAGAGTGACGATCTGATGCAGGTGGAGCGTTGACTGACGGCGTATCATGGAGGTAGGTGCTGAAACCGAATAGCATCTCCCGAGCAAATATGAATCTCATAGGTGGTGCTTCTTCATTAATTTGCCAACCGGAGGAGTTGCGGCCTTCCTATTATCCTTCCTCAAAGTATGTGGTCCATGATTCCGCGGTCGCTACTTCCGAATGCCGGTATCAACACGCTATACAGCTCAACCCACATCAGCAACGAACAATGAAACAACACATTCAAACCTTCGACTTCCTGGGCCTCTTCCTGATTGTGACTGGGGTCGTCCTTCTTCTCTTCGGCTTTAACTCGAGCCAGCTTTCATGGAGTGCGTAAAGTCATTGGCAATTGGATATATCCGATTAATCTGGAAACTACCAGCCTCAGAGACGATTGTTCTGCTGGCAGTTGGTGCTGTCCTCATAATCTTTGGAGCTATTAATGAAGTTTTTACAAACCGGGAGCCAGTCCTTCCCCCTCGCTTGTTTGGGACTCGGACAACAACGGTCCTTCTTGCGAGCACATTCACCCATGCCGTATCTTTCTTCAGCGCGTCGTACTAGTATGTAATGGATATTGAACTAGCGCAATTGTACCCCTGAATTGTGATTGAATTTCCCAGCCTTCCACTATACTTCCAAATATTGGGTTCATCTGCTTTGTGCGTTCTGTTTTGGCCGTGGAATCGCCTAATTGACCTCACATACTAGAATGTCAGGTATCCTGATGATTCCGTACTCATGTGGAGCCGCTATCGTTGGCATCATATGCGGCCAGGTCGTCGCTCGTGTTGGGAAATGTCGGGAGGCGATATGGTTCGGTTATGTTGGTCTTGGTTCCCACCTTGTGGACGCATGAATCACGAATCCCGTTGAACTAGGGTTTTATGGCGTTAGGCTTTGGTTTAATGATAATGCTGGATAATGATTCAAGCATGTATGTGTCAACCTTCAAATAGCCATATATTCGTGCGCAAAAACTGACTCACAGTACTGTTTGATTCAGAACTCAGCAAGAGATTTGCCTCTGTATCGCTGCCATTGGGACAGGGTGTTTATTCCAAACTCCTCTCATCGCACTCCAAGCTGCTATGCCTCTCAAGGATATGGCAACAAGTACGAGCGCATTCACACTCCTCCGTATGCTTGGAGGAACAATAGGAATTTCGGTCGGAAATGCTATCTACTCGTCAGAGTTGGAGAAGAGGCTAAGACGGATCCCAAGTATTGAAAGTTTCTTGAATGGGCAAACGGTCCATCAATTGACTAATGACATCAGCAAAAGTCCGTTATGCTCCGGAGCATCAAGAGTGGCTGGAGCATGTGGGAGACAAAACAGCAGATTGGGCACTCCTGGAGCCAATAGTGTTCTCCTGGGAGGGGGTTCAGGAGCAGCTGGGAGTGGTGAGGAGTATGTAATGTGCCAGGAGCAGTGGGAGGAAAATTTTGGTCTCTAAAAAGTTGAAAAAAAAAATTTAGGGAAAAATCAAAAAAAAATTCAGGAACTATAGTGCCTTTAAAGTGCTTTCAGGACATATAATTATTTGCAAAATTGAGGAAGAAATAATGGAGAAAAATGGAAAATACTTTCGGAGACCCGAGAAATAATGAGAACTGGATTGATGGGAAAGTCTGAAAATTGAATAGGAAAGTGAGGGGAAGCCTTGTAAGCATTGTTATTTTCTGCTGTTCTGATTTTTCCTGATTGTTCTTGATCTCACTCCCAGCTGCTCCTGGACCCTCTGTTAGACACTGGTCCGGGGTCGGCACCGAAGGTCGCCGATGCGGGCCGCTATTGGCCGCAATGGCCGCGATGCCTTAGACAAGGCCCGAGGGTAGGGCATTTGGCCTCAGCGACTCTAAAGGAGCACTGTGCCCCCTAGTTGTCTCTTGGCCCTCATTTCGGACTCACTGGGGTTGCCTTGTTGGGGTCAGGACTTAGGGGTCGTGGTCACATCGATATTAGAGCTAAGGTACAATTGTCACGACCATGCATTCCGGCCCGTTAGCTGCCCGTCCCGATGCTGCCCGAGCCTATTCCCGCTGTGCGAGCGTGAGCACGAGCCCCGACCTCAGCCCTATCCTCCCTGAGGGCTCCCTGCTCACTCCCTCACTTGCCCCTAGGCTCCCCTACACTTGGCCGACTCCCCCACAGCCACACCGACCTCCCTGCCCCGAGTCCGCCTCTGGCACCGACCTAGCGTGACTCCGCGACATCGCCTACTCCGCTATGATACCATCGCCGCTATCGCGGCCCTACACCCCTTCGTTTATTTATCTGTTATTGTTTGTTTTGACCCTCGGTCATTGCCGGCCGCTGTGCGGCCAACCCCGCTCGTTGTTCCTATTTGCTTCCGGACCCTTCGGCCTTCGGCCCGGGTCCGCTTCTATTCATTCTATCTTCATATATATATCCTGTATACTACATTATAGTACCTCAGCTCTAATATCAATGTGACCACGACCCCTAAGTCCTGACCCCAACAAGGCAACCCCAGTGAGTCCGAAATGAGGGCCAAGAGACAACTAGGGGGCACAGTGCTCCTTTAGAGTCGCTGAGGCCAAATGCCCTACCCTCGGGCCTTGTCTAAGGCATCGCGGCCATCGCGGCCAATAGCGGCCCACATCGGCGACCTTCGGTGCCGACCCCAGACCAGTGTCTAACAACAATAAAGTATCATACAGGATATATATAGGAAGAAGAAATGAATGGAAGCGGACCCGGGCTGGAGGCCGAAGGGTCCGGAAGCAAACAAGAAGAAGGAGCGGGGTTGGCCGCATAGTGGCCGGCAATGACCGAGGGTCAAAACAAACAATAACAGATAAATAAAGGAAAGAGCGTAGGGCCGCGATAGCGGCGATGGTATCGTAGCGGCGCTGGACTCGGAGTTGGGCCGGAGTCGGGCGCGGGGATGATAGCGGCCCTGTAGGGGCCAAGTGGGCGGGGTAGGGGAGTCGCGCTGGGCAAGCAGGGAAGTGAGCAGGGAGTCCTCAGGGAGGATAGGGCTGAGGTTGGGGCTCGTGCTCACGCTCGCATAGCGGGAACGGGCTCGGGCGGCATCGGGACGGGCGGGGAACGGGCTGGGATGCACGGCCGTGACACCCTCCCAGGAGCTTTCAGGAGCTTCCAGGAGTATTGAGGAGCAGCTGGGAATGAGACCAAGAAGGATCGGGAAAAATCAGGACAGCAGAAAATAACAATGCTACAAGGCTTCCCCTCACTTTCCTATTCAATTTTCAGACTTTCCCATCAATTCAGTTCTTGGGTCTCCAAAAGTATTTTCCATTAGCTGCTCCTGGACCCTCCCAGGAGCTTTCAGGAGCTTCCAGGAGTATTGAGGAGCAGCTGGGAATGAGACCAAGAAGGATCGGGAAAAATCAGGACAGCAGAAAATAACAATGCTACAAGGCTTCCCCTCACTTCCCTATTCAATTTTCAGACTTTCCCATCAATTCAGTTCTCATTATTTCTCGGGTCTCCGAAAGTATTTTCCATTTTTCTCCATCATTTCTTCCTCGATTTTGCAAATAATTATATATCCTGAAAGCACTTCAAAGGCACTACAGTTCCTGAATTTTTTTGATTTTTTCCCTAATTATTTTTTTCAACTTTTTAGAAGTCCCTATTTTTCAAATTTTCCTCATTTCCCTCTATATCCCCCCCTCATCCCCCCCTCATCCCCCCTCATCCCCCCCTCATCCCCCCTCATTCCCCCCTCATTCCCCCCTCATTCCCCCCCTCATTCCCCCCCTCATTCTCCCCCTCATTCTCCCCTCATTCTCCCCCTCATTCTCCCCTCATTCTCCCCCTCATTTCCCCTTCATTTCCCCTTCATTTCCCCCCTCATTCTCCCCCCTCATTCTCCCCCGTTTCCCCTCCCCCATATTCTGCCAGCCCGAAAGTGATTAAGTTGCCAGATTAATCATATATCAGGCCATAAATTTTGATTGTGTATTGGTGAGTCTCAGTGTCCTTGATATATAGTATAGTGTTTGATCTAAATGTTAAGCAGTGTTGTGTTGTGTTAGTCTTGTGGTAGGAGGTATTCATGGGGGATCTTCCCTCTTTTTTTCCTTTTCATTTTCAAATGCTCCAGGAGCTCCCAGAAGCTTCTCACCCCTATACACTTTGAAGCATTTAAATTGTATTTACTGGATATGTTTGTGCACAAAGCAATGCTCCAGGCCCTCCTGGGAGTGCCCTGGAGTACCTAGCCAACTCCGGAGGAAATGGGCTGTTCCTGGACCGGCCAATCTCCTCCTGATTCTCCCAGTGCTCTTGATACTCCGGAGCACTCAGGAGCATAACAATTTTTTGCTGATGGATGTGAAGGGCTTGACTCAGATTCAGGTATGTTGGCTAGGCTTCTTACTCAGTTCCATTTCCAAATGATTTTCGTCCATAGCCCCCATTTCTCAGGTACCAAATTCTCAAGGCGTACACGAAGAGTGTGGCATTTATTTGGTATGTTGTTTAGGTTTGAGCTGCTATTTCTATATCTTAGATAACACGAATGTCCTAGGCTCGTCTACACTCCTATCATGAGTGTTACCTTTGTTTCTGGTGTGTGCTCCTCGAAACTGACTAGTACGCAGCTTATAAGCCGACTACTTCCAGTCCTGTTCGTTCGAGAATATTCGTTAAGCCGGAACATCGTTCGAACTTGGAGAGAAGCGAATCAGGCCGGTGAAACTACGCGTCCTGTATTAGAAATTACTGAGTCGCCAGCACCACAAAATGGTGCTTCATCTGCAGTTCATGCCTCTGAAGATGTCGAACACTGTTAAAAGCTTGGAAGAGCTAAATTAGTTTCTGTTATACTGATTTGTGCTGGGAAATTGATGATTGTCGTCATAACTGGTGGTGCGCTGTCTATCGCAGGGAAAGTCTGCTACTCTCCCCCCTTTGGAGACCCTCGGAAAGAGCTGACGGAGAGAAAGATATACACGAAATGGGGATGAGTCGATGTTCGAATAAGTTCCACTTCCTGCGTGTCAGAACCCTATCATCTGGCATAAGCCTGCCGAAACACTCTTGTAGCGCACCTGGGGAAAGGAAACTAATTTTAAAAAAATAGTGCCAGCATTTGGTGACAGGAAGATTCCCGATGCGTTCAGCATATGATCGAAGAGGTGCATAACCAGATGAAAGACTCCAACTTGGGACATGAAGCTCTGGGAACTGTTGAACGAAGAATAACCAACTGGCGTAAAGTGAAGCCACTGAAGTCAAGAGCTCTGCCACAAATATCCCACATATGTACATCTCGAGTGGTCTTGGAATACATTCAACCGAATACCACAGTGCACATCTTGCATCAGATTCCTTGCATGTTTAACAACATCATCATTCATTAGCGGGACTGCCCCCATCCCCGACCACAGACCGCCTTTATAAAGCGTAGAAGTCTGAGACCTAGGCCAAATCTTCCCTTAGAGTGTCTCCCTTGCAAGCCCGCCAGCCCCCGAGCCCAGTGACCGCACCGCGAAGTGAACCACTGGGCTGATGTTCAGGCGTATGTTGAATTGTCGAGAATGGTTGGAGGCGGATGATCATGTAGGGCGCCTCGTTATGTGTGGATTGCCCTACGCGGACGCGTGGACCGGGGATGGGAAAGAGACACATGATTAAAGGATGACGTGTTGAGGAAAATGAGTGACCCTAAACCTGGACGTGGAATTACCGGGAGACATATCACAGTTATGCTAATGATATCCGAGCGAGCCGGCCCAGATCGGGCGTGACTTGCCCATTGCTGGGGAGTGGATGCAATGGTGTACGCAATTGGAGTGCATACGGGATTGGATACACGTAGTTGTTTTACAGTTTGAGATGAAATTCAGGAAACACCAACAACACATCCTGCGGAGAGCAGAACGTGAGCGCTCATTCTTGGTTCGATCAAATGCTGATTTCCCGAACGAGAAAAGAGCGGACCGAGCGGCAAGCATCATGCAGGCGTAGAATTAAGTCCGAACCACGAAAGAAAGGAAGCCGACAGGGGAAACCAAAACAAGGGCCCCGTACGCAAAGTTGCTTGTAGAAGCCACCTGTTCACACAGACCATAGAGCTCAAGCGAGAGTACCGCAAAGCTGAAAAAGATTAGGTAGCCCCCATTGTGGACGACGACAAGTGTGCAAAATCAAAAGTTACAGTGCTTTAGTTGAAGGGGTGAGCGGACTGTACGGGGACTGTTCCGAACACTTCAGTTCCATCTCCAAAAATTTGCTTGGCGTCATCATACCCATTGCTGATAAACACACGCACGGTCCTGCACGGTCAAAACTCCAAGAATGACAACCCCAATGCCTTAGGATCGGGACAGAGGATCCCAAACTGACGTCGTGCGGATAAGAGCCTTAAAAGTTCATCACTGAGGGGCGAGTGAAATCGGATATTTCCTGGTAAAACACGCGAGCACACGACTCAGAGCCTATAAGAATCGGCGGAGTATACGAATCCAAAGATGCGCCCCGAGACGAGATGGTGGGAGGGAGACGTATCCATGTTTGAGTCCACAACGATACGCCCAGTCCCGTGTACAAAAGATCAGGATGTTCCATGAGTTTGCTTCGCCGAGTGCTGAGGTTTCCATTTTGTGGAGCCAAGTCCTCCACACTTCTTAGATTCGTCAATGTATTACAACGGCGACTTTCTCTGAGATGACGATAGCGCGAGAAAGACTTTGCGAAGACAGGAGAATCGCCTAATTGAATCGTGTTGCGACCTCTTGTGAAACAGTCCCAGATGGGAATGTGGTCGTGATCCTTGATGATGTATTGATGTTACCAGTGTTGCACATGACACAATCAGACATTGAATCAGACCATTTGCAATCTCGTGGTGCTTCCGACTTGGGTCAATTGTCTCGGAGGTCCAAAATACGGATGTAAGCCGGCATTATCGGATTTACCAATAGGACTATGCCGCATCTTGAACCTCCCACCCCGCAACGCCAGCTATACTAGAATCTAATTCTTGATTACATGTCCTCGTAACCAAATCTTCAATCTCCATCTCAGCTGCCAAATTATCCTTTGCCTGGAACCAATAGAGATCCCATTCACCATCCAATGCCAAATTAAAGATATCGCGAAGCTTAACACTACTGCTTGCTACCTGCTGGAGTTTTCCATAAACATGATACCTAGCAATATGTGCTATGAAACTCACAGAGGACAAGCTGGGAACTTGAATATCACAGTCTGCCGAAAGGTCTGAAAGCAGAGAAACCTGTAAATTGTGAAAACTGTGATACTCCTCCTGAGGGATGGCCGTTGGACATGAAAGCTCAGGGTCTAAGCGGGATCCGGTGGGGTCTTGATCCCTATCTGAAGGTGCCAGCCCAAAAGAGCGCCGCATGTGTCTTCGGTAAGTGCCTTGAAGTGCATGCTGGCGATTTAATTCCAATTTGATGGCAGAGGACATCACCATCTTCTCTACTGAGAGGCGATTACGCGAAGGATCCTTTGTGTCACCTGTCACTGAGAAGAACCGCTCAGTGTCCGCGGAATTGCAAACAAGCGACAGAACCAAAATGGCTAATTTCGCAAGTGGATCATCTTGTGGAGCGTTGAGCCATGCCATTAAAGGATTAAAATCCTATGAAAATATTCTGAGATAAGAGCACTTCACTAGTGCTGAGATACAAGAACTAACTGGGATCCGCTTACATATGTTACTGCGAGTCCAATCTCCACCCGGGTATCCAAAAACATCGTGAGTTGATGTCAAGTATGCAATTGCGCGCGGTCCAAGATTGCTTGCAGCTTCATTGGTTTCAAAGACTCGGCAGTAAACCTCTTCCATTAGAGTGACAAGCCGCAAATTAGAAAGGTTTGGATTGAATAATCTTCGCTTCACAAAGGGATTGAGAGTGACGGCAACAATGAAGAAAGAATGATCTATTTTTGCCCATCGAGTTTCAAGACTCCTAAGGACTGCATGGACAGTTGAAGTTGGTGCAATAGAGCGGGGAAGGAGATCTAGGGCAGTGTTTATATCCGTGTAATGTTTATACAGTCGTCCAAAGATCAAGGCAACCTGATCGGCACGCGTTGTTGAGGCCTGACATACATTCACAGCAATGGCTAAGGGGGTGATATCATCGGTAATCCTAATGTGGAACTCTATATTAGACAAATTGTCAGAATCGCGCAAACACTTACTGTCGAATATCATTCCAAAAGTTTTCATTATTGATTGTATCAATGATCTGTTGTGCTTTGTTGATCATTTCCCGCCTTGTGCCCGCAGCCATCAGTATGTTATCACTCGATTTGATAATGATACTTTTGAGAGGTCTCTTTAAGTCCAATAATCGCTGGAGTGACATCACATGTGAAGACCACCGAGTAATACACCCACGGATGAGGGTCTTTGCTGTCCCAGTGAACTCCGGAAGAGTCTTCTGCTCGGAGTACAGAAGATGAAGCGCAAGAGAATGGTTATTAAACCAGTTCACAATCTCACTTGCTTGTGCCATGCGCAACTTGACACTATCAGACTGTTTGATGTAATCACCAAGCACCAACTGAACCTATTGAGGACTGTTAACACTCAAATAGTAGAAGAGGTAGGGACGGACTTGGTGTGCATAACAGTCAACTGTGATTAGCCGAGGGAAATTTTGTTTGAGCATTTTCCGTGCTGCGCGTGACTCTCCCGAAGCATCAGAGACCCAACCAATGAGTTTGAGCCCAAGTTTCTCTTCGATAAAAGTCTTCTCTTGAAGCATTAACTTGAAGAGGTTGTCAGCAGTCTTGCGCGAGCCGGATGTGTTATGGACATGTGTCATCCGAACCTGGGTATAGATATGAGTGAATTAACCCTTTACACAGTGAAGAGAGGATATACCATATGGTTTGCAGAAACCATGAATGCGATGAGATGATTCCGAGATGTGTCACGCCAGCCATCACATTGGCCAGTGGCATAGGCACTGCACATCATGTCAGTGAGGCAATTTTGAATAGACTCGAACTCCGCTGAGAGAAGAGGTCCTGAAACTTTGTTTCGTTGCGGTAGCTTGAATGCAGGGTTGAGCATGTGCACAAACTTCACCATTTCGGGGTCGTCAGGCAGTCGGAATGATATCCCAGCAGAGATTATAACGCGGAGAAACTGTCTTTCTAGATCCTCCTGTTGCTTCTTGGGGAGCGGGGGGATATCGGAAATTCCCTCAGACAAAGATGAATAGCTACCGCGCCGGCCAATTTGTAAAGGGGGTGTAAGATGTGTTGGAGATGGTGAATGCCCGGGGGAATGGGATGTAGGTGAATGAGGAGATATCAAGGGACTAGCGGCAGGTGAAATTTGGAGTAAAGGCAAGTTGAGGCGAAGTTGTCGGCCAGGGAGATGTTGATCAAGCCAAGTTTTCCCCATTGCACGCGCATCTGTGGTTGCATGCTCACAGGTTTCAATATGACGTGCAAGCCGTTCAACAGAGCCCTGTATCTCAGAGCAAAGAGGGATTGCTGTTAGAGTCTGATGTTAGCATTCACGCAAAGTGCATGGACGGATGGGGAGTTTACCTCTCATATGAAGTTGACTAAGTGAGTGACGAGGTGCTGAACCAGCTGTAAACTCACGGAAGTTCTCCTCCTCCAGTCTTGCCGTTTGGGCATTTATGCAAAAATTGCATTTGTGAATAGTGTGGCTTTTATTGTTTCCAATCTTCTCCTCGAGGTCGAGAAACCACTGACGCAAGGGGCTTTTGCGGCCCATCCCAGGTGTCAAGCAGGGTGAGAAAGAGAGATGAAACACTTAGGATTGTACCCTAGGTTTTTATTGCATGCTCCCGACACGGTGAACTAGGGCTGGAAGCAAAAGACCGTCATGGTATGTGCATGGGAAGTTGTTCTTGATTCCGCAAAGATAGACAAATGCAGCATTTGGACATCGGAGTCTTATAAAAATTCATTACATGGAAAATGGGTGCTTGACACGCTTCAGCCAACGGATGCTGATCGGACCATGGGACCATGGGAAAAACATCGTCTACTGAATCAGACATTCGGATTTCGGACCATGTGACCATTTGGGACAATGTCCGTGCAACACTGGATGTTACAGGCGGATCAAACATAGCCGAGTATTATAGGAGGGACAACGAGCCCTCACCAGTGCGGGTGACGTGTAGTAAAATTTTACAAAAAAAGGGCAAGAAATAGAGGGCTAGAGATCTTTATGACTGCGGACCAGCATGCCTTTCGACAGTCGTCCGCTTCGAAGCCAATCCCATTATTTTGGGACAAGATAGGTTCAACGAACAGTACGTGATGGTGCTCCTTGCTCCAATTCCATAAGCTACCACCTCCCTTTGGAATGCGTGCAAGTTCAGACTCCAGAGTGATTTGTGAAAGCACAAGCACAAAATGTTTTGGTAGGAAGGGCATCAGGGACGGTCGCGTCCAGATACCACCAGCATTCTTGTAGAGCGGAGAGCTGGGCGACAGAGTACCCCAGTGACATTGGAGATTGAGGCTAAGGCCGAGTTGACGGACTTGGCAGCACTAGTTGCCCAACACTAAGGGAAAATGCAAGCGTTGAATTGTGGGGTGATCGGGTACCCTCCGGTACAAATAAGGTACAACAACTCACCTTTTGGCATTTTTTCAAGCCACATCCACTGAACAACCGCTGAACACAAGTCCTCTTTCGAAGAATGAGCACCTCAGCTGGCGTCATGTACGTTGGTGAACACTAATCAAGTGGATGTAACTCTGACATTGTGGCACCCTTTTAGCTCATTCCTCATTCAACCAGGCAAAAATTTTGTCCTCGAGGCTGAGGCAGACATCAACATTAAACAAGTCTCGCTACACGAGGATCTCGTGGACAATAGCCGTTCTTCGCTGAAGATCTTCTATTCCGCTCCTGATGAGAATGATGGGTCTGAGGATGGCGAGAGCTCCAAGAGCGTTGGGGAGGAGGAAGTGAACTCGGCTGTCATTGCAAACTTTATTCCTGGAGTAGTCAGTGCCCTTAATTCTTTACGCTCGTCCTTCCGCTCTGCTTGGCTCCCCACTTATGACCTTAACGTGTTGATAGATTGAACATCAGCCTGTCAGGCTGGTCATTCCTGAGGGTCAAAAGGTCTCCTTTGAAATCACTGGAAAGAAGTAAGCAAAACCCTCAATGTCACTTTTCTCAGCTGTAGCATTGATCATCTCATATTCAAGCTCGGTTTATCTTTCTGGAAACATCATTCGTAAGCGACCGGAGTCAGAAACTCGCCGCATTCATGCTCACTTTTTGCATGCAGTCCAATTGCCTGTAGATCTGCCCTCCGATGATGAGGACGACTTCGGCAGTGAGATTGATGCTATGGATGATGAGGAGCGAGACGCGTGCGTAACCACCTTGTTGTCGCAATCACCCTTTCATATCCCTGCCCCTCATCCTCTTGTTCCAATCTCATTCGAAATTTTAGCTTCCTTGCAGACCTAATCCGCGACGACAAGCAGAGAACGAAGGAGCCTAAGAATGCTTCGAGCGATGCAGTCCTCAAGACCAAGAACAAGCGACCGGCTGAGGACGCTGGTCCATCCGGAGTCGACGAAGCAAGGAAGAAGATCAAGACTGCTGACGGAGCCCCAAAGATTGTAGCAACACCAGCGAAAAAGGGAGAGACTCTGAAGGGATCTCCTTCAAAGGAGGACAAACTAACTCCAGCTGACACTCCGGCAAAGAAATCCAAAGCAGGAAAGTCGCAGAAGGAGAGTGGAAAAGACACTCCAGTGAAGAAGGATAGCGGCGTCCCGAAGGAGACGCCGTCACAGAAAGCGGGTGGGAAGGATACTCCAGTGAAGAAGGATGGCAAGGTCCCAAAGGAGACGCCGTCACAGAAAGCGAGCGTGAAGGACACTCCGGTAAAGAAGGATGGTACCGTCCCAAAGGAGACGCCATCACAGAAAGGGGGCGTGAAGGATACCCCAGTGAAGAAGGATGGTAGTGGCCCGAAGGAGACGCCATCACAAAAAGAGGCAAAGAAGACTACTGAAGCCGGTGAAACGGAACCAGTGAAAGCGGGGGGTGACAAATCAGTAGGACTAGCCATTCGATGTTTTCAGAGTTGTTGGCTCACTTGTTTCGACTAGGCGAGGACTGTAACTAAAGGGGGGGTGAAGGTAGAGGATAAGTTGGTTGGAAGTGGGCCTGCCGCGAAGCCGGGGAAGACGCTCTCAATGCGATACATTCTCCGTTCGAAAGCAGGAAAGATTTGGGATCAGAACGTCAAGGGCAAGCCGGTACATCTCATGTTTCAATGGGTCCGCAATGTCACTCATTCATCTCTCCCAGTTCAAGTTCAAGCTTGGCGCCGGCGAGGTCATTAAGGGATGGGATGAAGGTTTGACTGGCATGCATGTGGGCGGTGAGCGGAAACTTGAAGTTCCCCCAGAGATGGGCTATGGGAACCGGAAGACAGGAGTGCGTATACATTGGTGTCAATTGCGACCACAAGCTGAAGGTTTTATACTCTCTTAGGATATTCCGTCTAACTCCACATTATACTTCGGTGAGTGATAATGCAAGCCACGATTACCTCACTGCTGACAACTCATTCACGCTTGGCAGAGGTCAAGCTTCTCGATGTCAGCCCTTGAACGGCGGGATAAACCCATCATCTTCGTTGTCCTCTGGATTTCTTGCTTATTGGATATTAGTCTCAAAAGTACAATACCTACTCCGGCAGCACACGGCTTTCGCAGGATCGTAGGATATGATTTCGCTCACATCCCTGGATTTTGATGTCTCGTCCTATTATGCTTGGTGTGTGCCTGTATGACAAATTATGCATATGGTGCATTGGCGTGTCCTCAGGTAGTTCAGCTCGGTGGAAAGCCGCTTTGACAGTACTGTTGCAGCGAGATCCGACGGGTATACGATCAATGAGGGACGCGAAACATGGGCTCTATTTTACTCGTTGCTGCACGCGTCCCGGGTCACGCTTGCAGACTAGTGATGGTGACTGAGATACATAATATCCTTCTCGTGAGCTGTTGGCACGCTCATCTGTACGTTTACGGGCTAATACGCGTGTGTGCGTTCTCGTGATGACCCTTGCGATTCTGAGTTGTCTCTAGTCTACAATCCTAAGGACTCTATCTATAGAGGCTGGTATCCTGCCTACCTAAGGACCAACACCTGCGGCCTTGGCCACCCCTGAAGCCTTGCGGGGGCTCGTGAGAATATTGAGTTTACAAATACAATGCGGATGACACTTGAAGGTGGTGGGGTCATCAGGACGGGAATGAAGCGGGGGTGGCGTCGGTAATTTGATCTCACCACCGCAGGTCCGGTCGGCGGAGCATGCCCGGGCTGTAGTATCGGCCCTGCGGATGACACACTCCGCCAGGTTCATGAGTTCCACTAAGCGTCCGGTTGGTAGAGCGTGCCTGGGCTATAGTATATAAGTTCTCAGACCCGTTGTTTTCTTCATTCTCGTGCTTCACCAACACTCTAGTCAAGTACAATTCTCCTTGCCAGACTTCCTGCCAAACGAAACCAGCCATGGCATTAGCTATCGCCGCGGAGTTCGCCCCGGTTGTGACAGTTCTTTCGGGGCTTGCGAGCTTCACAAACTCGGTGAAGAACGTAAGTCAACCCTGTTGGCATGAACACATTTTTCTAGCCAGTATACACTATTCGTCATTACTGTTATCAAGACTTCAGGTTGAAAGCTAACGTACTCAATATGTAGATCGCAAACAGGGCCCCAGCGGAGCCAAAGGCCTCGCTCAAGAACAACAAGGACCGCTGGCTCGTCTGCACCGTCGAGAACAAGACCGACTTTCCCATCTTGACCATGGCCAGCTTCTTCTCTTCAGGGCGGTACGATGACCCACCGAAGCGCATCGATCCGTTCTCAGTGATGACGTTCACTTGTTGCGAGGGAGACAACACCGTCATGCAGGGAGTGACCGGAGGCCACTCCTTCTACATCAACGTGGACCACAACAATCACTTCTACCTTGGACTTGTGAGTTATTCTATGGGGTCGCGGCCCACTCCTACACCAAAATACCAAAATCGATGCCGGCCGCTAATGTTCTAAAACTCCCCAGGGATTCTGCAATCCATACATAGGCGGGTACAAGGCTAGCGTGTACAAGCCCTCCGCTAAAGAGGTCAAGGACATTCAAGAGAGTGGGAAAGCCCAGAAAACGGTGGCTGAGAAAGCTTACGACAACTGCAACGAGAATGGTAACATGATCACGTCTGAATGGTATCGCGCAAAGGATGTGGACAAGAAGGACGTGGTGTTCCAGTTCCAGGTTTCTGCCAGTGCGGGAGCTAAGCCGGTATACACTATCAATGAAGTTCGAGAATACGTCGATGAGAAGGAGCATGAGAGCATTGTCGGCAACAATTAGATTTGGGATAACAAGAGGCAAATCGTATGCTAGTACTTCATGTCTATACAAGGATGTTTTCTCCAAGACCAGTACTAGTGTTGATGATGATGATAAATCATTACCCCGCGGCTTCAGACTAGTCAGCTAAGTATCAGACCCTATCAAGGGGTGTTTTTTTGCGCTTCAGATAGGGCCTAAATGGCCTATTTCACTGTGGACGTCCTGGGATGTCCTGGTGAAGCGGCTTGCTGCCAAAAATGGACCTGTGAGAATATCTGGGACGTCCTAGGACGTCCTGAAACTACTTAGCACACAGCATTCTGGTGGGGGTCGCTAAGCTAAGGTTAAGTCCGGTAGTGTACAAGTCTTTTTAAGCACTAGGCAGGCCAGCTCTCATGCTGTTTGCTCATGACGCTATGTACACCGCAGCATGAGTCTCTAGAGAAAGTTTGCGGCACAAAAACGTAATTATCTCCTTGAGGATTTTCACTAGAGTGCGTGCCTTCGCACGCGCTGACCTGCACTGCTTTTCAACACCCTAGTCAGTTGTACAGGAAAAAGTGAACCAT
Source organism: Cantharellus anzutake (assembly GCF_015039405.1). NCBI lineage: Eukaryota > Fungi > Basidiomycota > Agaricomycetes > Cantharellales > Hydnaceae > Cantharellus > Cantharellus anzutake. The sequence goes on from NW_024066953.1 coordinate 1,655,053, forward strand.
GATTAAATCATTATTCCACACAAAAAGAGTGCATAGATGTTCTATGCTCAGGAGAGATCCCAAATCATGGCATCGGGCTATGTCAAGTGTGTGGAGACAATAGCGGAAGTGTTCCGGATAATAGGAAACAAATAGGAAAATGGGGAGCAGAAAGAGGACATCAGGACAGCGACTTGGGGGGGGACAAGTGTACAAATGAGGATAAGACAAGCGCACTGAAAATTGGTCAATAGTATCGATGTAGGGAATGGATGTGTGGTGATGCGTGCTGTGCACGCTTTCTTTCTTTCATTGTTTATTACTCTTTATTTCTCGATGTAAACAATGTATATAAATTGCGGGGAAGGGTGAAACAGGTTTTCACTCTTCTCCTCCCCTGTCGAAATTACAGCTCTATACTGCCTAATTCCTGACAGCTTGAGGATAGCAGGAGTCAACACCAAGGTCGGAACCTCAACCAACCTTACAATCGACTAATAAATCTCCTTCCCTTGCCCAAAGCGCCCATGCGGCAGGGCAAGTGGGGGTGCAGCAGCAGTGGGGGGGTTGGACCAAGAGCTGCGCAGTTGGGCATGTGTCTGCTGCATCCCTTCAAGAATGGGCCGCATTGCAGGCTGACATGCCAATTCATGAGTACGACACAGTATTTTAGCAGATGCAGGCTGTGGCTGTGTCATCGGACGCAGCCTAGCACGACGAGTAAGGCAGGTAGGGGTGCAGATACAAGTAAGGGGAATTTTGGCCAGGTAAGCGCTGGGCGCGCATTCAGGTGTGCTTGGACTAAGCGCTGACATTGCGAAGGGCAGAGTTCTTCATATTACAGCAACCGTCAAAAAAATCTGCGCGTCAGATTTGGATGCATGACCCGAGTTGGATCTCGTGATTGTCCAAAAATGGTCGGAAATCAGGGTCAATTTCGGTGTCAATACATTCGGCATTTAGCGCTCGTGGTGCGGGGGTCTTCAGGTTCGCAAGAGCCTCTTCCGTACTCATGTGAGGCATGGATAATAATGATATAGCATGAATACTAAGAGCGTCGTCGGCCACGGGTCTCAGCAAAGGTGGTCAGGGGATTCCTGATAAGGCAATACTCAACTCGCGATCAATCAGAGGTAAGCTAGAAACTATCTTGTCAACGCACGTCTGTGCGTATTTATACATACACGAAATGTATTATCTGGGGATTTCCCACAATAATCCAGAATATTCCGGCAGGTTCTGGTCACTTGCGGATTCCAACAGGATTACAATCCTCGTGGATGGTGCATGCAGACAGCTGGGTTACTGCTGAAATATCGTGTGTGCTCGTCGAGTTAGGCATCGTGATGATTAGATCCTTGGCTGCGGGTTTGAGGTGTCTGCCCACTATATGCATGTGCAGCCTCTATAACAATAGAACGATGAGTAATATCCTTTTTCGGTGGTGCCATTGGGACACGGTGATTTTTTCCCTAAATCGCAAATCACATGTTTTGCCTGATATATCCATCAAGATTTGACGCGCAGATTTTTTTGACGGTTGCTGTAACTCCTGAAGTAGTTGGGCATTCACCCCTAAACTCGGTACGTGGATAGATCTAATTCTCCTCTACCAAAAGAGCCCAAAATCAAGCCTCAGAGATTTGTAGGTGACACTCACATTGGGTTTTGCCAATTCCACTTGATTTGTCTACCAATTGTACGTTATAAATATAAAAGTCACAAGGTCATGAAACCTAAATGGAAAATGAACACATCAGCACAAGTGGCAGAAATGGCGTAATTTCACCCGGACGGCTGTGCAGGTAATACAATGCGGAATACAACACGTAAGCAAAAGTGGCACGTTTTACATAATTATGGGGGAGGCAGAGTGACCTGCAGTGCAGGTAACAACACCTTATATATCGTATTCAGGAACCAACCAACATGTCAGACTCGTACCCAGTCGGAGGAGCTCCGTGGATGCGCAAAATAATAGCTTTTTTACGCAATGTAAATAAACGTTCTCACACTGTGTCAGGGCCCGGCCTCGGACTCGGAGGCTCCCTGACCTCAACCCCCATCTAGCCTGTCCTCACACTATGCGGGGCATGAGATGTATAGTAAAAGAAAGGGAATATATACACTTGCCTATGCGGGGCATGAGATGAGAAGAAGGGTAAAGGTCTCATCTCCCCGCATGGTTGCTATATAAAGGAATGGGTCACATGCCCACAACTATACAGCTCCTAGAGTTGTGTAGTGTGACCCAGAGGGAACATCCAGGTGGCAGTGCCCAGTAAGTGTGGGAACGTTCTGGGCGAGTTGCTCACCCAGAACTGTGGCTGTGACCCATGGGAACATTCTGGGCGAGCTGCTCGCTCAGAAAGTTCCCGCGCTATCCCGTGCGTGCGTGTACACAACACACAAAGGCAACAACAAGGCAACAGTCAAAGAATAAAAGGGGGTAAAGTAGGTGGGGAGTCCGGGGCACCCTAAGGCAGGGTGCTGAACCCTGACACACTGGTACGACTGCTTCCGATGCTAGTCACGTTCTGTACTCAATACAAAAGATCACATGGTACGGAGTTAAACAAATATCCGATCACCTACTCCGAAACTTAGCCCGCGACACTTCGCTCCTCCGACTGGGGCAAAATGTAGGTGGCGATGCATCGGAAACACCCGACTCTCACGCTAAGCCTGAATGAGTTGTACATAGAGGTTGCGCAATGTAATTGTTAGTGTTGACACATGCGGTCATTATACCCAACCCAACCCATAGAGACTTGGAAGCACCTTGAGGGTTGTGGAATCGACAACCTGGGCATGTGCAGAAATTAACGCTTCATATAATACTTCTATAGCATTCTGCAGCTGGTGCTTTGGAGTGAAGCGGTACGAGCGTGAGCTGAGGCTATGCAGCCTTTTTTGGCTGCGGGTGTTCGATTCCCACTCAATGAACCTTTTTTTATGGTCTCAGGAATAATTGTAACAACCTCCCATTTACACTAAGGAGTAAAGAAGGAGAAAAAAAGGTTCACTGAGTGGGAATCGAACACCCGCAGCCAAAAAAGGCTGCATAGCCTCAGCTCACGCTCGTACCGCTTCACTCCAAAGCACCAGCTGCAGAATGCTATAGAAGTATTATATGAAGCGTTAATTTCTGCACATGCCCAGGTTGTCGATTCCACAACCCTCAAGGTGCTTCCAAGTCTCTATGGGTTGGGTTGGGTATAATGACCGCATGTGTCAACACTAACAATTACATTGCGCAACCTCTATGTACAACTCATTCAGGCTTAGCGTGAGAGTCGGGTGTTTCCGATGCATCGCCACCTACATTTTGCCCCAGTCGGAGGAGCGAAGTGTCGCGGGCTAAGTTTCGGAGTAGGTGATCGGATATTTGTTTAACTCCGTACCATGTGATCTTTTGTATTGAGTACAGAACGTGACTAGCATCGGAAGCAGTCGTACCAGTGTGAGAACGTTTATTTACATTGCGTAAAAAAGCTATTATTTTGCGCGTCCACGGAGCTCCTCCGACTGGGTACGAGTCTGCCAACATGTGTGTTATTACAACTCATGGGGATACTTACAATCAAATAGAATATCAACGGGAATCAAACTGGGAACGCGAAGATGACAAAAAGTGAGATCAGCTGAACTGTTATGCCACAACATTAATTGTTCATTCCTAAGTCTGAATCATATATATATGAGTGATCCTAGCACAGGCGGCGTAAATGGATTGACTGATGACGTAAGCCACCCTGACCACACGACTCCGGATTTCGAGGTCTACTGGGTTAGAATATGCCAGACGCCCTCTTACGCGGCAAATTACTGCAAGACTGACTGATGGAATTACGATACAAAGGCAACAGCAATTGTCTTTCAGATCTTCTCTCTTCCCGTTAAGGGCCACGGGCATTCATCCGGCATCCCCGTAGCACCGGAGGTTTTCAGGACCCGCTGCAGAGTAGCGGGAATATATCGACCAGTTGAGAACTACATATGCATGCACCCAAGGCCGTTCACCTTCGTCCAAGTAAAACGCATTTGCAAGATACTCGTGTTACCGAAAGATCCGGCGCCTTACATCGATCGCTTAAAAGTCAAAACAACAAATATAAACCGGAGTCATCTAACGTCTCAGTCACCCCAGACTAGCACTGTGTCATAGAAGGGCTGCAGAGTTACCTTCCGCATTTCACGACGATGGGATTGACAGTCAACTTCTTGCCCACTCACTCTAATGCCACGTCTTAACGTCAAGAACTGGGTATCTCTCTGCATCAGTCTGCATGAAACTGGCGGCAAGAAAAGCATCGAATGAGAATGTCATAATCATAGGGACGTCGATTCTCATACAAATAACACCACATGCAGCATACGATGTCTATCGGTTAGACTTGGCGACACGTTCCAACTCATCCTTTTTCTGTTGCCATCATACCATGGTAGGTCAGGGAACAATAGACAAGATATAAACGAAGGGAGGGGGGGGGGACGAACCTTGATAGCGTATGAGTTGGACGAGCCTTTTGCGGCATTGATGAGCTCGTCCGCAAGACACTCAGCAATAGATTTGACGTTACGGAAAGCACTCTCACGAGTCTAAGGCGATATAGAGTTGATTAGCTCATCGACAAGACGTATAGAATGGTGCTCGAACGTACGCCAATGGTGATGAGGGCGATCGCTTGGTTAACACGACGAAGTGGCGAGACATCAACTGCCTGACGGCGAACGGTACCCTGAGAACCTATGCGAGTGCTATCTTCACGAGGACCAGTGTTTACGATAGCGTCCACGAGAACTTGAATAGGGTTTTGGTCGGTGAGGAGATTGACAATTTCGAAAGCGTGTGCCACAATACGGATGGCCAATAATTTCTTGCCATTATTACGGCCATTCATCATGAGACTAACACCGAGTAGAAACGTCGAAGAGGTTCACACAAATTGAACGGTGCCGAGTGATGGTTGGTAAACACGAATTTCGCGTGTCAGTATTGGGTCAGCTTCGATAGTCAGCATAGATAAGAACAACACCGCACCTGTCGACAAGGCGTTCCACGATAGGCATCTGCGCCTTCCTGAATTTCTGCTTGGCATATCTCCCAGCAGTGTGAGGCACCCAGACAGCATGACGAATCTGGATGTAGTCGGTCAGCGAAATATCTTTGACCTCGATGCTGGATTTCGGAAACACGTCCAAAGTCATCAAAGGGTTTACATCAGCACTGTAATATCGTTCGTGTGGTCAAAACTCGACTGACTCTTGTGTCTCCCATTTGCCGAACAGTTTGACACCGTCCTTGGATGCATGGGCGAGACGCCGCGGCAAAATGTGACGTGGGGCAGGCATAATGGAGAGGCCTCGGAGGGATCTTAGGGACTAGACGACAGTTCCAGCTTAGCAATGCACACTGACGTTACGACAACCTCGAATTCCTTACAAGCCTGGAGAATGCGGATTCAAATCAAGCTCAGAGAACTGCACAGTTTGCCACAATACGGCTAGCTCCGTAACTCGCGCCTTGATCTCAGCATTGCGGAACTAACACCACAGTGAGCTCCTCAATAGGAACAGAGGACTCGTATTTGTCCAACTGATGGACAGGAGTGATGCGTCGGTTCTCCGCCTCAGCATGCCAAGGGGCCAATCACATTTTTAGCTTGGAAGCATAGCAGATAAAGCTGGGCATTGAGCCAGTGGACCAGTACACTGGTTATAATGACCACTGGCATCTTTATGATCAGTTTACTGTCGTTATTCCCGACATGCTCACGATCAATCTCATGTGTCAACTTGGACGGTCTTGATATTGAGGTATGCCATCTTCGGCTCTGGCTGGGCATCACTTAACTGTCAGCCAGAATAACTCCTTAGGTTTTACACATCAAACATGATGTTTCCGATGCATATAGGGTCGCAGAAGCTAGCAGATAATAATGACTTTCATGTATTTTGCGGGTGAAGTTAAGACAACTTGATGATCTCTCATCCCTACTGGCGTCGAGTACTTGAGAATTGAAACGCGGATTGTGACGATACTGCATTTTGCAATAGTCGCCGTGACCAGTGTTGCTGGCACATTACTTTGAAGCCATAGAGTACTCAGAAATACAGTTCACAACATCTTCTCTCAAGAAACGAGGACCTTCTCTGGCAGAACATACCTTTCTCCAAACCACACGCCTACTGTATTCAGCTACATTCATCCCACACATTCCAAACCTCGTGCTGGGGTAGTGCACCATACACAAGGACATCATGATGCGGCAATTCGGAAGTCGTAGGGTCGGTCAATGAGTTATCCATATGTTTGATGCTGATCTCCACCCGCGTTTGAAATGCTTCTCCTGATGATGCTATTTCGAGTATTCGATGCATCGATTTGATGGCCAGCAATAGACCGGATCGCAGCGCATCCCAAATATCCCTTCTCAGCCTAAGCGAAATCTCGAAGCTTCGTAAGCGGAACCAGGATTTGTTGTTGGGAGGATGCAGTGTGTAGGACGTAGCGAGTTCGGTCAAAGAATTGACGATTTCCAAAAAGGAGTGTAGATCAGTCTCTGAGACGCGAATCAACCTTAGGATGGATAGCCTCGGGATGAGTTCCAAAAGAGGTGCGGTTGTGATATAGGGCGAAAGAGGAGTCTCTAGGTGCTCGAGGGATGGAAATGTACGCAGCGCAGGCCCAAAGTCTCCCCGCATAGATTGCGTGTCTAGCCTTAGCCGCTTTAGCTGAGGCGCGCTCACATATCTGCCAAATATCTCGAATGCAGATCCGTACACCTGGAGGGATTCTAGCGAAGGAAGCGTTACTCTCAACTCGTCCCCGAATATGCCCGGCCCCCCTAAAGTCAGCGCCAGGAATTTGAGGTCGTGGCATGAGGTGAGAAAAGGGGCCAACCCCATCGGTGTACCAGCACACGGAAGATAAATTTCCAAATGAGTGAGGCCACACGCATCACCCAAAGGTGCCCAGGGGAAATATGAATTCCTGACGTTCGAGAGAGTTATTCTCTCCAATGAAGGATGAGAACCAGGAATACTTGAATTGGAGAATCCGTCTGTAGTACATTCGTACCTTCGCAGTGCAGGCAACGGAACGGGGAGTTGGAATCGAGATGAATTGAACAATCTGATGTTTAAATGATTGCAGCGCGCGAGGGAGTTTGCATGAATTTTCATCCAATCCTTGGCGACGTCGTCATCCCATTCTCTCCCGTTCTCGACGCCCAGATAGATGTTCGAGTGTCCCGCACGCTCCATGTAAAGACCGCACATCTCACCCGAGCGTTGTGAACCGTCATACACAAGAATATTCCACTGTTCTCGCATGCGTTTAGACTCAACAAACTTGAAAGGGCCTCTAGAACTATCTCACCCAAGTTGATATGCCAAGAGCCAGGCCTCTCCATGCGGCGCAGGTCGACGCGATTGTCCCCCGATACTTGACGAATGAAGGATCGTCGCGGTTATAGGTAACCTTCTGTCTCTGGTGGTACTGGAAAATCATCAAGAGCAGTTCTCCAGGAAGTTTCGATATAGGTGAGCCAGTGGCCGAGGCGCGATCGGACCCTTGATCAGCGGTCGGACTGTTGGGGTCGGGCAGTTCATGCGTGCTTTGAGGAATAGAAGCTTTGCGCTCATTAGGTGGTAGCTGTAAGTTGCTGATGCGCGAAGACATCGTTAGGTTATGGTCCTGAGGTTCAACTGACTCTTAGACACGATATCAGTGTCACACTTGACCGAAGGCGTTCTGAAAGGATGTTCTGTTCTGTCTTGGACCTACAATCCAGGTTCACTGCAGTATGATTGGAGTAACGATGAGACGGGCTGACGTAGCAGTCACGATCCGGTCTCCAAAACACGTCACAAGACAATAACTGGTGGACGCCGCCTGCCGCGGCAAGGGCCCGCTACTCTCTTCACAACTGCCTTTCGACGTTTGGTTTTGGATTTATGGTCGTATCTTCACTCTTTGCGTTACCACCGTTCCAGAACACCCTTCCCCTACTATCTTCAGTACATTCTTCACAACCGTGTTTTCCATGCAGAGTCGGAGCCGACTGGGTACGGAGTTATGAGTGGACCGAATTATATTGTCATTGTCATAATGGGAAAAGAGGACCTTAGGTTACAGAGGACCTGTGCACCCTAAATTTACAGGACCCGCTACGGAGTAGCGGGAATAACTGGGGAAGGCCGCCTGAAGCGGCAGATCCCGCTACTAACGTTGCTATTGGCTGAGACGAAGCCCGAGATTCGCTCTCGCTCTGTAAACACACCACATACTCTGATTTCAGGACCACGTAATTTACACTGGAGCCATGCAGCAAGCGGAATAGAACTAACTGTATGAGGCAGAGAATGGACCCTGGGTTTGGGGGTCATACAGGACCCTGTGATAGGACAATTGAGTTTGGGAGAGAAAAAAACGTAGGACCCGCTACGGAGTAGCGAAACTTGAGTGGGTTTTTCCGCTCGCGTAACAAATGAAATGGTTGAAATTCCCAGCACAACGAAGACTAACTCGTCCCTTCCAAGCTTTTAGCGGAATACTTGACATCTACAGGGACACGAACTCCAGATGAAGAACCATCCTGTAGCGCTGGCCTCTCATTATTGGCCCTGAGTGCAGGCCCAGTAGCTCGACCAGCCTGAGGCTCCTCTCCTCTCCCAGTTCGAACGATATTCCGTTTCAACGAGTACTGGCGAACAAAAAGGACTGGAAGGAAGAAGATTGATTGCGAAGTTGCGTAATCAATTTCGATCACACACCAGAAACGAAGGTGGCACTCAAGATAGGAGTGTAGACAAGCCTAGGGGCATCGTGCCATCTCAGATGGAAATAGCAGCCTGGGTCTAAATTTGCATACCAAATAAATGACACACTCTTCGTATATGCCTCAAGTATCTGTTCCCTGAGGGATGGGGGCTGTGGATGAAAAATCACTCGAAAATGGAACCGAGTGAGAAGCCCCATCCAACATACCTGAATCTGGGTCAAACCCTTGACATCATTGGTCAATTGATGGATCGTTCGCCCATTCAAGAAACTTCCGATATCTGGGATCCGTCGTAGCCTCTTCTCCAGCTCTGACGAGTAGATAGCATCCCCAATCGAAATTCCAATTGTCCCTCCAAGCGTACGAAGGAGTGTAAACGCGCCCGTGCTTGTTGCCATGTCCTTGAGAGGCATAGCAGCTTGAAGTGCGATGAGAGGAGTTTGGAATAAACATCCTGTCCCAAGTGCAGCGATACAAAGGTAAATCTCTTGTTGAGCTCTGAATCAATCGGTGTATTAGTTATGCTTGGAGGTGGCCATTCGCAGGCTAAGACATACAGGCTTGAACCATTATCTAACGTCATCATTAAACCAACGCCCAATGCCATAAAACCCTAGTTCGATGAAATGAAGTTAGCGATTTAATGAATGATAACCAGGCCCAAGACTAACATAACCGAACCACATCACCTCCCGGTATCTCCCAACACCAGAGATAACCTGGCCGGATAAGACGGCAAGGAGTGAGCCTCCACATAAGTATGAAATCATTCGGACACCCGACATTCTAGAGCATGGGATCAATTGAGCGAGTCCACGACCAAAACATGAGGGACGTACAGAGCAGATGACCCTAGTACTTGGAAGTACAGTGGAAGGCTGGGAAATCCAATCATAAATTAGATGCACAATCACATCGCTCCAATATGCATTACATACTAGTACGACACGCTAAAGAAAGATAGTGCGTGAGCGAATGTGCTCGCGAGAATAATCGTGGGCGTTCGAGTCCTGAACAAACGAGGGGGAAGGATCGGCTCCCGGCTTGTAAAAACTTCATTAACAGCTCCAAAGATAATGAGGGCAGCACCGGCTGCCAGCAACACGATCGTCGTGGAGCCTGATGGGTTCTGGATTAATCGGACATCAATTTGTCAATATTTACACGCACCCCATGAAGACTGGCTTGAGTTGAACCCAAGGAGAAGAAGGACGACGCCAGTCACCATTAGAAAGAGGCCCAGAAAGTCGAAGGTTCGGACATGTTGTTTTATTGTTCGTTGCTGATGCGGGTTGAGCTGTTAAGATGTAAGTATGTCGGGACCATGCCAGTCAATGGAAGCAAGCGGCAGATTAAGATTACATACTCTGAGAAAGAGTAATAGGAACGCCGCGAGCCCCCCAGACGGCAAATTGATGAAGAAGCACCACCTATGAGCTTGATGTTTGCTTGGCCGATTACCTGGTTTCGGCACACGTACCTCCATGATACACCGTCAGTCAACGCCCCACCTGCATCAGATTGTCACTTGGAGACCATCCAGTCAAGAGTTCCCTGACACACCGATCAATGGACCCAGAACGCTGGCAATTCCCCACGTGGCCCCGATGAATCCAATCCACTTCCCTCTCTCGGACAGAGGGACAATGTCGCTAAGCGTTGTATTGACTAATTGAAGGATCCCGCCACCACCAATGCCCTGAATACCTCGACAAACCGAGAGCATAACGAATGACTGTGCGGCACCACACAGAGCACTTCCGACTATGAAGATGGCTACACTTGTCAGAAGAACCTTTTTTCTACCAATGAGATCGCTTAGTTTTCCATATAGCGGCGAAAGGGAGGCAGATGTGAGGAGGTATGCTGATCCGATCCATGAATAGCCTGAGGAGATGTTGAAATCTTTGACGATTGTGGGAAGAGCGGTGCTGACGATAGTCTGGTCCAGAGCCGCAAGAAAGACACTTAGCATTAAGCCAGGGATGACTGTTTAAGTCGTCAATGAGGGAATTCATGAGGCTTCGGCGGGCATAATATACCAATCTTAAAATTGCTGGTAAAGAGTTAAGAATGTAGGGAAGAGGGCACTCAACGCCAAAAGGCGGGCGTACTTTTGGGGGATTTCGTGTGTCTCGAGGTCCCTCGAGCCATCATGTGCCTCGTGATTGCTGGCTGGGGGTGATTCCTCAATGGTGTGTTTTTCGAGAGTCTTTTCATCATGTACGTCCATCGTTGTCCTACCGTGACGGAGGGTGAAGGTGAACAATTGGGGGTTCCCATAAATATCCGATTATCTTATAATATTCCTGACATGACGTTCCTTAATAATTGTGCCGCATGTCGTTGCCGATGCAGCATGCACGTGACAGGAGAATCCAGGCACATGGTTCGAAGAACGTTAGCGGGGGTGGCAATCGTATGCTGCACGGATGTATGACATCAGACATACATTGAGTACGAGACTGGGATGTCATTTCTGATGGTGTTTGGACATCAGATGCCAACGCGTTGAACGTATAAGAGTCCCTCTAAAAATATTCAATTAAGAGAGGTTGGATGAAGAAAAGTTGATTACCCACCGGTGAAGGAACCGGAAGCTAGCGGTGGACCGGAAAGCATTGCGGAACTGGCGAAGATCGGAAGGCAGTTTAGAGGACCCTGGGTTATGCAGAATTGGCAATACTCAATGGAGGACCTTGTCAGAGAATGAATTCAATCACGGGCGAAAATTTTGCAGGACCGCTTACGGAGTAGCAGGAATTGAGTTTGCTAGTCCGATGATCGATTCTTAGTGGACCAATCACAAACTCACTGAGAATCCTTGCCGAAAGTACTTACTCTGTGCTTGCCGAGTGCATATTCATCTGCCGTCGGGACAGTGCGCGATTAATGGTGCTCATTGCACGTGCGCTGGCTGTGCTTCATTGACCTCCATCTGAATTTGTGTCGTGAATACTCGGTCTTGTAGGAGGAGGCTTCAGTAGGCAGCATCCCAGCCTCTACTAAAGTAGAAGGCTTCAGATGGCTGGGATCCCGTTTATTTGCAATAGGGGTTCTTTGGGTGTTCCCGTGATCTGGCTGGTTCTCGGTTTCCTGCTTTCGCATCCTCTGTTGGTTGTACACTGTCTGTTCTTGCGCTTCTCAGACTCCGTGCCCTCAATTCAGAAGTCTCGGCGCAAGCCGGGGCCGTCCTCAACATCCTTATGAAGACAAGACAGTCGTGTCTGGATGAATACATAAATTTTCCCGGTGTAAACTGGGGGATTTGCGCGCCATTCGATCGCCACTGCACCCACGAGCTGGTGATACATACCCGAGGATTTATGTGGAGGACATGCCCCTATCACCAACCTCACCCAGACGAATGGAGCAATCACTGGCGAATTACATATCCTCGCGCAGTGTATTGGTGCAGAGCTCAAGATTCCCCACTTGGAGGACAGGTCATTATAAAACCAAAGACGCTTTTATGTAAGAAGAGAGTATCGTTGCTATAATTGAGAGGCACCGTGAAACCGAGATTGAAACAATGGCAGTAGCCACCGCAAATCTCTCTGCATTGTTCATTTGGACACTGACTAGGAGTCGGATGGCGCGGATCCCAAGGATGTAGACAATAGGGCTACCCCAACCGTCGGAATCGATATATGGCGCGTACGCGCTTTTAACACCCGGATGGTACTTCTCTCCTATTGGAGCGCCTTTCCATCCGTGTTGATCCCTGATTTGATCTCCGGTGTGAGCAAACACCCGGCTTCGCTGATCATAGCGGAATGATTCCGAACATTCCACTTAGCCTACGTCTATTGGTTCAGTGCTTCTGCTGCCGTTCTTCATTCACTTTGGCGGGCAACGGCTGGGGCCCTTTCACTCTGGTGCTTGTGCTCATTCTTGCGGAATCGCTCTTGTGGTGTTCTCCAGACATCATTGGCCGGCAGGAAATGCGATTGCAGAAAGAACAATGGAAACATACAACGGCCAAGGGCAAGCCGAATAACCCCGTAGCATGACGTGTTTGAACGATGTTGCTCTCCAGCTCTGTCTGACATCAGTTTTCCAGCCGTTGGCCGGTTTTGACTCCTGATCCTCGACCTGAGACCGGGATGAGGAAGTTCCAGTTTAGAACGATCTATCATCGGATCTATGACCTTAGAAGATCAGCCCCATAAGAACATATCCCAAAGAGCGAGCCCATCAGAAGTTCAACCATTCTTTCTCCCACTCCTCACTAGGTGGAGTTTGAATGATAACAGCTCCCTGCGCTGCGAAATCAGCACTCCTTTTATATTGCTTATCTAAGTCAATACGTGGGCTCCCGGTGAATGTTCTGGAATTCGGCTTGGCCGGCAGATACGAACAACCTTGGAGCCTGCCGGCCGTGACTGATGGTGATGCCTGGGACGGGAGATAGATTTCACGTCGGGGGCCGTCCACTAGCGACTTGACAACAATTTCTCACGTTCCCATAAACTGCGCTGTCGCGACTTTTACTGGCAAGACGCTCAGTTGCAAGAAGCATGGGGTTCAAACTGGTCTTATTAATTGAGATCAGAGCGCTCACGTCTCGTGCATGTCGGGTGGGAACAGCAATGAGGCATCCTGCTTACCCGCCTCGATCTAGACCTGACTATGACAACCGCGGCCTATTGTCTTACGGCGTAACAGAACAAATCATGGTATCGCCCACTGGAGGGACGGAGGCGTAACTAGCTTTCAGCTACCTAGGGTATGGATCCGTTGTATCAGAAAGACTATTGGCGGGGCTTCTAACCCAGTGTTGGTCCGGAAAAAAAAAAGTCTGACGCAAATTTCTGTAAGGTTAGTATTATCTGAATGCTCTAGGAACAATTCCTAGTGGGGTTTCCTCAGAGACTCCCTCACTACCACAACGAGGTTCCATAGATCATCCGGTCTATGTATATTCTGCCAGTATTGGGAGCTCAGAGTGCGAAAGTTCATTCGCGAAAACCTATAAGTACCATAGGTACCCAACGGTTTGCCGTCTACTGGGTATCCCGTAAAACCCTCCTCTTCCCTCACTTTGCTCAGGCTCTACAATGGATAAGCCGGAAACCACCTATATTGATTCGGAGGACAAAAGGGAGCTCGACCTTAGCAGTACGAATCATCGTGACAGCAGTCCGAGTGATGCTGCCGCCCTTGAAGGCAGCGTTGATCCAGCAGCAGCCCGACGAGCCCGCGTCAAAGTCGATCTTGTTGTCCTTACCACGTCAACCTTCATTTGTAACCCATTCACTAGAGAACATGAGCCTCAATTTAAATAGTTTCTTGTCAGGCTTCCTGGATTACATTGTGAGCTGAAGCTTCCACCTCGTGACACCCCTTCCAATCTATCGTTTTATATCAAGGATAAAACAAACCTAGGTGAATACCTGCGCTTGTCCCAGTTTTCAATTCTGACGATTACTCGCCCAATCAGGGAATGCTGCAAAGGCAGGGCTTTTAGAAGACCTCAACATGTCTCCGTATCAATTTTCCATCGTCCTAACCCTCTTCTTCAGTGGGTCAGCCCCAAGGGAGATCAATGATTACAATCGCTGATATCCAATCCCACTAGTACCATTCCTACTCGTGGAGATATTCTCGAACTTCCTTTTTAAGAGGATTGGTGCCCATATATTCATTCCTAGCCTTATGGTTGCATGGGGAGTAGTGGAGACATTCCAAGGTCCGAAGAATGAACCCCTCACATAAAATATCGGGGCCTGATCTTGATTCATACACATACAAGGTTTTGTCACATCCTACCACGGATTAATCATTTGTCGTCTATTTATGGGGCTGGCTGAAGGTATGCCCATCATAGTGCCCTCAGCGTTTACTCCCATTTTACCACAGGGCCCCTGGCTCCGGCGATCATCTTGTATCTGTCGGAGTTTTACAAGCGGCACGAGTTGCAAAAACGGATAGCTATGTTGTTTAGTGCTACGAGCCTCGCGGGTGCTTTTTCTGGGCTTTTGGCTTACGCTATCGTTCATCTTGACGGTAAAGGTGGTAAACCAAGCTGGAGGTGCGTTCGTTGTCGTCTTGCTCCACCATGCTGAATCTCGGCACATAGTTGGATATTCTTCTTAGTTCGTCCCCTGGTTATCAAGTAGATCTATCTTGGAATTGAACCGTTTGTTTTTACAGGAGGGCATCTTTACCGTTATATTTGGTGTCGCCTCGTTCTTTTGGCTACCGAAGGACATTGCGAGTGCCGCCTTCATGACAGAGGAAGAAAAATCCGCATACTCAAGTGTAATTCAAGAAGATATGGCCGTCGAGGAAGTGGACGATAGATTCCAGTTCTCAACCGTATGGTCGGCCCTCACAGCGCCTCATGTTGTACTCCTAGCCAGTTCCGCATTCTTTGCTGGTGCGTTGAATATACGCTCCCGTGCTGTGCTACTATATTATCACAAGTGTCCTCCAGGTTACATTCTCTTTGGAATAGCGTACTTGTGAGATTGTTGTTGACATGCTGCCAATCATCGTCAGTAGACTGATGATGAAATAGCCTCCCGACTGTAGTGGGAAGTCTAGGTTACTCACCTGCGAAAACGCAGCTCTATGGGGTTCCCCCATTCACTTGCGCGTTTGTCTGTACGTCGTTTCATGCATTGCACATTCGGATTTTGATTTCAGTATTTAATTAGCGAGCATAACAGCCGCCTATTTCAGTGACAAATATCGTTGCAGAGTGCTAATTGCGATTGGTTCAAGTCTCATCACTCTTGCAGGTTTCATCGTGATGTACCGTTCGTATCCATCATTCACCCAACATAAGCATTCCAGTGGATTGACTCGAAACAGACAGCATAAATGTCCATGTGAGGTATGGCTCGATATTCGCCCAAACGATTGGTATGTCCATCGCTTCCCCTTGCGTGTACACGTTGATCCCAAAGTAAGTAAGGTCATCGCGATTTTGATTCCTTGTTAATTTCATGAACTTTCCTCATTCAGCAATGTCTATCCCCACTATCGCCGTGCTGCAGCTATCGCATTTGGTAACGCCCATAAAGTCGATGCCTCTTGGACTGAGCTCACTGCATCCTGGTTTTAGGACTCATCAACAGCGGCTGTGGAGGGATATTAGCGATGTGGATGTACCACGATGCTCCTTATTTTTACAAAACAACGAAGCTCAATATTAGCTGCACTATTGGTAAGGACCTACCCTCATCCACACACTTATAATTAACGATATTTGGATATCTAGTGCTCATTGTACACTTATTCCTACTACTTGGCTATCTACATTACAAGAACTTGCAGAAGGGCAAAGAGCGTGGATTACACGATAACACTCCGGATGATAATACTGAAGAGAAGCTAAGGCTAGGTGACAGACACCGAGACTTCATATATACTCTCTGATCTGGCTCTGGTTTGGGCATGGATTGACGTTACGATCTCACACGCGTGTATATTACGAAGGCCCACCAATGGGCTGCTACCCTTACAAGTTTTTGGAGGGAGACAAACTTTTAAGTGAATGAAGCATGTTCCTCCCGCGCAGTCGCTCATGATACCAACATCACCATCGCACCCGATCGAGCCGCTTCCTCGAAGCGGTTAGAGAATGACGGAGCTGAGAGTGACATTTTCTCAGCGCTCTGGGAGAGCGGAGGTTCTCCATGGCCCTCAGAACTCTGACGCTCTTCGTTACTTGGGAGAGAATGAAGAAAGAATGATGCCAATGACAGTCCACAGTGCAATCCCATTAAGTTTTCACTCGATCCGTCTGTAGTATCCCAGACTCCTGGTCTTTCCCGAATTTCCGAAGTTCATCCGCAACTTCGGAAATTCGGAAAAGATTGGGTAGGAGCCGGATTGCCTTGTACGGAATCCATACGTGGCAAGACCATTGCGTTGGAGGGCACTCCCCCAGCCTCGCTTAACGACGATGCGCCGTGCCCCAGGTCTGGAGCTTTTAGCTCGGCTTATCCCTAAACTCTGCCTCGTTCCAATCTTGCTTTATTTGGCCCTCAAACTCTGGGCGCCTTCTCGCGGCTCTGTGCTGGACAATGGATGGATCAAGACGGCGTTGTTGGTGCGTAAATCGCCCCGTCCCAGCATTTGTCGACTGGACTGACATATCACCTCGAAGGTCGTTTTTGGCCCATTATCGATGTACTTGAGGCGCAAGTGGTATTTCTCGGTAAATACCTATCGAGCATACCGACTTTCCGTCAAAGAAATCCCTCTTGTCGAGGGCAAATGGCCTGGAAGTATCGATTTATTATATAAGCTAATGAAGGCGTTTGAAACGGAGTATGTGGGGGATGCATTTGAGGAGCTCGTGATGAATGGGTGGGATACGATTAGGGTCAGAGTCTTATGGGAGGAGAACGTAGGCTCTTCGTGTTTCATAGACCCGTTTCACATTAAATCTAGATGCATGCTAATGAGGGGTTTATTTAGATACTCACTTTCGAGCCTCAATACGTGAAGCAAATCCTCGCTACAAACTTCCCTAATGTGGGTCCGCTTCATCACTCAACTATTGTAACTGACCATTGAGGTGACACTATATTTCTATTTACAGTATGAAAAAGGCAACGAAGAATTTGGCGAAGCAACTGGCAGCGTCTTAGGCTCGGGTGTCTTCAACGCTGATGGGGACCTCTGGAAATTCCACCGCACCCTCGCAAGACCTTTCTTCTCCCGCGAACGCATCATCGATCACTCATTCTCTATCTTTGAGCGACATTCTACTACAACTTTTGTTAAAATGAAGGAACGTTTTGACGCCGGAGCACCGATTGATTTTCAAGATGTGATGGCTAGGTTTACACTGGATTCTGCCACGGAGTTTTTATTTGGGAGGAGTGTGGAAAGTACAAGTGACGTATTTTTGGAACCCGGTGGTATTGTCCCGGTGTCCATTCCGACTTCGACTCCGGAGAAAGTCGGAGTTCTACATGGACCTTCGGCATACAAGTTTGTCAAAGCATTTGTGCAGAGCCAGATCATCATCTCACTTCGAATTCGGATGGGTAAGATATGGAAATTGACAGAATTTTGGGGCGATAAGAGTCTTCCGCATATGAGGGATATTCATGAATTTTTGGATCCTATTTTGGAGGATGCGTTGGAGAGAGTTGGGAATAAGGGAGGGGAAGGCATTGATGAGGATACGAATTTCCTGATGCATATGATTACTCAGACGAAGGGTGAGCAGGAACGCACTTAGACTAATTTGGAGCGAGTCTAAAGTTATTGATTGACTTCCTAGACCGCAAAATCATTCGCGATTCTATCATGAACATGCTTATAGCAGGCCGAGATACAGTAAGTTCTTGGAATCTCGGATCGATATTCATTTTTATTTATATGCAGACCGCATGCCTTCTCACCTTCGTCATATACATGCTCTCCCAACACCCCCATGTCCTGGAGAAACTTAAAGAAGAGATCAATCGTACGATCGGTCATCAGAAGATACCCACGTTCGATGACATTCGCTTGATGAAGTACTTGCGGGCTGTTCTGAACGGTACGGTTTGTCTTGCCCAATCTGTACTAAATGCTCTCTAAGTCACGAACTTATCTATCAGAAACTCTGAGACTTTTCCCTCCCGTCCCGTTTGACCTTCGGTATGCTATCGAGGAGGACATACTCACATCACCAGACGGAACAAGGTACTATGTCCCCCCAAACACTACGTATGTATATCCAACCCCTTAATCCCACCATTGCTTACTGTATATCGGGATAGGGTTAGCTATGGTATCGTAACCATGCATCGTGCCAAGTCTCTTTGGGGTGATGATGCATTGGAGTTCGATCCTGAAAGGTGGCTCGACGATCGCCTTCGTAGGGTCACCGAAAACCCTTTCATTTTCTTACCTTTCAACGGTAATTCCATGTCCCCGGTTTTGCTCCACTCATTTTTGTCAAGGCTTCACTCATATCATCCTTTCTTTTCTTCCCGTCCTCCAGCCGGCCCACGCATTTGTCTAGGACAACAATTCGCATACAACGAAGCGTCCTTCATGATCATTCGTCTCCTTCAAACGTTCTCGACGATCCAACTTACACCCGAAGCCCAACCCAACGGTTCACTTCCACGATACGATCATTGGGCTCAGAGGCCGGCAATCTTGAATAGGAGACACATTAAGGAGAAGATTTGGCCTAGGTCTCATGTTACGCTTTACGCCGAGGGTGGTCTGTGGTTGAAGATGGGTAGCTACGAAGAGGGCAGTGGCGATGAATGACGCAAGGTGTGCGTTGTGGATTCGCTTGGATGTGAGGCTGCTCGAGATGTATGTACGATATTGTATCCAATCCTCCTACATGTAATAATAAGTCCTCTTTGACTGAAGGCTTTTTGATTGGCTGCTCAAAGGCTGAGCCAGTGGAACGGAAGCGACGCATTGTTGACCTCGATGTTTCGCAATCGTAGTCTTAACTTACCATGACATAGGGGCAATTGGACCTTGGGTGAATTTGCTGACGGCACCAAGTGCCCCTAGAGCATATATATTCGTCTACGGTCTGTACACTGCTAATGGTTTTGGGACTAGCATTTGTACCATTGCAGTACTTGCTTGGAAAGTAATTGAGGTTTTATTGGAGGGCGGGGGTTTAGCGTAAAATGTCTCAGTCGGTTGTGTTACATGGTCAACAGAAAACGAAAAGCTAATTATGGTGTCATAGGTGATCATCCTCATTTCGCAGAGTTTAAAGTTTAAAGTTTAAGCTTGCTTTGGCGGAGCGTCCTCGTCACTCAAGAAGTATTAGAAGTCCAATGTTTTGTATCGCAACCCACCCAAGCTCATCTTACTCTCGAAACTTTTTGATACCCACCTATCATGTCGAGTAAGTCGCCACATTTCAGGCTAAAATCTCACAATTCGGTCGGAAAGATACACGCCTTGTTTGGGCCAAGTCAAAATTGCCCGGGTAGCTGAAGAAACATATGCGTCAAACGCTCCAATTTGATTGCGGACCAGCATGTGTTTCTGAGGAGTGCAAGACTGAATTGTATGCGGATGTGCGCGCTAGCACAAAAGAAGGGAGATTTCCTCGGAGATAAACCTTTGTAATAGATAATAAACACGTAGCAGAGGGTTAAGAATATGAGTCTACAGGGCCGGGGGAGCTATCTCCGGGAGAACATGCACGGAAGCGGAAGAACCTGACTGGAGGTGGGGCTTCGCAAGTGCAAGTAACAGATATTAACAATGTGGCACCCCGATGAGTTATGAGTCCGGGTTCCAGAGGGCCGAGACATTTGTTTCTGGGGCTAGATCCAAATCCTGCATGTAGCACCTTTGCAAGTTGGTTCGAGTTGAAGAGTGTCTTTGATACATCCGTCATTCACGGTAATAAGACGAAAAAAATGAACGAACGCGTGGGCAATGTGTAGGAGCATAGCCCTCTCCGAATAGGACCACCCGGATAAAATATCGCGACAAAGCAGACAGGTCCAATCGTATCTTAAATTCTTTCGTTTCAATTCCGGTGTCTCGACTTCCATGATGTAGCGTTCTTTTTCGGTACCAAAGAGGATCCTCCAATCTGCAGGAGATACATGCGAATGTTTCTCACGGAAGTGATGGACCTCGATACGAAATGTCAGGGGACAGAAGATCGTACGAACGGTACAACCCACACTTCCTCGCCATGTCATTGTCGGCATGGTGCCATCAGTTCCCACACAGGAAGCACACTGAATACGTATATTTTCCCGCTCTAGTTCAGCGAGTGTCATTTGGCTGGGATCCCATCCACTACGCCTGATGACATCGCTGATGACGCCCGAAGCAGAAGCGGCGAACGTCCAGTCGTCAATATCCAATACTTTACAGAGGAGAGCCGACCCCAGATGAGCTATCCTCCAAGCGTTTCCCCCAGAAAGCTCAAAAGCCACGCAAGCCAACGCTAAAGTACTTTCCGGCGTAGAACGACGCAGGTGATTGGGAACTTTAGAGAAAAGCTTTTGCATGACATCGCGGGAATACTCGCTAGCGAGTAGCTGAAACTGGGATATCAAAGAAGATAGGGAATCATGACTATCCCTAGGGTCCCCATCCGTTCGAAGACGATCAAAATCGAGCTCCACAGCGCGAACAGCGTCCTTAGGAAATTGGACTTTCAGCATTTGCGGCATGTGAAGAAGTCAGCAATAACCTTTACGACCGAGAGATGGAGGAATTGCACAGGGGTTGGCCAGACTCATCGCCCGAGGAACAGGACCCATACCATGCGGTGTATTCTTTCGCTATTATCTTTTCCGTGCGCGTTCTAGTCAAGGACTTTACAAGTGTCACTTGATTCGTAGCAGCATCGAAAGCTTTGTCCTTCATTGCAAGCCATTCTGGGCGGAGCCATCAGTGGGCGAAGGCGAGATAAGTCAGTAAGTTAACGAACCTCTTTCTGTTAGTGGCTTGCCTCGATTCGCCCCTGGGATCCGCAAGATTACATCATCCGCCAGCACTGCATCACAGAAACCCAATCCCTTGAGCCGTTCCCGAATCCTAGGTTGGCGCGTCAGTAAGCGAAAGCAAAACCAATACTTAATCATGGAACATATTGGCTCACGATACAAGACGTCCTTGTTTGAGACTACACAGTTCCTTGCCACGTTCATGCACTCGCAGCTGACACCAGTCATCGCATGATTTTGCGTGCTGAATTGAAAATGTGTCACCAGTAGAGTTCAAGTAAAATGGAATGGAGGCGCACCACTTCCAACGCCTCCCGCTCAGCGAGACTTCTTGAAACAAATCCATCCCATTCCACGTCACTCAGTGTGTTCAACTTAATTTTCAGATCCTCAAACTCATCCACAGGACAAATGGTGACATTTGCGAGGTGCCCTTCGAGGCATTATCGTCGTGTTCTGCCGGATGCAGTTTGAGTGGGCTCCACTCACGTTTCATTGTTTCTTGGTGCAAAACCAACCGGCTCGATTCTTCATGCTTCCTGGTGTATCTACCGATGTATAGCTCACAAAACCCAGAATGTGGACTGCATTGGATGTTCAGCG
Source organism: Cantharellus anzutake (assembly GCF_015039405.1). Classification (NCBI taxonomy): domain Eukaryota; kingdom Fungi; phylum Basidiomycota; class Agaricomycetes; order Cantharellales; family Hydnaceae; genus Cantharellus; species Cantharellus anzutake. Next base: position 1,676,831 of record NW_024066953.1, read on the forward strand.
TGGAATATGGAAAGCTTCATAAAAGCAACATACAGTTGGCCTTGGCACTTTCTGCACCAACGCCTCCGCAGGCACCACAGCACTCTGAGAGTCGTTGTGACACCGCATCTCTTAAAGACCCAGCCCATCAGAGAACGAAACATGGAGAAATAGATAACACCGTACCTGGCACACAGTCCCAAAAGCCAGCACAGCATACTGCTGTTCCGTAAGGTCTTCGTGAATGAGCGGTAGGTCAGGGGTGTGGTTCTCTCATGACACCCGCCACACCCATGAACGCTGAGGCTTTAATAGAAGACGCGCGAACATTTTGGCAGCACGAGCAAGAGATAGGAGGCTCCGTGGATGAAGGAAACAGCAGATCTGTCAAATACGATAAGCTCACGGTGCACCGCCCAACTTCATGCACGCGCCTCTGTGATGAGTTCAAGCGGGATGCCGTCTACTAACTGACGCAGTTTTCCAGTACGGCGGACGACTGATTAATGAAATACAAATGGATTGCATGATTCTAAAGCTTGGGAGGCATTGAAAATTCACCTCTTACACCTGTCCTGGTGCCTTCCATATATCGTATTAGTGTGATGCGAGCCTAAGCCAGTTAGACTCTGAATTGATGTATATCAAAAATTGATATCAAGGCAATTTCCGGGAACCGATGGCCTCTTTAGCGGGAAGAGGGCTATACCGCACTGATCAGTGAGAAACACCAGAAGTCCACAACCCAGCGTTGCCTTAAGTGTTTTTTCTTCGTACTGAACGAAGCCTTACGTTACCTTTTATTCTCGGCCGGGTTTGTGATTGGCCCGTCCCTACCACCCACCAGGCTCGAAACACTTCGGCCTATATCGTACCATGCTATTTTAGTTTCATGTCACTTGGCTTGCGCAGAAACCTTCATTAGCCAGCGCAGTTCCCACTGAGAAGATCGTTCATACACTTGAGACTGAAAGACAAGGCCGTCACCGCTAAACACAACAGCCAAGGGCTGGGAATCCCTCTGGTCGTAACTATATTTCTTCAAGTGCAAACCACGCGGCTAAAGTTCTCATTCCACGGGATCAGAGATGGGAGCTCAGTGTAACGATGGCAGTCTCGATGAAATAATCCCCGAAACGTATGTTATGTAGATTTTGTACTCTTTCGGGGGTGGAGTATGAAGTTGTAGGTTCGATTACAATGGTACGCGTGCTGTTTGGGCCAAGGTAAATTGTCCGGATGGTCTCCTCCGAATGGATAACCCGTTACAAAGCAGACAGGTCCAAGCTCTGGCGCTGTGCAGTATGTACCCGAACGTTGATTTCACTCGTTCTGATTCGGGAATCTCGACTTCCAGGATGTAGCGTTGCTTCTGGGCAGCGGGGAGGATTCTCCAATCTGCAGAAGCTGAGTTGGTATGTTGTGATAGACTTTCGATACGAGAAATCAGGGGAAGGAAGATCGTGAAACAGTGCAGCTCACACTTTGTCGCCATGTCATTCATGGCACCATTAGTTCCCGGACATAAGGTACACTGGACCCGTATATCTTCCTGCTCCAGTTCAGCGAGTGTCATTTTACTGGAGTCCCATCCACCGCATCCGATAATGTGGCTGATGGCACGTGAAGGGAAGGCAGCGAACAACCAGTCATCAAAAGCTTTTGTTGTGCGAAGGGGAGCTGATCCCATATGAGCCAAATTACCAGCCGCGGTATCTCCAGGAAAGGAAAAATTCACACAAGCTAAAGCGAAGGTACTTTCCGGTGTGGAAAGGCGCAGATGCTGGGGGACTTAAGAGAAAAGCTTTACGTGGCATCGCGGGGATACTCGCTAGCAAGCAGCTGAAACCGGGATGTTAATGATAAGGTAGCATCGTCATCCTTAGGGTCACCATCGACTCGTACAAGACGATCAAAGCTGAACTCCACGACAGCGTGAACGATGTCCTTGGGAAATCGGATCTTCAGCATTCGCAATATCTGGAGAAAGCAGTGCCAACCTTTACAACTGGAAGATCAGGGAATTGCTTAGGGGTCAGCCAGACTTCATCTCCTGGAGAACGGCACTCGTAGCATGCAATGTTACTCTCTGTATTGTGCGTTGTTCAGTAAAGCCCTTTGTTATTTGTCTCTAGCAACATTGAGAGCATCTCCCTTCATCGCAAGCCATTCTGGATGAAGTTATCAATGGCCGAAGCTAAGACAATTGTAGCTTAAGATAGTAAGTTAGCGAACCGCTTTCTGTTAAGGCTTGCTTCGATTTGCTCCTGGGATCTACGAGATTACATGATCCTTTAACATCTCTTCGTAGAAGCCCAACCCCTTCAGCCGTTCCCGAATCTTAGATTGGCCGTCAATAATCGAAAGTAAAACAGGATGCGTGATCATGGAACAAATAGGCGCACGTTCTTGTTTGAGAGCACATAGTTCCTTGTCGTGTTCATCTACTTGCAGCTGGCACCAGCTGTCACGTAATCCTGCATGCTGAGAATGCGTCACCAGCGGCAACACAGATGAAGACGCACCATTTCTAGCGCCTTGCAGTCAGCGAGACGTCTTGAAACAATTACTCCCCATTCTACGTCAGTTAGTGGGTTTAACTTGATTCTCAAATCTTCAAGCTCATCCACAAGACAAATTGTTCTTGGTCCATAGCCATCTGGAGAGTGTTCTTCGAAAAATTGTCATTGCGTTCTGCCAGGTACAATGTGTATTTATATATCCTCTCGGTCGACGAATAGATCACAAAACCCAGAATGCGGACTAGATGAATGTTTAGCGCAAAATACGAGAAGCCACCCAAAAAAGACATACAGGTAGTCACGACATCTTCTGCACCAACGCCTCCGCAAGCGCCGGCTCGCTTTGAGGCACCTCATCAGAGAGAATTTCCGGGTGAAAAAGATACTTAGTACCATACCTGGCATGCATTCCCAAAATTCAGCACGGCATGCTGCCGTTCCGTAAGGTCTTTCGTGAATGGGTGGTATATCAGGGACATAGCTCTCTCGCGACACCCTCCACACCCATGAACGCTCCGGCTTTAGTAGAAAGCGCGCAAACATTTTGGTAGTACGAGCGACAGACAGAAGACTTCGCAGATGAAGGGAAAGGCAGATGAATTCAAGCGGGATGCCATCCACTGGCCGACGAAGTTTTCCATTGCGGCGGCGGACTAATTCATGAAATACGGATGTAAGTGATGGATCGCGTGCTTCCAGAGCTCGGGGTATGTTCAAGTCCACCTGTCCAGACGCCCTTCTAATGTCACCTTGGTTCGTTGAACCCAGACGTCACAGTCACTCCATCAAGGCATCTTCCGCCCCGTCTCTGAACTGACGGCAACCACCGACAACATCCTTCCTCGGTATCATGGGTCATTAGTAGGTCAGCCAAGCTTCGCCGCGGGAGCCCTATGAGAGCAGACCCCGCTCTGGGCCCTACAACTACGAAGTGTCTCGTGAACACTGGTCCTGCTCTTAAAACCAGCGCGGTGAGGCCCTTTGAGTAAAGGTTGCCTTAACTGAAGCGTTTCGACCGATCACCTATGAAAACAACTGCTTCTGAGCGCTTCTGAGGGTCGTCCGCTGTGCGTCTCAAGGACTGGGCTATGGTCACTGTTGGGACAAGACCTTTAGTTGCCCAGAAGACTGTATTGCTGAGTGAGCCTAGCCTCAGGTGAAAGTCGGCTATTTTAGCTTCAGGTTACTCCAACCTGAGTGGGCCTGTGCGGGGCCTCCGCTCGCTGTGACAATCCGACTGACATGGCTGAAGAGGATCGTTTATATACTTCGGAGTGAAACGCAAAACTCTTACTGTAGCGATGGACTGAGGGTTCTTCTGGTCGCAACTATACCACCACGATCTCATTTCACGGGTGGGAGATGGAAATCTACTTCGCGAACTACATCTAATCAGCAAGGATGTGCAATCCTACTCGTGGGTACAGAGACGGACAGGATGCTTTCTGGCCTGGCATGGTGATGGTGATTCTTGTGCCAGTCTCGATCCGATACAAACTGGTCGTAGCCCGATCAAGTCGTCTGCCTGCGAATGATTTGACAAACACACGCCGAGCGCGGTTGTTGTCTTGTGGATTCGTTTTCCGCCTCGTTCCGATCAATTCCCATGGCTGCTTGGATGAAAACCCCTGAGGCGTGACTGGCACCAGTGAACCTAATGGTCTGATCAGGCCCGCGATGACCCTTCTGTTCCAGCTAATGGGGAGCTTCACTTTCAATCTGCTCAGGGTATCTTGTGCATGAGCCATTGCGTAGCCCAACGTTCCACACCAACACATTGTCAACCACCAAACCCTCCGCGGCAGCGGCGACCCTTCCCCTTTTTGCACCCGTCCCTTTTTGTTCCTAAAGCGAGGCTAGAAGATCAAAACTGATCGTTTTAGTTCTGATCAACCTTATCTCCATTTAATCCCGATCGGTTCCGCGGCCCTTGCTCCTGCCCTAATGGATCGCATTTGCTATCGCCCGCCCTACACATCACATGTGTAATGATTGCTGGGGTGGTCCCCTTTACCGTTCAGGCCACTTGACATTCGCCCCGCTTATTCAACAAATGTGACGAAATATCATGATGCGTTGTGTGACTTGGCGTGACTAATGTATGATGCGTTATACACTCCTTTTGCGCTACTGGAATTGGCCGGTATCGGGAACTTTTTTTTTTTTGGCAGAAAGGCCGGCTATTGATTGATTGATTGTTTCCCGATCGAGCCAACTCGACAAGGAAGATGTTCCGATATGGCTAGGTCTCACTTTTGCGTGATGCTGTTAGCTAGTGACTCGTTGCATGCGCCTTGCATGCGCAGCGCAGCTTTTTAATCTTTTGGTTTTGGGAACACATGCACTTTTCATAATGGGATCGAGGCACTTGTGGCCAATATTGAACAATAACTTGACCAAGATCCGCGGACATCACTGAGAACTCGCGGTTATTTTTTTTTTTGTCTTCGGTGAAAGTTTGGAATCGGATTTAGATAGATTCATGCATTTCTTTTTTCTTTCCCAACTTGAACACATGCGCTGATTGCTCTCGCATCTGCACACATGGTCGCAATTGTGGGGACGTAATGGAAAGTATTTACAGTGATTGCATTTTGGTTAAAAGTGCATCATCGGATCATGGGTAACTTTCGATGTAACGCGGGTTGGACTTGCTAGTACTGTTTGGCCAGAAAGTTGAGCCTTTGATCCTATGTGTTCGTTTGGTAGTGTTAATTGCTTATATATATAAAACCGCGCTTGTGAAGATGCGTGAGTAAAAATGACTATCTATGTACGGATAACGTTCACCTCGGCGACCTCCAGGACGTATCCAAATGGGGACTAATGGGATAATGTAATGCGCAAGTATATCACATCGCTCAAGATCAGATTCAGCTCCAGCAGTACTGGCGCAGCTGGGGTACCCTCATTATCCTGTGCGGCACAGTAGGTCCCTCAGGTGACAATCGGATATAACGTGAGTGTGGGGACCGGTTCTATGGTGCCTGCACTGATTAGCCTCGGGTGGCTTGCGGGTTACTTGCGGGCATTTAGCCAGGAAATTGTGGCACAAGTGATGCGGTGGTTGTCCAATATCTTAGATAGGGCCAAGGCAGATCGAGTACCGTGCGCGTGGTGGAGGGTCAGCTGTACGTGTGCGTCGTACACACGGTTGGGTGAGGCCAGGTCAGGCGTGAGGCCGAAACAAGGGTGGTCCAAAATGAGTGGCTGATAGGTTTCTCTAATTATGGATATGAATGTTTTGTCGGCACTTGGATGCGAGCACCTTCCTATTGGGTACAGTGGATCCGGAGGGGGGGGGGTACAACTCGTTTAGTTTAATTGACCGATGGGATAGATTGGCCCGCTGCCTCGCATCGTCGCTAGAGTTGCAGCAGCAAGCGAGGGCTGTTGGAGGCGCGCGGGCACAAGCGCTCAAACGTTCAACGGATTGATATGTTTGATCAATAAGCGAGTGTACAAGGTGGGGCTGCGTCATGTGCATGAGAGGGAAAGTAGGTCCTGCATATTGATTGTAATCTGTGATCCTGATGCGAACTGTTCAAGTCTATACGAATCCTTACCAAAAGCTCATCGATCGGTTCGGCCACAGTGACTCTCGTGAAAAAGATCATGCGTCCTACGAGTACATGCATGGCTTGCAATTGCGCTGGCCAGAAGATCAACGCTAAACGTAAAGAGTTAAAGAACTGCGATCACCTTGGACTTTAGCATTTAATATGCTATTTCATTTACCGTGGAACTTGATCAGGGAATGAATTCAGTATGCATAGGGTTGAAGCGTGTGCGAGTTACTTATTGCTACCTGCCCTGCATTAGCGACAATGGATCCGGATAGATATGCGTGTCGCGTAGAGTGAGGCATTGCAATTGCACTGCAATCAGTTGTACGCATCGAATTCCATATGCGCTGTGCGAGCGCCAGTTGATGGAATTTCCGCTAAAGAGTAAACAGTCTGCGGAAATGAGTGTCCATATGCAATTATTTGAATATAAAGAATCCTGAGATGAGTCGAGACTTGGATGGATGGTTTGGATCATCAGATGTGAACCCAGAATATTAGGTAAATTGTTGGAGAGGTGATGGACGAATTACCAATATGTAAGGAGAAAGACGTGCAGCGGTGATGGCGAAGAATGGATACGGCCTTCCCAGCCACCATCAAAATGGTGTCGGGTTGGTGACGGGATTGAGTTGATTGACCGATCCAAAAACCTCGTCCAAGTCCAGTTCCGAACCCATTCGGTCAAACTTCAGATCGCTTTCTTTTTGTTTCATTGCGGACTTTTTTTTCTTTTGGTTTGTTTGTTTGGGATTTTGCTTTTCTGGGTAGACTGCCGGACGTGGGAGGACCCAAGGGACAGGATATTTCTCCGGGACAACAATTCATCATTTTGCTGCTATGCGGGCAAAACTGACTGGGAAAGATGAGTCGGTCGGATGGAGAGTGACAGAAGAGAAAGATACATTTGTGGTCAAGGGAAGAGGGAGGAGAGGGAAGGCGTGTGTGAGGCGATAATTTGGTAGAATTTCAACAAGTGAATTGTAAGGAAGAAGCCGTGCGAGCGTGCAAGGCCGATCTCCTCTAATTGCAATACTTTGTACTAATCAGCAGGTCCCATCCCGTACCTTCTCTGCTCCCTTGCTCTCTCCTGCTGCACCGTTCCATGCCTGTCACTTCCGTCACCACCTCACAGGCAATGCGTACCCGTCCAACAAAGAAAAGGTACTTATCCTATCCCAATCATAGCCCCCTGCTCCCTCCAGTGGCAAGCACGCTTTCAGCTACAGAGATCGCTCACTATCGCTCATCCTTTAGACGACCTCCTCAGTCATCCAATAATCTAAAAAGAAGGCTCACAGTAAGATAAACCATGTTCCTCGCTTGGTCCTGACGACACTGAGCCTTGTAATTACAATCCATGCGCGCACGTTCACACTCAATAGCGATTGAGTGACCTCCCAAGGCCACTCTCTCCCTCGGTGACGCCTTCGCCTCCACCATCCAGATCCTCTTCCCCTGCGTCATTCAGTCTCAAGCGAAAGCGCGACGGAGAGCCCGAGGCGCCGGCGAGCAAGAAGGGCAAGCTCTCATCTCCGAGTGCAGCCACCAATGCCCTGACTACACCGGCCGGACCGCATGTGCCTTCCGGCTCTGCTTCTCCTTCGGGGCCTATCCCCAATCGTCATACCCCTACCCAACTCTCAGCACAACGCTCGTCCACGCCTGTGTACTCATCCCATTCCATTGCTTCCGCTTCCACCGCCGTTTCAACCCTAAAACGATCTCCTCCGCCCGCGGCTCCAAATACTAGTGCACCGCCGCCGCCTCAAACACAACATCAACACCAGAATAAGGGGACAGTCGGCGCTAGCTTGACCGTCCCCCACAGGCAACGCCGCACACGGACACACTCCGAGTTAAATGCGCTATCTTCAGAGTATGTGGTATTTTTCCTTTATCCCTTTAGCCGTTTGCCCCATTTATCCCCTTTCTGGGATACTCCTTTCCCGCGGGATTCCGACTTGCCCCCTCCGGGGTGTTGGTTGGCATGGATATTATTTATCCAACTCACCCGAACCTTATTTTTATACTCCTCATTCCCTCATATATTCAAATGACTTCACTTGTCCATGCATGCGTCCATATTTTGAAACTGACTCTCCTCATCGCCCCCCCCCCCTCACTACTTCCGTTGCGATAGATACACAGCACGCGCCCGGCTCCTGAAACGATCCGGCGAGAAACGTGTCAAGGAGCGGACGAGTCCTCGATCGATACTGATAGGCTTACTCGAGATGACGGAAGGTCTCATCGAGTTTGTGTATCAGGTGTATATCACGGACGTGATGAACGGAAGGGTGAACGTTAACAGTTGGCTTACGTTTCATGGCTTGATGAATGTTTGCATGAGTCGGTGGCAGGATCATGCGACGACGGATCGACAACGGTTGATGGTCGGATTAATGTAAGTCCCACTCCTTTCGCTTGTTGTCTGCCCTTAATTGGGTTCGGGGGATGTACGTATACTGCGATTGGTGGAGCGGAGAGTGGCATTGCTCAACCCTCCGGAGCATCAATTGTCCGCGTTACTCCCCTGGTTTCGTCCTTGTTTCTGATGGCGTTCTTATCTGATTTGCGTTCTTTCATCCATGACAGACATCTCGTACAGGCGAGCGTGTACTCACGCACATCTAGCATTAATTTTAGAGATATGAGCAGGCGAATGGATCAATTAACGTCGACGTCCCCTGCGCCACCTAGTGTTCCACCGCCACCCTATAGCGTCATGTCTTCCACGACTTCCATGGGCCTTGTACCGCCATCCTCGGCGGCACATGGTGGCACGCCAAACCACCCAACACCACCTCTTATCTCCCCCGAACCATCGCCTCGTGCATCTTCTTCCACATCCTCACCATCCCCTTCCGTCGTGGGTCACCACGCATCTTCCTCCATATCATCCCACCCATCGCATGGAACACCCAACCCACACGCACCTTCACAACCTTCATATCTCCATCATCCCCAACAATCCCAACATGGGAGCACTCAACAGCCAAGACCGCCCCCGTTACCTGAAGTTTGGGATTTACTTCGGCATACACATCGGAGCGCAAAAGGGTTTGCGGACGCTCACGCGATGTTGAATGGGAAGACGATGGGCAAGTTCTTCCCTGTTACCTGGGGAAGGTGCCTTGAGTGTCGGTTTGGGATTCGTGAGGGGATGTGTGTCTCTCTTGCGGCATGTGCAAAGGAGGACCCAATTTCATCATCATCTACTTCTACTTTCGGTCCTGCCTCGTCATCGGCTACCGGTTCTACCTCTGCATCCGCTACATCTCCATTTTCCCCTTCTTCCCTAGCTTCGACACCCCTTGATACTGGATCGGGGGGAAAGGAGGAAGGAGAAGCGGAAGAAGCGGAAGAAGGTGAGATGGAGGAAGATGGAGGAAATGCGACAGCGGTATCAACAGGAGGCGAAGAAGAGCCTGAAGTGGCCGGATGGTATTGGCCTGTTATGTCAGGCGATCATGTGCCGCACATGGTTGGGTTTGCGAAGAGTCTGCTTTGGGAGTTTGCAAGGGCTGAGGTGGGTGCGAGTGGGACGAAAGAGGCATACAGAGGAGATGCTGGCGTGAACGTGGATTATTGAGTGAGTTGTCATCCAAAGCGCCTGGTGGAAAGTGGCCCTGGTTTTGGGTGTTTCTTTTTTCGTGGCCAGATCTCAGGCGTCACTGCGCAGGTGGCATAGTGGGCTAGATCGTGGGATCTGGGTCGCGATCGCGATTGCGACTTATGGGCAGGAGGATTCATGCGGTTCTACGAAGGTTGATCCGCTTCTACCCTGCGATTGCACGCGATCGTGACATATGCAAGCCTCATACACATTACCACGGACTAAGGATCATGCTAAACCTTCTATCCTCCCCGCGTTCCAATCTCCCTGGTGTCCTCGGATCCCAACCCCGGATTTTAACCATTTCCACCATTTCCCAGAACTTGTGGGCATCATCGGCGCAGCCCGCCGTCCTATTTCCATTCTCATCTTCTTCCTACAATGAATCAATGATTGATATTGAATCTAGACCTTTTTGGGTTAACATTCGATCTCTCCATATTGGAGATTCCAATTCCTTACCATTGCTCGCTTCGCACACACACTCACGGAATGTTGAACCCCCCCACTTTTGCCCACGCATATCCTTCTTTTTAGTAGAGGACTCGAGTTTGGAGTACTGCGATGGGCATATGGGTGACAGCGTTGATTGTCCAAATGAAAGGAAGGAGCCTTGTGTTACCGAGATGAAATGGTGTGTTGGGGTTATCTTGGACCAACTATTGGGACATCATGGCGGCGATTGTTCTCCCATGGCCTGACGGAGAGCGTTTCTCTATGCCGTTCGATATCCCACAGCTCATTTACGCTGATCTGGTTCTCACAATCCCGCAGGACCCTCGGACATGACATGTTCTCATTCCCGCTCCTAGCCCTTTTTTACTACTCTTCCTCTTCCTCTTTTGGGTTACATACACTTTGCAAGGGATGATCCTTCTTAGCCTATTCGCACTTCTTGCGGCGTCGGCGCGGTCTCGGGTTCGTGGTTTCTGCCTCCGCTCGTTTGAGGCTAAGTATCGAACATGTCCTCGGGCCTCAGGAGCCGTCCTGCTTCGTGTAAAGACTCAAAACTTGTCTCTCGTTCACTCCGAACTCGCTTAGTCACTCACGTGGTTCGGGGCGCGGGCATTTCAACCTACGCGGTAATAATTCGTTGTCGCTTCAGCGCCACACTGCATAGCCTTGCTTTGTGACCAACTCGGATCTCAGCCTCCATTTCACCTCTGCAAGTTTTATAGTGATGTTTCCCCCCCTTTTTTTTTTTTTCTTCGTATGTTTAGAAAAGGAGTTATTGTTGATCGGAGTTTTTTGGCCCAAGTTACTACTACTATTCCCTAATTTACATCATCGCATTCTCAAAAAAGCACCATGGCGAGCGAGCGGGGAGGGATGCTTTTAACAAGCCATTCGCTGACTTATTTGGGCCGTTCTTTTCTTGGTATTCGCTGTTCGCTCCTCCTTTTCCTTGTTCACACACACACGCTTGATCGTGATTCATCCATTCATCTAATCAAATCCAACACTTTTCCACTGCTTTACTTTTCCAAATTTTTCTTTTCCAGCCGCCCAATTGCTATCACATTCCAACCCCCCACCCCACCATATCGCCATTTCTTTCTGGTTTTTTCCCTCACATCCAAATTTGTACCATTATCATTGCCAATCTTCATTAGCCCCTTCTTTCCCCGCCCTCTCCGCCCCTTTTCACTTCGTGTTTTCATTATCTCATTGACTACGTACATTTGACCCTTTCTCGCTCACTTTTCTCTGCTCAATTTTCAAATTCTCGGCTTCCTAATCCAAATCTCGATCTCATTATATTTCCACATTATTATTTTGCACAGTCATCATGATTGTCTTTCTGCTTTTGTAACAATAAATGGGAGTGTTTGAGGTTTGAGCGTTAGTTTGGCTATAGTCAGTTTTGGCTAAGGCCGTTACGGCTATGTTGCTTAGTCATGATTGAGGCCAATCAGCTTTGGGCAATTTGTTCAAGTGCACAATGGTTGCTTCTGGTGGTTGAAGCGGTCATCTTCAGCGAGTAAAGAAATGGGCAATCCGATTTACAGTAAGGGTGATCATGAGTTCTTTGGTTTGGCAATCTCAACGGCCTGGCAATGGACCTCGCTGACCCCCGCGCGCACCGACCAAACGCAGTTAAGACCCCTCCCACTGAATAGCGTACCAAGCGAGATCGATGGTTTAAAAGAGGGCCAATCCAACACTCTTAAGGTCGACCATCTGAAATTGACAAACATAAACATGAGCTAGCCGAATTGTAAGGAGGAAAGGAGTTGTATGTCGTTGGTTGGCTTTGTTCAAGCATTGCCTAGTGTACGATTGGGTCTTCGGATTTGTGGGGATAAAAGACAACAATTCTAATGAAGGGCGTGTGATATGTGTGAATCGGTCACCTCCCTCCCATCTCTCGACAGGCCAATCAGAATCCCAAATCATGACCTCACATGTCGGTATATCTTTGGTGCTCGGATAACAAGGTGGGTACCGTCACGCATACAAAGAGTAACCGCCCATCACCCAACTGGATATGTGGCACGATAAACCTAAACCGCATGTTCCAAAAAGGTGAATGCGGCTGCGCGTCTTATGTGTGACCTCGGCAAATGATCAGTCACGAGGGAACGGTTGGGTCGGAAGGTAAATCCTTGGGTAGGTTGGATGGGATGCTGATGGGAATTTCTTCTTCGGTGATTGTATCCCAGATCCGTACCGTCGTGTCGGATGATGCTGAGGCTACCCTGGATAATATGAGACCGAGGCGACCTTTTTGGTGTGCCCCAGAGGACTTTCACCGCTTCCCCGGTCACAACATCTTAGCTAGATCCGTACTACGTAGTCATTGGATGCCAAGACCAACCTGGATCCATCAGATGAGTATGACACTGAAGTGACGGATCCGGTGTGCCCTTGGAAGACCTTGACTTCCCGGGTCACCAGATTTGTACTATCCTGTCATCGGAAGGCCTTGAGTTCTTCCCCAGTCACTGCATCCTAGATCCGTGCTGCGTTATCGCGGGATGCTGAGGCTAACCTGGATCCATCAGACGAGAATGAGACCAACTCAACCCAATCGGTGTGCCCCTGGAGGGCGTGGAGTCCCCTGGTTACCACATCCCAGACCCACATTGTCTTATCACAGAATGCTGAAGCTACCCTGGACTCATCAGGTGAGAGTGAGACTGAAACGACGGAATAAGTTTGCCCTGAGAATACTCGGAGTTCTTCCCCAGTCACCACGTCGAAAATTCATACTGTATTGTCAACCCATCAGATGAGAATGAGGCAGACTGAGCAGCATACACTTGGGTGGTGTTAAAGCAGCTATCTCATCGATAATATACCCCTGCGCCGTTGGGAGGTATTCACAAGAAAGCCCATTGTATAGCCTACGCCAATCTGAATCGGGGGAACGAGACAGAGCTGGATGTGTGATATGGCCAGCAGTAGCCGAAATAACTCTATAGTATCAGTAGGCAAAGCGACGGCATCGCAATCGGAGTTGGAGTAGCGGGTTTTGACCCTGTGATTGGTGGTCTTGACTCCATAAACTGGTACTACTGTAGATATCGTTCGGGCAGTCAAAGTTGAGATTACATACCTTACACCACGTAGCCATTTTCTCTAATGTGATCCCGTTCCCAGCCGGCTCAACTCTTCCAACCACCTGATCACAAAGTCAGCCATGAATATTTCTAACCCGCCCAAAAGTTCCGTGGAAGGGTTTCCAATCTCGGCGGACATCTTCGATTGAATTTGAAGAGCGAGATCTGGGATGTCTGAGTTAAGGACCAAGGGGCCAGAGAGTTGGACAACGTTTCCCTTCGGTAAATGGCCAAGGGTCCCAATGCAGTGTAGAGCAAGACGAGATTGCACTCTTTTCTAGGCGTTCTGGAGAGTCCATTCAGGGATGTCTTGTGGTGGTGGGGTGGGGGGTATCCGAACCTTGCGCTAGGTCCGCACTTTGGATAAAAAATACCGCGATGGAACGACTGTGCTACCCTTTTGGCTTGGCGAAGCTTAAGGGTTGTTGTGACAATTGAATGGTGTACAACAAAATAGGCGAGGCATAAAACCTATGCACCTGGGCCGAACTTTTAAATGCCTTCATGACCTTCTACAAGATTAACAGATCGACTACGTTGCAGGTAGCTTACCATATCAGGTGTCACACCAGCCACCCGCTCAGAAATTCTCCGGGCTGCTGTGTTACGAGCAACCGGAATTCCAAACATGTAATCCCCATCGGCCGAGGCTCCAAGATACTCCTGCAGAAAACGAACAGAAATCCAGCAGTTCTCCTAGAGCGATCACTGCGGAATCATACCCCAGTAGCTCTTCGCAAATGATGCGAAGATAGACACCAAAGTCGCCAAGGAAGGGCAGTCTTTTAAATCCTCGAATGTTTTCCCTTCCGGTGAGGGCCTCCTCAGTTGCACCTACAAGGATGCAAATGAGGGAAAAAAATGACGGCCTCTCACCGCATCGTTGGCATTAGTTTTCGTGCAAGTCGCAAAAATAACCCAATCCAGCCCTGCGACCCGAGCCATATATCCTTTTCCCCTGGACGCCGTAACTGAAGGACGAGGAAGCGATGTTGGATGGACTTTCGATATTGAGAGTAGTAGGATGTGCTGATGATCCTGGCCGTTTGAAGCCATGAGGTGTTCTCTTTAGAAAATGTTCTCCCGCAGCTCCTGATTGATAGAGTCGATGCTTTGGAAAAGGTCAAAAAGTGGAGAAGTTAGAGAAGGTATTAAAGGTAGAAAGGGCTGGTGTAAGACTCGGAGGTGGTTAGGCACCTGTGAGCCCGGTACTTTCGTTGTCTTCAAGTGGTTCGATAGCATGTTGAATATTCACGCCAGACTCCGTCTCAAAGAAACCCTCCTAGGAGAAGGGATCAACAATTCCGTCATCAAGGTCGATGATCAGGTGCTTGACCACACTCACAAGACGATGGTCCTCAGACTCTCCCTCGAGAATTCACAGTTTTCAGCGGTGACGCCCCATGTCACGAAAATACAGCTTCAGGAGCAAGGTCCCCTGCTCTAGAGTGCTCCTGAATGCTAGAGCACTTGTGGGCACTTGTCGGGTTTTCCTGACTGGCACTGGAGGACGGTACATCGTCGATCAGTGGAGGTTGAACAGCGTCAGAATCCTCATCCGTTTCTTTGACACATTTGAGGCACATGTGACAGCGAAATGGTGTGATGTGCTCCGGCTTTTCATACCAAAGGGCCAGCAGCCCTGAAGAGATGTAGTCACACTCGGAGTGTAAGCGACGCTAGTTACCATTTTGGGGCGAAGCCAAATTTGGCTGCACCACGCAGGAAAGGAAACTCTGAGCGTTAGTGATTCAGGTTGAGTCGTTATGTTTTCCCTATAGAGTGCACGCATAGGATTCCTTCTGTGAGCAGGCTGTGCTGGTGCCTACACAGTGCCATATGATTGATTTTGATGGGATGCACGTAAACTTACACGATGTTCTGACCAAACTAATCTGACCGTCAATGTTGTGTGCTGATGGACATCTGAGCTCACTGACGAACACATGCACAAGGTTTTACGTAAGGTGGAGGCGGAGCCTTGATACTAGCAGTTCGGTTGCCAGAGCTGACGCGTTGTTAGCCGCCATGCATCTTGCGGTCCCTTCATTGTGACGCAGAGCAAGCTGCCACCTGGGAATTACAAGCATAACATCTGGGACCCAGCCCTCGATCGAGATTCCGTAACCAATCCCGGAGAAGTCTGCTTATTCTCATTCGGAGCCGCGATGCCAACACAACTAGTGTCCGTGTCTTCAGTAAATAAAAGATGAGGGCGAGATTAGAGGTATCGTTTCCCATTCCCCCCATCTGGCATTCCATGCCAGTCAGAATCCCCATTACGACATCATGTATGTGCACAACGGTGTTTCTTCGGTGCTCGGATAGTGAAAAGCCCATGGCCATCCGTACGAACAGTAATGGCTTGCCCATCTTGCGAAATTTCCCAATTGGATATAACGTCGCTGATATAAGAAGGGGCAATAAAATGAGGGGTTCCGCATCTCCCTAGAAAAAGGTGAAGGCGGTTAGGCTTATCATGTTTGACTTCGGCAAATGAGCAGTCGTAGGGAATAGCGACTGGGTCGGAAAACGGATTCTTGTGCAAATCAGAATGGAAGGACTTGTTCCCAACAGAAATTGCTTCCCCGATTACTGCATCCCAGATCCGTACCGTCCTGTCACTGGATGCTGAAGCTACCTTGGATCCATCCGATGAGAATGAGACCGATGTAACCCAATCGGTGTGCCCTAGGAGCACCTTGAGTTCTTCCCCAGTCACGGCATCCCAAATTCGTATCGTCCTATAATCGGATGCCGAGGCTACCCTGGATCCATCAGATGACAATGAGACCGACTGAATCAAACCAGCGTGCCCTTGGAGGGTCTTGAGTCCCTTCCCAGTAGCTGCATCCCAGATTCGTACTGTGCTGTCCGAGGATGCTGAGGCTACCCTGGATCCATCAGACGACAATGAGACCGACGTGACCCAATCAGTGTGTCCTCGGAGGACCTTGAGTTGTCCCCAGGTCACAGCATTCCAAATCCGTATCGTCATATCACTGGATGCTGAGGCCACCCTGGATCCATCGGATGAGAATGAGACCGACTGGACGGAACCGTGGTGTCCTCGGAGCACCTTGAGCTCATCCCCAGCCACCGCATCCCAGATTCTCACTGTTCCGTCCAAGGATGCCGAGGCTACCCTGGATCCATTGGATGAGAATGAGACCGACAAGACCCAACTAGCATGCCCTCGGAGGACCTTGAGTTCTTCCCCCACCGCAGTGTCCCATATTCGTACTGTCCCATCCATTGAGGCTGAGGCTGCCCTGGATCCATCAGATGAGAATGAAACCGAAAAGACCCAACTAGCGTGCCCTCGGAGGATGCATAGCTCTTCCCCAGTCACAACATCCCAGATTCCTACTCTCGCGTCGCTGGATGCTGAGGCTATCCTGGATCCATCAGATGAGAATGAGACAGAGATAACCGCGTTGGGGTGCCCTCGTATGATGTTGAGGCAACCGTCCCATCCAGAACCCAGGCCTTCCGCCGTTGGCAGGTATTTATCGAATGATTTGGGGTATTGCATTTGCCAATCTGAGTCGGATGAATGAGACATAGCTGAATGTCCGATATGTCCGGCAGAAACTGAGATGACTCCGTAGTATTGGTAGACAAATCGACGACACCGTAGCAGGGATCGGAGTAAAGATTTTCCCAAACTCCGGTCTTGCAAATTGCGGCTCCAACCCTATGAACTGGTGTTAAATACCAATAGCAATTGGTGAGTCAAAGCGGATGGCATACCTGGTACCACGCAAAAACTTTGTCCAGCTCAACAAGTGCATTCTTTGTTGCCCCTAGGAGGCTCAGAACTTCCAACCATCTCATCATTGATTCGACGAAAAACGTTTCTAATTTGTTCAGTAGTTCCGTTGAAGGGTTTCCAATTGCCGCTACGTGGAGAAGGCCATAAAGCGCAGCATATTCAACATCGGAGGAAATCTTCGATTGGATCTTGAGAGCGAGGTCCGGGATGTCAGAGTTGAGGATCAAGGGATTAGGGAGTTGGAAAGGATTTTCCTTTGGTAAACGGCCAAGGATGTCAATACAGTGTAGAGCAACACGAGAGTGCAAATCAGCCTTTTCTAGGCGTTCCGAAAGTGAGAAATCCGTAATCCACTTCAGGATGTCTTGTGGGCGGTAGTGGGTATCTGAGTCTTGGACCAGGTTTGCAGTTCGGGTGAAGAATACCCAAACGGAACGACCAAGCCACCCTCTTGGCTTCGCAAGGTTTAGGAACTGCCACTGCAGGACAAAGAACCAAGGTGAAAATCAAATGGCGTGCAACAAAAAGACCTATGTACCCGAGCCGAACTCTGCAATGCTGTCATGATCTTCTGCGAGATTAACCAACTCGGGATTGGATGTGTTGAATGTAGCTTACCATACGGGGTGTTACATCGGCCATCACTCGCTCAGATATTCTCTGTCGGACAAGAGGTGCTATGTTCCGGGCAACCAGAATTCCGAACGTGTAATCCCCATCTCCCGAGATCCCAAGATGTTCTTGCAAAAGCGAACAGAACGTCCAACAATTCTCCTAGAGCGATCATGATCATAAGTATGCTTCATCGGTCTGATTACTGCAGGATCATACAGGCCAAATTTTATACTCCAGCAATTCTTCAGAAATGACGCGAAGATAGACACCAAAGTCACCAAGGAAGGGTGGTCTTTTAAATATTTGAATGTTTTCCCTGCGTGCCTCTCCGGTGAGGGCTTCCTCAGACGCTGACAGCTGCACCTGTACGGATGTCAGCGGCAAATGAGGCGACAAATAAATGACCTCTCACTGTATCGTTGGCACCAGTTTTTCCGAGTTTTCGTGCGAGTTGTAGAAGACTCAATCCAGCCCTGCGATCAATCCGAAGCCATATATCCTTCTTCCCTGGACGCCATAACTGGAGGATGAGGAAGCGATGTAGGATGAAATTTCGATACTGAGAATAGCAGGATGTGCTGACGATCCTGGCCGTTTGAAGCCATAAATGTTGTCCGATGACATTCTCACAAAGATCCTTTAGAGAAAAGGTTTTCCCAGAGCTCCGGATCGACAGAGTCGATGCTCCGGAAAAGGTCGAAAAGTTGGAGATGGTGGAGGAGTTAGAGAAGGTAGTGAAGGTTTGTGTAACAGGAGGGGGTTGGACGCCTGTGATGAGACCGGCACCTTCATCATCTTCAAGTGGCTCGATAGCATTTAGAGCATTCAGGCCAGGCTCCGTCTCGAAGAAATCCTCCTAGGGGCAGGAATCAACAATTCACCAAAGCGGATAATGATCGGACGCTGAATCGTACTCACAGGGTGATCGTCTTCAGTCTCTTGAAAACCTTCCTGGGAAAAAACACCCTTTGCTCCACCAGACAGGAGTGCATCGTTCGATTCTTCTACACGTGGGAGGGGCATGTTATGTCAGTGAACTGGTATGGCGCGCTCAAACTTTTCGGTTAGTCACCTGCCTACAATACCCACCCAGTCGGAACGCAAGCCGTTTTCAAAATTCCTGGCAAACTCCGTAATCTGTTTGAATGGCGGCGATGGATACGGATGGCGGAAGGATGAAGAACCAATACACGTTCAATTTAGGAACTACCGGCTTTCGTTCGTGATAACTCGGTTTACATACCTACTGATGAACGGCAATAAGGCAAACCACTAGGGGTTCCTAATAAGACAGATCTCATATCCAGAGTATCGAATCTAGTTGGTCGATGAGAGCTAAGAACAGTGAGAGTGTACCACTACCGGAATTTGCACAGTCATAGACCCAGTTGTGCCAGATCCAGTCCGATGTTAAGAGCAAATATTGCATTGCTCCCAATTGTAACTCCCGTGAGCTCAGCCCATTGTATTGGATAAGTGAATACAGCTGGAGGCCTTTAGTGTCTCGTGGGTTGACATCGCGGCGGGCTAGCTTATATTAGGCCGTCCGACTGTGTCCTAGTCTTTGATTTAGTGCAAAGGTTCTGAGCCATTTGAGGTGGTTCGGGAAAGAGACTCAAAAGGCAGAGTCGTCCGACAATGAATGAGGAGAATTACTATAACGAGCATTGCCTCAAAAGGACCAACCATTACTTAAGATGAGCATGTGAACGTGGATCGCAGTGTCAAAAGTCATATAAGAGAAGAAGCGCACAACTCGAATCCCGAAGAACGAGATGGGAACACGAGTGCCCCTGTGCGCATGTTGGCCAACAGCTAGCAACCATGTTGAACCAACTTCAGCAGTAAACACACTATTCTGTATTCCAAGCCCGTACGAAGCGAAAGGGGATTTCTCTCATAATCCTAGTTTCACATAGAACGCTGCTCCCTTCGGCACATGATTTCGACAGGTGGTAGCGGCGCAACAGTTGAACTGATTCCTTTTTGTGCAGTCACTCAGCAATGCATCTCCACTCCCCCTTTCTGATTTCAACTCTCGCGGGGAGGCAAATGATAGTGGTAGCACGTTTGGGATGCCAGGATCATGGACGAAGATCATAATCCTCGATTGACGAGACGGATGCTGTCTCCGCGAATTTGGACTAGCGGAATCCCGCCCAACTGCCCAGGCCGAGGACTGACCGGGTGAGCGGGGAAACATGATAAAGAGATCATCCTCTCTAGTTCCAAAACTCGGTGATTTTTCGTCGAAACCAACTTGGTCGAGACCAGCAATGAGCGCTCATCACACTCCACTGAATTCATTGAATTTTTGATCAAATTGGGAGCATCCTGATTCACCCCTCGCCCGCAGTCTTGCATAACATGGATCCATGTCGAGCCTGCTTCAGTCGTTGAGTCTGTATGGATAGGAGGGGTCTGAGCGTGGTTGAATGCATACACATTGGTCATTAAAGCACAATTAAAATATGGCAAAACAAGCTCAAGAGAATCCCCAATCATAACGTCGCATGTTGTACACAACGATATATCTTCGGTGCTCGAATAATGAGGACCTTACCGCTGTCCATACGAACAGCAATGGCTTGCCCATCATGCGAAATCTCCCAACTAGATATAACGTCACTGATGTAGGAGGGGGCAATAAAATGAGGGACTCCGCATTTTCCGAGGAAAAGATGAATACGGTTAGACTTATCATGTTTGACTTCGGCAAATGAGCAGTCATAAGAAATAGTGACTGGACCGGAAAATGGATCCCAGTGAAGATTGGGACGGACGGGCTCGTTAGCGGCAGAAATTGCTCCACAGATCACTGCATCCCAGATTCGTACGGTCCCATCACTGGATGCCGAGGCTACCCTGGATCCATCGGATGAGATTGAGATTGACTCGACTGAACCGGTGTGGCCCCGGAGGAGCCTAAGTTCTCTCTTGGTCATCACATCCCAAATTCGTATTGCCCCATCTGAGGATGCAGAGGCTACCAGGGACCCATCAGGCGAGAATGAGACTGAAATGACAGCACCGAAATGACAGCACCGGTGTGCCCCCGGCAGAACCTCGTCACGCCTGTCTCCACATCCCAGATTTCCACTGCCCCATTAATAAATCCCGAGGCTACCTTAAATCCTTCCGAGGAGAATGAGACTGACTCGGCCCAGCCGCCTTGGACATTGAGGTCTTCCCCAGTCATTGCATCCCAAACTCGCACCGTCCCATCCGAGGATGCAGAGGCTACCCTGGAT
Organism: Cantharellus anzutake; assembly: GCF_015039405.1. Classification (NCBI taxonomy): domain Eukaryota; kingdom Fungi; phylum Basidiomycota; class Agaricomycetes; order Cantharellales; family Hydnaceae; genus Cantharellus; species Cantharellus anzutake. The sequence goes on from NW_024066953.1 coordinate 1,697,721, forward strand.
CCACAAGATGAGAATGACACCGACCAGACGGAGGCAGTGTGCCCCTGGAGGATCTTGAGTTCTTCCCCCATTGCAGCATCCCATATTCGTATCGTTGCATCATTAGATGCTGAGGCGACCCCGGAACCGTCAGGGGAGAATGATACCGACCCAACTGAACCAGTGTGCCCTCGGAGGACCTTGAGCATGTCCCCGGTCACTGCATTCCAGATTCGTACTGTCCTGTCCGAGGATGCTGAGGCTACCCTGAATCCATCAGACGAGAATGAGACCGACGTGACCCAATCAGCATGCCCTCGGAGGACTTTGAGTCCCTCTCCAGTCACTGCGTCCCAGATTCGCACCGTCTCGTCGCCGGAAGACGCTAGCCTGGATCCGTCAGATGAGAATGAAACCGAGCGAACCGCTCCGGTATGCCCTCGCAGGATGTTAAGGCAACCGTCCCATCTAGAACTTTGTCCATGCACGGTTGGTAGGTATTCATAGGATGACTCTCGGTATTGTGTTTGCCATTCGGAGCTGGGTGAGTGGGACATAGCTGAATGCGTGATATGCCCAGCAGAAGACGAGATGACTTCATAGTATGGTAGACAAATCGACGGCATATCAGCAGGAGCCGGAGTAAAGATCTCCCCAGATACAAATTTTGTGACTTAGGGCCCTGGCCCGATAAACCGGCATTATATATTCAACGGTTGGGGGAGTCAAAAAAAGCGGGCTGCATACCTGGTACCACATAAGGAGCTTGTCTAGCTCAATAAGTGCATTCCTTGTTGCCCCAAGGAGGCTCAGAACTTCCAGCCACTTCGCCATAGAAAAAGCAAAAAATGTTTCTAATTTATTCAGCAGCTCCGCTGAAGGGTTCCCAATTTCTGCCACATGAAGAAGGCCATATAGTGCGGCATATTGAACATCGCCCGAGATCTTCGACCGGATCTGGAGTGCGAGGTCCGGGATATCGGAGTTGAGGATTAAAGGGTTAGGGAGTTGGAGAATATTTTCCTTTGGCAAACGGCCAAGGATGTCAATGCAGTATAGAGCAACACGAGTGTGCAAGTCATTATTTTCTAGGCATTCGGGAATTGAAAACTTGCAATCCACTTCAGCAGATGGTTGGGGAGAATATCCAAGCCCCATGACGGGTACACGGTTTGGGCAAAAAATACCGCGATGGAATGATTGTGCCACCCCTTCGGTATCGTGAAGCTCAAAGGCTGCCACTTAGGAATAAATATCTGTCGTGGAAATTAAACGGTGCGCAGCAAAAGGCAGAAGGCCTACACACCTGAGCCAAACTTTGCAAAACTGCCATTATCTTTGCGAAATTAACGGCCTCGGGATTGATTGTGACGCGTGGAGCTTACCGTGTTGGGTGCGACATCGGCCACCACTCGCTCGGATATTCTCTGTCGGACGAGTGATGCTATGTTCCGGGCAACCGGGATTCCGAATGTGTAATCCCCATCTCCCGAGATTCCAAGATGTTCTTGCAAAAGCGAACAGAACATCCAACAGTTTTCCTAGAGTGATTACAGTCACAACTGTGCTCTATGGGACTGATCCCTGCAGAACCATACCGGCCAAACTCTATACTCCAGCAGCTCTTCGCAAATAACCCGAAGATAGACACCAAAGTCACCAAGAAAGGGCGGTCTTTTGAATATTTGAATGTTTTCCTGGCGCGCCTTCCTAGTGAGGTCTTTCTCAGACGCTGAGAGTTGGGCCTGTAAGGATGTCAGCGGCAAATGCGGCAACAAAATTGATGGCCTCTCACCGTATCGTTGGCGCGAGTTTTGCCAAGTTTTTGTGCAAGTTTCAGAGGACTTAGTCCTGCCCTACGATCAATCCGAAGCCAAATATCCCTTTTCCCGGGACGCCGTAACTGTAGAATAAGGAAGCGATGTAGGATGAGGTTTCGATACTGGGAATAGCAGGATGTGCTGATAATTCTGGCTGTTTGAAGCCATAAGTGTTCTTCGATGACGTTCTTGCAAAGATCTCTTAGAGAAAATGTTTTCCCAGAGCTCCGGATCGATAGATTTGATCCTTTGGAAAACGTCGAAAAGCCGGAGATGATGGAGAAATTGGAGAAGATGGTGAGGGATTGCCTGAGAGGACGGGGTTGGGTGCTTGCAATGAGGCGGGTACTTTCATTACCTTCGAGTGGCTCGATGGTATGTAGAACATTCAGGCCGGATTCTGCCTCAAAAAAATCATCCTAGGGGAGGATCAACGATTCAATCACCAAACCCGATAATCGGGTGTTCATGGCACTCACAGGCCGACCGTTGTCCGTCTCTCCAAAATTTTCCCGAGAATAAGTAGAGTTTAGCAGAAATGCACCAGTATATGAGGGTGTTCTTCCAACCAGCGGAGGACGAACAGCGTCGAAATCCTCATCCGTTTCTTCCACACGTGGCAGCGGCATGCTGTCAATGTGATGGTGAATTGTTAAATTGGAGTTAGACTCTTGTATTGTTTAAGCCAACGTGTAAGGTCCTTAGTTATCAGCTTGGGGACCAATATAATGCCCGATGCCCTCGAATTTGAACGGGGAAGGAAACCTTAGGTTTGGAACAAAAATGGATGAAAATCAACGGGTAGCAGGAGGACGGCTATGTGTTCCCCCATGAGAGGTGTGGTTCTGTGAGCGAGCTGTGATAGTGCATATATAGGGGTATGGACACTGATGCTCATGAGTAGTGGTTTTGATCTGCACTTGCAGTGTCATCACTGTCATGACACAATTTACGACTGAAATTACGTGTATGTGGCTTGTTTTCCGTACCTCCATCAACCAACTTCTGTTCCCATCTCTTTCTCGTATTCCTGTTGAGTTCTCCCGACCACTTGTCCTTGTTGAAATAGTGTCCCATCAGCAACACGTACCCACGCGCGGACAGATGCGCGGGCAGCATCCCACACTCACCCCGACGCCGCCTCTTGCTGCCCTACCCGCATATGGGAATTATATATAACATTCTACAGTCCCTCTCCAGATAGATATAGACAGTCAGGATGAGATCGAGATGGACAAGCGTGATGGTCATTGGTGTTGACGTGCGTCGAGCATCACCTGAGACTAATGATTCTTTCTAAGTTGAGTGTGTGTGCCTCTCGAGATATTTTTGCGGAGGGAAAAGGGTCGGCCAGTGAAGATACAATACATACACTAAACTTCCTGAGTTAGTGCATGTTTATTTAACGTTTTAGCGGCTGATTGATATTCCACACGACGTTGCGCGTTATACATTCAACTCCCACTTTAGATTTGTTTTCGCCGTAATTAGTGTGTTCCACTAAAGTTGGGACTCGGACTTGGGGAAAACGAATGGGTATTCTCCGCCACAACCAGACTCAGCTCGGCTCGATCTCGTAGCATCTTGGCCATTTCGAACGCGCGCCTCGTTCATCTTATCACTATCATTCTCATTTCGCCTCACGCTTTTCACATCATCAACACCAACCTACAAAACAACTCAGAGAATGAACCTAGCCTTCTGAACTCGCACGACCTCGGAACCCCGTCTCATGCAGCCTCGGAAAGAAGTCCATTCCTCAATGTCAGCAAGGTGGTTCATATGCAATTTCATTCAGTGGGACCCATCCAGGAGAATGCAGTGGGATGGAAAGGTGGAGACTCTGTCGGAGTTCTGACTGACAGGTAGAGATGGAGTGGATGGGGGCGTGGGTAGTCTCCGAATGTTTAAAGCTATGGTGATTGCATACAGAAGGCTTGAGCTGTGGAATGTATGAATATAAAATAAATACGGTGAAATAAACTCAACAACATCCCAGATCATAATGTCGCATGTTAGCTTACTGTCTGTCGTCCGTACGGACAGTAGCAGTTGTCCGTTACGCAAAATCCCCCAATCGAATATCATGTCGCTTATACACGAGGGGGCGATGAAATAGGGATTCCGCACGTTCCAAGAAAAGGCAAGCCATATCATGTTCGACGTGCGCAAATGAGTAGTTGTAGGAAATAATGGCTGGACCTAAAAACGGATCTTTGCAGTTATGACGAAGGATTTGCTGTTGACAGAAGTTGCTTCTCCGATCACTGCATCCCAGATTCGTATCGTATCATCTTCAGATGCCGATGCTACGCTGGATCTACCAGACGAGAACGAAACTGGTCTAACCTAACTGATGTGCCCTCGGAGGACCTTCAGTCCCTCCCCAGTCACAACATCCCAGATTCGCACTGCGGCATCCGCGCTGTGGGGGCTACCCTGGGACCAACATGACCGAATGGATGTTCCCTCGGAGGACCTTGAGCTCATCCCTCCCCGCTCATAGACTCATACTGTGGTGTCACTGGATGCCGAGGCTACACTAGATCTATCAAATGAGAATGAGACGGACGTGACCCAAAGGGCGTCCCCTCGAGAAGTGCTTCCCCCGTCACAGCATCCCAAATTCGTATCATCGGATCCTGAGATGACTCCTGGAGAGAATGTTTTCCCCCAGAGCTCCGGATCGATAGTCAACACTTTGGAAAGAGTCGAAAAGCCAAAAGTGGTAGAGAAGGTGGAAGGGCGGTCTAAGAGGGGGGTTGGGTGCCTGTGAGGAGGTTGGTACTTTCATTGTCTCCGAGCGGCTCACGTAGGCTGGATCCCGTCTCAAAGAAATCTCCTGGGGGGAGGAATCAGCGATTCAGTTATCAAGGCCGATGATTCCTTTCTTAGCAACACTCACAGAGTAACCCCCAAAGTCCCCTTGAGTGTCCAGCAGGAACGCTCCGCTAGAGAAGGGTGCATCGCCGATCAGTAGAGGGCCAACAGCAGCAAAATTCCCATCCCTCTCTTCGACACGTGGGAGGGGCATGGCAGTGAATTGGTGTGGGGCTCAGATCCAAGGTAGACATTTCTTATCTACCCCGCACGCCAGCCTGTGTCGCCCAGTTGGAGCGCAAGTAATTAAGCCGCGTGCAAGACCCCAAGAGATGAACCAATATTATGAGGCGTAGATAAGGAAACTTTGGATTTGGAGACAGCGGGAGGGCGGTTACTGTGTGAGCCTGAGCGCCATGTGCTTCCCCATGGTGCAAATCCGTTCTGTGAGCGAACTGTGATAGTGCGTACATAGATGTTGACGCTTATGAGTAATTTTGAACCCCGACGAGGCTGGGGTAATTGCGAGACCCCGATTCAGCAAGCGCCCATTTCTCTGCGTGAGCGCCCGCGGTCCGAAGGCCTTTGTTTGGCAAATATGGACATGAGGTCGTCGATCGAGATCAGTCAAATCACTGGCCAAAACAAGTCGTCTGTGGCTCTGCTCAGAAATTCAATCTCGGAGCCAACCCCGGCAGAGCCTTCTTATTCGGAGGGCTGCTGCACCCACTATGGAATTTCATTGAATTTCTGCAGTCCAGCTCTGGTGCGGAACAGGTGAGGAGATCAAGATTGAGATAGTTAGGGTGAGATGAGTGAGGGCCAGGAGTGAGGTGACCATGCTGCACTGGTGTTGGGGACATGGAACATTGGGGGTTACACAGCAGGGCCTGCCGGGCTCCTAAGAGTGCTTGGGCCGCGCGCACCATTTGAGACTGAAGATTCTTCGTAAAGGAGGTTGTACTTGAGCGAGTGCGCCCTCGATAAATTTTTGCGGAAGACGAAGAGTAGAGTCCGTGACAACATAAGAGTACTCAACAAAGTTACGTAGGGTGACCTCGATTTATCCTTGACGTTTGGATGATTAGCCACAGATTTCTAGATCTGCAGCCGATTGATATACTGCACGTCCATCGCGTGCCTTACACCCAACTTCCATCTCGTCTGTGGTAATCAGTGTATCAGGCATCGTCTCGCTCGATTTTCGTAATTTTCGCAATTTAAATTGACAGCAGTGGGCTTCATCGAGTCAGAACCGCACTACGGCGCTTAGGGTTCGGAGTACAATGTCGGACAAACAAGCCCTCAAGCGTGTCGTTCATGTTCACGGTTTTACCACGGAGAAATTGCCTGCTAATACCTACGAGATTCTTGCACAACATGGATCCATGTCAGTACAATTGATGTATTCTCTCCCTTCTCATTCACGAAGCGCTGACGATCAAAACTGTGACTCGGGGTTGGGGAATGCGAATTCGCGTTTTCCAATTTGATTTGACTCGATTTGACCCAATGCCCTTTGGATCCTGTCGAACGCGCGCTTCCTTGTCGCGTATCACTCGTCTTACAAACACGCTTTCGTCCAACTGTTTAATTCTCACCCCATTACCAACAAACGCCATCCATAATATACAAAACATTAACTCAGCGAACGTATCATAGCCTTCCGAACCCGTACAACCTCAAAACCTCACCTCTTTGTCCAATATACCGCTTCTTCTGCAGCTCAATCGGCCCTGGGAAAGAAGTTCGTTCCCCAATGCTGGCAAGGTGATCCTGTACAATTTTATTCGGTAGGACCTGTTTGGGAGGTTGTTAAGGATAGGGAGGATGTATATGAGTGGGACGGAAAGGAAGAGATTCTACCAGAGTTCTTGCCGGCAGGTGGAGATAGAGATGGGGCCAGCAAAGTACAATGGCGACATTCTAAAGAGAGATCGTGGGTTGGGTTCGGAGTTCAAGATTTACTTTGTCGGAAGGGGGATATTCCTGAGTCTAGAGAAGAGGATCAGTCGCGTTGGAGGTCTGGAAGTGGGAGTGGTGGTGCTTGGGGGACGAGGGCCGGCAGTGTAGAGGCTGGAAGACGAGTGGAGAGATATCGAAGGGGTGACTATACTTCTTTTCGAGCTGCTGATTCTGGTTCTACATTAACTTTTACAAAAGGGTCGTTTGACGCTGCTGGTGGAGGGAGAGGTACAATGAAGTTGGAAGATGGGGAAATCTTCCCAGAGGGGAGTGGGAAGCTGTACTCTGATAGGCTGGTAGGAAGCGGAAGATATAGAAGCCGGGAGGGGAGTCGTTCTAGAGGGAGGAGCAGGACTAGGAGCAAAAGTCGCGAGAGGTCGAGAGCTCACCTGAGCTCTCGCTCTGTTCGTCGTCGACAACGTCAGCGCCGAGACGAGTGGCCGTCCTGTTCTCGTTCACGTTCACGTTCCCGAGGTCGAGGTGCGGGGAGGGATCGAGATGGGGATGAGCACAAGATATCTCGACGTTCTCAGCATTCGACGAGGTCGGTTTCTCGAATACGGCAGCGACGTGATGGACCAATTGCAGGGTCATCTTCTGCGAAGGAATACGAGAATCGAAATGGCAGTGGAAAGGATACGAAGGGGAGGGAGAGGGATGAATGGCAACAAGCACTCGCACCCCTCAACAATAACGACCACGCCAAAAACCTTGAGGCTGGGCACTTTGCGCAGCGTACTGCCCACGATACCCATCATGACGAGTCGCAAGCACGCCTTCAATTGCACGCCGTGGATCGTTTAAGTCTCAATGTAAATGGCAACAACGACCACGAGCTGCTACTTAAAGCGGTTCCTATTGCAGCTCCCCGAAGCTTGTCTACTATGGCAATCCACAATTCCCCGCCTACTCTTACCGCCACGAGTGGGATGAAGACGGCAACGAGCACCATGGCGGCCGAACAAGACCACAGTCGTGATGAGAGGGGCCTTTTCCGTCATCTTCCTCTTCCTGCTTCGAATGGTAGGAATGTGGCTACAGGTATGCCCTCTACTCAACGACAGCTGGGTTGTGCGGCAAGTGGTATGAAGCGCCAAGAGGGCGATGTGACTTTGGCTGCATCTGGGTCTCTATCCGCATCTCGGTTGGTTCAGCCAGATGAATTTCTTAGAGGGATCACTCCCTTTCATACTTCGAGTGTAGAGGGAGCTCCCAGCGCTAGCCACGGGGCGGGTCAGGGTTTCCAGAATGAAAGGTTCCAGGTAAGTTAGCAGGTAAAGTCCCTGAGTCAGAGTATCAACCCAGTAACAGCTCGCGACCTCGACTGCTGGAGATGGCACTAGAGATGCATCGCTGACGAAGAGAACGCCGTATCCTAGTCCACAGGCATCGCCTATGTTTGATAATTCCCTTTGGCTGCATCACGATGGAGCAGGTGAGTTTCCTTGCGTATTTGGCTCCAAGATGAGCCAAACACTGACGTGATGTTCAATCCCTGGCAGGTGCTATGAATGCGGTTCACTTAGAGGTTAGTACTTCGACCAACGCCTGGCGAACTACCTTCACCGTCATTTTACAAACACCAACAGCATAGATCTTTCCCCTCGATTCACTCCTCACCTCAGTCGTTACTCTCATTGATAGAGTTTCACGCATCCCAAGTGGCCAAGTATAGAGAGTTATACAAGTCTTCGCAGGTTGAGTTGACGCTTGAAAGAGCAGCAAAGAGGAAGTCAGAGGATGAGGTCGACAGAGAGAGGGCTATGAGGAGGAAACTCGAGGATCAGGTTTGGGAGATGAAGACGAACGAGAAGTCATCGTTCTGAGGGTGGTAAGCTCGGAGATGGGGTCAACGACTTGGACAGTCTTTTTTTCCGAATGGGCTCGCGCTGGTGCGGGCGCCAGTAGTTCGTCCTTGGGGATTTCTTTGTAGCGTACGTATACGTATAAGCATCGATTAGTTAGGACGTGCTTGCAAGAGTCACCCAAACTATGTACGTACCATACGACGCAATATCGCACTCACCTCAACTTTGTTAGTATGTTACTCAGCTGTGAGGCGTTCTGTGTATTTTTGATCTTGACGACACTGTCGTGTGGTGACAAAGCTTCGTCATGAGTGAAAGATCTGATTTAAGCGCCCACAAATCAAATTCATTGTGTGTAATTCATATTTTCGGTCGTCAACCTTTTTCCTGTTTGTCAAGCCCGGATTTGAATCCTCCCTAGAAGCCAGAAGCTGTGCTTTTGAAAACTCAACATCAACAGTTCTTTTCGTTGTCCTCTCGTTGCTTTCTGCGTCGGAATCTTCTCCTGCCATCGTTCTCCCATGCCGCTGAGTAAAGGATCGAATCGTCTGTGGCTGCTTAGTGGACTCCTGCTGCTCGTTACCTCGGATGCTCTCGCCTACAGAGGAACATTCGAGGCCCGCCAGATCGATAGAAGGCTTATACCGAGACTGAATCGACGTGATGCGACTGTCTCCGCTGGGAATGAGACTGTTGGCAATATTGGCAACAGCCAGTATGTGTCAAATATTACAATTGGTGGTGTAACCTTCAATGTCATCCTTGGTGCGTACACCTTGTTCTACCGAACCCGGGCTTGTTCAGATGGGGTGATTGGGCTCACTTTGGACTTTTCTAGACACCGGAAGGTGATCCTGAAGCCTATTTGCATGACGATCGTTTATGCTGATCAGAACGTCTTGAATTTTGTACCTTCTCGCTCGTTCGTCTTTGATGGGGACTTGTTCAGTTCGGACCTCTGGGTGACAGGGAGCGTTCCGAACGCGACATCTCTTAATGCTGATGGATCTATCGCGTACGCTATCGGTAATGCAGGAGGCCCAATCCTCTCCGCTCAAGTGGACTTTTCGGATTTTACAGTTCAAAAGCAAGCCTTCAGTATGTGTCACAACTAGTCACTCGGGCATGGGCACCGCGGTGTGCGATGCCGCTCTCTGAGATCATTGCCGCTAATTTAATACACCGCTTTGTTATTTAGTGCAAGTTAATGACACAACATCATTTGGAGCTCTGGCTTCAATCGGTGTCACTGGACTTGCAGGACTCGGGCCCGGTTTCTCCTCGGTCATTAAAAATAAAGTGGGCTCTGCGGGCGACACGCTTTTGGACAATATCTTCCAGGCATGTATTTGTGCACACTGTCCTGTGCTTGAGCCCCTTACCTTATGGCTACTTTTTGTCCCACAGCTTAACCGTACCACATCCAACTTCGTTACCTTTCTTCTTAATCGGAGACTAAAAAGTGATAATGGCACAACCCATGGCGAGTTCACTATCAGTGAAGTCTTACCCGGCTACGATGAGGTTCTCTCGGAACCTAAGCTGCCCGTCAATGAGCTGAAGGGCTCGGACAAGCTAAATCAGCATTGGACAACTGTACTTGATGCCATTACTGGGCCAGATGGGAAGAACATTAGTTTGGGCTCAATTGTAGACGGTACACCCAAGGGGAAACTGGTGACGATTCTCGATTCAGGTTTCACTTTGCCTCAGGTCCCAAGGAAGGTCTCAGATGCAATCTATGGGAGGGTAAACGGAGCAAACTACTCGGTGGATGATGGGCTTTGGCTCATTCCTTGTGGACAAGAACTAAACATCTCGATCGTGTTTGGCGGCGTCAAGTTCTTCATACACCCTCTTGACACCTCTTCCTGTAAGATCTTGTGTATCTTTGGGCGTTCAGAAAGATGACGATACTAAACCGGTTCCCCGCGCAGCTGAATTTGGATATAAATTCTCGGATGGTACTGAAGCTTGTGCGGGGGCGGTAAGTTCGTTCCGTTGCCACGAAAGATTTTTTCGTCATTGGACAAATTAGTTTCAACCTATCTCAACCGCTTTCAGTCTTGGAGGACAGTACGATGCCGTGATGGGCCAATCGTTCTGTAAGTGACATATATTTTACAGTTAATGATAGGTCTCATCATTCCACATGTCAGTGCGCAATGCATACACTCTCCTTAACTGGGGCGATTTCGTCGACGAGACATCAGCTGCTCGTGGGACTCCATACGTTCAAATGGAACCGATGACGGGTCAAGCACAAGCACACAAGGAATTTGTTGCAGACAGGCTTGGGGGCGTCGATACCACCGGCGATTCCAAGTGGAAGCTTTCTAATACTCAGAAGTCATCCCCTGTTTCCAAAGGCGAACGAGTGCAGCACATAGTCGGCTTTGTGAGTGACGCGCACTCTTTGCCTCATTTCTTACAATACACTCATTTCGTTAACTTTTCCAAGGCCGAACGCAACAAAATTATCATTGGAGTTTGTGCTGGGATTGGCCTCCTCATCATTGTAGCGCTCATTTGCCTTTGCTGCTGCCGCCGCCGACGTTCGAGAAAAGCTGGTGCTGGACGTTCCATGTTGCCCGCTAACAGGATAGACCTTAATAGACTGAGCGGCGAAGGACGTTATCGATCGATGAAGGACCCTCGCTCAGTGCCCCATACTCATTCGGCTGGATCCAACAAACATGACGATCCATTCAGTGATATGACGCCTGTCCGACATTGACACTGCGTAAGAGTTGCCTCATTGCTGGTCCGGTGAAGGGGAGTTTGTGGGCGTGCATCGAGCACTGCCTCCATGCAATCTCTATCTTGCATATGCCCCTCGTGGTTGAGTTGGAATGGAGATGCTCCGACACTCATTTTCGCCTCTTGATTTCCGTTCCTTCATATAATGTTGTTTTATTTACTTAGGATGGGGAATCTTGTCTTTAGGCCTCTCGTTCGGTTTGCACCTCCATCAGATCTATTGAACATATAATGGACGCTGTCTTCGCGCAAGAACATATATAATGTCACTTCCATGCCACTGCCTGCGCGCGTACTCAAACGAAGATTGGGGACCATATACACTGCTCTGCTATAGTGTGGTTCTGGACGTTTATCTTGCAAACCCAAGTGATCGGGTGTGACATGGGAAATTTCAAGCGGCATAAAGAGGATCCACTTTCCGACAGAAATAGTGCATTTCCTGGAAATATTATGTCCTCATGAAATGAACACTTTCAAGCACAATTCAAGCGCAGTAACGCAGGGTGCCAATCTCAAGCGGTTAAAATTGAGATCCAATCTGAACCTGCACATTAGGACGCAATCACAATGGCAAAAATAAACGTATATCTGCTGGAGGGGTACATAGTTGCAATCAAGCGTGATAAGTTTAAGTACTGTTTTGTCAAATGGGCAGTTTGTCAGCGCCAAGAACTGCAAGCGGCAGCGTAGAAGATGAAAACTTGTCTCATCCACCGAAGATCCACCGAAGCTGGGTCGGGGTCTAGAAAAAAATAACATAGTGATGATTGAATCTGCCGTATATTAAAAGGAGTGCAAAGCAGAGAGAAAGCACGAAGGATACATCACAGACAAGCTTGGAGAGCTATCGATGCCCTTTTGGTGGATGCAGCTAACATTCATGGAAAGGCTATAAGTAATGGCGTTATTTAGTGGAACCGAATTCAACATCAGTGTTAAGAGGATCCTGTAATGTAGGAGCGTTGGTATCTGACGTATCTGAGGAGTAGATCCGACTACGACCAAATTGATGAACGTTCTATTGTCACATGCCCCGAGATATTCTATGAATTCCGCCACATGTACAGTGCACTTGAAGGACTTACATTGCTGGGATTGTCTTCGTACTTAGAATGATGAATGTTCACCACGACATTACTCGTCTGTAATACCGGTTAGTTTCTTTGGCCTTCCGCCACAGTCAGGCGTGGTAAACTCACGGGTCGACGTGGTACCAGTGGTATGGGCTTTCCGCGTTCATGGGAAATCACCACTTTCCTCTGAGCGGATCGTAATGCCTCGAGAGAGTTATCTAGTCTGTCTTGAGGGAGTGTGGGCGCAAGCAACTGCTTTCGTGCTCTTGACCGCATGTGCAAGCTAGCGGGCACAAGGAAGATTATCAGTCAGGCTGTTCACGGACAAGAGGAAATTGTGTTTGCTATACTTTGCGAGCATTGATATGGGATACATGGGACTAAGGGTCTGAAGACATGTGGTAAGGCGTGTGAAGAATCCTTGTGAATGGACTCACCATTCCGAGTACGAGAGTGCTAAATGTAAAACCATGGTGGGCATACTAAAATCATGGTCTCGGTCCAATGCTTTCTACCGGGAGAGACAATTGTAGCCCATACTTACGATACTTATCAAAATAATGGTTTGAAGACAGGTCGCGCTACCCGTGGCTATGGACCAATACACCATCGTGTTGATGGCTCTGTCCGTCCTATTAACGAGTCCGTTCGGTCCCGATGTGCGGCATTTCAGTCATCGACTCACTTTTTGAAACCAGTCTTGCGGTACCAGAGCAGGAATGTGGTCAATATTGCAATTAGAGCGTCACATGTTGCCTGACGTTTAACAGCTTAGAGCAGGTAAGTCAAGGCATTGAAGAGGAGGACCACACACCTGGGTCGTTAGCCAAAGCTTAGATAACCAATTCCACCTATGAGAGATTTCTTCGAGGGATAATGATATGTTCCTGAGATGTCATTGCCAAATCAGGATGGTGACAGGATGCAATCGGCAGGCGTGATGACACGTACGCCAAAGTTGAAAGTGCTGAGAAAAAATTACGGGACCAATGAGGACCCAGAAAGCAAGGACAAGGACTCTGGGCTCACCTGTGGCAAAAGCTGACGGTAAACCAGACTTCAGTCTATGGGCATGGGACGTTCTGGGTTAAGGGACTTACCGAACTGCATGATAACAAGGGCTTGCTGTCATGCAACCGGTAAGCATCGCTGCAGCTAATATGAGGAGGCACCAGCGCAGTCAACATACTAGGGGTGCTGCGACACAAATGTTCGCAGAAACTGACGACACGGTTACGAGCAGTATAACCCATTAATTCCCACAAGAACTCACGGCTCCAAATACGAAACACAAAGAAAGACTGAACGACAAGGGATCCAACTGTTGTGGAGAGGTGATATGATGTACCCTCCCTGAAGAAAGTGTTGAATGGGGGAGGATGCCATCGCTCAATTGTGAAGAATGCGTACCATTGCGCTGTTGCCAATGCGCGTGGATTGAAATAATTTTGGATATGCAACCACCAAATCATTTTAGTCATGCAGACCCTTGAAAGGATGAACCACGAGCCTGTCAGGACAGATATAGTCTAGAGCCATCAATGTCACATACGTTTGAAATAGAATGACAACCCTTCAGGAGCCGAACGTTATCAGAATCGGTCGTCCGGTCGTTTGAAACATATTACGAGAGAATGAACGTACCAGAGAAATCCAACCTATTGTCGCCAGGCGCTTCAGCGCATCAAACTCGAGTCAACAATGAATGACGTACCGCTCGCCGCGTCCATCTACCATCCTGAGGGAAACGGTTGTAGTAAAGGGCAACCTGTATTGTGAGTATCCCAAAGAGACTGAAACCGTCGTATGAGTGGGGTAAACGCCTGGGCTCAAACATTGATCCCATCTGAAGAAAGTATTCTTACAACGTAGCGACAACGTTCCCAACGAAAAAGCCACCAAAGATGTTTTCCAGGGGTCCCGTCATAATGCGAGCCATGTCGGATAAGCGGGGAAAAGGGAAGACAGCCACTTGGGAGAGACGAAAGGAACGAGGGAAGCCCCAAACTGTTCATTTGCATGCTTGTTCATATATGACAAGAGGTCGGGGATTGGCGTCGATCATGGAGATTACGTCGGTGAAATGATCATTGCCATTCTCCCTCAACATGTCCAAATTGAGCTCTAGGGTGCGAGCAGGCCATGGCCGTGGAATGATACGCCAATGATTGGATCAACGCCAAAACGACCTGGTCCCTTCCAGTCCTCTTCTAAGTGCAACGCTCACTGTGTCGTAGAGACCTAGCCACTGCTGATCGGCTGACCAGTGTTTGAGATTGTGCAAGAGCTACCGCCACGTTGTAAATGCTTAATGCAGACTGCCCCTTGATCGACTCGGCGTCCGCAGGTGAGCGCCGCCACATTCAAAATCCTGCACGGAAACAGGCATGTATACAGCTTGCTATCAAGCAATCAGAGCCTCACGGAATCACCAGCCCGTATAATTTCAGCGCGAGGCGATGATAATTCATTCGTACTGGCACGAGTTGTTATCGCAAGGACAGACTACATCCCTAGTTGGAATCAAGGCTTACAACGCGTGCCTGCGCTATTCTACCATGGAGGAGTATTTGGAAAGGGTGGATGGTTCGAAATACCGGCAACTGAACTAGGTGGAACCCAGCGGATATTGCAGCGAGTGGAAGCTCACGAAAGCGCCCTAGCCTGGTCTTAGGTACCAGATTAAATAAGGCTTGCGTACTGACCTACTTCACTTTAATACATGTCCTGCGTCAGTTGCACGCCCCTGCCGCCATAATGCATCCGCCGTGCGCATCATTCTGCATGCTCATTGGCCACGCTCATTGGTTTCACGTCTGCTGTGGTCGTCGGCGTCAGTCATGCACACGGTCTAGCGTTCCGCATTAACCACTGCCTACTTAGTCCGCTTTCTTCACGACATAGTGTGACTGTTTTGGACTTGCCGTCAGGGGTTGCCCATGCCCTTTGGAAACTTAGGTAAGCTGGACTCGACCCCGGATATTTGTTTTATGCTCCCACTCCACCTCCTGGCTGAGGCCATTTTTTCTCCTGGTATTTTTCTCTATGTCGTACATACTTCATCCTTTGCTTTCTCCATCTTTCATCCCAATCGTCGCACACTGCATCCCAAATCTCCATTTCTCTCCGCGAGCCAGCGCTTGCTTGGTGTGTTTCACTGGGTCAACACTGTAGTACGATAGTTGCAGGGACTGCCTCTAAGGTTGCAATGTGATGGTAATCACATCACGAATGGCCCCCCAGCACAACAACTGTAGCTCAAAACACAACCAGGAACGGTTCAAGAACAACCCCTGCACGCAGCAATTGGTTGCAGGCCCGTCATTCCCAATCATCAACGAGGCGATGCACTCTTATGTCTCACTCTTCTGCACGGCTTCTTTGTTGTGCTTAGCTTGGACGCTCACAGGGCATTTCACATCAATTTTTGATGGATATCGCAATATGATACATTCCCCCTTCATACTCGCGCCGGACGACGCTAACCGCCCCTTCTCCGGGCTCACTTCGCCGGTTATTTTCACACCAACTTAACTCGCTCTGCATGGGATACGGTAGAGATACGCCCCAACATCCTGGATGAGATACACATTTATAGTTAGCTGCTTCTGAGATCAAATTACTGTCATACATTCCAGGATCACCCCATGTATGTTCATGTTTAGGGCAGCTCTTGGGTGCTCCTATTGTTGACAATGCCGTCACCCCTAGGTCCCGGGCTACTCCACCGCAATCCGATGATAGCTCTGGAATATCCAGTTAAACCTTGGGTACACAGCCATTGCGTGTGTAGTTACCGCTTTATTCATATCAAGCGCTTGGTTGCTTGGGAGCCTCATCGCCCGCAGCTGAAGCACTCGTAGACGGATTTTGTTGCCAGTCGTTGCATTTTTTGCTCTCCTGTGTATTGCACCTTCCGACGTTGCTATCTCATCTTGATCATCCCTTTAAGTGGTATCTAATACACTTAGGCCTTTCCGCTGTGTTCATTATTATTATTATCCGATGCCTCGGTCTGCGCTATGCGGCCAATCCATCCGGAGTTCCATTCAACCCCTATCAGTCGCTAACTGGAGGTTTGGAATCGGCCGAACCACAGATGCTACATAAATGCGGTGTGGTGGATGGAACCTTGTGCTAGGTGGAAAAGGTCACCAAAACAATTAAATTAGACATGGAAGGGCTTTAAGTTACAATCTAGCTGATGCCTTTGGTGTCTGTGACGGTGAATACCGGGAGGAATGAGGCGTATCGAGTTGTTTCTCCATCCACTGTGGGATGGGTTTTCTCTTTAGGCACGATTGCATTTCGTTCTGGCCGTAGTCGTGCCAATGTCAACAATGGTGGCTCCACAGTCTTGTCGACTTTGACACCCAGCCAGTTCGGTCCAGTACCAGTGTTGCCCTTGTTAACGGGACCTACATATTGACGGAGCTGAGCTCTATAGTGCAAGCTGAGGCGCCAAAGTCAGCATTTGAGTGCGAGACGCGCACGGCTTCCTCACGTACTTGGTGAGCATAGTGAAATTGTATACAGCGCCGAGTGGCTATGTCCAAGGTCAGAAGGCCGCTTCGACGCCAGTGGAAGTGCTACTCACTATTCCTAAAACGAGAAGGTCTAAACGGCGAAAATGAGTTCCAATGTCCGCTGACCAATGGTGCTAACGTACCAGAACCGAAGCCATGGATTGCGAACTTCATCCGAAAGAAACGTCAGTGCTAGGGATTGTTCTTCAGGTAAGGATACGTACGGTGATACACATGACAATAGCGATTACACTTGTGACCGTTCCAGTGTTTATTGAATAAACAATCAATTTGTTCAAGATGTTGTCGGTTCTGTGGAATGAATCTGTGAGCTTCCACGACATCACCCTCCAAGTCAAACTAACTGCTGAAAACCAGTTCTCTGCCGACGTAACAGGATGGTCATCGAAACGGCAAGTGTGACATCACAAATCGCCTGCCAGCCATTCAGATTGAGCGCGGGCACATCAGAGCAGAGCATGTGCTAACCTCCATAAGGAGCCATGATTCGGCCAACGATCGCTTCTGCTGGGGAACCGTGACGAAATTCGCCATATGATATGCCTGATAGGAAGCAGCTAATGGGTAACGGTTTGGCAGCACGAACAGCAGCACGTAAAAGAGACCACACCTATCCCAAGACCTATTGGACACAGGAATTCGATACCACCGTCGATTCATAGTGCGTGAGATTTCTGGGTTATATACATACCGAATTGCGTGAGAGATAACAGCATAACCAGGCATCCCCATATAATACTCTTACTCACTGCAGGGGTAGGGGGCTGTCATGAGTATTCGCGAGACTGGGGAGATGAATGGTACGTACAAGTATACACGCGGTATGCGAAAAACGATTGAACAGTTGTCGAGGAAACTACCTGAAAACAACACAATTTCTCTCAACCCTCACCTAAGCTCTGTGAGTGGATGTCGAACGCACCGCCGTAGTCTGATGTATTGCCATTTCCCAGGTGAGAGACGGAAGGACGTTCTTCTCAGTTGAAGCAATCACAAAGTACCAATAAAGAGCCTGGGCCGTGCATCCACTTTATTTTCTGTGAGGCGAGTTCTTTAGTTGATGCTAAAATCGGGGGGACTCACAACAGGAGAGCTTGGACGACCCTAGGCAGCACTTTGAACCCACAGTCGTACGATGATCTGGGCTTCATACTCACCACAAAAAGGAGACCTGTTCGGGCATTCCCCATTTTAGGCGTTTATATCATCAGTAAGGCATGATACACCCACTACAAGCTTGATATATAGGGAGTCCTTCGGGAAGGTAGAGAAATAGGTGTGGGTCTGTATTGTGATGATACCGAAGAAGCTGGCGGTATTGTAATTCACGGAGGGTTTTAGGACACTGATGGGAAGACAAGTCCCCTGTGGTGACTCACACAGCAGCGAGCAGCTCACCAGAGAAGGCGCCTCCAAGGATCTCCTGGGCGCTAGTGGCGATCATCGGCAGACGGGATGAGCAAAGAGGCGTGTCGGGTGGAACGGACTCAGGAAGAGAAGGATTTTCAACAGTTTAAAGACCTCTGCAACCACGTAGAGGCCTCGGGCTTGGGGCTGTTACTCCGTCAGATCAATGCCGTTGATGAGGTACACATACCGCCGGAACCGACTATGGGACTATCGCATCAAAGAGAAACATCCAGATGGAACAACTGGCGATCCTTTGCACCGGCATCGGTACGGAGATACGAAGATCGAAGAGGAGGTTTCCCTTGTTCTCGAAATCAGGCAGTGGAGCTCTTGCGGTTGCCTCAGTTTCAGCTTGCCGGCACTGGGCGTTTTATTTCCTTCCGTCCAAAACGGGCTGCAACAAACGCTTTCTTCATCGATGTTGTTGGGGAGCATGCTGGATATGGTCACCATGCATCCTAGTGTCCTTGCAGGTGTTCGCACCATTTCAGCGCGTGCCTTTGGCCGCGCCTCGCAAGGGCGGGCTCTCCGTTGTTTTGACGGGAAAGCCGGAAGATCTCGCTTGGATCAACTTCCTCTAGTTGGGCGCTTCCTTTCACGCATGAATGATTGGCGTTTATGATTCACCCCAGCATTTTAGGCTGTCAGACCGTTCAACGGATCTTGGAATATCAAGTGATGGGGCAATTAAATCCATCTGTGATTATAGAGGCTGGTAACCTGCCTACCACCTAATCACACCATGGATTCTACTGTTCCCAACATGATATTCACTGCGTTTTGAGGCACAATATCCGAGGTGATATCCGAGCTCGGATACGAGTTGGATATCGGATACTTCCCGGATTTCATGTGCTGGCGAAACTACGAAAGATTGTAACAATTGCAAGTCCCCCCAGAAAACCTACAAAACCCCTCTGAGATGAGCGCAAAAGGAAATATAGTTCACTGGAGCACCCTCGAGTATGGAACCGATCTCTAGAGCACTCCTGAGTGCTCTATACCGGTTTTCGTGACGCCCACAAGCGGAATATCATGTGCGAGATGGGCCAGCTGCGAGCCTGCGTTTTTCGCTCGCACAAAGGAGCCCCAGATCGAAGGGTACGTCTCTAATGACGTGAGCACAAGCTAGAACAGGCTAATTGGGTAGCCGAAGAAGCTGTTTTGGTTAGTATGGTAGTTCCAAACCCAAGTCAAATTCGAAAGTTGAGTATTTTTTTTGCTTCATTCACTTCATTTTCTTTATCACTGTTACATGTATCTTCACTTAAGAGGGTGCGTTGGAGGTCAAGCTCGGATACATGTATATATCATTGTTTACATCAAGTTATTGCAACACCCAGAAAAATTCTGTAACGCCCTCGCCCAGCAAAAATCCCATAGCACCTTGTAACACCCAGCAAAATTCCGCAATGCATTATAACAAAATTCCCAGTTTTCCGACACCATGTCAGCATGTCAGGCTCATGCACGTTCGGGTCAGCTTTTGGGTACATAAGCGACCAGTGCATTGTGGCTAGTCAAACCTGCCAATCGCTAACCAGAGGCATGGGGTCGGCCCCAACTACACATGGTGTATAAATGTGGTGCGGTGGATGGAAAGGGGCACCAAAATAATTTAAGTAGACATGGAAGGGCGACGAGTGGTGATGTTACAATCTAGCCAATTTCAAGGCAGCCTCGAAAAATCAGTCTGTGACAGTGAACACTGTGGGGAATGAGCTATATGGAATTGTTCCTCCATCCACTGCGGGATGGGTGTCCTCTCTAGGCATGACTGCATTTCTTTCTCGTCGTAGTTGTTTCAAAGGTATCAATGTCGACGGAGGTGGCTCTACAGTCTTGTCGACAGTAACTTTGACACCCACCAAGTTCGACCTAGCACTAGTGTTGCCCATGCTAACGGGACCCAAACGTTGACGGAGTTGTGTTCTATAGTGCAGGCTGAAGTGCAAAAAATCAGCATTTGAGTATGCTGAGGTGCACGGCTACCCCACGTACTTGGCGAGCATAGTGCAGTTGTATACAGCGCTGAATGGCTATATCTAAGGTCAGAAGGCCGCCTCAACGCCACAGGGGGGAAATGTTGCTCACTATCCCCAACACGAGGACGTCTGAACAGCGAAAATGAGTTCCAAGGACTGTTGATCAATGGTGTTGACGTACCGGAACCAAAGCCATTGATTGCGAACTTCATCCGAAAGAAACGTTAGTGCTAAGAGTTGATCCTCAGGGAAGGATACGTACGGTGACACAAATGATAATAGCGATGACACTTGTGATCGTTCCGGTGTTAATTGAATAAACAATCAACTTGTTCAACATGTTGTCAGTTCTGTGGAACGAGTTTGTAAGCTTGCACAACATCGCCCTCCAGGTCAAACGAACTGCCTAAAACCGGTTCTCTGCCGACGCAACAGGATGGTCATCGAAGCGGCGAGTGTGACATCACAAATCGCCTATCAATAAGTATTCAGATTGAGCGCGGGCGCATCGGAATAGAGCGTGTGCTAACTTCCATAAGGAGCCATGATCCGATCAACCATCGCTTCTGTTGGGGAAGCGTGATGAAGCTAGCAAGATGGTACGCCTGATAGGCAGATGCTAATGGGCAACGGTTTGGCAACACGAACAGCGGAAGATAAAAGAGACCACACCTATCCCAAGACCTAGTAGACAGAAGAATTAGATGTCATCGCAGGTCATAGTGCATGGGATTTCTGTGTTATATACATACCGAATTGCGCGAGAGATAACAATTCAACCAAGCACCCCAACATAATGCTCGTGCTCACTTGGAGGAGGGCTATCATTCAAAACTCGCGAGACAGGGGAAATGGATGGCACGTACAAACATACACGCGGTATGCGAAAAACGTTTGAACAGTTGCCGAAGCAACAACCTGAAAATGACAGAATTTCTCTCAACCCTCACGCAAGCTCCGTGAAGGGATGTCAAACACACCGTTATAGTCTGATGCATTATCATTTCCCAGGTGAGAGGTGGAAGGACGTTCTTCTTAGCTGAAGCAATCAAAAGGTACCAATAAAGAGCTTGCGTCGTGCATGCACTTCACCAGTTGTGAGACGAGTTCTTGATTTGACATTTTGAATCGGGGAAAACTCACACCAGGAGACCTTGAACGACCCTAGGCAGCACTTTGAATCCATAGTAGTACCATGGTCCGAGCCTCATACTCACCATAACAATGAGACCTGTTCGGGCATTCCACATTTCAGGGATGTTTCACCAATAAGACGTGATGCACCTACTGCGAGCTTAAGATATAAGGAGTCCCTTGGGAAGGTAGAGAAGTAGACGCGGGTCTGTATTGTGATAATACCGAAGAAGCTGGCAGTATTGTAATACACGGAGGATTTTAGGACCTTGATGAGAGGACAAGTCCCCTATAGTGACTCACACAGCAGCGAGCAGCTGACCGGAGAACGCGCCCCTAAGGAGATCGTGAGGATTAGTGGCGATCATCGAAACACTAAGCAGACAGGATGAGGAAAGAGGCGTGTTGGAGTGAAGCGGACTCAACTCCTCCAAGAAGACAAGGATACCCAACAGTTTTAAGACTCCGTTGGACCTTTGCCGCCGGCGCAAACCGGGCTCGGGGCTGTTACCCCGTCAGATACTGGTCAGATCAATGCGGCTTAAGTATAAGATACAAGTGCCCACCGAAGCGACCACGGGGACAATCACATCAAAGTGAACCATCAGAATGAATAATGAGTGATTCTTTGCACCCTCGGTACTGAGATAGGGAAAGGAGCATTCTATTTTTCTGACCAGTGAAACGAGCCACGACACAGCCAGCTCGCGAGGCTGATAGTGCTAACAATGATGTGATCTTGGCGTTCTCATGGTGACATCTTTAAGCGCTTTCTTCAACGATGTTGTTGGCGAGCATGCTGGATATGGTCACCATTCATCCTAGTGTCCTTGCAGGTGTTTGCGCCACTTTTGGCACGTTCCCTTGGCGGCTTCTCGCAAGGGCAGGCTTTGACGGAACAAGTGGGAAATCTCTCTTCGCCTAGTTAGGCACTTCCTTTCATTTGATTCATCCCTGCATTCTAGGCTCTGGGGCTACCAAGCAATGGGGGCGTTAATTAAATCCATCCGCCCAATCCCATTGCCTTGTGACGCAATCACGTGGAATTTCCTATGAAATGGTGGGATCTTCGGGAAGGCCGAGCAATTGACCGGTGTTGGGACGGCCATGGATGCACCTGGGATCACTGTACTTGGTACGATTGCCGAGCAAGGCAGAGGAGCATATGAGGGATGAGTCTATATAATGTCATAAGGGGCTGGTGCCGGACACAGATCCCTTCTTACTAGCAGGCCGAAAAGCGCAGGATCAAACGTAGGAATTGCGTAGGAATTGTTGATGTGACAACGTTGCCAGTGGCGGAGGAGCCGGCTAGGCACCCTATTGCCGACGTGGCGTGCCCGAGCCATACAACTTCGCGAAGAAATGCGTTTCCCCGCGTTGTTGGGCAGCACAGCGGCTTTCTGCATCAATTTTCCATTGCGGATTTGACGAGGGATTGCAGGGACTCACTTTCCGACACCAGAAAGGACACTGGGATTACACAAGACTTGGATTTCCGACAACTCAAGGGGCTACGGATATTGTCATCTTTTTGGTCTAATCACACTACATGTGACTTCGGATTCTACAAATGCTTCGAGAGGATCTACAGCAATTACCCCAATACATAACTCTACTCTAAAATCCCCACATGTTAAGTCCATGCGTGGGCTTGCCCTCGCCTCCGTGGATGATTTCCCCCGTCGAAACAACTTTGAAGCCAACGAGATCCTTCCCTCTCTCAAGAACGAACCCGTCGCGTTCGATCCTATCGCTTCCATCCTTCGGCGGCCCATACCTCGAATCGGGGACATAGTCCTCCGCGGCAGCCCTCAGGAACTGCAAGGCTGGCTTACGGAACCAACGGTCAGGAGGTCGTCCAATCGGACTTCCACCTTGAAACCAACCAAGATGACCCCCGGCTGGTGTCACAACAAGAGCGGTCGTCTGACCATGAATCGCCTCCTTAGTTGGAGCGATACCGATAATTGGGTCATCGGCAGAGCTAATGGCGAGAAATGGTACTCGAATTGAACTTAGATGATGATGACTAGATCCCCATGCGTCTGTTATAAGTGTCAGTCGAACATCAATCCAACACAGGAGCCCCCCTGGTGGGGCTTACAGTAGTCATCGGCAGACTTGAAAGGAAATGGAGGAGAATGTCCACCACAGAACCGAATGAAGGCTTCGTCAACTTCCTTCAGAGTTGGATTTTTCTTTAAACTCATAATGTTATCCAGTTGAGGGGCGAGTCGATCGTCTGGTGGTAACTTCCGAAGGGAATCGACTAGATGCGGGGGAGAAATATCAGGTTAGCGGGCCAAGCGTGCGATACGACAACCCACCATGGATTCGAAATGATGCCAGCAGAGTGCCTCCCAACACGGGAGAGTAAAACGTCTTCGGAACGAACTCCGTCTCGAATCTGGGTCCCCAAGTCCTTGAGCAAATGACAGCAGAATACTACTTCAACTCTACCTTCTGCTATTCTTGACACAATCCCAGGGCTATCAAGCAGGTTATATTGCATATCAAAGGGATCGATATAGGATGCTCACACAGGCAAGTGCAACGGCAGCCTGCAATCTACTCTTTTCCTTCTCCTCGCCCAAATAACGAGTAATTATACCGGCACCAAGAGAAAATCCGATACCGACGAGTGGAGCTTTTGGGAATTTGTGTGAAATATACAACAGACCGCAACGCAGATCGTCCGTGTGTCCAGAGCTATAGAACTGAAGTCGGACGCATCAGTGCCTCGTAAGTCTGACGGCCGCCGTATTACTCACCTGCCAGCTAGTGAGAGGTACGTTTGCACCTAATCAAATACCATTTAATGTCGGGTTGGACAAGGTAGAAGGGATGAAATCCTCACATCCTCGGAAATTGATCACGATTCCTCTGTAGCCTAAACCCCCTTGTGACTTTGACGCGCAAGCGTGAGCGAGAACGGAGCGAACATAAGACTCATACGACCCGCCACACAAGCCATGCTGAACTACGACGATAGGTGTATCATCGGGGAGGTCAGGGTTTTCTTCAGTCGTCGGTGTCATGTCCAATCCCAATGTGCCTCCATCAGGGGTTCGAAGCAACGTGCTTAGCTCATACGTGAATAAATGCGAGAGGGGGCAAAAAGATTGGTCCTTACCGCTCGTACAGTATTTGATCAGTCTTGGTAAAGTCCCCCACAGCAGCGTAGCAGGTCTGGGAGTGTCCATTAGGAAGCCACCAGGAAAGTCTGTACCCCTTATATAAACTAGGATCAATTGCATCAGCTAGGCGAGCGCGAACAGGGATAAGTCCACAGACCTTGGCACCTTCGATTCGAGAAAAGTCTTGATACTCATCGTCTCGACCCCCTTCTTGAGAGAGCCGTTCGCAGAACCATTGCCATTGACATGAGTCGCGTCATCGTTGGCGTCGTCGCTGGCGCTGCCAGGCGCCTCCACGCGTTGGCAGACTTTGAACAGCAGAGGTGAGGTCGGATAGTATACATTCGGGATGTGTTTCCCTGTAACGTATCCTACAGCAAGCAAAATTGGGACAAAAAGAATCAGAATGACCTGCAGAACAGAGAGCATTGTCGTCCAAGCAACGCAGACGCGTGAAGGGAAGAGGAGCTATGTCCCCGCGGACCCCATGCAGTACGGGTCCCTGACATTCGCACGCCCATGCGACACGAGGACCCCAGCTTGCTTCATGATTCCCACGGGTTCAATTAGCTTATCTTGAATCACACATTGATCACGCATGCCCAAAACGGCATAAGAGATGCCCGACAGACCCGGCGCTCAGTCCGTCTATTGGTAGGCAGGTTACCAGCCTCTATTAGTGTAGTCTATTGGGGTGGGCCTTCTGAATCCGCTGCATCGATCGCGGGAGAGCTACACGGGAAACCTCAATCAGTGACCAGCCTCTATTGGAATGATCAACTATGGATGTTCCCTTTTGAAATGGAGTGGTCTTACCTACTTCACAGATGCAACGCAAATTACCTTGTAGTCACTGAGCCGGTGGCATCGGTGTTCTTCATCAGCATTGCCTACGATGTGGGTGCTGGCCAATTCCTAGCACAATCCATTCACAGCCCCACTCGACGAGCAAGTTACTCCATATGATTTATCCTAGTCATCGGTTTGATCGAGTTGGCATACGGCGTTCACTTTAGCTGCTTTGCTCGTGCGAAAGTTTGGAATCATTTTTGGGTGAAGAATGAAATAAATCCACTCCAGCCCGACCCGAAATCGCTTGCTCTGGGATCACTTCACACCACTGGTAGGCGATAGAAGTTACGAACAAGCTGAAAACACTAATTGTGTTTTTTTTTTTTGGCATTTTTGAGAGCTCTGAAATGCTCAACAATTCCAGGATGCCAGGGCTAGTGCAAGTCTGCATGCCGGTGCCACACATGTGGCGATGAGGACCAGATAACAATCGGCACCCAAATGACACTGCCTAAGTTGTCAATTACAATGAGGAACACTCATCAATGACCCGGAACTGCCGCGTGTATTGCAAGAAAGCTCAGACTTCATCCAGACAGATGAAATCATGCAGGGAAAGGTGACAGGCCCGAAGTCTCAATGAGTGACAGCCCGTGACTGGGGTTTGCCCTTTTTTACGCGACCATAGGGCAATAAGATAGATTCATACTAATATGACCACTTGTTTATACAAAGCCGAGGCACCATACGTCGGTTCTGCAACAACGTCGCTTTTGCATCTGGTGGCAGCACAAGAGCTTGGCAACACTTGAAAGACCCTAGTTTAATCATGAAGGCTTCTTCTTTGGTGGTGCATTCTTGGAATTCAATCAATGAGTATGCAGGCATTCATCCTCTGGGGACCTAAACATATCCCGTGCTGCAGTGCCAGTGTTTGATTCTAAATTGCCTATGACATGATTAGGGGGTAAAACCCTCTACGCTAACGCGAGTATGTTAGAGAATAGCAGGCCCGAATAAGTGAAATGAGGAGAGGTGGAAGTCCCCCGGACAGAAACCCCCCATCCGTGGTGAGACTCGTCGAATTCACCTGATCCACCCCAGCCAGTGTAAAGTTTGGCGATACAACACGCACTGGGTCCGCGGTATGAGCATATAATGGACGTGCAATTAGGCTCGTTAAACTCAGTCTTATGCAGGCACATGATAGTTACTGAAAACTCTGCAGCTGCACTAAGTCTTATCAGACACATGAATGATATTTCAGATTCAGTAGTTGTAGTGTGATGATTTTGTTGCGGCTTTCCATCTGGCTATGCCGTCGCTCAGCAAATGGGATGTGAAGGCGTAGGTAGCTTTGGGACTCCCACAACTCGATGGTCTGACCACAGAAAAGAGCAAGCCAGTACAATTAGATGTGCAACTGACCATGGGATCCTGGTTCTTCTAACGGAGATATGTCGAGGTCACTGAATGTTTCATATGATGATAGCATGAGACTGGTTTGAGCGGTAGCAGTTGGCTCCGTTGAAACAGCCATAGGGAAGGAACTAGCATTAGCCACTGAAGATGAAGGCAGTGCTGAGCGCTTCATCCTTTCACCAACCCAATCTGAAAACTGGGGGAATCGGGTGACAGTTATCGTGACGAGAAGTGATCCGTCTTATCCAGGACGAATGAACACGGAGCCCGCCGCCCATTGAATGGCACAGGTGCCTGTTTTCTGTCGCGGCGGCCTTTCATCCGCGTCTCGCCCGGAATTCGAAAAAATGAACGGCCGGTTGTAGATCCTGCCGAGACGCGAGCATTTTTTATGTCGACCCGCTTCCATACATGCTGTGGATGCAAATACAACCGACGGGTGTTGTCAGAAAGGCAAGCGTTCGTGCCTAGATAGAGCAAGGATGGCCAAGTGCAATACCATAATACAATCGTAGAGAACGAACATCCATTGACGATATCCCAGCGCTCCGCAGGTGGTGGGAAATCCCGTGATGCCAGATAAAAGGGGAGGTTCGAGATATGGGTGCGTAAGGCGTGCACCCTCGGCAACCGGAAACCGCACAACAATGGCCAATTCGCTCACATTGCCCGCTCGGCCTCACGAAGAGTTTAGAAATTCTGGTGATGGCGGGAAAAGTAAAATCCATACCATTCCTTGTGATAACGGCGTCACAATGGCTTAGGTAGATGAATTTAATCACCCCATTACTTGCTAGTCCAAGATCCGTTGAAAGGCCTGATAGCCCAAAATACTGCGATGATCATAAATGCCAATCAATCGCGCCCGGAAGGGAGGCCTTAACTAGAGGAAGGAAGATGATCCGAACGAAGTCTCCCAACTTTTCCGCCAAAGCAGCGGGGAGCCCGCCCTTGTGAGGTACCGCCAAAGAAGCGCGGCCACCTGCAAAGGCACCAAAATGAAGGGTGACTATATCCAGCATGCTCGCCAACAACATCGATGAAGAGAGCATCTAAGGACGTCGTGGTGAGAAGGCCAAGACCATTTCGTTCACGAGCCAGCCACAACGAGTGTCACTGGTATAAGGGTCCAACGGACAGAGAAAAATAAAATGCGCAGCGTCGACAAGCTGGAACTTGCGTGGACTGAGGCAACTGCGAAAGTCAATATGGCCAACCGAGAATATCATTCTCAAAGCCAGCCCACAGAATAACAACTCCAATGGTCATGTCTGGGATCTTTGTTCCAGTCAAAATGCGGCACGCAGCATATTTAGTTCCGTCTCAATGTCAATGAGGATAGACGACTTACAAGCACCGCGAACGCAGTGATGGACTACGGAACATCACTCAACGGTCCAAAATGAACGAAACTAGGATGGCCCGTGAATGGGATACCTGCACACAGGGACAGCCATAATGAAGCCCACTCCAAGAGGAAAAACGATGGCCCCGAAAGAAGAATGAAAGAATGCCTGGGATCGCGCCCAATGATCGACAGACCAATTTCGTGGCAGATGAGGAAGAGAAATATCACAAGCCCAAGGTAGCCCCGAGGTCCAGATACAGATGCGACTGAGATGCATCAAGGAAGACATGCTGAGGGACTTTCGGGACGCGCCCCAGATTAGTTAGCCCGAGAACCGCACCGTCATATCAGTGACCGAGACAGACCAGTAAGCGAGAAGAGCGAGCTCGCATATCAGTTCGGTGATATTATAACTTGGGGCCGTGTCCAATAAGAAGTAGAAGTGTTGTCGTTATAATTATTCCTGAAAATCAGAGGTAATTGGAAATCAGCATTCAGCGGTTGTTAAAGCACGCCACTCAACTGAAGGATCCAGGACTGGATATGATCAGCGCGGTGGGAAATTCGGTGAGATGATTGGGTGCCCAGGAACTCCACAGGCTAAGTCACAGGTCGACGAGCACTAAAGCTGACGGAGCGCAACCTGTCCTTTGTATTACGAGATAATACCGTACCTATACCTTTCGCAGTCGACAGGAGACAAGGCAATACTGTCACCAAGCCGAATACCAAAGAAGCCCATGACCAATTGCGGGAGAATGTCGAACATCCAGCAGGAAACAGCGGTGGTGCAAACAAATATCGATTTCCCAGCGTGGTAGCAGCGTGGTCATGTCTGTAAACGCTGTGTTGGAAAAAGTTACACCTTTCCGCGATCGCGAGGCAGTGCAAACGCTTCCCCGCACTCAATTTCATTCCATCGGAGCTTCCACTGCTTAAAGGACCAATCCCGAGAACAAGGAGAAAGGAACCTCCTCTCCACTCCTCTACCCCTTCGCTATCTCAGAACCGATACTGGAGCAACACTTCTTTTTTGTGTGATGTCCCGCAGTCGCTTCCCAGTCGGGCGGCACTTGTGTCTTATCGGCCGTATTGAACAACTGACATGCTCCGCGACTGGAGAACGCGCCGATATATCGGCACTTCAGCACCCATCTCCTATATAGGGTTCTGTGAGATATGCTGCTACCTCTTCGCTCCGTGGCCTCTCTGGCCCTCAATATCCGCGTTTCAAATACATCTGGATATTTTGACGGAGTAACAGCCCCGCGCCCCGAGCCTCTACGCGGTTACAGAGGTTTAGGGGAGTCTTAAAACTGTCGGATATTTTTGGAGTGGTTGAGTTCGCTTCACCCGATACGCTTCTTTCATCATCCTATCTGCTTAACGTTTCGATGACCGCCACTAGCGTCCACGATATCCTTGGGGGCGCATTCTCCGGTCAGCTGCTCGCTGCTGTGTGAGTTGCCATAGGGAACTTGTCTTCCCGTCAGCGTCCTAAACCCCTCCTGTATCACAATACTACCAGCTTCTTCGGCATTATCACAATACAAGTCCGCACCTACTTCTCTGCCTTCCCAAAGGACTCTCTATATATCAAGCTTGCAGTAAGTGCATTGCGTTTTGGTCGTGACAAATGCCTGAAATGTGGAATGTCCAAACAGGTCTCCTTTTTGTGGTGAGTACGAGGCTCAGATGATGGTGTGACTATAAATTTAAAGTGCTGCCTAGGGTCATTCAAGGTCTCCTGGTGTGAGTCTTTCTCAATTTAGCGCTCAGTAAAGAACTCGTCTCACAGAAGATGAAGTGCATGCACGACGCAGGCTCTTTATTGGTACCTTGTGGTTGCTTCGACTGAGAAGAACGTCCTTCCGTTCGTTACCTGGGAAATGGCAATGCATCAAACTATGACGGTGCGTTTGGCATCCACCCACGGAGTTTAGGTTGGGGGGTTGAGACAAATTCTAGGTTGTCTCTTCGACAGCTGTTCAATCATTTTTCGCATACCGCGTGTATGCTTGTACGTACCACTCATTTCCTTGGTTTTGTGGATACCCATGAGAGGCTCCCCTGCAGTGAGCACAAGCCGTATATTGGGGTGCCTAGTTGAATTGTTATCTCTCGCGCAATTCGGTATGTATAACACCAAAATCTCACACACTATGAAACTGACGATGGCATCGAATTCCTATGTCTACTAGGCCTTGGGATATGTACGGTCTCTTTTGCGTTCTGCTGTTCGTGCTGCCAAACCGTTTCCCCATATTAGCATCTGCCTATCGTGCATACCATCTTGCGAATTTTTCCACGATTCCACAGCAGGAACGATGGTTGATCGGATCATGGCTCCTTATGGAGGTTAGCACATGTTCTACTCCGATGTTCCCGGCCTCAATCTGAATGATTGATAGGTGATTTGTGATGTCACACTTGCCGTTTCGATGACCATCCTGTTACGCCGGCAGAGAACTGGTTTTAAACAGTTAGTTTGACCTGAGGGTGATGTTGTGCAAGCTTACAAACTCGTTCCGCAGAACCGACAACATCTTAAACAAGTTGATTGTTTATTCAATCAATACTGGAACAGTCACAGGTGTAATAGCTATTGTCATTTGCGTCGCTGTACGTATCCTTACCTGAGGGTCAATTCCTAGCACTAACGTTTCTTTCGGATGAAGTTTGCAATTAATGGCTTCGGTTTTGGTACGTTAGCATCGTTGGTCAGCAGACATTGGGACTCATTTTCGCTGTTTTAGTCGTTCTCTTGTTGGGGATAGTGAGCAATTTTTCCCCCGGTGTTGAGGCAGCCTTCTGACCTTGGATATAGCCATTCGGTGCTGTATACAATTTCACTATGCTTGCCAAGTACGTGGGCAAGACATGCGCCTCAACACACTCGAATGCTGATTTTTTGCGCTTCAGCCTGCACTATAGAACGCAACTCCGTCAACATTTATGTCCCGCACACATGCGGAACACTGGTACTGGGCCGAACTGCCTGGGTGTCAAAGTTACCGTCGACAAGACTGTAGAACCATCACCGTCCCGACATGCCCTCGACTCCAGATCCAGATCCTTAAGT
Source organism: Cantharellus anzutake (assembly GCF_015039405.1). Taxonomy (NCBI): domain Eukaryota; kingdom Fungi; phylum Basidiomycota; class Agaricomycetes; order Cantharellales; family Hydnaceae; genus Cantharellus; species Cantharellus anzutake. Next base: position 1,728,809 of record NW_024066953.1, read on the forward strand.
CGGAAGGGCTCTCCTGCATCACCTCCCTGAAGTAGTTCTGGAAAACATTGGGATGATTCATGATGATACGCGCCTCATTCAACCTGAATTGGAGGATTTGTTCGCTCCTACAAAACGATTATCGAAGATAGATCATGATCAAGGCAATAGAAACCGTTGATATTGGTGTCCTGGATACAATCACGGCCAGAAACACATACGCTCGTGCCTAAAGAGAATACCTATCGCTGACTACGATGCGGATCCATTGGCACAGTGGATGGAGAAGCAACTCATTCCCCCCAATATTCACCATCGCGGACGCTGATTTTCGAATGAAATCGGCTAGATTGTAACATAAACACTCGTTGGCCTTCATGTCCAATTTGATTGTGTTGGTGCCCTTTTCCACCTAGCACTAGGTTCCATCCGCCGTACCGCATTTATGCATCATGTGCGGTTCCGCCGATTCCACACCTCTACTCAGTGACTGATAAGGGAGTTGAGGTTCGATGACCGGATAAATGACCGGGTGGATTGAGCGCACAATAGCCACTGGTTATGTAGGATAGTGTCAACAATACGATTCCTTATCTTCCGGGCCTCCACTATCGAACCATGGTGAGGATCGGTCGACAGTTGCGGTTGTCCGCTTTGAGACGATAGTATACAAGATGCGACACGAACATCACTGCCTCCAGTCGAGCTTTAGAGGCAGGTTATTTACTTGGCGACACAAACCCCTCCCATTATGGAGCGTAGCCTATGAACAAAGCAGGCACGTCATTCCCGAGCCGTTATCGCACCCTTACCCACAAACGGAGACCTGGGGCGTACCTTGTAACCACCGAGCTGACGGCGTCGGCGTTCGTTATCAGCATCGCCTAAGATGTGGGCAATGGTCAATTCCTACTGGCGTACGTGACAGTTGCAGTCAACGAACCAATTACTCTATAATTCATCCCGATCATCGGTTTGTTCGAGTTGGCGTTCTTGTCCGAGGGTCTAGAATTCAGATTCTATATATGAGTGCGAACGTATGATATTGACTGGTCGAAAGATAGGCAGAGCACATGTAATGTACTTGAGGAGAGTGCGGCTCTGTACCTGCTAGAAACATGGTGAGCATGCTCTTCGTCCTCTTCATGAGCGGTGGCGTAGCCGCCGATTCCGAGTTCACGAGCAATGTGAGGGATCTCAGAGCGTGGGTGCTAAATGGAAATACCATGTCAGGGAAAGCTGGGGGGGAATCCGGAAAACACGCACTACTATGGTTGTTGACTGCAGCTCTGTGGCCGCGAAGAACGTTTCCGAGACCAGCTGTGAAATTAGTGTTAATCGTTACTGTCCCCGAGGCCACTTTCTCAACTCCATTCACCAGACATTAGTAGATGAGTCAAAGTTTTATGAAATTAGATTGACCCGAGAGCAAGCGAGGTTGGTGAACAGTAAGTTGTAACGACGTAATTTACGCCCATATTTATACGCCCAAGCCCATTACATCGCTCTCACGTTTATAACGAGGTCATCTAGGACTCCTCATTGAAGTGGCGCCAAAGGACTACGCGGCTTGCATGGGACGCATCAATAGTGCGTGCATCTGAACCTCAATACCGTCGAAACAAGCCCACGTCAAGATTGCAACCACACTAGGCCATGAACCCCAACCATTCAAATGATCCGGCACCTGGACGAATGGGATTGACAGGTGGATGCACGTCAGAAATAGATCTAGAGTGTCGATTGGCCGGAAAATCGATCGTGGGAACCTCCAGAACCCTGAGTCCCTACTGTCGTTGCGTGAACTCCCTCGGAGCGCAGTCCACATTACCATCGCGACGACTCATGATTCGACTGGAAAATTATACGAGTATCTGTAAGCGGGACTTGTCAATTACGAAGGGATGACTTATTTTTATATATTTATTTCGAAGACTCCTGCCCTCTCAACAGCGTTTGCAAACTAAATACCTAGAAGTCTTAGACACTCATTTCTGATACCCACTGCTCGGGAAACACAGACACCCCCTGGGTAACGTGGGAGGCTTAGGACAACGGCCGTACGAAATATTGGAATATCAATGTGCATGCGTACTGATATTTTCTTTATTGACGCGATATCAATTGAGGATATCGTATATACCTTTTTGTCTTGATGCACTCTTCATTGCCGGTTATAGCAGGCAGTCGCTATAAGCGATATTAGCGCTAGGTGTATAAAACACACTGTGCGCGGAAATTTTTCACACCCCCTCAGTTCTCTTGTTCGAGACTGAGGTGATATCCTTTTTCTTTTACTTTATTCATTGTATGCGAGTTCTGACTGTATTTACAGACCGCGCGTATAGGTAAAGGAACAATAAACTTAGTTCTCTTGTTCGAGACTGAGACCGCGCGTATAGCTTATTTACTTTACGAAAAACCGAAAAACTCATGGCCTGACCCAAGGGCATCACCAAATTGGCGAAATTCCCTGGTGTAGTGGAAAAATGTACGAACACCCGAGATGGATCCGATCCTGAACGTAATTTGGCAGTCGCAGAGCCGGGGGACTCAGGAGAGAGAAAAGGCGGAACGACATGGAGCAAAGATGAACTATAATTTCCCCATCATAGACACCAATCCCTGAGGACACCAATCCTGAAGACTAGCTATATGACACTACACCTAGTAACCCACCTTTCTAACTCGTAACCAGGAGGTTTGCCAGCCGAATGACATTCATCCATTCATCTTCGGTACCACATCATCTTGGCATCTGTCATCTATTCCAATAGAGGCTGGTAGCCTACGTCTCTCATACCGCTCATACCGGATACATCATAAGGACTGCCATCCAAACGCACGTTCGTTGGGATGACGGTCTGGTGCATAGGCTCAAGCAGACGGTGTATCATGGGTCTTCTGCATTCTCCGCATCGACAATGACCATACAGTCTTCTATCAATCTGTGTCCGTGGGTCTGCCAACCCATGACATAGCGCATGCGATACCCCAAGTTTTGCTGTAATTGAGCGAGTGGGTGACTCTTCAATTATCCGAAGTGTTCTTGTCCACTTGAATCATTCCTTTAGTTGCATCCCCCCAATGCGGAGCCTCTACCGGTTGCGACGGTGAGATGCCCGCGGAAGGAGTACTCGGTGCGCTTCCCTTGTGTTATCTACGTTTTCAGTGGCCCAATCCCGTTCAGTGTTATTGGGGGCCGCTGGAAACAGAACACGTTCTGCTGGTCTGAATCCCATTCATTCATATCCTCGGGGCCCCACTGAGTGGCCTTGGAACTTGCGCATCGGGTTTCCGGGCGCCGACTCCATACTCATTGATGTGCCCCTAGATTATCAAATCTGCGTATAGATACTCCGTTGGCGTCCCTTGCAAGGCTTCCCGTCTTTATCGTCCCCTATTTAGGGCGCGCGATTTGGTGTGCGCTACCAGTGATCAACTGCTTCGTTAGGAGGGTCCATACGACTATGATACGGGAAGCTTGGTGAGGGTGGCAACCCCTGTGAGATGCCCAATATCTTTATCGAAATTTCAAATTGGAGACTGGGAGCTGTGCAAAGCCTGCTCCGGGATCGCCGATCCGTGGCATAAGCGTGTCTTAGGTGTCTCTCTGAATTGTGTTCCCGTTGACTTGGACTCAATGGAAAGACTACCACGTTAGGCAATGGATCATGTGCAGCAGGCATCCCTCTTCATAAATAGTTCGTCAGACTCCGTCGAACATGACAGTTGTCAGTGCTACGTGTTGCGGCTCACATTGGGAGGAGGCCCGGGCAACTGGGTTAACTGTCGCGCCAGGACTTCGATATCCGGTACTATTTCCAATGGGCCAGGTAATTGGATGTGATCTGTATTTCAAATGCTCGATTCCTTTACTAGGGGTGCTGCTGTGTGCCCAGTCTGCCCCCTGTTTGGACCCACGCCCCTGTACCATTCCGTCATATAAGCTGGGCATCCAACCCAACCCGATTACCATCCACCCTCTGAAGACAGGGATTAACACGCTGTTATCTCGCCCCCTTTTTAAGCGTGCCTGTGCCCTGTTTTAGCAAAAGTGAGGTCAGACTTATTATCTCCATATTGAGAATTCAACCTCCTCTCAAGATTTGGATTGTTTCTTACCAATGGGTCAAGGAGGATGGATCGACATAGTAAACGGGACGACGTATGACTGGACCCGGGGCTATGTCCATTCTTATCAGATGTCCGCTTGGGACTTTCCTTCTGTCATCAAGGCCGGGACCTCCGCATCCGTGTACATTGAGTTTAGAGAAAAGTTGGGCGACAAGTGGGAGGATGATGGGGGCGAAGTTGAATTTGTCATTCAGTCCACTCAATCTCCCCGCTTTCAAATTCAAGCCGGGGGCAAGGGAGGGTATACACTTCAGGCATGGTTCAGTAATTTCTGGACCCAAAACAATCCTTCTGGCTCGACCATCCGCCTTGGATGGAAGCACAATGGACACGTAAACTTTGTTCTGTCGGGCTTGTCCGGGAATTTCTCGTCTACGAACCCGCCCTCTGCGTGGATGCAAGCTAATCGAGATACCCTCGGTAGTCGAACACTGAAGCAGATCTGCATTCCCGGCTCTCACGACGCTGGAATGTCCGTCATGAACGGTGGAACTGCTTTCGCTACCCCCGGAAACAGTCTGACACAAAGCTTTGGGATAGGCGCTCAGCTTGCTGCAGGCTCGCGTTATTTCGATATTCGACCTGTCATCAGTGGAGGCCATTTTAAAACCGGGCATTATTCATATGTCGGTTCGGTCTTGCAGACCATCGGTGCAAACGGGCAGTACATTAGCGACATCATCAATGAGATCAATACGTTCACGTCGCAGAACGCTGAGCTCATTATCATAAAGTTCAGCCATACCTTCAACACCGACGTCGGACGAACGTACCCGTCATTCACCCAAGCTGAGTGGGAGAGACTGTTCAACGATCTCCTTTCCATTCATAATCGATACATCACATCTGCGGCAAACCTCACCACCGACCTCACTCTTAATGACTTCATCTGCCCCGCCGGAGGCCCAGTTCCTGCAGTCCTTATTATTGCCGATGTCGAGTCTGATTGGATAACTGACAAGTACAACAACCAGGGCATCTATCCTTTGTCATCGATAAATCTCTACGACAGTTACGCGAACAGTGACTCTCCCGATGCCACTATCTCCGATCAACTCCAAAAGATGCGAGATAATTCCAGCCAATATTTCCTCCTCTCCTGGACGCTTACGCTCCAGGCAGCAGATATCATATCTGGAAGGGCTACGATCAAGAGCCTCGCAGAGACGATGAATCCTTTGCTGTACTCGCGATTAACCGGAAACGTCACCAACTCGGTGTATCCAAGCATCATCTATGTCGACTATATCGACTCGAACGTTGCGCCGCTTGCAATGGCTATTAATACTCGCATCACATCACTTTTGCAAGTCGGATCCTTGGTGTCGAAGATAACGTCGAAACTTTAAGCTCGTAGCGACTGGGGTCGGGTTTATGGTATACGCAGGATTGGAACGGACTACTGTGTCGTGGAATGTTGTGTATATTTTCGTGTGTTCAACTATCTTTACATCATTTACTGCGAGCAAATGTCTCGACTCAGCGGACAATCCCAACCCGACCTCAGTACATGTACGTTGACCACCCTGATCGCTGCTTTCTTTGATATTGGAGCAACATTAACAACGCGATGTGCAGCTGACGTTTGCTCCAAGTTCGGGAAGAGCATACTCCCTAGTAGTAAGCTTCCCAAAAATGAGGCAACCAGACAAGTGGTGGGTGGCCTCTCACGAGTTGCCGAAGCACTACTCTATAGCCACGTTGTGTGTATAAATGTCAGCTCAACGTATAACAGCGAACGCGCATATATCCATCAATAATAGCCCCTCCATGTTGTAGGCTCAGGTCAATTGTTGGAGACTACGAAAGGTGAGATCATTCAGAAGCCCCTCTGGAGCATGGAAAGTTGAACCCGAGGACCTCATCACAGCCCTCATCTGGAATCCTGCCCGCCCTCATGTATGCTGCGGCGCAACCAGGATAGCCACACTGCCACAACATTCCGGGACCGAATAAACGATGAGCCCCGCTCGATATGGAACTCGGATCCAGATATAACCAGCTAGTATATTAGATAAATTCCGATCTATATTGGGATGCTCAAAGCTTTCTCCCTTCCCATTCCCGCTCTCTTCTCCCAACGAACCACCTTCTTGCGTCCACTCACTCGACGAAATCTTAAGAATCACGAATCCGTGCCTCGATACAATCTTACTGTCAGGATGGCTTCAAGCAAAACGATTGCGGTCCTTGACGTCAACGAACTGAAAGATGGGCAGATGTGAGTATAATATTCCCGTGAGAGAGGGTCGCAGTAACTTTTTCCTCTACCACTACACAATATCAAGTAAAGAGGTCGACTTTGACTCTGGAAAAGTTCTTCTGAGCAATATAGGAGGCAAGATCCACGCAACCTCTGCGTACTGCACGCACTATGGTGCTCCTCTTGCCAGTAAGCGTCAGCGGCACAGTTACTCACTATATCAGAATTACTGACGTTAAGCGTTTCGTAGAGGGTGTCCTTGTGTCCTCTGGTCGAATTACATGGTACGTAATCATACTCCACTCGTTCATCATCACCGATTCAACGACTGACTCGTTACGTCATTTGCACTCCCCGCCGAACTGTGGCATTGATCCCAGCCCATGGCATGGTGCTTGCTTCAACGTCTGCACCGGCGATATCGAAGACGCGCCCGCTCTAGCAGCCATTCACTCTTTTAAGGCTACCGTTAAAGACTCCAAAATATATGTTACCGCTGACCCATCTCTCACCACCAATCAGAACAAATCTCGCCCACCGACTAACCGTTCGAAAGGTCTTTCACTTTCCGCCACCGACCCTGGTGTTGTCATCGTAGGGGGAGGAGCAGGAGGTCTCGCGACTGTGATCGGCTTGCGAGAGAGCGGTTATCCTGGGAAGATCACAGTATTGAGTGCTGAACCACATGCGCCGATTGATAGGACGAAATTGAGTAAGGCCCTGTTGACGGATGCGAGCAAGTTGGAATGGTATTCTGCTCAGACACTCGTTGAAACGTTCGACGTCAATCTACGCACGAGTACTACCGTCACAGCAGTTGACGTTGCCGGGAAGAAGGTTTTCGTAGGGTCCGAGGCTGTTCTCTATGAATATCTTGTCCTCGGACCTGGTGGAATTCCGAGGAGATTACCCGTTCCTGGAGCGGATTCTCCAAATGTGTACACGCTTCGCTCTGTGGATGATGCTAAGAGGATCAGTGACGCTATTGGACGTCCGTCCATCCTCCCGGGCAAAGTGGCTAATGTGCTGCCCGGAGGGAAGAACTTGGTAATCATCGGAAGTTCATTCATTGGGATGGAGCTCGTGGTTGCTGTGAAGGACAGAGGGTTAGCGAGCATAAGCGTTATTGGAATGACGAAGTTCCCGTTCGAGGCGGTGCTGGGAGATAAGATCGGCGAAGGATTTAGGAAGGTGGATTTAAAATTTCGTCGGTAGCCTCACGTTCCGACTTACATTCTCTGTCACACAGTTCCACGAAGGCAACGGGGTTAAGTTCTATGGAGAATCCAAGGTCACAGCTATCGACGAAAAGTCGGTTAGCTTTGAATCTAATGAGGGCAAGAAGACCACAATTCCAGCTGATGTCGTCATCTTGGCTGTTGGTGTGGGTCCCGCTACACAGTTCCTGAAAGGTAGTGGCATCGAGACGCAGAGGGATGGAGGCATCATTGTAGATGAGTACCTGCGGGTTAAAGGCGTGGAGAAGGTCTTCGCAATCGGTGGGTTATCTCCGCCTCCTTAATGATACCGGCTCAACGCGCATGTTAAACCACGTCAGGCGATGTCGCCATCTTTAAGGAGCCCACAACTGGAGAACAGGCGCGCATCGAACACTGGGATGTTGCGCAGAATCATGGTCGTTGCGCCGCATCTGTCATCGCGGGTAAACCCCTTCCATTCGATAAGACACCGTACTTTTGGAGCGCTCAGGGTCAACAGCTAAGGTACGCGGGGTATGGGCACGGCTATGATGACATCGTCATCCGCGGGGACCCTGCGGCCTTAAAGGTGCGGCTCTCTCCAGGGTTTTCTACAGTTCAACTTGAGAGCTTAACAAGGAATTTGTTCCATAGTTCCAAGCGTACTATACAAAGGGGGACAAGGTTATTGCAGTTTCAACCATGCAAGCTGATCCACTCGTGAGCAAGGCGTCCGAGTTATTTAGGCTGAATAAATTCCCTTCTGTGTCAGAAATCAGAGCTGGAAAGGTGGGTCTATTACTCATGGTAATGCAATGTGAGAGCTGACTCGGCCGGAAACATCTCCAGGATCCACTGGAGATTGATATTTCCTCGAGCGCTGTGGACGTTCGCCATTGATGCAAGATTTGGATATTAGGTCCAAGTCCTTTCGATGGAGGTGGTGTCAAGGAATGAACAACAAATTTGAAATTATCGTATTGTCATGCTCGTCTGATGCTGTATTTTTACGAAGCGGTCACCAACAAGATCGATGTTACGCGAATATACAACTAGCCGAAGTTATGCAGTCATTCTCAAGGGCATTTATGAACCTCGACGAACTCGTTGAGGGCCGGGAAGGACACGCGATGAAGCGGGTCACTATGCCAGCCCCCGGACCCGGTGATGACCGTGGTTACCTCGCTCTGAACCAAAATCACAAAACCACATCTCGTCAGGCACGGAGCAGATTTTGTGTGGTACTAAAGAGAAGTCTGACAATGGACCTGGAGGAAGAGGTAGGATCCCTGATAGCGAGTAGCCTCGGAGCTAGGAAGGGAGATACTTGTGGGCGATGGTAGGTCTATAGATCGTGTGAGGCATTCAGGGGACTCCGTCACATCCGAAGTCCGATCCCAGGAAGATTTCAACACCTTCGGGTTCCTAGAGCGGGCGAAGGATCCACCTCAGATCATTCGCAATGAGTCCACCAAAGGCAAGCGTTTCCGGATTCGGATTGGGCAGCCAGTCAACCAGAGGATGGCGGACATGAATGAGACAACCCAGGGCCAGATACCTGAAGTTAGGACCAACCTCAAGAGCTGAAAATGAGAGCAACGGAGGTGCGCCGCATCTACACATTGGCACGACGTTCCAGGGTGTTCAGGATGGATCCGATATTATTGTCATTCCAGAGAAGCGTCAAGTTACGGCAGAATTAGAGCGGAAATATTGAAATTGAACTCCCGGAGACATAGGGAGACCAAGATAGACCGTTCCCGAAGTCATAATAGAATTCTGTATTCACTCAGCGCGAGGCTTTTATCTAGTACGACAAGATTACACTTTGAATAATTCAGGTTTCATATTCTGCGGATATCAATGTGTATGATGAGCAAACCCCTTACAGCAGCTACCACAAACTCACCAGTTTGCAAAGACGTGCTAAGAGTCCAGAAAGCTGGATCAATGTCCCCACACCCTCGAGGATCCGCATATGTGTCCAACCGATCTCCTGGGGGACCAACGGTAGTGAATATAATTAATGTTATTTAGACTGTTAACTCACTTTGATGAATTCAAGCTTCGTATACTCGGGAAGTCTGAGAAGCACGGAATGAGAAGCTAGAAGAAGGGAGAAGCACGTCACCGAACTCATCGAATGTCTTGACCACACGAAATATTGTCGTGATAATATCTATTGCGCTGTAGCCCTGATCCCAAACATCCTTCAACTTTTCCATTGCGCCATCAATATCACCTTTCTGGCATGCCCTAATTATTGCCTGGATTGCGATTGGGTGTGGCTGGTCGCACACTTTGAAAACATTGGTGCTGCTGACGAAGCCAGATCCAGACCAGGTAGACTGCAAGTTGTTTATGGCTTGCCGCATGTCGCCTTCGGAAGTGAATATCAACGCCGAGATACCCTCATCATTGTATTCGACCTGGAGGGGATTATTGACGGCGTGGTTGACAGTAGCAACCATATGTACGAGCCTTTTCGAGTTCGCATATCTCAAGTAACCGCTTCAGAATCTCGGCATCTTTTAGCTTTGAGTAACGGAGGATGGCACATCGGCTCTGTATAGGTTCGATGATTTTGTTGGAAGTATTGCACGCTAAAGCGAATCGTGTTGTGTTTGAGTAAATCTCCATGGTCCGACGCATGGCTTGTTGAGCGCCTGCAGTCATGCTGCGGAAGTTTGAGCGAATGCAAACGTAATGAATGCCGAACACTTGTACCTATCTGCCTCGTCAAGTATAACTATTTTGTGGCGGCCAGGCGGGAGGGTGACCTTCTTTTGGGCGAAGGTTTTGATCTTATTTCGCACAACATCTATGCCTCTGGTTAAACCTTCAGTTTGACGCAAGGATAACGGAACCAGCGACGTCTTGACCTTTCATCGGATGCATTGAGCTCCAGGACCCCTTCTTTATAGGAATCACCCAATAGTGTATGGGCAAGACAGTGGATGCTAGTCGTTTTTCCAATTCCAGGTAGGCCCTGCAAATTGGTATCAGAACCAACTCTGCATCGCAAACTGAAGCAAAGTAGCGTACGGATATTATAATGTGGGGGCAATTTCCTTCGCGAGCAATGACCTTTAAGCGATCGATTGTTTCTGAGTTGCCAACTACGTCCTCCAGCTTTCGGGGCCGGTACTTTTCTACCCTGTGTCGAATGAGGTTGGGTGAGAATGACGAAATTAACGTCCATGGAGGATTTTTACTCGCCAAGGGAGCTCGTATGCTTCGGGCACCGAGTCATCTCCGGAACCGTCTTTTGCCATGGGGTCGAATGGTTGATTCTGCTTCACGTTTCCGCGACGCGTCTGACGCGTTTGCTTCCGTTCTCAAGTCAAATAGTTCTACTTTAGTGCTCATACATTGAATGATAATGCAACAGTATATAGTCCTCCGAGAAAACTTGAGCTCACCCGCCCAGATTGAGATAGAGATTGGTCTAGGCATCGACGACCTTCAAAAGATTTCCACAGTGAGGCGCATTTGGATGGCCTCATTCTTCGGCGATTGGCTTTTTGTCATTTATGCTCCAGTGTTAGAATGGTAATCCCCTGCTCGACATTCGAGCATCGCCGTTGAGAGTAGTCACCAGTCACTCGATCATAATGGCACACGTTGTCGCACTGCATTCGAACCCAAAAACCACTCTGCCCGTCCTAGGCAGGTTACCAGCCTCTTATGTCTGTTACCTTCGTTTTTGCTCTCGGTCATTTGATAATGATCAGGATATGGATGATAACACGTACAAACTGGTTTACAATAGATACACGTACTGGTCAAGTAACAGTGGGCATGAAAAACATGTCGAGAAACTTCATGTGCTTTGGTCGGGTAATTACTGTATGTCAACAAGCCGTGGGGGGACAATGCAGTAGCCCACGACACGACACTGCCATGTCGCGCGCAAAATGGAAGAGCCGAGCGTCTCCCGAAACCTGCCTTCTCCACGAATTGACAACAGTCAAGCCCCCAGTAACCATGGAAACTTCCCGTCCTACGTTCCAGCTGCGGCCCGCGTCCAACTACCATCTTATAGTATCTACACTCACGCGAGTGTCATGGCCGTCGACGATCCGTCAAAGATCGGTCTAAACAATATCATGTCGATCGTGATCCCGATCAGCTGCGTAAAGAAGGCTTTCGCTGCGGAGATATCATAGTTCCAGTATTGGGGGAAGGGAGTTTGTGTTATGATGGTAGTGAGACGGCCCAGGAGACTTGTCGCCACGCATACACAAAGAAGACAGGTTGGCAAGCCACGAAGCACAGAATCACCGTTACGCATGACGGCCGCTCTTTGTTGGAGCGCCGTTGCTGCGATGCATGAAACGTTTTTCCAGTTATCATCCTTGTAATCGACTCGACAGTGGAAGGAATTGCGTATTGCTTTCCCAGCAAATGTGTTACGTGTGAACGTTTGAGCACCACCATTAATGCGGTGCCACTTCTCTGACAGTTCAAGTCACCCTCAAATCGACATGGATGTAAACCCATGATTCCCACTAAGCGAAGGTTCAGCCGACTGGCTCTGCCATGCTGGCAGGTTCGTTTTGTCGTTCAAGAAAGTTTTCCCTAGCCATAGATCACGTTGTGATCTCGTCGATGGTATCGAGTAGATATGATGCACATTCGAACGCAACGTTAAGGACAAAGATGACGATGAAAAGCTCGATTTCATTGCTCGGGGCCCGCAAGCAGAGCGCCACTTTTGTTAGGGACTGCCAGGAGTTCCACACCCGTGTGGAATTGAAGGTTTCCCACGAAGGCAACATTCAACGCCATTTACTTTGTGGTGGCATAACTTTTCTCCGCCTCTGCATTTTCTATCTTACAACGGCCTTGCTTCGTCGATCAACGATTGATATGACTCCGCTGTGGTCGGGATCGGATTGGTGTAGCACTGGGTGGGGGCTTCTCGCTTCCCCGGCTAGGCGGCTCAGCCCGTAACATTGTCACTAGCGATCTGGGCTTAGAAAGCGGTTACTTCATTGTCCGATCTGTCCGCGGACTTTTGAAAGCGTCCCTTCGAATTCTTCAGACGCCTTGATCCACAGGTGGGAATAATCAAGGCATGTGTCGCAGCCCCTAGAGAGACTCATCAATCGCCGGATGATCACTGCATGGTATGTGTGACTCAATGAGGACCCAGTTGTTACCAAAGGATGGTGGACGTCGTGCGTATCAAATTTTCAATCCTAAGATAAGTTTTGCGTGGACTCGTTCTGCCGTTGCTCGAAGAACCCGGGAGTTGTCGAATTCCGTCTTCGGCTGGAAGAGGCTGCTGTCACATCAGGTGGTGTGCTAACTCATGGTTACGCCCAGCCCCAAAAACTATATAGTGCACCGCCTCGCTTTCACCCAACCATTTGGCATATTATTTGCAACTCTGTCATATGTCGGCGCGTGAAGTTACCACTAGTCGTGATGTCTACAAGGATTTGCACCGCTCCATGGTAATTCGTTGGGTTGATCGGCCTTACAGTATGGAAACGGAGCATTCGCATTTCCCAGTTCATGATAAATGTCAATGGCTCATCCCCAGCATGCGCGGATGATCGGAGTTGGCTACAAACCCCACAAACATAGACAGCAGGGAAGTCTATTCACCTAGGCTTTGCTCCGCGAACGGAAGCAGGAGGAAATGCGCACGTTGAAACACGTACCCTCCTCGTTTCATGCGTCCAATTATCACTCGGTCTCAACCCGATCACATAAGACTCAGAAGCAGCGGAGATCAATGAATCACTCTTTGTATCGCCTCGGATGCTTATACATGGGTAGATTAAGGCTCACACGGCTATCGGATACTTGTTTTAGAGGACATCGGCAAAATGTTCAAGGTGCTAATCCATTCAACATTACAGTCAGTGACTCTGTCATTAGAAGAGACGGCAAGTTCGGCGTTATAGTGCTCCTTCAAGAAACGTCACCTGCCAGGCACAAGCATCTTCTCATATACTATGGCATCAATTGGTCGACATTCGCGTATAAAAGTGTGGCTTGCAGTTTTGCTTGCTCACCAGTGCCTCCCTCTGCTGGAATGAAGGGGGTCAAGTCATTTTTTATCATCGCATCTGTTGTCGCCACAGCTTTAGCTGCACCGGGATCATGGCGTAACAAATGTAAGAATCCGCGAGTCCGAAAAGAGTGGCGATCCGAGTCCCTGGGATATAATGGTCGGAAGGCATTTGTAGATGCTATCAAGGTCTGCTCTTCCTTATTATTTCATACCTCTAGCCATGTTAATTGGGGTTGTACCCCACTGCCTCTTCAGTGTTTGAGCTCCTTGCCTCATGATCCTGGGCTTAAACCCACTGGCGCTACGCCTGGACTCCCTCCGATTAGGGCTGACAGTTCACGATATGACGACTTCGTGTATACGTAGGTACTTTGCAGTATGACCTAATACAATTAGCTCATCCCGATGCTTCGGTCGCCCCCAGGCATATGGATGCCACCGACAGGTGATAAAGTTTAAGACGCAATCTATTTTACTCCTTAGCTAATCGTTGATTTAGTGCTCATTACACCGGCATCTTCTTCGGTTGGCATCGGCTGTTCCTGAATACGTTGGAGAACATGCTTCGAAAGGAATGCCACTATACCGAATCTCTTCCCTTCTGGGATTGGACGTCCAAGGGTTGGTTCGACTCTCTTGAACACATATTATGCATTGAATAATGGCAACATGGCTGCAGATTACCACGACATCGAGCATTCGTACATTTTCAATGCCGATCCCGAAGTCGGGTTCGGTGCATTTCCAGGTCCAGAGACAAACTACACTGTCACGACCGGAGCCTTCCGTAATTTGATCCGCGCGTATCCATACACTCATCATGTTCAGAGGAATTACAGCCTAACTGTGAGTCACTCCCGGATATGCATCGATTTGTTGTATGAAATAAGACTCTGACACAACGATTAGCCGTGGGAGGAGCCCCGACCCCCGTTCACTTTTCGTAAACCACATCTTCAGGCGAATACAACCCTCACACCCAAGGAATGGAAGAGGCTTGTGACTGGTTTTACTGGGAATTACTCAGCCTTTCAATATATGGTCGATGGTGTGCGGTGGCAAGGTATGCATAGTGCCGCACATCTTGTGAGTCATTATTTCCACCTTCGAGACCTTGGAGTAACTTGACGGGTGGTGCAGATCATCGGAGGGCTCGGAGGGGACGCGTCAAATTTATCTTACTCACCAAACGGTGTGTAAACAGTCTCCCACCTGGCAGTTGTTCATGAGTGCTGTCAACAGACGTAATATTCTTCCTCCTTCACTGCCAACTTGATCGTCTTTGGGCCGCATGGCAAGCACACTCTCCCCATAATAGGCATGCCATTGGCGGGGGTCTGACTCAGGATATCACCAATTACGACATATATCCGACCGGGAGGGGTACGCCAGTTACGTTGGACACCGTTGTTCCTCTTTCGAATCTCGGCCCCGATACGAAAATCAAAGAGTTGATGGACACGGAAGGCGGTGTCCTATGCTACAAGTATGAATATTACTGAACTAACGTGCATGCAGTGTTCAGAAGGCCAATGGACAACTGGAGAGTGATGACCTGTGCACTGGAAACAAGTCTTAAAGATGTATTTACCATCGCTGAAGCTGCTTGGGGGTCATGAAAACTGAGAGAGTTGCCGAGAGTATGAGTTACCCATTTCAACAAGTGTTGAAAGAAATAACCACTAACTACGGTTCATATACGTTAGCTCGCAGTGCTGTTTTTGCGCGCATTGCAAGAAAACCTCTGAACAATTGACCCAGCCGCTTTGGGCCTCCATCGCCTCCTGCATCCCACATCCCCACGGCAGATCACTCATTGAGCCACCATCGTACAGTATCCAGTACCTGCACCCACGCAAAGACCTTACCTATTGTTGTTAGCCTGCCAAAGGTCAGTCTAAGCAATATCAGGTCGAGCCTGTGCAGAGAATTTCGCGGGTGAGACGCCACACTTCGAGAATCGCAGACGCAAGGTTGCGGGACTGCCATCCACGAAGCACAGGATCATCGCTACACATACAGCTGCCAGGCCCCTAAGACGATGGTAGGTCCCTGTCGAGGCCCGACGCGCCATTACCTCAGGTGTCTTCATACTACATAGTCTTCCATTATCGACGCCCGGCCCGCACTCCGGACAATTCTGCACTAACTGTGACATGAAGAAATATTGCCGACATGTGTATCTCGACTTCTCATCAACTTAAGCGGAAAGTTCCCCCTGAATAATGTGGATGTCCTTGCTTCTCAACAGCGGAGAATCCAAGCACCGAAGGCAGCATCAAACGCTGTTTGCTGAGCTTACATCACTCTGGTGCCGCAGGGTGTCCTATTCTATATCTTCGCACATTTCCTGGGATACTCATTCCCCAAATCCTGTCATGGATCCAGGAAGACCGTGACGTCTACTTCATCACCGCCCTCCTGCTACCTCACATGGCGATACTTCGTCGATCGTCGAAGAAACATTGGCTCCGTCGTTGGTCAGCATCAGACTAGTGTGCTCGGCGGAGGTTTCTCGCTTTCCTGTTCACGAGGCTTAGCTCGTGGCACATTCACTAGCCCAGATCCGTTACTGTCCTGTTCAATCTATCTGGTGACTTTATCCGCCATCCAGAGGTGGGGATAAAGGGACAGAATTGAAACCGATCCCCTGTGCCCATACCAAGGCTTACCAATCACCGGCTGATAATCGCATGGCATTCGTGGGCCAATGCTATCTTGAGGGCTGATTGTCGCTCAAAAAATGTCGGATATAGTAAGCGTCGCGTTTGAGGTCCCTGCACTCGTCCAGGTGGGCTAATTTATGGGCTTGCTGCGCCGTTGCTGGAGGGTCCGAAGGACTGTCGCATCCTCCCTTCAGCTCGAAGAGACTGTCACCATTTTAGGTGACGTGCCCGAGCCCTGATTATGTTAGTATATGCCAACACTCGGAGTTGCTGCTAGGGTCATGGATCTTATCATAGGAACAAAGCATTCGCTCTCTCCACTCGGCAATGCATCCGGCTCCGGTGCGTGTTGCGGCTTGGGGATAAGTTCCGAACTTCCCAGACATGAACAACTGGAGGGTCTGTTTAGCCCCCTGAATGGAAGCGAGTATGGCAAAACAGATAGGAAGAAAGGGAACCGATTTTCCAAGCCGGGATTACCAAGTAAGCTTTCGGCTGAAGTCGCCTGGCGGGTTCAGTCTGTTCACCATATTGTCCTGAATCGACATTAGTTGGCGTGGGATCTCTAGGGCGCTGGACTGAAGTAAAACCCACACCATCGCGCACCAGAGACTCGTTTCGTGCCTTTACCGATTACTCTGTCTCTATTCGCAAATGGACCCAAGCATATGCAGATGGTGAAAGCGTACACGTGGCGTGTGCGTCACGTCAGACTAACGAGAAAGAAATTAGTGGGTCGATTTTTGTATCGCCTAAGGCTGGGAAGAATCACCAACCAACTTCACTTTTCCTTTATCAGGGCCTATTCCCGGCGTGGGAGTTCCTCGCGTGTCTCCTGTAGCAGAATTGATCGGTCTTCGACATACATATTGCTCCCAAGTTAGCAGTGATGCATGCTTGGGAATTTGAAGGCTCACACGGCCACCAGCTACTCTTTCTCGGCTGAAAGCTAAGTCCCATTGGACCAATGCGGGAGGTACTAAATTATACACGTTACAATCAAGGGCCCTGTTATACCGAGATATTGCTTGCAGCTGACTGTGAGCTTGGCTCATCCCCGCATGGAACATCCCCGCCAGGCACAAGCACTTCCTCGTGTAACTATGGCTACAATTACTCGGCATTGCATATATAGCTGCGGTTTGCGGTTTTGCTTGCTCACTTCCTCCGCTGTAATGAAAGAATTCCTCCAGCTCAAAGCGTTCATTTTCCTCGCATCTGTTGTGGTGGTGGCTTTAGCTGCACCCGAGTCATGTGAAAACGAATGCAAGAATCCAGGAATCCGTAGAGAGTGGCGATCTTTGGGATTTAATGATCAGAAGGCATTTGCAGATGCTATTAAAGTCAGTCCTTCTTTATTTCGCCTCCAGTGATGTTGATTCAGGCGATGCTCCGCGGCTTCTCCAGTGTTTAGCTCCTTGCCTCATGACCCCAGCCTTAAACCCACTGGCGCTACGCCTGGACTCCCTCCGATTAGTTCCAACAGTTCGCGGTATGATGACTTCGTGTATACGTAAGTGCTTTGCAACACGCTGTAACCCACTGATCTTGATGCTTTGATTGCTTATAGGCATATGGATGCCACCAACAGGTGAGAAAACTCCGAGTTACGATCTACCCCGTATCTTTATCGTTGACCCAGTGCTCACTTCACTGGCATCTTCTTTCTTGGCATCGGCTGTTCCTGAACACATTAGAAAACATTCTTCGAAGTGAATGCCACTATACTGGACATCTTCCCTTCTGGGATTGGACGCTTGGAGGTTAGTTCGACTCTCTCGGACACAGTTATGCATTGATTTGGGCAGTACAATGACAACATGGCTGCAGATTACCACGACATCAAGCATTCGTACCTTTTCAATGCTGATCCCGAAGTCGGCTTCGGTGCCTTTCCAGGACCGGAGACAAACTATACTGTCACTACTGGTGCCTTCCGCAATTTGATCCGCGCGTATCCATACACCCATCGTGGTCAGAGGAACTACACCCTAAGGGTGAGTCGTACCAGTATCATCATATGCATCGGTCCTCTGTATGAGTTGAGCCTGATAATCGGCTAGCCATTCGCTTACGACCCACTACTTCAAGCAAATACTACTCAGACACTTGAGGAATGGAAGAAACTTGTAACTGGTTCTGTCGGGAACTACACGAGTTTCCAATATTCAGTTGATGGTGTGCGGGGGGAAGGTGTACACATTGCTACACATCTTGTGAGTTGACTGTTTTCACCTTCTAAATCTTGGTGTCACTGATTCTGGCTGCGGCGGACGTCGCAGAGTATCGGAGGGGACGTGGCGGCTTTATCTTACTCGCCAAATGGTGTGTAATTAGTCACCCTAGCTCACTGACGACCATTCATGAGTGCTCGTATCAGACGTAATATTCTTCCTCCTTCACTGCCAACTTGATCGTCTTTGGGCCGCATGGCAAGGGTACTCTCCTCAGAACAGGTATGCTATTGGTGGAGGTCTGACGCAGGATCTCCTCCATTATGACACATACCCGGTCGGAACGGGTACACCAGTTACGTTAGACACCGTCATCCTTCTTTCGAATCTGGCACCGAATACGAAAGTCAAGGAGTTAATGGACACGAAGGGCGGTGTCCTGTGCTACGAGTATGAGATCACTGGATCAACATACATGTAGCGTTAAGAAGACTGATGGAATAGCTGGAGTGGCTGATGGCGGAAAACATACTTCAAAGTATTCATGTATATGAGAACCGCGAAGACCGCCGTGAGCGGGAGTTAACGTGTCCCCACTCCCTCATTTTTGCTTTTGCTCTCATTCTTGGTGAGAATGCGATCATTATATGCACAAACTGGTTTGAAGCAGATGCACGTACTAGTAAAGGAAGCGGGTCGTATATACATTGGGCGGGTAATTATTGTATGTCAATAAGCCTTGGTGCAATATAATTATTCTGTGCGATCTATACGCGGCAACCCGCAACGCCGCTATCTCGTGTGCAGGCCAGAAGAACGAACTTCTGAACAGTTAAGCGCCTCCCGAAACCCAACCCCACCGATCGGCGACAGCCCTGATGGGACTTCCCAGCAACCATGGCTGCTCCCCATCCCACATCCCCGCCGCAGCCCACGCGTCTAACCACCATCGTATAGTATATAAGATCCACACCCACGCAAACACCCTCCTTATCATCGATGACTTGCCAAGGATCGGTCTAAACAATATCATGTCGATCGTGATTCCGATTGGTTGTACGAGGAAAAATTTCGCCGCTGAAATATCATACTTCCAGAACTGCAGAAGGGAGGGTTGTGGTGGTGGGATGGATCCTGGGGGACTTGCTAGGCGTACACGAAACATAAGGCTGAGATGGTAGAGCCCAGAAGCTACGAAGCATAGGACCATCGTTACGTATGCAACTGCCGGGCTAAGACGACGTTTGTTTCCTGCAGGTTCCTTGTCGTGGTTCGATAGACCGTTATTGCGATGCACGTCAAGTTTCTCATTTAGGGTACCGTTGTTGAGCACCAATCCGGCACTACTCCGGATCCCATTCTGTTGCGGGCCACCTTGGGTCGTGGTTGACTTGTCGACGGAAGGTGAGTAGTCTGCTTCTCGGGCAGATGAGTCGCGCGTAGACGGGAATAAGATGTAGATAAAAGGGTGTGCGAATCTCAGAAAGAATTGCCGGTAGGTAGTGTGCCATGCCTGGCTCCAGAAGTGGGGCAATGAGCCGGACATTAATGGATTGTCAAAAGGAGGCGGCCAATTATCGAGGTCGGAGCAGAGACCTAAGCCGAGGCAGAGAACGAGGGGTATAGTGTCCGATATTACGTACACCACCTGGATTTCGAAGAAGAATTCGAACGTGCAAATGATCTGCTGCCAGAGTGGTAGAAGAGAGGTGAAAGGGGTATGATTTCCGGGTGATCGTGTCCTGAGAATGGGAGAGATCACGAAGTAAAGGTACGAATTGGTGAAATCCAGAGCGAGATAGCTGAGGAATGCAGACAAGGCGGATGATAGTGCGAATAGTCGTGGACTGGCGGCTTGGGCGGCCCGATACGTGGCAACTTTTGGTGATGCCCAATTCCAATGACGGCCTTCATAGAAGCTGGTTCCTCTCATGGCGTATAGCATGTCTAAGGAATAACCAAGTCTTCTGAGGGGTGTCGTGGGGAGTGGGATAGGGTTTCCAGTGCCATGGTCGATGTAGTGGGGTGGTCTGCTGTCGAGGAGTGTGAGGAGACATGCGTCCACCAGTCGGACCATACCGATGGTAGTAATCGTCCCGACAAGCACGTAATTCTGCCATGTTTTCCATGAGTAATGTACTATTAGCTCGTACGAGGACGTACAGTTGGGTAGAGAGCCCCATCGAATTCGACGAAATCCCTCCAACAGAAGTCGTAGAAGGCGTAGAGGCCCAAAGGGGCTAAAGCCAGTCGAAAGAGTCGTGCCGTCGTAGAACCTTCATACGTCAAACTATACTGACATGCAATCACGATCCCGAGGCCCAGGGAGAGGGGTGGGAATAAATTTATGAGTTTGTCGAGCTGAGGGATCATCCTTTACGGCGAACCCGCAGATTGTGAGTGCTGGCGTGAAAGACGCTCTACGTTCTTCAGACTAAGAGAACGTGGTCCTGGTGGTTGTGAGACTGCGCAGACAGGATGTAAGGAAGAACTCCAGCGTGAGAAGAAGGAATGCGGCGGAGGCGCTGCATGCAGCTGACTGATGGATGATGCACATTACATGCTTATACCGGTTGAGCCAATCCAATCCAACCTCTCGTTTCGTCTCGGGTGGGGATGGCTAAAGTCTACCGGTCAGAGTTTTGGTGCAATTGTGACGCGCAGGCGGATGTCGTGCGTTTCACGTTCTCACAGTTCGGTGCCGCTTGAGTCGCCGGAACATCGTTCGGTTGACTCGCACGGAGCTAGCACGTAACTATAACTTTCCTTGGCCTAACGGGCTCTCAATGATTTACCGATCCCTGACTGTTTGGAACTACAAGTCTGTGTTGCGAAATAGCTGGAAGATGCAGTTCATCTCTAACCCATCTCAAATAACACGTTGTTTAATCGCCCGAGTGCAAGTTAATGCGTCCAGCACATGTCTCATTCTTTTGATCAACTTCCTACGTTCCTAGACAATCCTTTCGGCATACGGGAAGGCAGTTATTCCCCGCTTGTTGGGCCTATAATGCAATTATCCACGTAGATTTCGAAGCTGTCTGGGTAGTGCAATCGGATTCACCGAGTGGGTGTACTTCTTGCAGCTCAGCCCTGGAGATGTATATTGAATGTTGACATGGGAGGCAAGTCCGGGATGAGCCCAAGGAGCCCTACAGCGATAGTTCATGATGTCCGAAGACTCAAGCCTTCAGGTACCGGTCCCCCAGGTATAGCTTTGTCAAAGCCAATGTCAGGATCCCAATAAACGTCACTCAGGGTCGATACTGCGTCGGGCCAGCCACGTTCTGCTTATGGAGAAAGGTCCTAATTTGCGTTTGGGTTCCATCGTTGTCTTTGGGGCCTTTGCCGTTAGCCGTCGGACTTAAATTTAAAGCGATGAGGAATGTCAGTAGACCATCACCTATTAACGTATCATGCAAGTGCATCTAATTGCCCCAGCAATCGATTCATGAGGTCCCGAAAGTTGAGATAGTTTTGAGTCCAAAATCGCAAGCAATATCGTCAGAAACCTTCGCATGTACCAATGGGCCTAAGCCGTGGCCCGAATTGGATATGTGCATTCATCCGTATATATGCCCAACGCATTTTCTGACACCGCTAAACAGGAATTCACGCAGTGTCCCATTGGTCTGACCGTTCTGTTGTCGGGCTTATGAACTGGATTGGTGGTGTTAACAATTCCCGCTACTCCGTAGCGGGTCCTACGTTTTTTTCTCCCAAACTCAATTGTCCTATGCACAGGGTCCATTCTCTGCCCCATACAGTAGATTCTATTCCGCTCACTGCATGCTGGTGGTCCTGAAACCAGAGTGTGCGGTGGGTTTGGAACGAATCTCGGCTTCGTCTCAGCCAATAGCAACGTTGAGAGTGAACATGCATGCAA
This sequence comes from Cantharellus anzutake, assembly GCF_015039405.1. Lineage (NCBI taxonomy): Eukaryota > Fungi > Basidiomycota > Agaricomycetes > Cantharellales > Hydnaceae > Cantharellus > Cantharellus anzutake. Next base: position 1,751,081 of record NW_024066953.1, read on the forward strand.
TTGTAAGAGTAGCGGGATCTGCCGCTTCAGGCGGCGTTCCCCAGTCATCTGTGTCATGTCAGAGTAAGAACTGGTTGGTATATGACGAGCCATTGAGACAGCGGTGCGATGGATAGGATTCTTATCCAATCACCAGAGACAGGAATAAACGAGTCAAGTCAACATGAACAATCAGCACCAAACAATCACACATAGTGGTGCTGGACGGCCTAGCACACAGTTTGCTTTAAATTATAGTTATAAGGAGTGACGCTCAATAGATCCTATTCCTGGCCTGGGATGGGAAGCCTGAGCGTCAACCAGGGACACTTGGCGCCCAGTTGAGGGGGAAGCTGAGTGTTCAGAAACCGGTGTGACTATCCCAGAGGGTCCAGCTGTGGCCACAAATGCAACAACGACGAGTAAGAATCGCGTCACCAAGCGAGGTCTATCTGACCTCCGAAAGATTGTCTATCAATTATATGGGTGACCAGTTCCGATTCTAGTGGCACATAAACCATTGAGCAGAACGCAAACGCCAATTTCCCAGTCCTTTCGAACTCGGCACCAGAAGCTAGGTTCCCACGGCCCTGTCTTTAGTTTTTCCTGGTCGCGAACTGGTCACCTCTGGACCACCAAGATAACCGAGTGGTTCACCTCCTTGCCACTGGTGTAAGCGAGATCTATCATGATGCCTGGCGCTACTCTAGAGTACGCTTCTACAGCCCCTTCACCCCCACCACGATATCCCCGTCTGCCACCACATTACCTTCTCCCATCGGGAGAGCCGGATTATTTGAGGCTCATATTAACATCTAAAGTCTACGATCTGATCAAAGAGACACCCCTGGTCCGTGCACCAGGGCTGAGTTTACGATTTGGGAATGAGATCTGGCTCAAACGAGAAGATTTGCAAGAAGTGTTCAGCTTCAAGATCCGGGGAGCGTACAACTTTATGGCAAATATTCCTCAAGATGACAAGTGGAAAGGAGTCGTAACATGTAGCGCGGGTAAGCTGTTCCCGATTAACTCCGAAGGAACACCCTGCCAACGTTATTTGACTGAAGATTTATGATGGTTGGATGATTTGTAGGGAATCATGCCCAAGGCGTCGCGCTGTCTGGAACACACCTTCAGATACCCTGTACCATTGTGATGCCAAATGGGACCCCATCTATTAAAGTCAAGAACGTTGAGCGCTTTGGAGCAAAAGTTGTCATGCATGGGGTCGATTTCGACGAAGCCAAGATTGAATGTGCCCGTCTCGCCGAAGCACATGGGCTCATCTATGTTCCGCCTTATGATGATCCCCTTGTTATAGCGGGACAAGGCACGATAGGGCAAGAAATATTGAAGCAAACACCTGATAGTCAGACTATCGACGGTATCTTCGCCTCCATCGGAGGTGGTGGTTTAGTTGCGGGAATCGCCTCATACGTAAAACGAATAGGCTCCCCCAACACCAATGTTATTGGCGTGGAGACGGTTGATGGGGATGCTATGGACCGAAGTTTGAAAAAAGGCGAGCGAGTAACATTGAGGGAAGTGGGCCCCTTTGCCGATGGGACTGCCGTCAAAATCGTTGGAGAAGAGACTTTTCGCGTATGCAAGCAACTGCTGGATGGTGTTGTCAGAGCGGACAATGATGAAATTTGCGCTGCAGTCAAGGACATCTTTGAGGGTACGCTCTGTGATTTTTGCTGCTTTGGCCGTTTCTCAGTCAGGGAGTACAGATACTCGCTCTATCACAGAGCCATCGGGTGCTTTGGCCCTAGCTGGATTAAAGCGATATATCCTCGACAATGACCTTGTCGGGGCGGGGAAGCGTTTTGTTGTCATTGTCAGCGGAGCGAACATGAACTTTGACCGACTGCGCTTTGTCGCTGAACGCGCCGAGCTCGGAGAAGGGAGAGAAGCTCTTTTTAGCGTCGAGATACCGGATGTTCCTGGAAGGCAAGCACCTCCGTTGAATCACAACCGCGGAAGGCTACTTAATCGAGTGGATTCCTAGCTTCGTGGAACTTCACAGTGTTATCCATCCACGAGCTGTCACGGAATTTTCTTATCGCTATAGTTCGATGCGTCATGCACACATATTCCTTTCATTCATCCTTCAAACCAACTCAAGGAGCGATGAAATTTCAACCTTCATCTCCCAGCTCAAGTCGAAAAACATGGTCGCATACGACATTAGTGATGACGAAATGGCCAAGAGCCATGCAAGGTACATGGTTGGCGGTGCCAGTGACGTACCTGATGAGAGATTGTTCAGGTTTGGTGCGTTGATGTGCAGTGCCCGCGTGTTCGAGATATCGACCTGCTTCGCACAGAGTTCCCTGAACGACCTGGTGCCCTTCGAAAGTTCCTTGCTGGGTTAAAGAATGATTCGTGGAACATATCTCTATTCCATTACCGGAATCATGGTGCCGGTACGCACAACGCATCTTCTGACAAACAGTCTCAACCATTCCCCTAACTTTACCGCCAGATCTCGGCCGCGTATTGGCGGGAATACAAGTCCCTTCGAGTACGCAAGCCGAGTTTGAGGATTTCTTGGTTAAACTCGACTATCCTTATGTGGAAGAAACCAGTAATGCTGTTTATAGACGGTTTTTGAGGGCTTGAATGGAAGAATCTCTAATGGGCGGCTTGGTGAGCTGCTAGAGACAACTCTATCTATTCGGATGAGATCCGGGAACTGGAACGCAGGCTCAATACCATACATCGTTAGAACGCAGGTATAGTAAGAGTGTATGTGTGATCAACTAGCGCTACAAACCCATGTGCGAGACATGACGAGCGTATAAATGCATGATATAATAAATTGCCTTGTGTATGACGATGAGGGGTCTTGTCCAATGTGAATCCAAAACAAAGAGAATCGTTAAAACTTCCAGTCGGAATCGACTGCCATTGCCCAGGGGACTACAAGAAATGAGATACGAATTCTAGAAACGAAAGTTACTCACATTTAGTAATTAGTGACTTGGTGAACAGCTTTTCGACAGGTACGCCGTTCCCTTTACACCAGGCAACCGTAATCCTATGGGGCATTGGCAAAAATGACCTTAATGGCGATAAGCCGTACCCACCGAGGATCCAAGTAGTTAATTTTACTCGTTCCCAAGCTGACTTCCTTCAGGTTGTCCCTATCTTGACGCTTCACCTTGGCAGTCTTGATACGCTCATCAAGCTTATCAATGGCGGCTATTACCTGAGCCTCGGATTGAGACTTCTTAAGCTCAGCGTGCGCAGTACCACGCTCGGTCTTCAGCCGATCATATTCCTCGTTTATTTGGTCAATCTTCGAAATGAGGTTGTCCTTGGGGATCGACGGCTCGCCCTCAGCCTCCGCCTTCTCGTTGTCTTTTTCCCACTTCTTGGTAGCTTTCTCAATCTCCTTCTCCCGAGACTCATCTTCGTACTCTGCAATCCATTCATCATCTATATCACTCTCGTCCTCGGCGTATCGAGGATCAGTCTTGTACTTAGAAGATATCTTGAACAAAGCATAGCGGAGTTTGCGACGTTGGTACTTGATGGCACGAATCTATGAGGGTAAGAAAAGGGTGACTCATGTGTTACCTGTGTCCCAGAAGCCAAAAGGGACTATACCTGATTTCCAAGCTTCTCCATATTCGAGTCGTGGTTTTTGTTGACCGCCTTCTGGTGGTTACAGAGAATCGCTACTTGCCGGTTGGCCTCATTGTACGCAGCGATTTTCTCCACTACGGAAGCGTCTTTTGGTGTTCTGTTGCTGAGCTGATCTTGGAAGGTGATGGAGGCGTTGAAAGTACGGAAGACCTTGGCCGAGAGACCGCTCATCCACCCGGTGAGATACTTGTTGATTTGATTCGGCTAATAGAATAAATCCCTCATAAGCGCAATAAATAGATGGGATCAGAAAATAAAACGCACGGACACCCGGTCGAACACCGCGTCGCCAATTGTCTTGGGTGGCTTCTTGAAAAGCCGAATGTTCTTGTACACCTGGGGATCAACGGACACAGTGTTTACATATCGGATGGAATCTTTACCCAGGAAATCGAAGCAGAGACGGTCTGGAGGCTCAAGGGTGATGTGCTCATAGCGAAGCGAACAGCAACCCACTGTGTCCGCCTCGTCCTCGCCCTTTTCGTTTCCTGCTCGGAGAGCGAGTCTGTCAATGAGGTAAAGTGCAGTTGCTAGTTGGCGATCTATCATCAATTTCGACGTCAAACTGTTGGTGTAATCAGCTCTAATCAGGTCAACGTGTTTCTACGGGAAAACATTCTAGTAATTAATGTTATGTGGGAGAGTTGCCACTATACCTTGAGTTCGCGAGCCTTCTCGAACTTCTGCATGTCGCTCTGGCCTTTCAGGGAACTTCCGGCGGCGAGAAAGACGTACTTCAAGTTTCCATTGACATTTTCTTTCCAATGGACCAGCCAAGTCACAGTGTCATCATGAATTATCTTTCCCCACTCGCCAGGAACATTGGGAGTGGGAATGGGCACACCCTTCCCAATATTCAAAGTGATGTCCTCGGGAGAGAGTCGAAGCTGAGCCCGATAATTAGCTATCGGAGTCAAAGGAACCGGCGCCATGTTACCTTGAGAGCTCCTTTCTTGGGGTGTTCACCACGTCCCCGGAAGAGACCAGGGGGCTCCGCCCTGAAATTGCCTACTTTCTCCTTTCGTCCATCAAGCGTGCAATAGACATACTTCTCCTCCAGCTTAGCCTTTTCCTCCTTCAACTGTTTCTTAGCACTGGCAGGTAGAGCTCTGGCCTTTTCGCGTTCCTCTTCAAACCATTGTGCCATCGTCGAAAAATCGCATTTGTCAAATTCGGCGATTTTAATCTTATTCCTTGGCTATGAATCTTGTGAGACTGCAACACAGCAATAATAAGCATTGAAGGGCGCACAGGATGACGCTTAAGGACTTCGAGGAAGTCATGGAAAAAATTCTTCTGAAAAACGAGATCTTTGGCATGTTCCGTATTCAACATTGCAGCAAAAAATCCAGCAACCTCTTCAGATTCCGGAGGAAGGTCAACTTCCCGACCTAGACAGAAGTCATCACCCAATTCACGACTACGGAGAATTGTAGCTCTGGCGACATACCACTGTACAACAGCTTCACATGAGGAGGCAAAGGTTGGTATAGCGGGGGGAACAATATGCCATTGTGCTCCAGTGTCGTCCACTTCTTGGAGCCATCCTCAACAGCCCCCTGCTCCCACCAACGATACAATTCCTCTTCCTCTTCCTCGCCTTTAGATTTCTTCGGGGATTCCGGCTCCTCTTTCTTGAACTTTTGCTTGACAGATTGGGATCGAGGTGTCTGAGGGGCTTTTGAGGTTGACGGCTTTAAATCTTCGTCGTCAGGCCCCTTCTGTAAAGAGAAAATTAGTGGATGGAGGAGGCGCCCATGCTAATACACTGACCTTAACCTTTTTCTTCGAACGACTTATCTTCCGTTTCGCATCATCTCCGGAAGAATCGTCATCGGAGTCTTTCTGTTACTCCGGATCAGCGTGCTAAGACTAGAAGCCACAATACGAGTCCAACCTTGACCTTCTTGGTTGCTCTGCGCCTAGGCTTTGGGTTAATAACAGTCTCGGGAAATGGAACATCCGCTGGCATGGGAGATTCTCTCTTTGGTGAGATAGCCTTGTTCTTGTTCTTGACCCGAGCACTCAGAGGAAGATCATCGTCGTCACTGGAGGGGTTGGGCGCGGAAGTTGTGGCAGCGGTCTTAACAGCGGAAGGAACACCTGAAGCGACGGCTCTTCCATTGGCAGAGGGAAGAATCGCCTTAACGGGGATCCGTTTCGTAGGCGAAGCGAGAGGTTCGTCCCCGGAGGATGATGATTCAACTTTCTTGCGCTTACGGCCTGGGCGTTCTTCCGACTTCGCAGTTGTGCGAGCCCCATGGGATGAGCGCGAACTCCTTCTCTGCTTCTTAGGCTGGAAAAGTTGGGTGTAGGAGGAAGAATCGGGGGTGAACAAGGAAGAACATGGATGGTTAGCCAAGATGCTGGCATGATTGATTCCGTCCTTGAACCAACTCACAGCTGGTGTGCCATTGACGGCCTCATCAGCATCCGAAGAAGGGAGCTGCCTCTTCCCATTCTTCATCGTACTCCCGGCGCCATTGACGCGCGCAGTAGCCGGAGTGCGATGCAAGGGGATGTCTTCCGAGTCACTGGATTCAACCTTGGGCATGATTGATTACTACACGACGCGAGTTTTCAAACAAATTTGAAGGCCCGACACTCCGAGCCTGTGAGGGTGAGTTGTGAGTGACTGGGAGGACGCGCACACAGCGAGGAGAGGGGATCCTGGGAGGACCACGCAAAAAATCCGCTAAGTCTTTGTATCCGGTGATTAAATAAGCCAGCTAGCAACCTCCCATCGTTGCTTCGTCCACACACGTGAATCCATAATGTGAGTACTGTGGGGTTACTTTCCGCTGACCGCAGATCATTATGATCTCTTGTTATGCCTCTTAGTCATGGCGGACGGACCTCTCTACCGCGATCCATGGGCTCGTCGCGAAGCTTGGCGCAAGCTCCCCATTTTCTCAAACACTGCCCGCATCAGAAACCTCTTCCCGGGGTTCGGGATTGCACTTGTTGCATTCGGCACTTATCTCGTCGCTGATCAATTTATGTTGAAATCATCATCACATGAACACAAATCTTCCCATCATTAGATTTTCTACTTGTGAGCCATCCCAATCGTCTTGCAGCTACGACGAACCTGACATTCTGGCAGCCTGGAGTGCATGAAGGAATGTACATATTTACATGAGGTAAGAATTCAACTATGCTTCCTTACTACCTTCATCATTTACTACTTCTTCATCCCCACGTAATCCCGACACTTTCACGAAGTTTTCCATCATATAGTCAGCTCCTGAAATCTGCAGAACTGTTACTGTATGCGTATGCTCGCCACTTTTCGGCATCACTTACCCACTGTAGCACGTCTCTGACCCAAGATGGGAACACACGGGACAGTGCAACTAAATGAGCATAGAATGGGAGCTTGATGTCCGTTGACTCATTCGCGTCTAATGCAGCTATGATCGCCTTCACTACTTCATGCGAATCCAGTGGGGGAGCAAAGAAATGGAAGAGCCATGCAGGCAGTGGTGAAGGTGTTTCTGTAGCTGCATACGACGAACGTGAGAAAAGAGGAGTATGGATGAATCCCGTTGTGACAAGTGTTGTCCGGATCTGCGGAGTGCGGTATCTATTGACTAGATCCTTAGTAAGGATACGAAATAGAGAAACGGTGCACTTACATCTTGTCAAGCTCGTAGCGAAGTGATTCATGGAGGCTGATCACAGCTGATTTGGACGCGCAGTAGTCCGCCATTCTTGCTATACCCGCAAATGCAGTGACAGATGATACCGTGACCTACACTCTGAAAGATGAAGAGGATATAATCAGAGATCTTGATGGAGTCGGCTCACGATGTGACCAAAACGCTGCTTCACTATACCGGGCAAGAAGGCTTTGAGAACCCAGAAGTGGCCGAGAGTGTTCACGGCAAAAGTTCTTCAAGTTGGATTTTGATTTAGAAAGAGACATAATGAGCAAGAAAACACACTGATTGATATCTTCAGCGGAGAGTTCAACGAGCGGCTTTCCCTGAACAACGCCGGCATTGTTCACAACAATAGTAGGTTGCCCAACCTAGTGAAAAATGTATCATACCGTGCGCAATGCATATAGTTGAATGACTGGCTTTGACACACCTCTTCGATTATTCTTTTCGATATTACATTCACTTCTTCCCAGTTGGATATGTCACATTTGTAGTAGTGGACGTTGTCTGTGACATCTGCGTGTTAAACGGTAGCGCGATCCAGAACGTGGACTGACAGTTTTCTGAGACGATAGGATTGACATCGAGGACAACAACGTCAACATTTCGCACAGCAAGCGTGTTAGCAAGAAGCTCTCCAGTCCCAGAGGCCCCTGTGGTATGATGGGAGTGAACAGCTGCCTTCTGAGGGATCATTGATTGCCCACCTCCTGTGATTAGTACAATTTGGTTTTCCCATGAAGTTCGTGCAGACTGATACAACAAGCTCCCTCCATTCCGCCATAATTTGGAGATGAACCGCAAACTCCCTGTGCAGGATTAGCTCCTGTGTCATGCTATATACTTGTCACTAGGCACTTACAGAACATGGATAGTAGAAAGAACCAACCAGCACTCCACTTCACCGCGGGGGCATCCCACTGTTGGCGCTGAGACGCGACAAGTAATGGGATGAACGCGGTGAAGAAAGGACCTGGTAGAATGTAGCAACGCACATGAGTGCTCTGGCAACACCTAATGTGCATGCCATAAGAGGTAGTGCCCACTGAATAGAGTGCGACTGAGCACTTTAATGAAGACGTCGACGTCGAGCACCCCAAGGGTCTCTGGAATATCAGAGAATTGGCCGGATGGCATAGAACCACAAGAATAGAAGTGAGAACGTTGTTTTTCAAGGGTGTTCCAGCACTGAAGAATGTCTCCGTCACTGCCCGGAAGCAAAGGCCTGGTGACCGATCATCATCACTTGCACCCCTGCTGAGATGAAGAGCCGCCACTTCACAGGCCAGGCACTTCCTCATTCACGGTGCTCAATCAGCATATGAGGACTTGTTAACCATTGTATAAGATAAGCAGCAGCCCTCTAAGCCAGTTGGTTAACTAGGCGCGCGCCTAACAAATGCTAACTGGAGCATTCCAAAGCTGACGTATTTAGACTGCGCGCTGCCGAGAGAAGCCTGGTGTTATCTAGCTCTTCAACATTCTTCGACTCTCAGATCCCAAATTCTCGTTGTCGTTGTCGTGGTAAAGCCGGAAGCAACCACAGAGCGGGCCTATGTTCGGCCTAATGTTTGGCCAGAAAAACGCCGGTGTCATTTCGTTCATGAAAATGGCTGATTTTACCACAACTCTTAGCTTTTTAAACTTGCTAGTTGGTTCACCTAAAGCACCCTATTGTTATCAGTGCTAGCTTTTACAGAGTACATATGTTATTTCCACATGGAACGCCAACCAAGAGAACGATGCACGTGTCTCGGGACCGCCGACAAGACTCCAACCCAACTGAATTGGTTTGTCCAGATTAGGATACCTCAGTCACGTCCAAGACTCGCTCCTAGCGATGGACCAAGGCTTTCTTCCCCTTGACCCTAAGAGTCACTCGGGACAATCGATATCCGGTCAGTGTCATCATCGAATGTTGATTGAGGAACGCCCCATTGAGATTGCATTGACGCCCGACCCATATTTGGCCTTCCTTGACGACGCCGATCCTTTCCTCTTGCCTGGCGTCCAAATACTGTTCTAGGCTCTGTCATACTGCCGAATGAGCGTCCAGGTTCATTTAAGTCCGCTCTGCATGTCATCTTTGAAAATATCATCATCCAAGATGATACACGGACAATTGATGCGCAGAGTGCGGCGCTATTGCCTTCCTACGGTTGCGAATATGCTCTTGTAAATTCTCCTGAGGATTACGGTGCATTTGTGCGCAGAATCACTATAACGGAACCACTGGTTTTCGCCGCTTTGGAATCCCTCGATAGAGCTTCGACTCCTGACAATTCTCGAGAGCGTGATGCACCAGCTGACTCACTAGGAAGTTCTGGGAACGACTTCCCAGAACAAATCAACGGGATAATGCCAATTCCGGCAAAATATCTAGAGAACGTACTTCGGACGTGTGTAAACCTTGAAGAATTCTCGTGGATATCATCGACGCCACCCCCAGATGGCGTATGCGAAGTAAGCCGGAGTTTATTTTTCCCACCGCCTGACTATTGATGTTTTAATGTAGGTCCTTGCAACTTATTGTCCGAGACTTATCAGTTTCTCATTTAACCCTCCAAATCCGGTTCTTGCTGAATCCTCGCCCCTCATCAAATCAGGACCTTCCCAGCTCCGCTGGGATGGACCATCCCTATCTTATCTCTCGGCTTTGCAGCTAACAAGACTTCATGTTGGCCGCCTAACTCAGATTGGCGCCAAAAATTTGCTAGCATTCTTCACTAACACTGTGGACTTCTCTCCTCTGGAAGAAGTTCAGCTCAACTTCTTATGGTTGGACGATACCATATGCGAAGCACTTGGTCAAAGTGCTCGAAAATTAAGGCGGCTAAGGCTTGGAACTAACGGGACAAAGCTAACGGATCGGGGTGTATTAGCTATATTGGAGAGCTGCGATACGTTAGAAGAGCTTGAACTCAGCGAGGTGCAAGGTTCGCTTTGTCGTTCTGGACATCCAGAACCAATTGCTCACCGTTTACTAGGACGGCTTTCACGGGCACTTTGGACCAAAGTTGAAGACTTCCCACCCAAATTGCATACTCTCAAGATTTCAATCAGTGCCGAAGGTCCTCATCATTCGTGGACTGCTGAACACCTCCAGTCACTTCACTCTCTACCCTTCTCTGTGTCATCTATTTCCATGCTTTCCGTCTGCCGCACAGTCAATCCCTTTGACGCGTCTGGAGTGATCGACGAGGTCGCAGCCTTGAAACCAGTTCCCCAAGAGTTTCTGGAGAAGCTAAAAGATGAAGGGAACAGTATTACCCGTCTCGAATGTGATTGGTGGGCTTGGACGCCACTTGACCTAAAGGAGCTTCTTGAGGAGTGTCCTGAACTGGAAGAAATTCGGATTACGCTCAACGCACCCTTTTCCAAGTTGTTCAACCTCGCAAACATTTTCGCTAACATGCTCAAGCTCAGAAGAATTGGAGTGGTGATACCTGAAACGGTTGCCCCTGCAATAGTTACGGTTACCTCGCGCGCTACGTCGCGGAAGTTGAGCCAGTACGGATTGTTGACCCCAGGATCATCCCCAGTCGCGCCTGTCAATTCGCTCCCGACGCCAAGTCCAAGCTCTGATATCAAGACTCCAAGCAGAAAACGGAATTCATCGTCTCCGGGGACAAATATCGTTGATCTTGCCTCCCCAACATCAACTACCCCGTCCCAAGGTTCAGTCTCTTTGCAAACAAGACAGAATACAGCTTCTCCAGTTCATTCAGTGAACAAAATCCCTCCTTTGTCGTTCAATACCCCGTATACAATCAATGACCCACACATCCCAAATCTTCGAGATATTCTAAAATTCGCCCGTCGCTGTCCAAAGCTTGAATTCATTGAATGGTATGGAAGAAATGGCCGTGGATCGTGGGTCGTATCGCGTGATAATGGATCCTCGTCAACCGCATCGAGCAACCAGGGCCCTGGAACGCATTCGTCTGGTAATTCGAGTGCTCCCACGGGTACATCGGCGATTAAGGTCGACCATGTCGCTCCATCTCTTACCACTCCCGCCGAAATATCTCGTTCAGAGAGAGAAGAGGATGCCATTATACATGGCTGGACGCCGATCGTTCCGCGCGCTGGACGAGAGTGGACTGGACACGGCGCGGAGGCCTATAGAAACTCGCTCGAGGAGGAAAGGAAATCTAATGAGAAGGAAGAGAAAGCTAGTCGAGGATCTCCACCTGTTTCCCCACAAGCCGAATCCGCTTCTCTCCCTGGTTCGAGTGGAGTCTCACCGACGAAATCTTCCAAGTCCAGGAAACCTTCTGTCTCCGGAAAAAATGAACTCGCGAACCTGGGATCGAAACGTAAGCCCTCGATAGGCAATTCTGCTGCATTGAAACCAAACGCCCTTGGTCTGTCATCGTCAACGAGCGTCCCAAAGTCCGACTCCCGGAGGCCCTCTCATGCAAATTCACCTGTCTCTGCTCCTGCGCACTCATCAAGGCCTACTTCTGAATCAGCTGGTGCCCGAAGCGCAGCGCAAATCAGCGAAGCGCGCAACAAACCTCAACGTCGGAATGGTAGTACCCCAGCTTCGTCTGGATCCGGAGGGACCGGGGGAAAGGGGAATGCTGCTTCTGCTAAGAAATATTACAAATCTGATGTGCGAATTAATGGGGCCACTCCGTCTATGTCCGTCCACCCTACGCCTACTGAAGGAAGTCATGCTGGATGGGCCGCCAGTAAGAAGGGCTCAGGTGGATTAGACCGGGGGAGGTCATCAAACGGGAGCACGAGGGACGAGAAGGGCACATCTGTCCAAGCCAAAAACTCAAATGGTATCGTTGCGTGAACCCCCATTTCACTTTTTAACCCTTCAATTCAAATTGCCCTTGATCATAGCATACAAGGCTACTGTACATGTACATTGAAGTTAAATTACTATCTTCTCTTGAAACCGCTGGCGAACACAGTCGAAGAGTCGAAGAGTTGGGGGGAGTCTGTCACAACGCACATGATCGCTCAACGTTCGAACAACTGCAGTCTCCCTTGGCAGTGAACCATTAACAGCCTAAGCACAAGGCGTTTCGCACGCAGTGACGCTTGACATTTGCGTATCAGCACCACAAGCAGAGCTTGAGAGGTTTGACCTCTTAGCAAAGCCTCTGACCAGGTCTGTAGCTGAAGTTTGAGCTGCGACTCCAAGGCTATGTGTGAGATTAGAATGCTTGCATTCGAGGAGGCTCTTTGGCTTTGATCTGGTACGCAGGTGAAAGGATTCTAGCAGAATCATTCCCCGACAAGATGGCCAGCCGGCCTCCAGCATGGAGTGGCCAAACTTCGGCATTTCGCAAGGCGTTGGTCATTCTTGTTGCCTCTGGTTTGGAAACCCCTTATCTATCTTTAAGTGTTTCTCCTGACGATTCGCACCGAGGCCACAGTCGCTCTCCACATTGCTCCGCCATGAGTAGCGACTCGAGGCAACTTTAAACATTTTCGTTGGGAGATATTCGTATTCTACCACCCTGAATCTATTGGTGATTTCTTCCGTTTCCAGATATTGACGTTCACATGTATTGGGGGAAACACGGCTATCCCAATGATTTCCATCAAAAGAACTCAGGAGAGTAATGACAGGACGAGAGGCAGACCCGCATGCCAGTGACCAGGTCGGGTCGGGGATACTCGGACGTTCTCCCAATGTGCACGCGAAAAAAAAAAACCATTGGCCTATTGCATATCAACCGAAGTTAGTTCCTGGCACTTGTTGACATAGACACCGCACTATGGCTGGCTCGTGCCCACGACAATTCCATCGACTTGAATTTCTATGGCTCCCGAGAAGAGTAAATACATTTAAGACGTGATTTCTCCTGCATGGATAAACACTCCCCAACTCTCCATCAGTCTTCTAGGTATAGATGCATGATGCATGCTAGTTCAGTAATACTCATACTTGTAGCATAGGACGCCGTCGGTCGTGTCCATCAATTCCTTGATTTTCGTGTTGGGCCCAAGATTCGAAAGAGGAATGATTGTTTCCAACGTAACTGACGTGCCCCTTCCGACCGGGTACGCGTCGAATTTGAACAGATCCTGTGTCAAACCTCCACCAATGGCGTGCTTGTTATGAGGGGAGTGTGCTTGCCACGCGGCCCAAAGGCGATCAAGTTGGCCGTGAAGAAGGAAGAATATCGGGTCTATTGCGAGCACTGGTGAATGGCCGGTAGTAAGCAGGGAGACTGATAACATACCATTTGGTGAGTGAGATAAATTTGCCATGTCCCCTCCGATGCTCTGGGGCATCCGCCAAAGTTAGAATTAGTGACTCCAGCATTTTGAGTTAATAACGCACAAGATGCGCAGCATTGTGCAAACCTTCCGCCCGCACACCATCGACTGCATATTGGAAATCCGTGTAATTCCCAGTGGAACCAATTACAAGCTTCTTCCATTCCTGAGGTGTCTGAGTGGTGTTTGCTTGGAGGTTCGGGTTGTTAAACGTGAACGGGAAAATTTGCTTCGCGAATGGCTGACCAGTGTGTTGTCAGCGCCTTAATTTATACAGCGGGCCAATGACTAGGGTGACTCACAGTTAGGTTGTAGTGTCTCTGAACGTGGTGGGGGGCTGGATACCCCCGGATCAAGTTACGGAACGCACCAGTGGTAACAGTATAGTTTGTTTTTGGTCCTGGAAATGCGCCGAAGCCGACCTCAGGATTCGTGTTGAAAAGGTACGAATGCTTGATGTCGTGGTAATCTGCAGCAACTTGTGTCATTATGCTACCCGAGCCAACATGTGGCAATGTTAGCGTAGTCGAACTAACCTCCGAGCGTCCAATCCCAAAAGGGAAGATATCCGGTATAATGGCAATCTTTTCGAAGAATGTTCTCCACCGTAACCAGGAAGAGTCGATGCCAAGCAAAGAAGATGCCGGTGAAGTGAGCGCTAAGTCCGGTAAGCTCCAGAAAATAGATCATAACATGGATTTTTTATCACCTGTTGGTAGCATCCATATGCCTGGGGGAAATCGAAGCATCGAGATCAACAGGTTATAGCGCAGGCATGCTGCAGAACACTTACGTATATACAACGTCGTCATATCGTGAAGTGCCAGGCCTAACCGGAGGGAGTCCAGGCGTTGCGCCGGTCGGTTTAAGGCTGGGGTCATGAGGCAAAGAGGTCAAACACTGGAGGTTGAGGTGTGTGACTTAAATTAGCATCGTCGGAGGCATGAAATGGCAGGAAAGAGCAGACTTTGATCGCATCCACATACGCCTTCTGACCCTTAAATCCCAGAGATCGCCACTCCTTGCGGATTCCTGGATTTTTACATTTGCTGTGATGCGGCTGAGGTGCAGCCAAGGCTGCCGATACAGCATGTGCGAGGAGAATAGCCATCTTGAGCCAGGAAAGTGCTTTCATCACAGCAGATAGAGGACCAAGCAGTAGCGCGAGCCTCAGACTTATATACAATGTCACTCAATTAGAACCATATGACATGACAAAATGCCCCTGCCTGGCCGGTGATGTTCTCCGAGCTGCGGGCATTCAGAGTGGGCCAAGTTCACAGTCGTCTGCGAAAGGCATCTTGGAATAATAGAGCCCTTGATTGTGATGTGAATGACCCAGCACCTTTCACACGATCAAGGGGGTTCCAACCGCAAACAGTAGCTGGTGGGTGAGCCTTTGTGTGCTCGAGCATAGATCATTGCTAACTTGGGAGCAGCATACATAACATGCAGGGAACGCAACCAATTCTGTAGGCAGGTTCCCAGCTGTAATTAACGAGAGTGGAACCAATTCTGGCAATTACATCAGGCGTGCGATGCTTTCTCACGCTAAGAACAAGTGTCGGCAAAGGAATCGACAAGCTGAAGCGGGGTGTCGGCATTCCCAAGCCCGAGGTGATCCAAAGTGTGACTTATCAATCTCATTAGCTTGATCAACGCACTCGCCACGCGTGCGATCTCACCCCTGAGTTTCCCAGGCATGTTTGAGTTCGGATGCGGGTGAACACATGGAGCAGGAAAGCTATACGTCTCAGCGTGCGATAATGGGGCCCGGGGAGCCTGCGTTTATCGAAGATCCTATGGTGTACAGGGTAAATGCATATCATGGAACCCGAGTTGAGACTTGAAGTGAGTTGTGTAGCCTCGGCGCAATGGATAGACGGCTCTCTATTCTGTCTGCTCAGGTGAGAATTAAACGGGTTTCCATTTAAAGAGCTAAGCTCGTGGATAAATTGTCTACATTTTTGTACTCCATAAAGTACTTCCCGCCCCGAAGCCCTGACAACGACGTCGTATGAGACCAAGAATTGCAAACGAGATGAGGCCACATCCAACGTTCCTTAGTCACGACCACGTCCTCACAACCACATCGACTCACATACCATGCCAGCCCGCATGCTGGTGAGTCTCTACGACACTAGGGGACCGGTTCTGTTGTTTCCACCTTTGAATGACATTCACAAGGATTTGAAGGGACACTTTTGAGATTACCAGACAGAAGAATAGCCGCCATTCTATGCCGAGATCGCTAGTGGGAGCGTTACGAGCCAAACTGCGTAAGCATGAAAGCCATTGAGCATACCAATCCGAAGTTGACCACGACGGTGTCAATGCATCTAAGGTTCTCTGGGAGATCAACAGAACAAAGCTACCGTTAAATAGAAAGCGGGGCGACTGAGAGAGGTAGGGCCACTATTGAGTCAATGAGAGCGGAAACAAGGCAGTGATCCGACGAAGGGGCTTTTAAGTCCATCGTAGAATTGTGGAGAATAGGAAGATGCTCCCAAGTATCTGCGAGGATGTGAATGGCCGATTCCGAGAAACCCACTTGACCCGTGGGAATCTTCCAGCGTCCGGTTCATGTTCCACCGTGCCCGATCTTCCACTGAGGCTTCAGAAAACCATGAGCTCCTTCCAACCCCATCGCGGGGTGGAAGAGACGGAGATGCCACCCCTGCATCCTCAAGGCGTCGCGCACAGCCTGGCTCGGTCCTGAGTGCGATGCTGTATGGAGTTGCGACAACAGCTCTGGGACGTACAGTTCCGAATGCGGATGCAGAGACTGATACTTTCACACCTCCAAGAGGTGAAGGTGTGCACGATCGTGTATTGAACAGGGTAATGGGTAAGGGGGCTGAGACAGTAAAACCTGCGAGTTCGGGAAAAGATGCTGCCGGAGGCAATGCGAAAGTGGAAAACGAGGACACTGAGGCCAAGGACAAAAACAACAGACAAGATACAAGTCCCACCATGAAAAGGACTAGGGATCACGCTCCTGTACCCCTTACACCCGGGGGTGTGTTCCCTCCTGGTCCCGAGGATATTTTCGACCCTGCTTCCGGGCACCTTGTCGGTTTGTTGCGGAATGCTGTACCTCTCGATGAGGGCGAGTCTTCGACTACTTGTGGGTCACATCAACTGCAATTACTAATAGTGTAGACTGCTCATTGCGCGGTGTCCAGCCAGGAAGCGACACGACACATCTTCTGACAAGATGTGGGCTCAAATGGCCAAGATACGGTCAATTCAAAGTGAAATAGCTAAGATGCATGCATCGTTAGATACCGCAGGAATCGTCGTGGACAGCATCAAGGACAGGAAAGGGACGGCATCCAGTGCTGCATCAATGCGGAGTGCGAACTTGACTGATCCTGGAATGGGTTTCTTTGGACGGAATAGGAGCATGAGTGAGGCTCCGCCCCCTCAAGTTTCTGACGACGAATTTGCAAGGAGAAAGGAAAATGTCGGCGAAATCATGAAGAAAGTACGTTCCCATTGAGTATTTCTTCGTGCTAAGCTAATTGCATCGTATTTAAAAGCTCAAAGTGCTTTCGGAGGCTGTTACCACCTTGCATGCCCAACCCCCGCCTCCTCTCGACTTCCCACCTGCTTCCCATGCCACCCATTCTCACACCGACTCACTATCCCCCTCAAACTCTCTCGACTCTGGGGCCAATGGATTCGACTCGCCCAACCAAGCTTCACCAGTGTTCCATTTTGACGTGCCCTCTTCTCACTACGCCAAGTTCACACCAATATCCAGTCCCCTTTCCGCCCCTCCCTCTCGCTTTGCATCTCCCAATTTAGCAAATAACCCGCCACAAAAGGCAGGCAGCCCCACACCCGTTGCCCCGGTCCCAGGCGGATCCCCAGCCATGTCCAACTTACCTTCATTCCTTGTCACCTCCTCCCTCAACTACGGCGCCGGGACAGGGAGCGGTCCCGTTGTAGACCGCAAAGTAAACACTGTCCCTCCTAACGTGGGTTTAAATTCATCCCAGTCACTATCCTCTTCGAATCCTCCTTGGCCGCTTAATGTCCCGCTCCCAACGACTCATGGAACGAGAAAGCTTTCGACACTATACGAACCACTAGACAGTCCTTCCTCCCCCCCGTTTCAGCTTCCCACGAGTAAAGATTTTGACCCATCTACGACGAGCAGATTCCCAGGAGAGGAAGGCGAGATGTACGACTTTGTCGAGGATTCTGGTGTGGAGAGAGGGGAGGGACAAGACTCCGGGATGCGGGCGGATTACGCTCATGCACACCTGTTAGATGGTGTTGTAAATGACAGCACGACCACGGGAACCAAGTTCGCACCGGTAGTCCATGATAGTCCAGTGGGTACACCTACCAGCTTGTATCATGAGAGGGGGGATAGGTAACCTCAACATACGGAAAGACGCCCTCCCAGGTAGCGTGATACTAAATGGGACTGCAGGTGCTGCCCTGGTTATCCAGTACTCCATTTCCTCTTGCCTAGACAATGTCCTTACCAATAATATTCTGCTGGTTGAGCAATGAAACCTATCATTTTGCGCATTGAGCGCCGCACCAATACATATCCTCGACCTCCCATCTCCAGCCACATACGTACACCTTTCTCCCTCCACATAAGGTTCCCGTTCCGGCCCCAGCCGTTCGATGCGAGTAGGAGGATCACTTGAGGGATTGAGCGCTATATGCCACATAATATAAACGTGGAGTGGGAGGTACGCCATACACACGCCACCAAGAACTCCGAGTTCATTCCGATCGTTGGCGGAGCACGTAGATCATGACGGGCGCCACATACACACAAGCGCCATTTGAGGCGGCGCGACTGCACGTGTAAGAGATCGTTGGAAGATTGATGTTGCCGCCGTAGCCAGCGATGGATCCTCTCCCTAGATGTTTTGCAGTAAATTTGGGTGCCGCAGGCTGGGCTCAGTCACGGAATTAAGAAACATATCTGTGGCTATCGTGATACTGATCGGAGTATGGGATGGTATGTTTTATAAGATCTGAGTTCGCGACGTCTAAGCACGATATCAAAGTGTCATTAGATATCGTGCTCTCAGCTCACAATAAGCATTTCGGGTGTGTGGCACAAAAGGACAAAGCGCTGCAGATTGAAGTAATAGAACAACAAAGCAAACTGCACAATTACATGGAGCAAACATATTTTTGGCTAGGCAACCGTCGGCACAAAAGGCACGTCAACATGCTTGCCAACTGGGTAAAACGAGTTGTTATACAGGAGTCAGTTTTTTGCCAAAGCCGGGGTTATTCGATGTGAAGGTAGCATTCCCAACCAGTCCGCATGCACGCCAGCGGCCACGAAGCAACAATGTGCTTGACCATCATATATATCGGACCCCAGCTAATCTGGGTATCGATGCCCGACATAGAATTCGAATAGCCAAACCTGTCAGACGGGTTTAGCCGGAAACTGAATGGGATTAGGGCGCAATTCAGTTTCTTTACTTAACCTATTTTGGCAATTACCATGATGCGCGCACTCAAATCCACGTTCGTTCAAGCTATGTTGTCGCCTTTGCCGGAGAACTCAACCTTGGAGTTGATTCGCCGACGGTTGGGCTGTGAAGGATGGGGTTGTTGGTGCGCGAGGCGAGGCATTCATGGTATTCCAACAGAGGCTGGTGACCTGCCTACATCCATGGGCGATGCTAGCGCGCAAGGAAGCGCGCGGATAATATGTGATGTGATGAGGCGATATAAGGGTGAAGCGTAGTTCGTGATGGCTCGTGTGCAATCATGCGTCCTCAGTGTTTGAATGGGGGACGATCGCGCATTGAACTGGCCAACGGTACGCTTCCACCATGAAAACGTAATGGAACATCACCCCGTGATGATGGGTTCGATCCTTTTGTGTGCGCGCGCCAGCGCTATACAATTGCCTTTCTTCAGGGCGGCCTTATTATACAAGCGTTAGGACCGTATACGTGCCGTCACTTCCTCTGCCTCCCTCCTTCGGTTCCTCGTTGGGTCTTTCTCCGCTCGCTTTTGACGATAATATTGGGTATTTCTGCCTGATCCATCCTTAAGCGCCTGCCCACCCTTACCGCCTTCCATCCAATCTTAGGAGCATGAGACGGGTTGCAGGACGTGCCGTGCGGAAATATAAGCCCGCCTCTTTGGGAATCTTCATTCACGATAATCGAATGCCGTATAAACTTTGGGTTCACCCTAAACTCGAAGACCGGGATGAAGTATTAAATGTCATCCGGGTACGTCAGATGAAATGCCTGTCCTTCCCGATCCCTATTTCCCTCAGTCTGAGCGGCACCCTTCTCCAATTTCTTAGACAAATGGCGGAATAGTTCTTCCAGAGGACAAGCTCGCGCCTGCCACTTATGCAGTTATCAGCGACAACTTGTCATCTGAGGACCTAGCGCCAGTATACACGACCCATGGCACACAATTGGGATTTCATACAAGTGGATTTTCCATTGTGCCATTTCCGGAAAGATTCTCAACGATCGTCCATACATCCTCATATCGCGAAGGTCATCTCCGAATTTCGATGTCGAAGACAGTTCGATTCCGCATGATGCGAATGAATCAACCCCTAGGCCGGAGGTGGGGTTGGGAAGGGATGCATCACTTTGGTGGTATGACAGATATTTTGGACAGGGAAGCTCGAATGCTGAATCATTCGGGCAACCCGTCCTGGCTGAGCTTTATCAAGAGGATGGTGTAATCCATCCTTTTGATGCTCGTGTTCGATCGCGCTGCAGTGATAGCGCTGGCGACGACAGTGCTGTATCTCATAGCTTGATGGAATCAGCAATTTTTCAGTCAAGCCTCACCCGAGGGGGTGAACCGCACACTGTCAGCTCGCCTCCCTCCGAATCATACTCTCGAACAATTAACTCCAGCGTCACATCGCCGCGAACACCTCCTCATTCCCTTCCCTTTAGATGGATTACTCGAAAGAATGGATCTAGAGTCCGGAAGTATAAAGCTTCTAGGCGGAATAGACGGGGAAATCTTCGTCACCGTAACACGAACTTTCACGCTCAAGACCCATCCTGGCTCTGTACACCCGCGCAAGATGGGAGTAGACGCTACTAGTGCGACCGAAGCTGCACCTCGAACTCCAAAAACCCACTATTTGGACCCTCATTCTCCCGCGCAATTTTTTAAATCTGGCCCGCCAGTCCTACGGTTTCCCCACATTCTCACCGCTCCTAAACCTCTGGACTCAAGTTTCTTTCCCATCATTTATTTATTCGGAATTACCGTCACATTGAATTAGTGGATCGGTCAAGGGAACGCTTGTTGTTATTGATTTAAAAATGTTGTATTTTTATCGCCCAGCCAAATGAGGATACATACATAGTTTCATGTTCATGAACATGGTTTGGTATCTGGAACGTGCATGATTCTAGTGGCTGCGCACAATGAAAGCGGGTGGGGAGGGTCATCAGGGGACCTAACTAGGTTGGCATGCATGTACGATGATGGAGCGCCGAGCACGCAGAAGCGGCTCAGGGGATGGAACGACGAATAAAAGGAAAAATATGACGTCCACGAGCACGAAGGAGGGTAAGATTATGGGTGATTGTTCAGCATGTTGGTTGGAGGGGGAGGTTAAGCATTTTAAGCTCAGAGGGTATCCAAGCCTTCAGCGGCGCAGGTGATGCAGTGTGTATTTACACTTGTTTGTCTCGAGTCGCCTCTTGCTCTTTACGGCGCTTCAAGTTCAAGCTTCAATAGGAACGGCAAATATGACCCCCGGTGGATGAGCTCTTACGCCCGTGGGCTTGGTCTGCGCTATAAGCAGTACATTGCTATCGATCCTCAATAGCCTCTATACTGCATATTTTATCAGAGGGGGGAGTTCGTAATCGACTTCCAACTTTAGTCCACACGACTTAGTAATAGGTATCACACGTCCAAACCCTTGATGACTATACACACCAAGTCCCATCAGGGTAACGCAGTTCATTTGCACCAATTAAACTTGTCCAAATATTTCTCAGGGAACACAGAGACTCGTCGAAGCGGAAAAATTAGGAAGAACATTGCCTATGCACTCGTTGACAGCACAGTGATGTGTCGTGGCAAAAGGTGTTCAAATGCCTTCTTTTGGCCTTCCGCAGCACCTGCCTCAACGTTAAGCCTGTTTGTGCCAACGTGGTGTGGATTAAGTTGCGCTGGGAACTTTGAAATTCATGGGGGCTCGAGGTTGTCATAAACTGATGAGCTGTGTAGGATCTCGTGAGAGGCGAGGTGTGCTGAGCCATGTCATAAAATCGCAGATGACATCTGGCCCGTTCATGTGCCCGCTTCAACGTGAAACAAATGCGCGGCTCAATGTCCACATGTAGCATCAGCAAAGTTCATGATTGTCAATCGTGATGAGTCGGCTGAAATGGACTGCTAATGTGTTGTTTTATGTTGACATCCCAAGTTTGAACAGTGGAAAATTTGAAGTTAATCGTCCCATTAAAATAACGAACACGACTGGATTACCCCCGTTGTTCGTCAAGAATATCTGCAGGATCTCCTGAGACTCTGGTGCGGAACATCGATAGCGTTGTGGGGAGAAATTAACGTACACCTCCGAATGCGTTTGACGTGCTGGTTATGATGAGAAAGACGTGGAGATGAATGCATTTCCCATTTTATACACGACACGGCTTGATGGTCTCTACGATCCGAGAATTGGCGAGATGAGTCCCGAAATCTCTTCGTGAGGTTCCGGTGATATTTGTGGGATGGCCAGTGATACAGAGGAACTGATGTGACGGCATACCTGACGACGGGAAAAGATTGGGGCTCGGGTATCCCGATGCCTAGGCAGCTTATGACAAGAATACCCTCTTTCTTCCTACCCGCTTTCCATTGATGGGAGGAGTAGGATATGATGAGCAGCAAAATATCTTCCACTCTTAGCTCAAAGCCCTCCCGTCGGGTGTAATTGAATGGTGTATTTCTATTTCGAGCCAAATCCAGCCATGAGGAATAATGCGTATATCCCTCTCTCGATCTTCCAGCTGCTGGGGCCACCTTTGATGCGTGCGATGAGAGATAGAAGCAAGCGAAAGGTGGGGTACAAAATGCAACCGTAGAATTCTGGGGCCCTGTACCTTTCCCATCTCCTCCCCTTGTCTCCTCTCCACCCATCCTCTTCCTCTCCGGCCTCTTTTGCAGTAGAATTTACTAGCTGTTAGGGATTTTCTGGATTAGATACAGTGATGAGAAGCTTTGGCGATGTGGCCGCTAATCACCTGCAGGGCTATAAGCTCCCTGCGCCACCCAGACGCGGCGGTCCAAGCAAGCTTCGGCTCCTGAAGGAATTGAGCCTCACGCAATGGTTGATGTTTCTCTGTACGTTTTTCCGTTCTGTATATATATGATTGCTGATTTTGACTCCTTTGTGGAATTTCCAGCTGGTTGGCTTGCATGGACGTGCGACGCGATCGATTTCTTTAGCGTCAGTTTACAAGTAACCAGGCTTAGCCAACAGTTCCACAGAAAGTAAGTGCCCAAATTCGACTCTTTAACTTGTTTGCCATGACCATTACGATGGCGACTGAACGATGAGCGTGCCTCGCTAACGTCATTTCATTCCCATTTTGTGACGCGACAATAGTGTACACGACATCACCACCAGCATCACCCTCACCCTCCTCTTCCGTTCTATAGGGGCCGTAATCTTTGGTCTCGGTATGAACGTTCCTTCCCCTCAGCCTCGCCGTAAATATTGATTCATTTTTTCTCTCCCTTGCTTTATCTGACCATCCTCCATCCACTCGAAAACTCGCTTCCTCTAAACATAAGCCTCTGACCGCTATGGTCGTAAATATCCTCTCATCCTCAACCTTGCTATGATTGCAGTGCTCCAAGTATTGGTCTCTTTCACTCAAAACTTCCACCAGTTCTTGGTCTGCCGTTCCTTATTCGGTTTGGCCATGGGTGGTGTTTGGGGTATGGCTAGTGCTACAGCATTGGAGAACTTGCCGGTCGAGTTGAGAGGTGTAGCAAGTGGCGTTGTGCAGCAGGGATATGCACTCGGTGAGTGGAAATATTTACTTCTACTCCTTTGAAATTATGCTGACTGGGCGTCTTCCTGGACTGTTCGACGGAAGGATACTTGGTTGCGGCCGTGTTTAGCCTTGTAAGTCAATATTTCATGGCATTCACTTCCAGCTCTCCTCCCAGCGCAACAGTAATCACTGAATCAATTGAACTCATCCTTCATTCACAACCCCACCGCATTTACCTTCTAGACCGTCGTTCCCCACAACAAACACGGCTGGAGAAGTCTCTTCTGGTGCGCATGCGGTTTCACCACCACCGCAATCCTGCTCCGCCTCTCTTTACCCGAATCCGAACTCTTCCTCCGCAACCGACGTGAGAAGAAAGAAAAGGAATTATTAGCCAAGGATCTCCGAGACCAAACGGGGAATGGGGCAGCGCCAGTGCAAAAGAGTGCTACACAAGTATTCATCCAGGAAATTGGAGAAATGTTCAAACGCCACTGGGCGTTGTGTATCTACGCGGTGCTTTTGATGAGCGGATTCAATTTCTTGAGTCACGGATCTCAGGGTGTGTATTCCAGGATCATTTGCCTGGGCTGAGATTTGTTGACGAATTTGGGTAGATTTGTATCCTACCTACTTGAAGGAGAGTAAAGGGTTTGATAACTATCACTCTACCGTAGCCACTATCATCGGAAGCTGTATGTATTTCCGTCCCTCCTTCATTCTAAGATCTCACTCATTGCCTCACCCCCTTCGTCTAGTGGGCGCTATTTGTGGAGGAGTAACTGCTGGTTACATCTCCCAGTACCTCGGTCGTCGCCTTACCATCATCGTCTACATCCTCTCTATCGGATGCTTTATTCCTCTGTGGATTATCCCCAATTCGTTCGGTAAACTCGCAGCCGGTGCTTTTTGCGTACAGTTTGGCGTCCAGGGAGCTTGGGGTGTTATTCCAATCCAGTTAGCGGAGTTGAGCCCTGCGGGATTCCGTGCTACGGTAAGCCTTGCCAGAGTACTCCGTTTATTTGAAACAATTCGTGGCTTCTTTCCCTAGTTCCCTGGCTTGATGTATCAATTGGGTAACATGATCTCATCGTCTGCCGCTCAGATCGAAGCCAGTAAGATCCCCATTCCACACTCGAGGAGTATGGTTTAATATTAATCCCTTCTCTTGGTACTACCTAAAAGTTGGGGGGGAAAATCTCCGCACGACACTTAACGGAAAGAATGTTCCTGATTACGCCAAAGTTCAAGGGTATATTTAAGGTTCTTTTTCCCCATTTTCGTCCGATTCACTCCCTTAATTCCAGCATCCTCCTCGGAACCGTTGCCGTCTTCACAATTCTTGTTACATTCCTTGGTCCAGAGAATCATTCATCTCACTTTGGGGATGATGTGCCTGCCCTTGAGCGAGGCAGGGGAAAAGGCGACATAGTTGTTAGTTGCTCTCCTGATAGTCCTGGGGGTGCAGAGGAAGAGAAGAAGAGTATTGGGCAGTCGAGATGTTTGAGCGTGTTTGAGTGAGCAAGTCTTTGTTAATGTGCCCCACTTGTGAGAGAACTAGCGTAGGATTAGCGCTCAGTTCACGAAAGTAGAACTAGAATGATATTAGTGTACCTAGCGTAGGATTAGCGCTAAGTAGAATACACAACAGTCTTTAGTAAGAGTAGTCGCGCAAGAAAGGTAGACCTCACCTCAGTTCACGAAAGTAGAACTGAGGGAAACAAAAGAGGTCGCGTCCAGTGGCTTTTAAGCCTAAAGCGACGTCGATCTACAAGAAAGACAAGAAAGGAATAAAGGAAAATCTCTGGCGGCTGCAGGTCCGTGCGCCCAAAATATGGGACGTCGATATTCCTTCCTAACTTCTAACACCCCCACTCGACGTACCATCCGATCTCCGGAAAAACGTATCCTTCCCTTGTAATCCCAAAGCCTCAGCGAACTTGTCGAATTTATCACTTCCCAATGCTTTCGTAAAGATGTCGGCGAGTTGATTGTTTGTAGACACATATTCGAGTTCGATTAACTTGTTGTCGACACATTCTCGGATGAAATGATGTCGAATCCCGATGTGTTTTGTTCGCGCGTGAAAAGCAGGGTTGTTCGCGAGTGCAATAGCACCTTGATTGTCGATGAGTAAAGTAATCGGGGTAGGAATGGACACACCAAGGTCACTGAGGAAGCGTCGAATCCAGATGGCTTCCTTCGCAGCGTGTGTTGAAGCCATGTATTCGCCCTCTGTACTAGATAGGGCTACTGACGCTTGTTTCTTCGAACTCCAACTAACGGCAGCTCCAGCCATCTTAAAAACGAATCCAGATATCGAGCGACAATCACGAGGATCTCCTGCCCAATCTGAATCTGAGTATGCCATCGTGTCGTCGTCCTTTGAGTATCCGTTGTAAGTTAAGCCGCAATCGCGAGTAAGCGATAAGTAACGTAAAAGTCGATTGATCGACGTTAGGTGTTCTTGTCCTGGGTTAGCCGAGTATTGGCTGAGAAGAGTGATCGCATAGCTGATGTCGGGTCTACTTCCCAACATGGCATACATAACGGATCCAAGGCGAGATTGATATTGTCGTGTATCGGTTTGGGGAATTTCATAGTGAGGTAATTTGAGACCGAGTGCGACAGGCGTGTAAGTAGGACGTGAGTTGAGAAAGCCGAAACGTTGCAATACGTCTTCGACATAGCGTTTCTGGGAGATATGGATTAGGCGCTGAGCTCGATCTCGAGTGATTTCAAGTCCGAGAAACCAGTGAATTTCGTCGAGATCCTTCATCTTGAAGGTAGACATGAGAAGTTTCTTCTTTCTTCGAAGGAGAGAGAGGTCGTCAGACAGGATCATAAGGTCATCGACGTACAGCGCGATGATGCAGATATGTTGCCGTTTTGAGCATATGAATACCGCGTGATCCGAGTCGCATCGGACAAATCCGATCTTCATCAACTCTTCCTTTGCCTTCATGTACCATGCTCACGAAGCCTGCTTCAACCCATAAAGACTCTTTTGTAACTTCCAGACAATACCTGGTCTCCCGAAGTCTGCACTTCCTGGTGGAGGTTGCATATAGATCTCGTGCTCCAGTTCTCCATTCAAAAAAGCCGTGGTGACATCCATCTGATGAACTTCAAGGTCGCGACGCGCAGCCAGGGCAAGGAGAATTCGTATCGATGACCATTTCACGACAGGTGTGAATGTTTCGTTATAATCGATCTCATAGACTTGACTAAAACCTTTGGCGACGATTCGAGCCTTGTAGCGTTCGATCTTGCCATTTGATCCTCGTTTCAGTGCGAATATCCATCGGCATCCAACGATATTCGAAGCGTCAACATCTTTTCGATTAACTGGCACATACGTTTTGGTTTCCCTTAGTGCTTTGAGTTCATTCAAGCATGCTTCCAACCAAGAGTCTGAGTCGGGTCGGTTCATTGCCTCGTTGTAGGTGCGTGGTTCGTTCCCTGTGGCGGTCATCGCCCATGCTGCCCCCACTGACTCTGGTATCATCTTCTTTTTGTTGTAGGAACTGACGTTATATCGGTCGTCATCATCTGGAATGGGAGCGTGTCGTAGTCGAGTCGATCGTCGAGGGAGTTCGGTGAGTTCCTCGGGTGTCTCGTCATTATTACCTGATTCCTCTCTCACGTCTTCCCTTCCCTCGTCCTCGTCCTTCTCTTCTTCTTCTGTTGTCGCCACAACATGCCCCCTCGACTCCACAATCGGCACTTCAATCGTTACTCGCTCCGAGTCGGCGACCCCTTCAAAGAAATGCACGTCCCTAGACTCGAGGACTTTGCGCGATGTGGGATCATATATCAAGAAGGCCTTTTTGCCTTGGGCAACGCCAATATGAATCCCGGTGAGTGAGCGATCATCAAGTTTACCTCGTTGATCTTTTGGGATGTGGAGTGTGGCTTTACAGCCAAAAGTTCGGATAGTGGAGACAGTCGGTTTGTTCCCTGTATAGCGTTCGTGAGGAGAGATGCCGTTGGGAAGTGATGAATGGGGAGAGACATTTTTGATGAGAGCGGCATGTCGAAGGGCATAGGGCCAGGAGGTACGTCCGATCTGAGACTCAACTCCTTTCATCATCGCGATAGCCATGCTGACCAACGTTCTATTAACTCGTTCTGCTACCCCATTCTCTTGCGGAGTCTGAGGGTTAGTCTTTTCATGGAGAATTCCCATACCCTTCAAGAATGTGACGAAGTCATTCGAGAAATACTCGCCTCCTCCATCTGTCCGCAGGGTCTTCAACTTCTGCCCGGTTTGCCTTTCCGCTTCAGCAAGGTATTCCTTGAACCGTTCCAGAGCGTCACTCTTGTTCTTCATGGGATAGACGGTAAGGTAGCGACTATAGTCGTCTACGAAGGTAATAAAGTACTTATATCCTTCTCTCGTCTTAGTTCGGACTTCACAGATGTCGGAGAAGACGCGTCCAAGAACTTGGTCGGCTCTGGTATGTGTTTCGGATGGGATTGGGTTGTGATGGTGGGAAGACGCTTCGCAACCTTGGCAGAAAGTTGGTTCTTCGGGTGATCTTTTCCCTAGTACGTCCATCCCTTTTACCATTCCACTGCGCATCATATTAAGGATAGATTCCTTTGATATGTGGCCTAAGCGCGTATGCCAGATGTCAAGTGACGCGCTGGCTGTTACAGATCGTGCCAGATTGGCGTTTTCTGGTGCGTTGATAGTGGATATGAAGGCCTTTTCTGTACCAACAACTGTTACAGGTAGTCGGAATAGGCCGTTGTCAAGGGTGGCTATGGCGATTAGCTCATTAGACGAGTTGAGGATGTGGCAAGTCTTGTCAAGGAATCGTACTTGGGCACCGGAGGAAGAGAGTTGCGGGACAGAAAGGAGATTGTGGGCGATTTTTGGACAATGAAGGACGTTACGGATGGTGGTGAGTCGAGAAGAGTCTCCGATTCTGATCTCGACTTCGATCTGACCAATTCCAGGTGCAAGAATCGATTTTTTGTTTCCAAGGATTATCTCTCGAGGAGGATGAAGGGGGCGATAAGCGGTAAACCATTCTCGATTCCCGCATAAGTGCACCGTAGCGCCGGAATCAACTACCCACTCTGTGTGGCATTCTTGACCGGAATATGTTTTTTCCGCAGAAGCTAACAGCATTTCAACTTTTGTGTCGGACGTGGCGACTTTAGCAGACTCTCTAGAGGGTCCTGCAGGTGGCGTTTGCTTAGCCTTCGCTCTTCTTGGTCCCTTTCCTTCTGATCCTCTGCCCTCTGCCCAGCATCGCTCAAATGTATGACCAAGTTTTCCACACTTGGGATTAGTACACTGAACGTTAGACTTGGGAGTGTTGGGTTTTTGACCGCTTGGTTTCGGTGAGTTATTCCGATCAGGTTTTGGCGTTTTAGCCACCATAGCGGCAATACCGGAAGAATGTTCTTTACGTTTTTCTTCACGGTAGATTTGGCGAAGAAGTGTGGCAGTATTCAGTTGGGAGGAGTCATCGACAGTTGCGACAGTCAGGGTCTTAAAGACCTCATATGAAGTGGGAAGGGCCTCGGAGATAGCGATTGCAAAGCCAGAATCAGAGACGGGTTGACCAAGTACAGCCAGTTGGCTACGTATTTGTCGCATGGCGTTGATCTGGGGTTCGAGTGGTTTAGAGTTGTCAAGTTGGAAGCGATGTAGCTTGGAGGTAAGGATGCCAGCGTCATGAGAACCGAGACCATTGTACTTATCAGACAAAGCTTGCCAGACTCCTCGAGCAGAAGTTTGCTCTTCAACGGACATCAAAGGTTCGTCGTCGATATAGAGTTTTAGTTGAGTCATGGCTAACTTATCCTTTTTTGTCCATTCAAGAAGTATCGGGTCATCGGCGTCGAGCCCCTTTGGCATAACAGTGCCGTTAGAAGAGGGGTTGACAACTTCCCAAACATTTCCAGCCTCGAGGATGAGTTTCATCCTTGATGCCCAAACTCGGTAATTCTTCCCTTCGTTATCAAGGGGTTTTATGGAATAACGAGAACCATCAGTAGATATGGCAGTGGAAGACATGGAGAGGGGTGAGGTGGATGGGTACGGAGTTCACTGGGCAAATAACCTGTGAGAGAACTAGCGTAGGATTAGCGCTCAGTTCACGAAAGTAGAACTAGAATGATATTAGTGTACCTAGCGTAGGATTAGCGCTGAGTAGAATACACAACAGTCTTTAGTAAGAGTAGTCACGCAAGAAAGGTAGACCTCACCTCAGTTCACGAAAGTAGAACTGAGGGAAACAAAAGAGGTTGCGTCCAGTGGCTTTTAAGCCTAAAGCGACGTCGATCTACAAGAAAGACAAGAAAGGAATAAAGGAAAATCTCTGGCGGCTGCAGGTCCGTGCGCCCAAAATATGGGACGTCGATATTCCTTCCTAACTTCTAACACCACTGAGGTGTCGGATACCGTCTATTAGTTGGGTATCCGCATCTGCAGGCTTTTCCCTTAAATACATGTTCAAGTGGCATCACAACAAGTAGTGAAATGTGAAAGACAACCAATACATTGGCCTATAGAAGGGGGTTCTCAGGAGGTTCAAAGAGGGCCTAGGCTTTTTTTGTATGGGAACATCCCAGGATGTCCCCTCCTGGGATGTCCTTACTAATTCAAACTGAAGTCACATGTCTGTTGCTATCCACTTCTGTAGCTGTGTGGTGTTAGAATTCTTGGTACTATGGTGTATGCTATGACCAACTCACATTTGGTGATGTTGAGTTGTGTGGCATCTGTTAGAGATGACATCAGCAAAAAATTGTTATGCTCCTGAGTGCTCCAGAGTATGGAGAGCACTGGGAGAATCAGGAGGAGATTGGCCAGTCCAGGAACAGCTCATTTCCTCTGGAGTTCGCCAGGTACTCCAGGGCACTCCCAGGAGGGCATGGAGCATTGCTTTGTGCACAAACATATCCAGTAAATACAATTTAAATGCTTCAAAGTGTATAGGGGTGAGAAGCTTCTGGGAGCTCCTGGAGCATTTGAAAATGAAAAGGAAAAAAGAGGGAAGATTCCCCATGAATACCTCCTACCACAAGACTAACACAACAAGGCACTGCTTAACATTTAGATCAAACACTATACTATATATCAAGGACACTGTCAGAGACCAGATCAAGATGAAGGAATGTCTCCGTGGCGGAGGGCTTCGGCCTCAGCAACTTATGCCAGGAGCACTGTGCCAAGTTACATGTCCATGCCCTAACTTACTGACTGGCAATGAGAACTAAAGGGGGTCAACTCTAGTCGATTTTATTACTGAGGTGCAACCTATGTACAAGTTGAGTATATATAGTTACAATGAGGGTGGGCCTGTAAATGGCAGGGCCGAGCGGAGTGGAGCTAACAGAGTTAAACATTAGCCGATTGAATATTACCGACAAGTCGGGTTATGGGGTTAACGGAATGGTAGGCGATAACTGTCAGGGCACGGCCTAACCGGCTACCCTGACTCCCTATGCCAGAAGGGAGTTGCCATCAGACGATCTGGAGTGATCCAAAGAATGCAGGTAATTTCGCTTAGCTCTCGCTTAGCATCCTGCTTCTATCTTCTGTCCACATGTCACCCCTTTCCCACACCTTGCTTACGATTATCTGAATGAATAGCTATCTTTTCATGTCATCATTCTATTGGCTGTTTCTTATCTCGCTTGTAGCCACACTCTAGTGGATAGTGGTATCCATGTATATAAGCCCTATCTCTGCTGAAGGTGGCACTTCAGCATTAACAACGACTAGGATTCTCGGGAACACCCTTATCGTCGTGAACTGACATGCGGTCCCTGACAATAACCCAGTGTCAGGGATTGGCCCCTGACACCGCTGTCAGGGCACCCAACCACACCCCAGAACCACCCTCCCAGACTTCCCCCTCTTCCCCCATCCCTACATATCTCTCACAACTTCAGCCCGCATGTAAGCCTGTGGGAAAAATCACGTGGGTCAAGGCGAGCAACTCGCCTTAACCCATGTGACACCTTTTCCGAGTCGCGGGAACATGCTCGGCTTCTACCCAGAGTCACGTTACGAACTGTACAGTACACTTCCCTTTTATAGTAGCCAAGCGGGGAATAGGGAAACTTACCCTTCTTCTCAACTCAGTCCCCACTTAGTCCCTTCAGTGAGTTTGAGGAGCTGAGGACAGGGTCTAGTGCCCAGGCACCCAGAACACCGCACACACCTAGGGCCGAGGTCAGGCTGTCCCCGATCAAGGACTGAGCCCTGACAGCAGAAGAAGGGTTCAACCTACTTCTATCCCCCCTGATGTTGCTGGAAGATCAGATAGCGGAGCTGACCCGCCAGCTCCAAGATCTCCAGGCCCGACTGGCCACCCAGACCAGACCCACGGCCCCAGCCCCGGTCCCTACACCCACTCTGGCTTGTAGGCCACCCAAAGTAGCCACCCCTACCCCCTTCTCTGGGTCACAAGATGACCTAGACCACTTCAAGGCAGAGTGCGGACTCTACATGAGCATGCGCCATGCCGAGTTTCCAGACGAACACAGCCAAGTCCTGTTTGTCCTGTCATACATGAAAGGAGGGACTGCCGGACCATGGGCCACCCAACGCATCAACACCCTCCTTGCCCCAGGAGCCCCAGCCATTTCCTTTGAGGACTTTGCAGAGGAACTCGACTCTATGTTTGCAGACCCAAACTGACAAGCCACAGCCCATCAAAAGCTTGCCTCACTCCGACAAGGGAATGAGTCAGTAGACAAACTGATCCAGCAGTTTGAGCTGCATGGCCCAGTGTCACGAATGGGAGATGTTGCTCTGGTGGACCGATTCGAGCACGCCCTTCACCCACGCCTTCGCGAAAGCATCTATTGCCTCCGGCCCATGCCCACGACATGGGCAGAATGGAAGCGTGAAGCCTCCCTCCTCGACAATCAGTGGCGACGATTCCAAGCTACCCAAGCCCAAGCCTGCCCCCCGGCTGTCAAGCCATCCCCATTCCACTCCCGACCTCCTCCTGGGCCCATTCCCCCTCCCGCTGCATCCACACCCTCAGCCCCAGCCCCGAAAGTCGGCCCCCAACCCATGGACCTGGACCGCATCTGCCCCCCCAGAACCGAGCAGAGGCGCATCGGACCCTGCTACAACTGCAATCGGCTAGGGCACATAGCCCAAGACTGCCTGAGGCCGAGACCCTATCAGGCCCGGGCCACGTTACAAGGGGAGGCCCCTAGGGAGATGACCTGCCTGGCCCCGGAAGACCTCTGGGTGATTGCAGACCTGCTAAAGGACCACCCCCTCACCCAGGGGCCGGACCGTGCAGAGGAGGAAGCGGGAGAGGAGAGACCTGCTGAGGATTCTTTGGGAAGACGACCGGTGAGGGACGTGCCCCGGTCGTCCCCCAGCATCACTGTACCCGCATGTAGATACCATGGCAATTCCAGGACTACAGCGCAACCTAAGTTACACCGAGTGATCGCTAAGAAAAAAAGAGCCACACCCACAAAACCCCACAGAGAGAACCCACAATGCACCTCAGCTGAGGTTGCTGTTCCCCCACCCGCAATCTACGTACTATCCAAACGCCCTCCCCGGTCCCTCAACCTTCTGGTGAAACTGACTGCAACCACCTCTCTCACCTCAGTGACCACCTCCGCCCTCCTGGACTCAGGGGCCACAGGGATGTTTGTCAGTCGTGAATTCGTCCGGAAGCATGGCCTGGAGACTACCCCCCTACCCCAACCAATCCTGGTCCACAATGTGGATGGCACCCCAAATGAGAATGGATCCATCACGGAGGAGGTGGAGGCACTCCTCACGTTTGGTCAACACATGGAGCGAGCTCGCTTTGCAGTGACCAACTTGGGGCGCCAGTCAGTCATTATTGGTCACTCGTGGTTGACACACCACAACCCGGAAGTGGACTGGGCCTGACAAAAGGTCATCATGTCCCGCTGCCCACCTGCCTGCCAAAAGCTCAGGGTGGCACCAATAGCTCCAAAGGAGCCTGACCTCACAGTAGAACCCGGGGATGGACTGTACGCAGCTGTGATTCCCCCAGGATGGGGACACGACCTGAGAGCGACCACCACCCCATCGCAGCGGATGGCCCAAAGAGTGCAGGACCCCACCCCAGGGGAAAAGCCTCTCGAGGAGATGGTGCCCGAGTGCTACTGAGACTTCAGGGACGTCTTCTCAAAAGAGGCCTTTGACCAGCTACCACTCCGGAAACCATGGGACCATGCCATCGACCTCATCCCCGAGGCTAAGCTACCATGAGGAAAGACCTTCCCACTGTCCCCTGCAGAACAAGGAGAGCTTGATGACTTCCTCAGGGAGAACTTGGCAAATGGGCGGATCTGCCCATCCAAGTCCCCCATGGGGGCCCCAGTGTTCTTCGTGAAGAAGAAGGATGGCTCCTTAAGGCTGGTCCAGGACTATCGAAAGCTGAATGAGATCACTGTCAAAAACTCCTACCCCCTCCCCCTAGTTTCTGACATCCTCACCCGCCTCCGGGATGCCAAGTGGTTCTCAGCCCTCAACCTGCAGTGGGGGTTCAACAATGTCCGCATCAAGGAGGGAGAGGAGTGGAAGGCAGCCTTTGCAACCAACCGAGGGTTGTTTGAGCCAATGGTGATGTTCTTCAGACTGTGCAACTCCCCAGCCACCTTCCAGACCATGATGAATGACATCCTCAGGGATTTCATAGACCGAGGGGTCGTCATCTGCTACATGGACGACATCCTGGTGTTCACACCCACCCTGGAGGAGCACCGGAAGGTCGTCCGGGAAGTCCTATCCACACTGAGGGGCCGGAAGCTGTTCCTCAAACCGGAGAAATGCAAGTTTGAGCAGCGGAAGATCAACTACCTGGGCCTTGTCATCTCAGAGAACCATGTTGCCATGGACCCAGTGAAGGTTCAGGGAGTGACTGACTGGCCAGCACCCACAAAGGTCAAAGAGGTCCAGTCTTTCCTGGGGTTCGTCAACTTCTACCGCCACTTCATCCAGGACTTCTCCGAGAAGGCCCACCCCCTTCACACACTCACCTGGAAGTCGAAGCAGTGGACCTGGGGGAGAAAGGAACAGGAAGCATTTGATGGACTGAAGGAGGCTGTCACCTCAGCACCGGTCCTCACCTTCCCATCAAACTCAGGTCAGTTCCGACTGGAGTGTGATGCCTCCAACTTTGCAACAGGGGTGGTACTCTCCCAGCTCCAGACAGATGGGGAATTCCACCCGGTGGCATTCATGTCAAAGGGCTTCTCAGATGCAGAGAGGAACTACGAAATCTATGACAAGGAGATGCTTGCCATAGTCCGAGCCCTGGAAGAGTGGCGCCATTTCCTTGAAGGCACCCCTGAGAGGTTTGACATATACACCGACCACAGAAACCTCTCCTACTTCCGCTCAGCCCAGAGGCTAAACCGGCATCAGGCATGGTGGTCCCTCTACCTCTCCCACTTCCACTTCCTGCTAGTCCATAAACCAGGGAAACTCATGGGGAAGCCCGATGCCCTCTCACGTCGGCTGGACCACCCGAAAGGGAAGGACGACAACACGGACATGACCCTCCTACACCCGGGCTGGTTTGAAGTCAGAGCTATGGAGGGGGTCACAGTGGAAGGAGAAGAGGCAGACATCCTAGACAGGATACGCAGGGGGAAGGAGCATGACGAGGGAGTGGTAAAGGCAATGAGAGAGCTGGAAAGGGGGACCCTACACTTGGATGAATGGGAGAAGGAAGGGGAACTGATCCTCCACCGGGGCCGGGTGTACGTCCCGAAAGACCCACAGCTCCGCCATGACCTGGTACAACTCCACCATGACTCAGTGGCAACAGGCCACCCTGGGCAGTGGAAGACTGTGGAGCTCGTCTCCCGGAACTACTGGTGGCCCTGGATGGCACTGTATGTTGCACAGTATGTCTCAGGGTGCAACACCTGCAACAGAGTGAAGACATTCCCATCTCGGAAAGTTGGGAAGCTCATCCCAAACAAGGTCCCCACCCGCAGGTGGCAGGTGATTTCAGTAGACACCATTGGGGAACTCCCAGACTCCAAGGGGTACAACGCAATCCTGGTAGTGGTAGACCGACTTTCCAAGCGCATTCATGCAATCCCCACAGTCACTACAGTAGACTCAGCAGGTGTGGCCCGGCTCTTCCTTGAACATGTCTGGAGGCATCATGGCCTCCCAGAGGAAGTGCTCAGCGACCGAGGCAGCGCATTTGTCTCCCACTTCTCCAGGGAGCTAGCAGACCTCTTAGGGATCAAGCTCGCCCCTTCGACAGCCTACCACCCACAGACTGATGGCCAGATGGAGCGTGTCAACCAGGAAATAGAAACCTACCTCCGGGTGTTCGTCAACCACAGGCAAGATGACTGGGCTGACTGGCTACCGCTTGCCGAGTTCGCCTATAACAACCGCATCCACTCTTCCACCCACTGCACCCCCTTCGAGCTTGACTCTGGTGTCAGGGCACACCTGCCTGACCCGGCTCCACCCGGCCCAACCTGACCCGGTACCCTGCCGGTCCACCCTCCCTTACCTCCTCCCCCTTTCCCTTCTTCCCCCCTCATCCTCCCCTCCTCAGTTTCTCCTTATCTTACTTCTTCTTTATTCTCCCTTTATTCTACATGGACGACTTTCTCTGTATCAATGTACAATTGACCCATCTGCAGCGCGCCCACCATGTACCCAGCCCAGGCACCTCGGGCGACCTCCTGCCGTGCCCAGCACGCGCGCCTGCACCGGATACCCTCGGGATCTCCCACGGAGACACCCGGGTGGTTACGGCTGTGTGCGAGGGTGACGTGGCACCCGTCATGTGATCCAAGCCGCATGTATATAAACGAACCTGAAGTGGGAACCGAAGAAGTAGCCTTCTTCTCAACTTTCCACTTCAGGTAAGCAGTACAATATCTCTCCTTTAATGATAATAACAACTTTCCACTTCAGTCTAAGTGGCCAGGGACCACTGTCCCACATCGGGCCTGTCAGTACGCACGCCTGATCCGCCCCCCGCCAGGCTCTCGGTCCCGGACGTTATACCCGGACCCCCTTGACCCCGGACGAGTCCCTGACATCTGGGCAACATCCACGCATGGGGACCGAACCGACCTGCATGTCTGAAGTCGAAGGGGCCAATGACTTTGCCTCTTGGATGATGAAGATGCAAGAGGAGGCAAAGGCAGCACTGGAGCATGCAGCAGAAGAGATGGCACGGTACTATGACAGGAACCGGAAGGCAGCACCAGTCTACCAAGTTGGGGACAAAGTCTGGCTCAACACTCAAAACTACACGACAGACCGACCAACCAAGAAGCTTGACCACAGGTGGATTGGCCCCTTCCAGATCGTCAAGGTGGTATCCCCAGCAGCAGTAAAGCTACAGCTTACGGCCCATCAAAGAGGAATTCACCCAGTAGTCTTGGTCTCAAACACCCGCCCCTACACCCCAGACAGAATCTCCGAACGCCATGCAGACCCACTCCCTGGCCCGGACATTGTGAATGGAGAAGAGGAGTATGAAGTGGAGAAAATCCTGGATTCCAGGTACCGGTATGGATGGCTCTGGTACTTCGTCAAATTCTCCGGCTGGCCAAACTCAGAAAATGAATGGCTCCCCAGAGAGAACCTGGAGAACTCCCCAGACCTCCTGAAAGAATTCCACCAGGCCCACCCGGAAGCCCCCAGACCAAGGAGGATAAAGGAAACCCCCCAACCACGGACCACAGCCACTTCGAGGCGAAGTGGCATAGAGGGGGGGTGATGTCAGGGATCGGCCCCTGACCCCGCTGTCAGGGCACCCAACCACACCCCAGAACCACCCTCCCAGACTTCCCCCTCTTCCCTGACCTCCCCATCCCTACATATCTCTCACAACTTCAGCCCGCATGTAAGCCCGTGGGAAAAATTACGTGGGTCAAGGTGAGCAACTCGCCTTAACCCATGTGACACCTTTTCCGAGTCGTGGGAACATGCTCGGCTTCTACCCAGAGTCATGTTACGAACTGTACAGTACACTTCCCTTTTATAGTAGCCAAGCGGGGAATAGGGAAACTTACCCTTCTTCTCAACTCAGTCCCCACTTAGGCAAGTTGTAGTTACCCTCTGTAATACATGACAACTCAGTCCCCACTTAGTCCCTTCAGTGAGTTTGAGGAGCTGAGGACAGGGTCTAGTGCCCAGGCACCCAGAACACTGCACACACCTAGGGCCGAGGTCAGGCTGTCCCCGATCAAGGACCGAGCCCTGACACCCAGAAATGGAAAGGAGGGATAGGCCTGAAGGTGGGCTTGCAGGGAAAGCGAGTGAATTGCCCAGCAGAGGTGGGAGTGCGCTAGCGGACGTTGGAGCTGTCCGGAAGCCTTCGGGGCTCCGTACTTAGGGAGGCATTGTAATGGGTCTATCGCCTAGACTCGAGACAGAGAGAAGGGGGAGGGTGGTAGTGTGCATGGGTGTGGTTCGTGGGGCCGGGTTTTGGTCCGTGGGTGCTACTGAGTCTGCAAAAACCTCAAACAAACACTCACCTACATCTCTCTTGGACGTCAAGGCTGAGTATTATGATGT
The DNA here is from genome assembly GCF_015039405.1 of Cantharellus anzutake. NCBI lineage: Eukaryota > Fungi > Basidiomycota > Agaricomycetes > Cantharellales > Hydnaceae > Cantharellus > Cantharellus anzutake. The sequence continues at coordinate 1,789,165 of NW_024066953.1, forward strand.
GAGGGGTCTTAGACGTGAGCAACTAGCTCAGAGGGGGCGTTAGGGTCGTGGATGGCGTCTTTGCCACTTGGATGTAACTTCTGCTTATCCCTTCACGGGTCTATTCAGTACTTATTTGTTATGTACAAGCTGTTATCTAGTTTATATATGTTTGAAATGGAATGAATGTCATGGGGGAATGTAAACGGGCCATTAGGCAACCGTAAATGATGAATATCCAATTGGGAACAAAGAAACAATAAAAGAAAAATGAATGAATGGGGAATATGTGATAACGGGTCCGAAATGGAAATTGTGAAGGTTAACTCTGCAACACTTCGCCACAGCGCCCGCCTATCCTCCCGTCAGCAACCTCCTCGTCTCCAGCTTTCCAACGAACCCTCATTCATCCCAATTGGTGCAGTACTTCTTGAGATGTGGCCATTGACAGGTGCTGTCAAGACCACATGAGGCTATACACCGTGCTGAGCCATCCGAATATGGGGTTGCCATTCTGGGAAGTGCTCCGGGGGTAAAGGAGGAAGGTATAGCATCACCAACGGGTAGAAAAATGGCTGGGTTGTATGTGTGGTTATGGAGATCTGGAGAGGGGGTGAAATTAGCGGCGTGGTTGGGCATGGGAATTTGGCTTGGGGCTGTCGGGAATGATGGGGAAAATAAGGAAAAATAAGGAGTGAGTGTATGGAGTGTTGGATAGTGATAGAATGAGTATCGGGAGCGTCAGCGGATATGTACTGCGTGTTGGTGACCAAATTCCGCAGAATCCAACTTTTTGCGGTACACGGAGTTGTCCCCACAACAGCGTAGGTAATATATTGAAAAGAGGGGGTGGTGACCATCGAGGGAAGCAGAGGTGATTGCGGAATATGGGAGCTCCAAGGTTAGTGAAGAAGGGGCGGAGCTGGTAGTTACTGTAGATGCGCAGGTACTGCTCGAGCATCTGGTTCATCCATTCGGTCTGTCCGTCTCCTTCCGGATGATAACCGGAGGTGAAGTGGAGGCGGATGTCGAGGGCCTTACCAAGTGAACGGAAGAAATGAGAAACAAACTCCGGACCCCTGTTGGGGGTGGCGTGGGGAGGAGCTCCGTGCTTGGGGAACACATGGAGGAGGAAGAGCTTGGCCAGTTCCGGAGAGGTGATGGTATCATGGGTAGGAATGAAAATGCACTGTTTGGACAGGTGGTCCATGACGACCAAGATGGAAGTAAATCCAGAAGAGGAGGGTAGCTGTTCAATGAAATCCATGGAGTGTCAGGGCACACACCCTGACTAGCCCGGACCCGGACCCGCATGTGCGCTCTGCCCCGCATGCTCTGCACGCCGCATGCTCTGGGCCCAGTTCCCACTCTTCATGTGACTTCAGGGTATCCCCAGAAGTTTTCGCCATATTGGGCCACTGTGGGAAAGTGAGAAGTTAACCTTCTTCTCACTTTCTTACCCACAGTAGGCAAGTGTATTCTACACTGCTTCTTTACCTTATACACTTTCTTACCCACAGTAGCATTGTGCCCTGAGATGGGCTGTTACAGGTCAGGCTCTGGGTTATAGAGAGAGGGGTCATGGGGACCCGTGTTTGTCCCCTGACATGGAGATGGAGTTCCAAGGACATTCAGGGATGGGGAGTTGTTTGAGTAAGCTGTAAGGCTTATGACCTGGAACTTTGGCACGGTGTAATGGGGATTTTCTGGTGTACCATAAACAAGCCAAATCCCGCGATTCTACCACCCTTAGCCAATGTTCTCTCCTTGTCATGGCCGTGCATTCCGGCCCGTTAGCCGCCCATCCCGATGCCGCCCGAGCCCATTCCCGCTACATGAGCATGAGCGCGAGCCCCGACCTCAGCCCTATCCCCCATGAGGACTCCCTGCTCACTCCCCCACTTGCCCCTAGGCTCCCCTGCACCTGGCCGACTTCCCCACAGCCACACTAACCTTCCCACCCTGAGTCCGCCTCCGGCACCATGCCCAGCGCGACTCCTCTACCCCACCCACTTGGCCCCTACAGGGCCGCTACCATTCCTGTGCCCGACTCTGGCCCAACTCCGAGTCCAGCGCCGCTACGATACCATCGCCGCTATTGCGGCCCTACACTCCTTCCTTTATTTATCTGTTATTGTTTGTTTTGACCTTCGGTCATTGCCGGCCGCTATGCGGCCAACCCCGCTCTTTGTTCCCTTTGCTTCCGGACCCTTCGGCCTTCGGCCCGGGTCCGCTTCCATTCATTCTTTCCTCCTATATATATCCTGTATGATACTTTAATGTACCTTAGCTCTAATATCAATGTGACCACGACCCCTAAGTCCTGACCCCAACAAGGCAACCCCAGTGAGTCTGAAATGAGGGCCAAGAGACAGCTAGGGGGCACAGCACTCCCTTTAGAGTTGCTGAGGCCAAATGCCCTACCCCCGGGCCTTGTTTGAGGCATCGCGGTCAATAGCGGCCCGCATCGGCGACCTTCGGTGCCGACTCCGGATCAGTGTCTAACACTCCTACATATTTCTTATTTTTCCTGATTTTTCTGATTCCATTTCTAGTCACTAGAGCCCGATGTTTCCCTTTCTTATTGTTCTTTCCTTATTTGTCATTTTCGGATTCTTCCGTGATACCGTGACCAGCTGTATAGTTAGCTAGACAGTGAGGAGTAGCAGAATCCAGACACCAGTTAACAAACCTGTGCATGCGACCACTCCAACCCTCCCCCTCTCTTCTGTCTCAAGTCTAGTGGTGATAGACCCATTACAATGGGCACAAGAAGTACAGGAGGAGACATAGCTCTTGACGAAGTTACGGATGCCCGGCCAGGTATACAGTAATTGACCACTCAATGCACTCACACTTTCCCTCAACGTTCCCACGGCCCTCAACAACGAAGTGTACATCGGGTGGGTTCCAAACTGGCACAGTTTGTAGATTAGTAACCGAAGTAAATATATCCCAAACATGGAGACAAAATACGAAGAAATGATGGATGTAGAAGGATTTTTTGCGAGATCGTGATTTGAATACCAAAATAAGCAAGACCCAACAATGCAACGCTCAACTATTATCATCATCCTCGCCGTCATCCTCATTGCTTGAGCATTCTGAGGGCTCTAGATCATCAAGAAAGCTCTCCTCTGCTGACTCTCCTTGCTCTTCCCCACACACCAATGCCCACACCTCAGCACGCGTGGTAACATGTGGTTTCAGCGGCAATTTCTCACCATGAATGTGGCACTCTTCCTTCAACACCTCCCACCTCTCAAGCAGCGTTTCATTATCCAACTTGGCAACTTCCCAAGCCTCTGCCTTCGAACTCCTTAGGTCTGCGGCTTTCTCTGCAACCTTCTTCTTCCGGCCTCTTTCCACCTTCTTAGCAGCAAGTTCATCGGACTTGGCTTGCCTCAGCGCTTGTGCCCTTTCAATCATATCAACGATTTCTGACTCGGTAAGTATGACAGCTTTGCCACTCTGAAGGCGGAGGCCCTTCTTGCGCTTCTTGCCTTTATTGGCATTCTGTTGCAGGAATCGCTCCAGGTATGCAGCCAAGAGGAGAATCTGGGCATTTGCGGTGTCAAAACCATTCTCCATCCTCTTTTGTAGCTGTGCCAGAGTCTGATCTAGATCCTGCATCTCCTCTCTCAATTTTTTATTCTCCAAAAGTAGCTGACACTCATTTAGAGGAGCAAGCGCTGGGGGAGTGTTGGCTGTGTGTGTGGGAATTTTTCCATAATGCATGCGTGTCTGGAAGATAGGAGGAGGGATAGTGACATTGGTTGGTAAGTTGCTAGGGCTGAGTAATATGGAGATGGCAGATTGGTGTGTGGGCTCATGGGTGTCTGCACTGGTGGGTGTGTGTGGGGTCATTGGGTTATCGGGATTTGAATCCCGATGGTGTGCCTCCTCGGTTTCACGTAAGTTTCGGAAATATGCCATACCCTTCTTGATCGGAGATGCTAATGCAAATGGGATTGCAGATACGGTATCTAGTGATGTGACAGTACTGGGTCCCATCATTCTTGATGTGATAACATTCGGGTTGAGTGGCCAGATTCCCGTCTTCTCAAAGGATTTAAGGATGTTCTCCTTAGTAAAGGCCCGAAGGTGAGCATTTCCATAGATACTAAGGAAGTTCTCTTTTGTGACTGTATGACCACAAAATTCCGCATTCAGGACTGCTTGTGACCATGCATTCTTCAGAGGTGAGAAGAGCACAACATCGAGTGGCTGCAAGGCATGTGTGCAATGGGAAGGTAGGAGGTAAAGAATAATGTTCATCTCTTTACAGAACTGGATGGCAGCTGGACTCTCATGTGAAGCATGTCCATCAAGAATGAGGAGTCGGTATTGGGATGGTGCTTCAAGTTTGTCTTTTGTCTCGGTATGGAAGATTTGTATTGCTTGCTCAAATATTTCCGTGTTAACCCAACCCTTCTCTGAAAAGGCATATCTACATCAAGGTGTAACACTCTGTACTGGTTGCCATTAGGTGAGAGGTTGGACTTACTTCGCATTGAGGGGGTTTTCTTGTTTCCACCTCTCTTGGAAAGCCTTCCCAGGGAATATTACCACTGGCTGCAGGGCTGTGCCATCTGCGCAAATGAATTCTAGCACAGTAATATGTTCTTTGCTTGCACTAGAAACAGCACGGCCTTGTTTAGCAGCAGCAGACACAACAACCTTCTCCCGCAAGGGCACATTCAGTGGGCACCCTGTTTCGTCACAATTATAGATATTCCGTGGAATGATTCCATAACTGTGAATAGTTTGTGCAAGGAGTTCAAAGTGATGCTGAATATTCGTGGGATTGAGTGCAGCAGCACGATTTTTTTCGAGGAGAGAACAAGTTTTTACACCAATTTGATCCTCAAACCTCCTAACAAACCTGTGTGCCCAGTTAACTCCAACCCTTGTAACACTCTTATCATGAATCCGAACAATAGCAAGCCCATACTCTGCTATCTTTTTGTATGTGAGTGGGAATCCACGATCTCCTATCTCAATGGTGAATTGAACAAGCTCGTGTGATTCAGCAGGAGTTAAAAGGGCCCGTTTAGAAGCAGCAACATGCTTGGAATCTTGTCCCTGAGTGATTTGCCTCCATAACGTTGTCCTATCAACTCCGGGGAACTGCAGAGCTATTTTGGCAATGGAGGGGTTGCCTGCCTTTCGGAGTGATGCCTCCTTGCAAGCCTTGTCCCAAGCCTCCAGTGCTGCTTGGTAAGATTGTTCCCTATCACGAGAAAGTTTCCGTTTCACTGCATCCTTGGAAAGAGCATGGCGACCCATTGACGCTATTTTTCAGTTGCAGAAATCTGAAAGTGAAGGCAGCCTCCGTTGAGTTGTCAGTAGTTTTGCATCCGGTCAAACCAAACTGTGTTTCGTGTTGGACAGCAATGCAAGGGCTGCCTATGCTGCATCCAAACATTCTATCACTCTCTGCCTAGCTGTTTGCACATTCCAATGCCTATTTTGTGTTGTGTTGCTCCATAGTATCGAGAATATAAACCATTGGTTACATCTGAATCTGACACTGGTGCCGATAGGCATCCATCTCTGCAACTATCAGACGGAATTGGCTGAAAATTAGAATATGTACAAGTTGAACTTGACTGTTTGCAGTCACAAATTTTCATGCAAATCCGATGTGTGGAAAGGTCAAACTTGTTGCCATTGCATTGAGGGTAAACGTGCATTGAGTGGTCAATTACTGTACTCATGACATACTAGATCCAGAGTCCGGTTTTGACCGAAGTGTCCGGAAAGTTGGTGGTCATGTTTGTCTTGCAAAATGCGGAGACGAAGATCATTGGAATCCGGAACGTAGATGCGGTTGTCCAGCCTTAACAGGCCTTCGGCATCAACGGACCAGCGGGAATTGGGGAGGTTGGGGAAAGCGAGATGAGAAGAGATTGTGGTATCGGAGGAGAGGGAGGCTAGAATGTCTTGATGGAGAGCCTCTGTGTCAACGAGTATGGCTGCTCGGATTACTGTGGCAGCTAGGAACATGGCTCGTAAGGACGCAGTGAGCTGCTCCGAAGTGAAGACTGGTTGGAAGTTCTGTGGATTGATGCGAGCGTTGTTGTGGGGACAACTCCGTGCACCGCAAAAAGTCGGATTCTGCGGAATTTGGCCACCAACATACACCACATACCCTCTGACGCTCCCGATGCTCATTCTATCACTATCCAACACTCCATACACTCACTCCATATTTTTCCATATTTTCCCCATCATTCCCGACAACCCCAAGCAAAATTCCCACGCCCAACCACGCCGCCAATTTCTCTCTAGATCTCCATAACCACACATACAACCCAGCCGTTTTTCCACCCGATAGTGATGCTCTACCACCCTTCTTCACCCCGGGAGCATTTCCCAGAATGGCAATCCCATACCCGGATGGTTCAGCACGGAGTATACTCTCACGTGGTCTTGACAGCACCTGTCAATGGCCACATCTCAAGAAGTACTGCACCAAATGGGACGAATAGGGGCTCGTTGGAAAGCTGGAGACGAGGAGGTTGCTGACGGGAGGATAGGCGGGCGCTGTGGCGAAGTGTTGCAGAGTTAACCTTCACAATTTCCATTTCGGACCCGTTATCACATATTCCCCATTCATTCATTTTTCTTTTATTGTTTCTTTGTTCCCAATTGGATATTCATCATTTACGGCTGCCTAACGGCCCGTTTACATTCCCCCATGCCATTCATTCCATTTCAAACATATATAAACTAGATAACAGCTTGTACATAACAAGTTAGTATTGAATAGACCCGTGAAGGGACAAGGAAAAGTTGCATCCAAGTGGCAAAGATGCCATCCATGACTCTAACGCCCCCTCTGAGCTAGTTGCTCAAGTCTAAGACCCCTCACATCATAATACTCAGCCTTGACGTCCAAGAGAGACGTAGGTGAGTGTTTGTTTGAGGTTTTTGCAGACTCAGTAGCGCCCACGGACCAAAACCCGGCCCCACGAACCACACCCACGCACACTACCACCCTCCCCCTTCTCTCTGTCTCGAGTCTAGGTGATAGACCTGTTACAGCGTAGTCCATATCCCCTTCTCTGGGATAGACATCCCAGCGTCTAGTCAATGCATCTGGTTTTACTCCGAGTCTTCCAGGATGGAATCAGACAGTCATGTGGAACTGGGAGAGGAACTCTGACCAGTGGGCTTGCCGCCAGGTCAAGAGTTTGGTGGTGGAAAAATACTCGAGGTTCTTGTGGTCGGTATCGATGTCGATTGGAGTTCCTGATCCTTCAAGGTAGTGATGCCACAATCGGAACGCATCGTGGATGGCGAGCAGTTCCTTATCATGGGTGTCGTAATTGAGCTCTGGCGCCGAGAGTGTTCTAGAGCGGAAAGCAATGGGGTGAATCTCTCCATCATCACAACGGATGGACAGGATTCTGGAGATCGTGTAATCGGAAGCGTCGGTTTCTACAATGAGGGGGGCATCGGGTAACCAATGTGTCAGGATAGGAGCAGAAGTGAAGGCTTCTTTCAAGGTGTTGAAAGCGGAGCGACAGTCATCGGAGAATAACCAGGGGGCTCCTTTACGTGTAAGGCACGTCAAGGGGACCACAATGTCGGAGTATTGGTGGATGAAATGCCGATAGAAGTTAGCAAAGCCAAGGAAGGACTGTGTCAGGGCCCGGCCCTCATTCCGCAATGGGCCCAGGGGGATCCTCCTAGTCGCTGGGGTATCTAGTCCCAGTCCGAGATCTTCAAACTCACTGAGGGGGCTAGCCCCAGCCTTCACAGGAAATGAGTTGAGAAGAAGGGTAACCTTCTCAACCTCCTGTGAAGCTGCTACAAATGGGAGTCAGGAACTATACAGTTTTCGGCTCTTTGCCGACTTTCCATAATTGGCACCCCCCCGTGGGAAGATTCTGGGCGAGCAGCTCACCCAGAAAGTTCCCACGGTTGTGGCTGTGATGGTTTCTGGGCGAGTAACTTGCCCAGAACGTTCCCACGGGTCTGCATGCATGCGGGATTGTGGAACAGTGAAGGGAAAAATAGGAGAAAATGGGGGAAGGGTACCTGAGGGTGTGTGGGGTCAGGGGCTGTGCCCTGACAGACTGGACATCCTTGACTTTATGGGGCTCGGGCCAATCTTGGACGGCTTTAACCTTCTTGATGGACATGGTGAGTCCAGAGGGAGAAAGGCAGTATCCGAGATATTCCGTAGTGTCTGTATGAAATTCGCATTTCTTCGGATTGGCATATAGGCCGTGTTTGCGGAGTCTCCTAAGAACTTCTTGGACATGCTCCTGATGTGAAGCCATGTCTTCCGAGTAGGTAAGGATGTCATCTAGGTAGACTACCACAGAAATGTCCAAGAGGTCGGCAAAGATTGTGTTGACAAATCGCTGGAAGGCTGCAGGTGCATTTGTGAGACCGAATGGCATGACAAGCCACTCGTAGGAACCATAGCGCGTGTGGAAGGAAGTCTTCCATTCGTCACCTGCTGCAATGCGAACCAGGTGGTAGGCATGCCGGAGGTCGAGTCTGGTATAGACCGTGGCATGGCTAGGTGTGTCAAGGAGGTCTGAGATGCGGGGAAGTGGGTAGCAATCCTTTTTGGTGATCTTGTTCAGCCCTCAGAAGTCAACGCAGAGATGGAGGGATCCGTCCTTCTTGCAGACGAAGAGGACCGGTGCCGCATGAGTGGAAGTAGTGGGACGAATAAACCCGGAGGCTAGGTGTTCATCTAAGAATGCCCAGAGAGCCTCGAGTTCCAAAGTAGAGAGAGAGTACATAGTACCCGAGGGTGGTGAAGTGCCTTCCTCAAGGTTGATCTTCAGGTTGTGCTCATGGTGCGGTGCCAGCGTCGAGGCTTTGCTCTTACTGAACACATCTGTGAACTCATGGTACTCCTTCGGAATGGCCGAGAGGTCAATGGAGTTGGTGTGGGATGAGGCAGCCCTCAAGCAGCTGTCCTCAGAAGGGATGGTTAGGCTGAAGGATACCAATCCTTCAAGTCGGCAAGCCTTTGTGAATGCGGAATGGCTAACAAACTCGATAGATGGTAGTGGAGGAATGGGAGCCTGGGGCTGAGGTGCTGGCAGAACATCAGATGGTTGGGTGTCGGACAATGGCAGTGGTACCGGTGTAGGAGAGATAACGGTCACACTATGGAAACCCATTATGGAAATATGCCAGATAAATCACAAAACCCCATACGACAAGTAGATATGAGGTAATAGAAGAACCTGAATTTTTACGAAATTTTACGAATTATTATGACTACATACGATAAAATGGAAGAAAGAAAATTAGCAAAAATACTTCAAGCTTAGCATCAACAAGACGGAATTCTCGGGGGAATTTATAGAAAACATTAAACCTAGAATTAGGACAATCGACCAAGATTTGACTATAAAAACAGCCAGAGAACCTCCACAGAAACTACTTTCCCACGTCCGCACATGGAAGTACCATGGAACAAGGATTCCTCAGGAACTAATGCAAAATTCAAAGTCGTGTTTATAATAGGAAATGTAGATGTCCTCCAAACGGACCCAATAAAAGTAATTACAGGGAAAACTACCGGTAAACGACGGAGATATAACTGAAACCCCCGGAAAACGAGGACAACGTTTAAAAAGCAAGTGTGAAGAACAACCAGTAACGACCGAGACGAGCTTGATGACCCATTAAAAAGGAAGGGATCTAATCTTAATCCACCCAAATTTTCATAATAAAATGATCACGCATTAATGAGATATCCAATAACGGGAATAGCGACATCAAAAGTCCGGGCTCAGGGAAAAGACGATGTTTACGTAGGATCCATAATTAAAACATACAACGAAATTTACACGGAAATTATGAAAAATAGGGAACTATAGTTATGCAAATTTTCAGCCCAAACGGTCCAGCCGTTGTGAAGTTATACCAACGATGGGAATATAGAAATCCGCATCATGTTTAATGACATGTGAGGGTGGCAATGCGAAGGGAACTGGCCATCGGAACTGAGATCCGCACTTCAGCAGATTGCGAAGACCAATTTCTGTCCAGATAAGGAAGAGCCCAGTCAAAACAAAGCATGGAAAGTGCAAAACAACCTTAGATCATGAGGGAAAAATTTGAAATAAATCACGGAAGCCCATATGAAGGATACAAACACCTGCACATACCATAAATCCTGAACAATTAAACAGAAACGGCGCCCGCATATGAACGACTATGGGAACGACACATGTGATTACTGAATGTGTGCGCAAACTTTTGCTAATTCGACGAATACCGGGAAATAGAACACAACTTTAGTACCATTGGAAAGGTGGGAATAAATGAAAATTTATGATACCAAGAACGTGAAAAACCATCCAGAAACGAATGAGATACAAGGACATGAAGTTAGAAACCTGAAAATGCGTGGGAAGACAGCTTCAAGAGGTCCAGAGCCCTGAATAAAATACATAAAAATATGATATCTTCGAGGACGACTTACTATAACAACGAACAACACATATGGAGGATTAGGATGTGATAATACAATGGGGAATCAGGGGAGATGAACGAAATCCATGAAAACCACCAAACTACGACAGTGTCAGGGACGGTACAGGAGAGGTGGGGGTAGTGGCATAGCCCCTGGCGCTAGCGGCCCGGGTGGTGGCGGAGTGGCGGGAATGTATAGCGAACGGCCCTTACTCAGGCTTGCATCCCTGTCCGGCTTCTTAGGCTGAAGCAGTAGTGATTGTTATTAGGATGAAAGACTAAGCTAAACTAAAGTAAGACACTTGCCTGAAGCAGTAGTGAGAAGAAGGCTGCTTCTTCGGTTCTGCTTCGGCTCGGTTTATATACAAGTGGGAACAGGTCACGTGGGGGGTGCCATGT